>NC_133330.1:85944232-86544232 GCF_042186555.1 Aquarana catesbeiana | reverse complement strand
GAATATACGGTTATTGCGGGGTTTTTTTTTACTAAAAATATGTAGAAGAATACATATTGGCCTAAACTGATGAAGAAATCTTTTTTTTAATTTTTTTGGGGGATATTTATTATAGCAAAAATAAAAAATATTGTTTTTCAAAATTGTGGGGTTTTTTTTGCTTATAGCGCAAAAAATAAAAACCGCAGAGGTGATCCAATACAACCGAAAGAAAGCTCTATCTGTAGGAAAAAAAGGACATAAATTTTGTTTGTGTACAATGTCGCACGACTGCGCAATTGTCAGTTAAACTGACGCAGTGCTGTATTGCAAAAAAATGGCCTGGTCATTAAGGCCCCTTTCACACGATCGGACCATTAAGGTCCGCCTGTCAGTTTTGACGGCGGACCTGAACGGGCGCTCCATGTTTGCCTATGGAGCGACGGATGTCAGCGAAGACATGTCCGCTGACATCCAACCCAGTCCGATCCACTAAAAGCAGATGGATGGCCCTACGTCCAGGTCCGTCGCTGGTGGATTGGATCGGGTGAGATCTGATGAAAACAGACATGCTGTCCGTTTTCATCTGATCCCTCCATAGGCGGCAGCGGCGCCTGACAAGCCCCTCCCCGCTCAGTGAGCAGAGAGGGACCTGTCATCCGCCGGCTCATCGGAGATCAACGGAGAGATCTCTCGCTAAGCCGGCGGACCGAGGCAGACTCTGTGGAAGCGGAGTCCGCCTCGTGTAAAAGGGGTCTAAGGGGGCAAATCATTCCAGTCCTTAAGTGGTTAAAATAGTTTTTACATTTATAATATAATTTGAATTGCTCTTCTGCAGCTGTTTTTTTTTTTTTTTAGTCATGTGACCAGCACAGCACCAATCAGGGCTGTGCAGACACAGACTCCTACTGCAGACGTGCTCTGCTGATGTAGAGAGCATACAAGCAGATTCCACGAGCAGCTACCCCATTCCTGCTTGTGGAATCACCCCTTTCCACGAGTTTATGGCTTCTGCTGTATCCCAGTGGCAGGTACCCAGCCAACATTGTTTTGCCTATAAGGGTATTCCTGGTATCCCTTGGGATGGCAGCAGTAAAGAGGAAAAGGAAATAGGGCAGGCTTCAATGGGGACACTTCACCCCTCCAAAACCCTAGGATTTGCGTGGGTGTTGTGATTGAGGAACTCAGGTCCTCTGCTGCAGACAGTTTGTAAGAAAGAAAAGAGGGTATTTGCGATTGGATCATATAATCAGCAGCTGAACGCTATACCTTTGATACTAAGTATATAACAACAAGTGAAAAAAAGTGCTGCACTATAACAAACAGTGTAATAAATGATTACAATAAATGAAGAACATATCATTCAAATAAATATAATAGTCCAGAATGTGCTCAATAAAGGTATATGTGAAAGTGTACACATAAAAAGAAAAAAATTGAAAAAAAAATGTAGAATGAAAAAAAATGAGAATTGAAAAAAGTCCCATATGAAATTCCGTGCCAGGTGAGAAGGGGATTCAGGGACAGCAAATTTGACTTACCAGAAAGCCAGCGACCCCCCTCCCCCCTTACTCAATCAAGGGATCCAATAAGGGAAACTTGAGCATCAACTCGAGTGACTCCAGGCAGCCAATTCATAGGTAAAGCCAGACAAGTAAATGCAGATAGTCAATCCACTGTCCTCACCCACAATCAGTGGGTCATATATATGCAAGATAAAAGGTTCCACATAGTGCAGTATTGTAAAAACATCTGTTTTATTTTAAAAAAAGTATTGCCCTTACATTATATCAGCAGTAAACAGCATGTATCACATCCAAAACAGGTCATTTTCCAACATCAAAGATGGCCAAACAATGATCGCCCATGCGCTGTAGCATGTGTGCATGGCTCTTTCCTATGCGTTTCATCAGAGGTGACATCATCAGGGGCTTACCGATGGCTCCAGTATGCTCGGAATTAACCAGAAAGTGGAGGGGGGGCACCTCTCTTGTCGCCTATAAAAGTGATCTTACGGTGAATACGATACTGGGATCACTTTTATCGGAAAGCTAGCCACCTAATAAAAGAATAAAACAGGGTTATGGCAGTTAGCTGCAGCCATAACAACAGTATTTAACATCAAAGTAATGACGTACATTTACAGTTAGGCAGTTCACCACAACAACGGTATTTAACGTCAAAGTAATGAAGTACATTTACAGTTAGGCGGTCGGGAAGAACGTTTTCCGGTTATGTTTTTTTAAAAGATTTTATATTTTATTGTTTCCCCGTAAGGTCAACCCTGCCCTGGTCAAGCAAACACGGGCAGGGGTGGAAATGCAAGCTGGGTAAAAAATAATGGCAGCTGAGATGAGGGAATACATGGGGTCACCACATTTTGTGCGGGACTCATTTCAGTTACCCTTGGCCTCCGTGGGCTCTTTCTTTGAAACATTCTACAGGGGCAAAATGAAAAAAGCAGCCAGCCACAAATATTATGGCTGGGTGGCTTTAAAAAAATGTTTTTGCTTGTTTATTTGTATTTGTAACTACCATATTTAAAGTGACAAGTTCTCTATATTAATACATTAGGCCCCTGATATCTCCCCTGCACACTGAAGCTAATGGTGCCAGTGCTACTGGGTTTGACAACGTTGAACCAGGAAGTGATGTAATACACATTGCTTCCTGATTCATTTATTGGATACAGAATCATTTATTGTATGTTTGCTGAGCTCTCTTTGCTCCTAGGAACACCGGCCAAGCTGGTTCTGAGCCTACAGGTGGGACATAGGAACCCAGGATAAAACAGGGGTTTTCCAGTGCCTATGAAAGTGATCAGATGATTGATTGATGAAAGCTATACAGCTGGCATGTAAAGTCATAAAGCTGGGGTTACTATGCAGTAGGGCAGCCACTCAGCAATGAACGTATAAGACAGCGAGAATCACTGCAGTAGCAGGGATCAGTCAGGTATGGAAAATGTATACTTAATTGGTCCAAGCTGGAAAAAAATTAAACCATACCTGGAAATCAGCTTTATTGGTTTTTATATCACTTTTTGTTATCACTTTTTATTAGCATTTAACGAGAAAATACAGCTAAATTGTTGGCGTTTAGAATGTCTCTAAGTGAAATTCCATTTAGCCCATCTGAACAAAGAAGACAGGGAGAGGGAGAAAGAGCACATTAGTTACTCTTCCAGCTCTTTCGGTTCTGTAAATTTGACCTTCAACTATTGAGCTCTGTAAACAGGCTATGCAATATTAACCTGGCTTAAAAAGTACATACACATATTTTAAACTATTAGTTACAACTATATTAAATACACTCCCTTGCTAAAATTTGGATCAAGGTAACAGGATTACAAGGTGACGTTATATACAGTAAGATGCTTTATCCCATCCCCCTTTTAAAAATCCTGATAGTACATGGTGGTTGTCATATTATTCTGCTTATAAGTGAATCACTGAAACAATTTGATTTGATTTTTGATCATATTTCACTGTATAATATGTATCTTTTAACATAGCACTGATATGATTTTTGTTTTTCTTCTACAAGGTGAAACTGTACCAGAAAAAATTCAGGAAAATGTAAGGAAAGCTAACAAAAATGGATATACCGTGTACTGTCTTGGCTTTGGTTATGGGGTTGATTATGGATTTCTTGAGAAGATGGCATTGGAAAATTCAGGAATTGCCCGTCGAATTTATGAGGACTCAGATGCAGCCTTGCAGATGCAGGTTAGATTTTTAATGTATATCAGTTCAGCTGACTACACAGTATGATTCGCAAAATGCCTTTTATACTGAAAATCTTTTAGGCTCGTTATGTTTCACAGAAAATATACGTAAATAAAACAAATATTTCTTTACTTTGTATAATAGGGATTTTATACAGGAATTGCTAACCCAACATTGGTGGATATTAAAATGCAGTATCCTGAGAATGCCATTGCAAACGTCACCCAGAACAACTTCAAACATTACTTTGATGGCAGTGAAATTGTGGTTGCAGGACGAATAATCGATAATGATCTGAACTTTTTCTCTGTGGATATACAGGCAGAAGGGGTATGTATAATGACTGTCCTGGTAAAAGTGCAATGTCGAAAAAAACATATTATTGTTGACTAAATCAATCCATGCTATCAATAAGATTTGCATTCCAACACACACATCTTACTCCCTACTATTGATATCACTATAAAATCTGCACTCTTCCACATGACTCAGTCTCCAGTATCCTTCCAACCAATGAGGTCTGCACTACACCACATGTACCTCATTTGTTAGTATCCATACCACCAGTAAGATTTGCACTCCTGCGCACAAACACCCTACTCCCAGGTTTCCATATCACCATTAAAGTGGTTGTAAACCCTATTCATGAAATTTGACCTAAGCACATACAGTATCTCACAAAATTGAGTACACCCCACACATTTTTGTAAATATTTTATTATATCTTTTCATGTGACAATACTAAAGAAATTACACTTTGCTACAATGTGAAGTAGTGAGTGTACAGCTTGTATAACAGTGGAAATTTGCGGTCCCCACAAAATAATTCAACAAACAGCCATTAATGTCTAAACCGCTGGCAACAAAAGTGAGTACACCCCTAAGTGAAAATGTCCAAATTGGGCCCAAAGTGTGTGGCCACCATTATTTTCCAGCACTGCCTTAACCCTCTTGGGCATGGAGTTCAGCAGAGCTTTACAGGTTGCCACTGGAGTAATCTTCCACTCTTTCATGACGACATAATGGAGCTGGTGGATGTTAGAGACCTTGCGCTCCTCCATCTTCCGTTTGAGGATGCCCCACCGATGCTCAATAGGGTTTAGTTCTGGACACATGCCTGGCTAGTCCATCACCTTTACCCTCAGCTTCTTTAGCAAGGCAGTGGTCATCTTAGAGGTGTGTTTGGGGACGTTATGTTGGAATACTGCCCTGCGGCCCAGTCTCCGAAGGGAGGGGATCATGCTCTGCTTCGGTATGTCACAGTACATGTTGGCATTCATGGTTCCCTCAATGAACTGTAGCTCCTTAGTGCTGGCAGCACTCATGCAGCCCCAGACCATGACACTCCCACCACCATGCTTGACTGTAGGCAAGACACACTTGTCTTTGTACTCCTCACCTGGTTGCTGCCACACACGCTTGACACCATCTGAACCAAACAAGTTTATTTTCGTCTCATCAGACCACAGGTGATGGTTCCAGTAATCCATGTCCTTAGTCTGCTTGTCTTGGTTCAATCATGGTGAGGCCTGTTCTGAGGGGAACCTGTCCTGGTAAATCGCTTTATAGTCTTGGCCACTGTGCTGCAGTTTCAGTTTCAGGGTCTTGGCAATCTTCTTATAACCTAGACCATTTTTATGTAGAGCAACGGTTCTTTTTTTCAGATCCTCACGGTTCTATGCCATGAGGTGCTATGTTGAACTTCCAGTGAAGGTATGGGAGAGTGAGAGCGATCACACCAAATTTAATACACATGCTCCCCATTCACCCCTGAGACCTTGTAACGCTAACGAGTCACATGACACCGGGGAGGGAAAATGGCTAATTGGGCCCCAATTTGGACATTTTCACTTAGGGGTGTACTCACTTTTGTTGCCAGCGCTTTAGACATTATTGGCTGTGTGTTGAGTTATTTTGAGGGGACAGCAAATTTTCACTGTGATACAAACTGTACACTCACTACTTTACATTGTAGCAAAGTGTCATTTCTTCAGTGTCGTCACATGAAAAGATATAATAAAATATTTACAAAAATGTGAGGGGTGTACACACTTTTGTGAAATAATTTATATCTGTAGTGTTTACTTATCTCTCTCCAAAGCTCTAAGTGCCGTTTCTCTCTGGTGCTTTGTTCCTCAGACACAGGAGATAACAGCAAATTTGTGTTGGGGAGGGTGCTTAGAGGGAGATTAGCAGGAAGCTTGTCTATTCATAATAAAGCTCTGCAAGTTCCTTCGTTCCTCTGCCTATGTGGAGTAGGGGTGTGTGCCATTCCTCCAATCAGCTCTCACACAGTGTAAGCCCAGACTCCCTACCCTCTGCTGAAAAAGGAAGAAAGAGTGTAGAAAGGGAAAGACAGCAGATATATAAGTAAAACTTACTGTATGTAGGATGATTTGTTTCATCTCTGTGTATCATCTGAGGCTATTCACTTCACTGGGTATATGTGAGGGTTTACAACCACTTTAAGATTGACATTCCACACACACAGTCCCTAGAATCCATGTCACCAATATTATCTGCACTCTAGCAATCACAACTTTCCCCCAATCATCAATATCAATAGTGATCTGCACAGCAGCACACTTAACTCACCAGTATGTGCTCCTCAAGCCCCATTTTTTACATGTCATGAATCTGCATAGCAGCACATACAGTACATCCCACTTTCCATACTGCATGAAAGTAATGAAATCTGCAGTACAACTGTAGCACCCACCTAGGTAGGTGTTAGAGAGTGTGTATAGTTTTTGACTTTTCTGCTTAACAGAGAAGTAGACAGGCAAATTTAGGTGCTGTCTGCTTAACAGAGAGCAGTGATTGATTAGCGAGGTCTGCTCAGTGTGCTCTGGTGCTACTCATATTGTCTTGATGTTTCACACTGATCCAATAGCAAGAGGGCATATTGGACAGTGGGAGGAAACCTTTTAGATGAGAGCAGGGATGTAGATACAGCCCTGGCCAATTAGAGGGGGATGTGCCCCAGGGGATGCTGGGTGCCTGTATTTAAGTCTGAGGAACACAAGGGCTTGGGGATCCAGTCCAGCCCACCTCCAAGGAGAGAGGTTCAGATGGGGAGGGCATAGTTGCCAACATTGTAAAAAAAAAATGTGGGACACTTTTGTGGCTGTAGGCGGAGCCGTACAATAATTAGGGGGCGGGACATTCGTTTGTAGGAGTGGCTTAGGAAAATATACAAGTGCGGCGCGCCAAAAACCGGGCGTGGTTTACGTGACATAGTGGGCGTGGCTTAAATGGGTGTGGCTCAAGAGGGTGTGGTTAGAGTCTGAGATGAATGAGGGATGGAGAGGGAGAGAGGGGGAGAGGGATTAGAGGGGGAGAGGGGGAGAGGGAAATGACGGGACAGCAGCCCCAGATCCTACACAACAATAGAAATATGTGTATTCTAGAAAGTTTAACAATCAGCAGTCAAAGATACTTCAAACACCTGGTGTTAGCACTTCAATCATCCCGGCACCATGGTTGTTATGGTGTCAGGATGATTGAAGTGCATTATTTCTATTATTACATTGTAATATAAAATGAAATCATTCAACTCACCATAATGCAGAATCAGTGGGATCCCTGAGCGTGTCACTAGCCACGTCGCCTGCCACCAGCCGTCCATCCTTGCGTCAGATGTCCCAGCACAGTCCGTCCTTGCATCAGGTGTCCCCAGCGGAGCCCTCCCTTACATCAGATGTCCCAGCAGAGTCCGTCCTTGCATCAGGTGCCCCCAGCGGAGCCCCCCTTACATCAGATGTCCCCAGCGGAGCCCCCCTTACATCAGATGTCCCCAGCGGAGCCCCCGCTCACACCAGGAATTCCCAGCGGAGCCCCCCTCACACCAGGAGTCCCCAGCGGAGCCCCCCTCACATCAGGTGTCCCCGGCGGAGCTCCCCCTCACATCAGGAGTCCCCGGTGGAGCCCCCCTCACATCAGGTGTCCCCGGTGGAGCCCCCCTCACATCGGGTGTCCCCAGTGGAGCCCCCTCACATCAGGTGTCCCCAGTGGAGCCCCCCTCACATCGGGTGTCCCCAGTGGAGCCCCCTCACATCAGGTGTCCCCAGTGGACCCCCCTCACATCAGGTGTCCCCAGTGGAGCCCCCCTCACATCAGGTGTCCCCAGTGGACCCCCCTCACATCAGGTGTCCCCAGTGGAGCCCCCCTTGCATCAGGTATCCCCAGTGGAGCCCCCCTTGCATCAGGTGTGTGTCCCCAGTGGAGCCCCCCTTGCATCAGGTGTGTGTCCCCAAAGGAGCCCCCCCTCACATCAGGAGTCCCACAGCGGTGCGCCCCCCCACCTCAGAGGTGTCCTAGTAGTGTCCTAGTAGTAGCATGGCTAGAACCCCCGCCCCTTTCCATATCAGACAGGAAGACGGCTGGGGGGGGCTAGACGGAGCTCCTGCTTCGCCGCCCACCCTCTGCCCCGCCTACCCCCCCGCCCCACTGCCAGTCTGATATGGAAAGGGGCGGGGGATAGGCGGGGTGAGGCGGAGCGGGCGGAGGGTGGGCGGCGACGCAGGAGCTCCGTCTAGCCCCCCCAGCCGTCTCCCTGAACTTCATCAAAATGGCGGCCGGCGGAGACATTGTCTCCGCCGGCCGCGGACCTCTAGTGGCGGCGGCGGAGAATCGTGAAGAACCGGATTTCTCTGGACATTTCCCGGGACACCAGAAATTCAGGAATGGCATCCAAGTCCCGGGAATGTCCCGGGAAATCCAGGACAGTTGGCAAGTATGGGAGGGAGCTGCTACCTCTCCCCAGCATAGGCTGCCTTGTGGCCTCGGGTGGTTGACCTGAGGGCCTGAAGCCTAAAAGCTACAGCCCAGGGTTCTTGACTGAGGGAGGATGTCTATGGATCTGGTCTGATGTCACTGGTATAGAGTGTCGCTTGGAAGATGGAAGGAGGCTACCAGCTGTCCCTGGACATTTTGTGAGTACAGACTCCTGAAGGGATCCCTGAGCCTGTGTGTGTTGCTGAAATCCCCCTCCTGGTCCTAGAAGTCAGCATACTGGGTGTGTGAGCTAAAGGACACTGGCTGAAGACAACGAGTGGAAGAGTGTGTGCACCTGTCTGTGTTAAAATACTGTGTAACTGGCTGTGGATTAATCAGTGGAAGACCCGGGTACAAATATCCAAGCAGCTCCTACGGGGGTCCCACTACACAACAAAAATACTTTGTTCATGACTATCCATGCCATCAGATCTTCACCCCAGCCCACAGACATTGGCAAGGTTCAACAATATTAGATATTTTAACCACTTGCTGACCGCCGCACGACGATGTACGTCCAAACTTTGAAGGGGTATATCATTGTTATGGCAGCAGCTAGCTGCCATAACCCTGGTATCCCCGTTTTCGTGCGGCGGCCGGCTTTCAGATAAAAGTGGTCCCTGTGGCGAATTTGCGGCGAGATCACTTTTATCGGTGGCGGGAAAGCGCTCCCCCCCCTCTCGGCGCGATCCGGTGCCCTCCGCCGCTTACTGGAGCCGTCGGTAGCGGCGGAGGCGATCGCATCCGTCTCCGTCCTGTGCCTGGAGACGAGTGAGGCTTAGATGTCACCCACTCGTCTCCATGACCCTGCTGGGCGGAAGCGACGTCAAAACGTCACTTCCGTCCATGCCTCTTAAAGGCACATTTTTTCAAATGTCATTTTTTTAAATGACTTTTTTTTTTTTTTTATTGCATTTTAGTGTAAATATGAGATCTGAGGTCTTTTTGACCCCAGATCTCATATTTAAGAGGTCCTGTCATGCTTTTTTCTATTACAAGGGATGTTTACATTCCTTGTAATAGGAATAAAAGTGACACAACTTTTTTTTTTTTTAAAACAGTGTAAAAATAAATAAAATAATCAAAATTAAAAAAAAATGTAAAAACCCCCCGTCCCGACGAGTTCGTGCGCAGAAGCGAACACATACGCGAGTAGCGCCCGCATATGAAAACGGTGGTCAAACCAAACATGTGAGGTATCGCCGCGACCGGTAGAGCAAGAGCAATAATTCTAGCCCTAGACCTCCTCTATACCGCAAAATATGCAACCTGTAGAATTTTTTAAACGTCGCCTATGGAGATTTTTGAGGGTAAAAGTTTGATGCCATTCCAAGAGCGGGCGCAATTTTGAAGCATGACATGTTGGGTATCAATTTACTTGGCGTAAAATTATATTTCACAATATAAAAAAAATTGGGCTAACTTTACTGTTGTCTTATTTTGTTATTCAAAAAAGTGAATTTTTTCCAAAAAAAGTGCGCTTTTAAGACCGCTGCTCAAATACGGTGCAAAAAAAAGTATTGCAACGACTGCCATTTTATTCTCTAGGGTGTTAGAAGAAAAACCATATATAATGTTTGGGGGTTCTAAGTAATTTTCTAGCAAAAAAACTGTTTTAAACATGTAAACACCTAAAATCCAAAACAAGGCTGGTCCTTAAGTGGTTAAATGCCCATTTATCAGCCCTAAATCCTTTCTGTACCTGCACTGATATTGTTTCCAATGCATTTATAATCATTTTTATGTTTTTACATTGAAAGGCATTTTACATACCTATGAATTGGATACAATTATAATAAAATTGCACATCTTCTATTCACTGCAATGTAAAACAGATCTTGTAGGATAAAAACTGCAATATGCTGCAGTTTTCAAAAGGAGAATGAAAATCCAGGGAATTAAAAACTGGCATTAATATTATGTCTGAGTAAAAACAAGTCCAAACACAGAGTTCCCATAAATCAGACACATATGTAAGGGAAATTGGAGCAAATACCTAGGAGAAAGCAGGGAAAATAACAGTGATGCTATATCATAATGTGCCTGCTATTACTTCTGCAGCACCTTGCCTGCTGCCTAAAAACTGATCTCAAATCACTATGTCCAATGTATGTGTTGTCAATCCCCAGCTCTAAACCTTGTCACTGGCAAATTGGGATGGTGTGAGTTCATGGCAAAGGTAATTGCTGCCACAATAATGTCTGCTGTGCAGCTTGACTTATATCTTCTACATTTTTACTTTTTGTACAGGTGCAACGAAAAAAAAAAAAAGGCAGTTAGAAGAAGAAGCGGTTAGGCAGGCCATAGACTATGTGATTTTCTTTCTTCCAACCACGGGTTGCAGGAAAGAAAGTTGCTTGATCCACCCATCCCCACAGTGAGTGTTGATGGGCGGATCCCTCCTGTGAAGCTATTTTGTTCTCCCAGCAGGAGGGGAAGGGGGGCGCAGGGAGCCATCTCTGCTGGGAGAACATAGTGATTATTGTTAGTGGCTGGCAATAATTGCATGTATAAATCCAACATGCTGGTTGTGCCCAATTTGTACAATTCAGGGCAAAATCAGCCTGCCCATAGATAGTTCAAATCTCAGCCAGTTCTGCTGAACCGGCTGGGATTTAAACCATCTATGGCTGGCTTAAGTCTGTGGAAGTAAAAACTGCCCAAGGTATCAACAATCAGTAGGATTAAACAAATTACCAAGACACAGTAGACAGGCAGAGGAAGAATAGTACCATGCTGTTGGTGTCAGTAGTAGTACAAGTGCCATAACATCTGAAAAAATCCTCCATGATGTTGCTCAGTGGGAGGATGAATAGTGCCTCACCGATGGTCAGCGAGCTGAGGAGGACCCCAAAGTTTGTGTTAGTGGAAGCAATAATGCCCCATTGTTGGTGTCATTAGGAGAAATGGTGTACCATCTTTGGAGTTAGTGGGTCTAATAGTTCCCCACCCTTATAGTCAGTAGGAAGAATAGTGTCCCATCATTGGAGTGAGTCGCAGGAACAGTGAACCATCATCAACGGGTTCAGAAAAGCATCACTGTTGTTCAGTGGTCCCTTATCTTTCAATATGCTCAATATCCTGTGCTGCTCTCTAGTAGCCAGCTGATTTTATAGCATGAATTATACAAAAACACCAGTCAGAAGATCACTCTGCTCAACAGTACCAACTAAAGTACGTTGGTGGGTGATAGAACACTTTGCCTTCCAACACCTTGTAAGCAGGTGCTTGTGGGGTGTCATTTAATGTATTTCTGCTGTTGTATTCATTGCACAGGGTAGTTATACAGACAGTTACAGGCTGCATGGTCCCCTTCTGCTCCATGGACCAGGAACCTACTATGACAGACCCTGTACTCAAGAGGAGTATGTCTGCTGTATAAGCTTCCCTTGCCCGGTACCAGCATGATCCAAGATCCCTTAGCCCACCCAGTCACTTTTTGAGACATCAGTGTAGGGTGGTAAGAAACATAAAATTGTTTATTCAAACACAGGTACAAAGAGATATACACTCTGGGGACAATCCCCCTTTCTTTGCACAATGACACAGGGCAGGGTAAACTACATTCAGTAACATGACACGCAGGTAAATTTAAACTTTTCAACAAATAATTCAATTAGTAACTGCACTCAGAAAGCCTTTAGGAAGGGCTGCAGGAGAAATCCCCCCTCCCCTCTAGCAACACATAGCTGACAGTGGTTTCATTAATATGAGCTAATTAACTAGGCACTTAAACCAGCCTAGATGAATAGACTATTTGGAAACAAGGCTACAACAAAGTACATTACACATTGTCCTAAGTGTAACCACAGAACACCTTTATAAAGAGACAATAGCAGGAGACCCCAGTAACAGACTGTCCGGCTCATACCTACAATAGTCTATGAGGTAAAGCTCATACAATGTCCCAGCAGATCTTCATATATTTCTCCGGATATTGTTGATAAATATTACTGTCCCAAGTGAAGAAGCCTCTCCAACTTTCAACATAAACCACACATATAAGACCCAGGTAACGGGTAAAATGAAATGCTGAGTCCGGTGTGGTTGTATTGATAGTCTGGTTAGGGCAGACTAGACGGCTTCTCAGGTCACCCTGTTCCCCTAAAAGACACAGGGTCACTTGCACCTAAGAGGGGCCTAGGGAGCTGGAAAATAGGTTTCCAGAGCTCTCTAAGGTAAGCTGGGTTCCACGGGCCCAACGCCAAAAGTGACTCCCGTCACACCTACCATTACTGGACTTTTGCTGAATAGACTTTGCTTCTCTTGAAGGTATGAACCTGTCAGCCTGCATTAGTTAGATAAGGCTGGACTCTGTTTTATGTACAGTGTGTTGTTTAACTGTGTTTCTGAATCTTCAGTAAAGCTGTTAACTGTTTTAAGCCTGGATTGAAGTTACTCTAAAGGGGTGCATGATGGTTTCAGGGCCTGTAAAACACATATGGGGTACAGAAGCAAGGCCACTATAAAGGGTTAACTCAGCATAAGGTGTGGAAGAAGTGAACAGTTGCCACGGGTAACCAAGGATTGGTGGAAGGTGTACAGCCGCCTGTTGTGAATCGTAGTACCTGGCATGGTGGAAGGTCCTCCGGCAGCGAGGGGGTCAGTGATCTGGCTTCCTCCACAGCAGTCAGTTCCCTGAAAGTATCAGGACCTAAACCATGTTATAGAGACCCATTGTGGACAGGTGGAGAGGGTATGGGCTCAGCGGTGTCCCTCCTAAGCGCAATATACAATGAGGAAGATTTAACTCAGAAGAGGCGAGGAATAAAGTGGCAGAGGCCCCAGTTCGGACTTTTCAGGCAATGGACAAAAGTATAAAAAAAGATTTTATTAACAAACAAGATTACAACAGACAGGTCATATATAGAAAAGAGTTAAAAGCATACAATACATATTGATAAAAAATTGACACCGATAGATGCTACTGAGCCCCTGTGAGTCAATATGTTTTGCTATTGCTTCTTCAGGACAAACAGGGTTTTGGTTGAAAGAAAACAGGTCTCACTCACAGATAACCAGTTGTCTACACATGGAAATCTCCCGGATGATCAGAAGTAAATCACCATTTATAACAGGAGGTGGACTCTCAATAATACCAATAGCCGGAGGGTAGGCTGATAATGTACATAGATATAGGTATATCATTCACCGGGGGAGAGGGGGATGAGAAGTGCAAAACTTGAAAAATCCTGGATAATCAAGAAGGAGGTAAGAAAAGCCTCTCTGACCCTTAAATGACCACATTCATTGGGAGATTAGACAAGTAGTTCCAAAAGACTGGAAAAAATGCTTTCAAATAAATTCAGCAGCATCAACCCATCAGATGTCTGTAAAGTCCACAGTAGTGTTTAAACATGCAATGGTGACTAATCATTCAGTAATCCCCCCAGGAACCTACAGAGTGGAGCCACACCTTCTCATCCCCCTCTTCCCCCGGTGAATGATATACCTATATCTATGTACGTTATCAGCCTACCCTCCGGCCATTGGTATTATTGAGAGTCCACCTCCTGTTATAAATGGTGATTTACTTCTGATCATCCAGGAGATTTCCATGTGTAGACAACCGGTTATCTGTGAGTGAGACCTGTTTTCTTTCAACCAAAACCCCATGTGTCCTGAAGAAGCAATAGCAAAACGCGTTGACGCACAGGGGCTCACTAGCATCTATTCGGTGTCAATTTTTTGTCAATATGTATTGTATGCTTTTAACTCTTTTCTATATATGACCTGTCTGTTGTAATCTTGTTTGTTAATAAAATTGTTTTATTATACTTTTGTCCATTGCTTGAAAAGTCAGAATAAGGGCCTCTGCCCCTTTATTCCTTTCCTCTTCTGAGTTAAACATTATATGGATGTGGCCTTAGGAGTGTTGTTTCAATCATTTACAATGAGGAAGGTGTGTAGTATTATGGGAAAGCTTGTTTATAGAGGGACTCTGTACATTTAACTACTGCATGCAGTGTACAGCTCATCTCTAAGTTGGGGTACCACCATAATGTTGATGTCACATGAGAGCAGCCCTGGCTGGTCCCAGGCATTGATGAGAGTGTGTTCATGTTCAGGGCGAGGTGGCCCCGCCCATAGCCTGGCACCCGTTGCCATTCTGCATACAGAGCCTTCAGGATAAGGGCCAGAATAAGAAAACAGTGGGGTATATCATGCTCACATGCTGTAGTTTGAGGAAGGCTTCTTTTAAATCAGAGAAGTCTATTAGAGCTTCTCATTGAAGTATCATGCCTTGATGTTTCTATAGTAAATACTAGGATAGTATTGTTACAGAATCTTCTGAAAATGTTATGATGTACTTGCTCCTAAGTATGCTAGATTTATATATATATATATATATATAATGAATTATGTCTGTTACTCGGACAGGCAGATAATTCACTGAAATACAGTGAAAATGTTCAACTCCAAGAGAAGGATGGGGTGAGCAAACAGCAGGAGTACATATTTGGTGACTTTACTGAGAGACTTTGGGCCTACCTCACCATACAGCAGCTGCTGGAGAAACGGTATGTCTGTATGTAATATTGCTTTTACCCTAAAAAGAACATGTTCTGACTTAAATTATTTAAATATTTTCTCTATCAAGGAGTTCCAAAAAAAAAATGTGCAAACCTACCTCAGAAGACTTAGGAAAACAGTTAAATGGTATCTCTTATGATATGCCCTACTTTCCACAAAATTGTTACTGAATGCCTACCTTGATTGGCAAAGAAGACTAAGCACTGAAGCTGGCCAAACACTTATAGAAATTCGGCCAATTCAGCGGGGGCTGGTCAAATTTCCCTCAGTGTGTGTCAGTCCTCACTTGACAGAAGCTGATCATTTGATCAACTTCTGTCAAAGAGACACGGACACTTTTCTCGATCAGTGGCTGTAGTCACTGAACAGTGTATTCTGACAACTGTAGGTAGGTACAACTGTAGGTAGGTACAACTGTAGGTACAATGTCCTGGCAGGGGGATCTCTATGTCCAAAAAGTGTACACAGTGTGCTGCTTATTTTAATAAAGTGATTTTATTTGATACTTGCCTCAGCGCCCTGCTGTTCATTTTCTTCTGCATTGAGGGGATTTCTCCATCCACCCCATTTGGCTAACAGTGTATGGCCAATGGTGTAAATCGTTAATGGATCTCATTATGACAGACAGAGCTAAACTTACCACAACAAGCACATGTATGCCTATTGAGCTCTCAAAGTGTTAGAGGTTTTTTAAAAAGATCTTTAAAATTTTGCTAATTTTTTATTGAATATTTTAAGCTTTACCAATCTCTAGAAAAAAATTAAAGTTCCTGTGAAGACTGTACAGGAGACCTGATTACATTTCCTTCTAAAACTTAAAGGATAAGTTCACCTTTGGCAACATGTTACATGTTCCACCCATTTTTAGGGTGGAACATGGAACATGTCCAAACTTCTGCAGAGGCTGTCTGATCCCCCCCCCCCATACAAGCTGTCACTTTTTAAAATCGGCGCCGCCATGTGGGGCTCCGCCCACACGGCCGCATCATTCATTCACACAGCCCTGTGTGTGAATGAACTACAAGCCCCAACATCCTTTGCGGCTTGTATTTCTCAATGAACTACCACAGCGCTGTTGAGCACCGCAATAATGAATTGATTCTTCCTGTCAGATTGTATTTGCCTGCCCGTATGGGATGTACGGGCATACAGATACACTGACGGATCTGAAGGAGACCTGCATGGCACCCATGATCGTTGGTGCAATGCTTTACAGGCTTAAAAAAAAATGCACATTTTTGTGGATTTATTTTTTTTTTCTAAAAAGTGAACTTATGCTTTAAAAAGATAAGTCTACCTTTGTAAAAAAAATAAATATTAAATGCACATCTTTCTGCAGGCAAAATAATGTGCAGTTAATATATTTTTTTACTAGGAGCCCTGCAAAGCATTGCACCCACGATCAGCAGATAGCGGGTGCCATGTAGGGCTCTTGTAGACTTGTCAGTGTAAGCTGTCTGCTCACACACTGACAGGAAGCATCAATGAACTACCTCGAGTGCTCAACAGCACCATGGTAGTTCATTGAGAACTACAAGCCTACAGCCGCAAAGTTCTTCCATTCACAGAACTCTGTGAATAAATGATGTGGACAGGTGAGTGGAGCACCGCACGTCTGCGTTTTTTTTTTTTTAACTTGTGAAAGGTAGTGTGGGGAGAAGATCCCCCACTCTGCGTATGCAGATGACTTGATGTTTTCTATTACCAACCCAACTATTTCCCTACCAAACTTAATGAAGGAGTTTGAGACCTATGGTCATCTTTCTAACCTAAAAATAAATTTCAGCAAATCAGAAGCAATGGGTATAGAGATACCACAGACTCAGCTCATGCACTTTAAGAACACCTTCCATTTCAAGTGGACAGACAAAGCACTGAAGTACCTAGGCACTTACATCCCCTCAACACTCTCTCAACTCTTCAAACTCAACTTCCCGCCCTTACTGAACATCGTCCAAAAATTACTCAACAGTTGGAAAAACGGCCTACATTCTTGGTTTGGACGTTGTAACATACTAAAAATGATGATCCTTCCCAAATTTCTCTACCTATTACAGGCCTTACCTATACACATAGCCGCAGCCTACTTTAGACAAGTGCATTCCCTATTCTTGACTTTTCTGTGGGCTGGGAAAAGACCGCGTCTTCCGAGACAGACACTATCACTCCCAAAACACCATGGAGGATTGGCCATGCCGGAGATCAAAACATACTATCTTGCAGTACACCTGAGTAGGCTCATCGACTGGTGCCGACATAAGGAAACCAAACTATGGGTGCCATTAGAGCAAGCACAATCTGAGATTCCCCTCCATAGAGCCCCTTGGTGCAGCTCAACACTCCCCTCACAAATACGATCTCACCCATTGATTGGGAACACTACGAAAACATGTGCACGCCTACTTACACAAACATCTCTCTCCACTAGGAAATCACCATTGAGGCCCATAATAGGAAATCCTCAATTTATTCCAGGATTAACGGACCCCTCATTCCACATGCTGAGAGATGCGGGGAGATATCAAGCTTCCCATTTTACTATCGGGGGAAGATGGGTGACGCCGGTCGAGCTCTCGGACCCGAACGGATTTTTCCGCTTGGATTTCCTGAGGGCTAGCCAACTTTCACACTTTCTTAGCAGTATGACCCCTTCAACGGTAAATGACCCACCTCTTACTGCCTTCGAGGAAATCTGTACGGAACACGGAGTGCTTTCGCACACGTTATCTCTGACTTATAATATGCTCATCTCACCACCAGGGGACTACCAACACCCTAGCTTTGCTAAATGGGAAAAAGATCCGAATTGCCACTTCACTACACAAAAACGATCACACATCCTCCAATTCATACATAAATCATCCATATGTACCAAGTTTCAAGAATCTAATTACAAAATCTTTACGAGATGGTACAGAACACCAGCACTACTACACAAACTTTTTCCTGAGACATCGAAGCTATGCTGGAGATGTCAACAAGACACAGGCACGTTAATACATATTTTTTGGTCCTGCCCCCGGATAAGGCCTTTTTGGGAGGAGGTTCGCAGGATAGTACAAAAATTCACTGACCGCATCGTCCCCGATGAACCGGCATACTTCCTCCTACACGCTACAGATACTCCTGCTCGTATATACAAAAAATCAATTGTACGCCACCTACTTGACGCAGCTAAAGTATGTATTCCCCTTAACTGGAAATCCCCTAACCCACCCTCCATTACCTCTTGGCTTGGGAAAATAGACAAAATTAACAAACTAGAAGACCTGATTCTCACGAATCAAAATAGAAGTGAGTCATACTCCAGGACTTGGCAGCTATGGAACGTGTTTCAATACTCAGAGGAAGGACAAGCCCTCCGTAGAGAGGACACAGGTACCTAATGTGGACCGGAACCCATTATAAGAAAATCCCCTATTAAACTATTAAACTATCAAACTATTAAACCACTAAACTACTAAACTGCTAAGTGATAGACTGAAGAGTGGTTTCAATAGGACAAACTGAGGACTCCTTGTTCGCGAATACTCCCCCCCCTCCCCCCTCTTTTCTTTCTCTTTACTCTCTATCTATTCTTCCCCCCATGAAAATGAGAAAATGGTAGGATACAGGATTCACAAAGGGACTTCCTATGGTCCTTTCATCTCTATGTGCACTAGATGACTATAATACAATAAGGATACGGTCTGAGAAATAAGGACAGTACTCATAGATCTCACCCTCGGAGACACTACATATCCTGATTATCTGAAATATATCAACTCTATTTAGTGGTGCACTACGAGATGTTTTTGGGATAAACACGACTAGGCTTTCTGTATGATTTCTGTGTAATTGTTTGTACCACACTGTTACAATGTTTTATTATTGTCATATCGGTCCATGTGGACCTGTTTCCTGATAAATAAAAAATTCGAAAAAAAAAAAAAAGAAGATCCCCCACTCAGTGTAACAGGGGATGACGTCTGTGTTTTTTTTTTTTACTTGTGAAAGGTAGTGCAGGGAGAAGATCCCCCACTCACTGTAACAGGGGATGAGGGGGAAGGGGGGTGCGGAGGCTGCAGCAACAGTAACACGTTACATGTTACACTCGGAATACAGGTGTAACATGTAACTTGTTAGAAAAGGTGAACTTATCCTTTAAACATCAAAAGTATTTTATAAAATAATAAAAATGTTTGTTTAGTTAAGATTCTAAAATCACGGTATTTGCATGAAGAGTTTCTGCAGACCCATTGGAGAAAGAAAAACTTAAACAGCAGGCTTTGGATCTCTCTCTGAAGTTCAAGTTTGTGACTCCTTTAACATCTATGGTGGTTACAAAACCTGAAGAGAAAGAAAAGGAAGAAGAAACATTACTTGCTGATAAATTTGTTGAAGGTAGGAACATTATACAAACCTGTACTTTGGTATTGTCAAGCAGTTGGAGCCCCTTCTCTCTTTGGTCTAGTATAGACTTTTGAGATGGGCTCACCATGCATTTGTTGTGGATTAGTAAGCACCAGTTAAATGTGACATTGCTATTAGGCAGGACAGGAAATCTCTTCAGCAGGAACATGAAGAAGAACTGGCTCACCTGACCCACAAGAACAGGGAGGGCTCACAGTAAAATAAAAGAGTTAAAAAACAGTAGGCAACTTGTACTGTAGCGTTTGACTCATAAGATGTAGAAGAGTTGAGTGTTAGGAAGCGAATAAGAATAAATGGATTACCGCACATCCGTTTACGTTGCAAACGACCACTAGAAAGCAGTGTAAGCAATCTTGCTTCTGTGGATGTGGAGAATATGTCTCCATGCAGTTCTTTGGGAAACAAAGGTCACACTCAGATGCCTTGGGTTGGTTTAAATTCGGTGGCTATAAACAAGTAGATAATATCATGTGGTGAAGATCAGAAAAAAAAATCAAATGGCAGAGGTGCCCCAGAAAATGGTGATATTAGTTGGCATTAAAAATATACGTTTACTGAACACCAAATAATGCATTTGGTGGCTGACGGCCACTTCTTTCAGACCTGCAGTGTGTACAAGTTCTGCAATAAAAACATAAATATGGCGGGTATGAAGATTATGGATCTAGAAAGAAAAAACATATACTGTAAATCAAAAATGTCAAAGGGTTAAATAAATAGTGGTTAATAATAGTAAGGGTAATATTAAAAAAAATTATTAGATATCAGAAAAATAACTGTATAAAAATCTATACATTTTTACAATTATAGACATATTGAGATGAATGGTAAAAGTAAAGATGATTGTCTACATACAGTATATACACTGATCAGCCATAAGAATATGCATACTGACAGGTAAAGTTAATATAATTGATTATCTTGTTACAATGGCATCTGAAAATGGGTGAGAAATATTAAGCAGCAAGTGAACATGTTATTCTTGAAGTTGATGTGTTGAAAACAGAAAAATGGGCAAGCATAAGGATTTTTGTGACTTTGACAAGGACCAAATTGTAAAGTCTAGACAACTGGGTCAGAGCAGCTCCAAAACTGCAGCTCTTGTGGGATGGACTAGGCTCATTGACACAAGTGGGGTGCGAAAGCTGGACCGTGTAGTCCAATCCAGTAGCAGAGCTACTGTACCTCAAATTGCTGAAAAAAATTAATGCTGGTTCTGATAGAAAGATGTCAGATTACAAAATGTATTACAGTTTGTTGCATATGAGGCTGCATAGCCATCAGGGTGCCCATGCTAATCCGTATCCTTAGCCAAAAGTGCCTACAATGGGCATGGTTTAATGAACATAACAATGAATTTGAGGTGTTGATTTGGCCTCCAGATTCTCCAGATCCTAATCCAATTGAGCATCTGTGGGATGTGCTGGAAAAACAAGTCCGATCTGTAGAGCCCCAACTCACATCTTACAGGATTTAGAGGATGGTTTGGTGCCAAATACCACAGCATACCTTCAGAGGTCTAGTGGAATCCATGACTCGATGGGTTATGGTGAGTGGTCATACTGTTATGGCTGATTGGTCATACGTTCTGTAATGTCCAAAATAGTGAGCTTATATTTATAGATCCAGTACTCCATATACAATAAAAGTGACAGTGGCATGACAGTGCAACTATCAGGAAGATCACACCAGTGTGGAAAATGGTGCCTCTGTACGAGTATCCATGTGTGCAACTGCATATGTAAAAGTGTGTGTGAATACGTAAACTAAAACATTCTGCTATTCTTGGCACCAAGCAGATTTTTAAACTGGATAACTGCACATGATCATTGCTGACTTCAGCAGTACCTGAAACCTGTGTCCAGCATTTCCTGATTGATCCTGATTGGCCTCAAATGTAATCCAGCTCCAGAAGGATTTGCCCCCTTAATGATCAGGCCATTTTTTGCGATACAGCACTGCGTCGCTTTAACTGACAATTGCACGGTTGTGTGACGCTGTACCCAAACAAAATTTCACAAAAATATAGCTTTCTTTTGGTGGTATTTGCTCACCTCTGCGGTTTTCATTTTTTGCGCTATAAACAAAAAAAGGTGACAATTTTGAAAAAAAGAACAATATTTTTTACTTTTTCCTATAATAAATATCCCAAATAAAAAAAATAACGGGCGTATTGGGTTCCCTGGGCGTGCAGCGAGCGTGCGCCTGCTATGGTTTCTAAAGGAGCCGCCGTACATATACGGCAATTCGCGGGAGGGAGCCACATTGCCGCTTTATTTGTATAGGAGCTGGTTGGCAAGTGGTTAAGGAATTATTTTTGAATGTTTCTTCTATGTTGTCCTATTCTGAATATCAATTGTTGCGTAGTGCGTCCAACATATTTTTATTGTAGAACTTGTACACACCATAAGCCTGAAGAAGCAGCAGTCAGCCACGAAACATTATTTGGTGTTCAATTAATGTATCATTTCCATGTCAACTGTTATCACCATTTCTTGAAGCATCTCTGCCATTTGTTGGATTTTTTTTCTGATCCTTATCACATGTCAACAGGAACAAGAACAAGCCACATTTTTTAACAGTGTGAGGTAGGGTTAGAACTTCTATAAATGTTTGCATTGCTGTCTGTGCTACGTTGTCCTGTCCCAGTGACGACCACATACTACATTGTTTTGCCTCATAACACGGATGGGAAGTGAGGGAAATCTCCCTAATAAGGGCAAAGAGAGCAAATACCCTAGGTTCAGACTTATGTATTTTTTAGTGCGGTTTGCAGAAACGCACTACAGTCTATTTAACATGGTTTCCTATGGCAGTGTTTCTCAACTCCATTCCTCAAGGCACCCCAACAGGTCATGTTTTAAGGCTTTTCATTATTTTGCACAGGTGATTTGATCAGTTTCACTGCCTTAGTAATTCCCACAGCTGTTTCATCTGAGGGAAATCCTGAAAACATGACCTGTTGGGGCGCCTTGAGGACTGGAGTTGAGAAACACTGTCCTATGGTACAGGTTCACATCTATGCGTTTTGCTGTTGGTGCATTTTTGGAAAGGGTCAGGGACTTATTTTCTGCATTTTACGTGTAATAGACTTCAATAGAATCACATCAGAAATGCAAGTGTTGTGTTTGATGTGATTTTTTTATGTGTTTTGCAAGACACTGTATATAAGGAGGAGGCTGGGAAGTCGGCGTCCTTGACAACCGATGAGTCATCAGCTGTCAGCAGGCTTCCCTGCTGAATGCTGAATATAAGAAAAAAAATTGACGGCAAAAAAATTTGCGAAAAAAAAAACAACGTGAGGTTCCCCCCCAGGTCCATCCCAGGCCCTTCGGGTCTAGTATGGATTCAAAGGGAACCCCCACGCCAATTTTTTTTTTTTAAATGGTGTGGGGTCCCCCCTAAAATCCATACTAGACCCTTATTAGAGCATGTGGTCTGATAGGTCAGGAAAGGGAAGGGACGAGTGAGCCCCCTCCCCTCCTAAACCATACCAGGCCGCATGCCCTCAACATGGGGGGGTGGGTGCTTTGGGGCAGGGGGGCTCTGCTGTACATAAAGATGGCCCAGGCTATAAGAAGATTGCTAAGACCCTGAAACTAAGCTGCAGCATGGTGGCCAAGACCATACAGCAGTTTAACAGGACAGGTCCCACTCAGAATAGGTCTCGACATGGTCGACCAAAGAAGTTGAGTGCACATGCTCAGTGTCATATCCAGAGGTTGTCTTTGAGGGGTGGAGGGTCAGCCTGTCAGTGCTCAGACCATACGCCTCATACTGCATCAAATTGGTCTGCGTGGCTGTCATCCCAAAAGGAAGCCTCTTCTAAAGATGATGCACAAGAAAGCCTGCAAACAGTTTGTTGAAGACAAGCAGACTAAGGACGTGGATTACTGGAACTATGTCCTGTGGTCTGATGAGACCAAGATAAACTTATTTGGTTCAGATGGTGTCAAGCATGTGGGGCGGCAACCAGGTGAGGAGTACAAAGACAAGTGTGTCTTGCCTACAGTTAAGCACGGTGGTGGGCATGTCATGGTCTGAGGCTGCATGAGTGCTGCCAGCACTTGGGAGCTACAGTTGATTGAGGGAACCATGAATGCCAACATGTACTGTGACATACAGAAGCTGAGCATGATCCCTCCTTTCAGAGACTGGGCCACGGGGCTGTATTCCAACATGATAACGACCCCCATTTGGACTTTTCTCTTAGGGGTGCACTCACTTTTGTTACCAGCGGTTTAGACATTAATGGCTATGTGTTGAGTTATTTTGAGGGGACAGCAAATTTACACTGTTATACAAGCTGTACACTCACTACTTTACATTGTAGCAAAATGTCATTTCTTCAGTGTTGTCACATGAAAAGGTATAATAGAATATTTACAAACATGTGAGGGGTGTACTCACTTTTGTGAGATACTGTAATATTTTTGCCTTCTTCATTTTGAGTTGACACTGTTACAGTTTAAAAAATGAATTGTGGAAAAATCCTTTAATTATTTGTTTTTCTTTCTTTTTTTTTGTTTGTGACATGTTCATTTTCTCTATCTTTCCATCTGTGTTCATTCACAAGGAGAATGTAAGTATTTCATGTCCTTTAAATTTTACTTCACAATAGTCAGTATTAATATAGCTATTATCGATACAGACTTAAAGATTGAGAGAAAAAAACATTCACAAATTAAAGCAGTGCCAGAACAAAGGAAAAGAGTCCAAATTGAATTATTAGTTTGTACTAAAAAACAGCCAGCATGTTTCTAGGGTCATAAAACAAATCCCTTCTTCAGGGCTTCAGTTAAAATAAGAACCTTGAATGTACTCAAAATAGAACTTCTTATCTTGGTTGCTCATGCAGATACTGCTGACCAGTAATTCTCCTGATTCGGCAATAGGCTTCCCTACCCAGATTCACACAGGAAAGCTCTATTTTGAGTCCATTCAAGGTGCTTATTTTAACTGAAGCCTTGATGAAGGCAGAGGTTTTTCTGACCCCCGAAACATGTTCCTTGTTTTTACATACAAACTAATAGATATGGACTTTTCATCCTTAAGTCTGTCATGCCTTCTATTTGTGCAAGTTTTTTCTGGTACCCTGCCGGGGTACCTATTTGAGAGTAGGCTTGTCTGTTGTGAGCAGCCTAACCTGAGCCAGTGAGCTCTTTGAATGTTTTTGTCCTCTCACTACTTTGCATGAACTCAAATCACAGTCCTAGCCTCTTGGATGCTTTTTTTTTCATTGAAATAAATATTCATTCATCATTAACAAATGCAGCAAAATGAAAATTGACCTAAATGTCACCTAAAATTGTTATAAATCTAAATTATGTAGGCGGTTTTCCTGACAAAACTTTATGCAACAGTAGAGGCTTTCTTCACAGTAATGCAGGGTGCACTATAGACAAGGCTGGTGTTTATATTAACAAGAAGTGGAGGGGCGGGAAGCAAAGAGGCAGAAAGCTGATTGAAAGACTGGTTGGGTATTTTTTTTGGACATCAACATTTTGACAAAATTTGCCCCATAAATGGCCAGATCAGGATACTGGCATCTCTTCATTATCCACTTGACCTCCAGAAGATTTTACCCCCTTCATGACCAGAGCATTTTTTACTATTCAGCACTGCACTACTTTAACTGGCAATTGCATGGTCATTCTCTTCACACAAATAGATCTTGACTGTTGTATAACAGATGTAACTCTACCACCACTTATATACCCCAACCTCTTAACCTTACCTTATTAATTGAGACCACACCAAGGTTGGAGTTAACAAGGCCGTAGCAGCCTAATTTATTTAAACAAATATATATATTCAAATTAACATAAAACATTGAAACATCTGTTAATCAACCCATCAATCTCCTAGCGTTGGTCTTTGCAGGAACTTCATAACCATCTGTGGAAAAACAATACTGCACTGCGGTACCTCTCCAAGTGTATTAATAGGCCTCAAGCCGACAGGCTGGCTCAGAGACAACCACTAACCGCAGTGCCCCCATTAACACTTTCCAGCTAATCTCCATTAGCTGGAAACCACCATCAGGACCCATAGCAACGATAGTTCCTGAACTCTTCCTTCTGAAATATCTTCCTTCCCCTGCAAAGACCAACACCTGCCACAGCACCCAAAGGAAACACCTTACCTATGGGTGCCCCTCCACACCCGAAGTGCTCTCTGAATACCCTCTTGTAATCCGAACACCCACATGTCAATACCCACCTCATGCAGATACACCCCATCTTCCCTCAGGTATCTCCATGTCTCAAACTCCAATTCCACGTGCCTAATAGCCAATCCCCCATGCCTAACCATAAACTTGCTCACATCCCTATTAATCTTTCTCATGGCCCTGCTAACCCCTTCCACCGACCTGGCCATCCGCCATGTTGTACGAGCCACCATGTCCGACCAAAACAATGACCATGCCAGGAAAATCCCTCATTAGCCGCCACACATCGAATTTGATGTCTCGCGTAATGTCCAACATGGACCTAACCCCCAGATCGTTGCCGCCCATGTGCAAAAACGTCGGGCAGCCTGTCCCTTTTGGCATACCGATGCACTTCAGGAACAATCCTACCCCATAACATCCCAGGGACTCCCAACCACCGAATACAGCCTACCGTCTATAAAAAAACCCATATGCCTGCCTTCTTACCCAACATCACCTCTCCTGGCCCCCCAGCACACCTAGGAATGACCCATTATCCAGACCATTCCTGCCACCGATTCTGAAATTATAAGAGAGCAAACCCAACACCATGACCAAATAGTATTCCATACCACGCAGGGCCTAACATCAAACTCCTCCCCACCCTAACCCTAATACTTCACAACCCAACCACAAGGTGAGGCCGAACTTCTGTCTGGGACCTCCTTGATTCCCACCACCCAATACGCTTTTACCGACTCCACATCCAGTCCACTTCTGGCTGCCCCGTAGCAGCCCTTATCCAAAATGAATGAGAGGAAAACTCCTTTTCTACCCACCCCAATGCCCGTAAACATTTTCTTACAAAAAACATCAACAAATTGAAAGAGCGATAAAGGAGATCCGTCTACATGCACCAAAAACGGACCCTGTGACTGGCGGGCGAATCTCCAAAGCCCCCTTTACCGCCCTACCGGGCACAGCAGCGAACCTGGTACTGGAGCACCTGTACTGACCTCCCTTTACCCATTTGATCGGTCTTCGATCTACGCAAAAATAACGCCAACCCGTCATCTCCACATATCACCTCGTGACTCCCAATTCCCCCATGAACCTTTTGAAGGACTGACCAACTCCTCTATCCTAAACGCCCCAAAGAACGCTAACAAAAAGGCCACCTTGAAAAGATGGCCTAATATTCAGATCAACACACTCCCCCAAATGTGCTACCATATCCCGCATCATGACAAAGGTTACTGGTCTCCTGGCATCCCTGCGGACCACCGATCGCTGGTAACCCTTAATCGCCTGTCGCACCCCAAAATCTTTCGTGAAATCAGGTTGACCTTGCAATTTGAATAGGAAAGCTAAACCAGCTAACTTCATATTCATAGCAGGAGCGGACACCCCCTCTTCCATATGCCTCACACTGAAATACAACACCAGTAAACGAACTGCCAGGCCAGCCGACCCTTCACCATCCTTTGAACGAACGCCAGCCCTTCCTTCCATCCCCTTCAGATCCCTGAACGAAGCACCCCACAATTTCACCGCCAGCACCACCGGAAACAATTTCAGCAACACTAGATTCTTCGTAACTCCCGCTTCAATCCATGACCGCGGCCATGGACCAGCACTCCACTGACCCTGGAAGAAAAAAACCCAAAATCCGTAGAGCCAGCAGCATCCGTAATAATTTCCATGTCAAAATTGCTAACAGGCCCTAAAAATTCATAGCGCCCGTCCGTGAAAGGATTCCCAAAAAAGGTATGCCATACCCTCAAGTCCTCCCTGTGCGCTTTAACCAAGCGCACAACGCTCATGGGAGACCTGATCCCGGCTGTACTTGCCAAAAGCCAATGACAGAAAACCCGAATGTGACATGCCAAATTCAGCTTACCCCCCGAACGATTGCAGTACTCGTAGCTGACTTTGCGTAAACCAATCACACCTGCAATTTCCCCTTTTAAATTCGCCAGCTTATCTTCCGACAACCTACATTCCATTGCACCCGAGTCCAAGACAACGCTCAGGAACGTGATGACCGTGCTAGGCTCCCCCGTCTTCTCAGGTGCCACCGGAATGCCAAACCGGTCCGCTCTGTGTTCCAATGTAGCCAGGAGCCCCGCGCAGATTCTGGAAGAAGCTGGTCCTATGCAAAGGAAATCGTGCAGGTAATGGATGATCGAATTCCCGCCGACACATCCCTTACCACCCATTCCACAACTGAGCTAAATTGCTCAAACAGTGCACAGGAATATATAGCAACCCATCGGTAGGCATTGGATGACGTAAAATTAATCATTCCAATGACACCCCAGCAACCGTAAACTATCCGGGTGAACTGGGAGTAGCCGACAAACTGATTCCACCTCCACCATCAATGCCCCCTTGCCGTAATGACGCACCCAACCCACCGCAGCATCGAACGATGTACTACTCACCGAACATGCCTCCTGGTCAATGGCATCATTAACCGACCCCCTTTTGGAAAAGAAAAGTGGTGAATCAACCTAAATTTGTTGGGCTCCTACTTTGGCACTACTCCAAAGGGGAAACTACCAAATCAGCGAAACAGTGCAGACGTAAAGGGGCCCCCCCATGCGACCCCATGCAACTTCCCTACTCAGTTCCTCAGAAACTACATCTGGCTGTCCCATGGCCGATCACAAAGTGCAAGACACCGGGGAATCACCTCTAAAGTACATGGAATCTTAAAGCCAGCTGTGAAACCTGAATCCCGCAACTGAGCTACTTTCCTATCCAGGTACTAGGGTTGTCCCGATACCACTTTTTTAAGACCGAGTACAAGTACCGATACTTTTTTTCAAGTACTCACCGATACCGATTACCAATACTTTTTTTAATGTCACGTGACAGTGTTTTTTTGGGGTTTTTTTTTTTATTTTTTACAATTTTTTTTTGTTTTTTTACAATCCTTTTTCTTTTTTTTCTTTTTTTTAGGGAGGGAGGGGGTGGATGGTGTCTGTGTGTTTTTTATTTAAATTTTTATTATTTTTTACAATAATTTTGTTTTATTATTTATTGCAATAATTTTTTTTTTAATCAGCCCTGTTGGGGGGCTTTGTGAGATATCAGGGGTCTTAATAGACCCCTGAAATCTCCCCCTTGAGACAGAGAAAGAGACTGAGGATAGAGATTCCCCAGTCCCTTTCTCTGCAGCCTCAGCTGCACTGAAAATTAATGGAGAGAAGACAGCAGCTCCTCTTCATTTATAAACTGAGACATCCTAATCACAGGAGGATCAGTGGTGTCACTAGGGTTGGTGTCACCTGGTGCGAGAAAACATGGTGTCACCCCCCCCCCCCCACAATAACCTCTTCCCAATATATTTTTACCCTACTGTTTTCTCTCT
The DNA here is from genome assembly GCF_042186555.1 of Aquarana catesbeiana. NCBI lineage: Eukaryota > Metazoa > Chordata > Amphibia > Anura > Ranidae > Aquarana > Aquarana catesbeiana. The sequence goes on along the minus strand of NC_133330.1, from coordinate 86,515,272 downwards.
GTTCTCCCTTCTTCCCCTTTTCTCTCTCTCTCTATCCATCTTTCTTGTTCTTTCTATCTCTTCTTCTTCCTCTCCCTTTACTTGTCCCTGTTCCCCCTACCTGCCTCTCTCTCCAGGGCCAGATTTACATCGCAGGAGCCTATAGGCACTGGACTCTGAAGCCCCCCTCCCAACAGTGTTGCCGACCCCCCACAATTTTATTATACACATTGAAAATCTACTGACAGAATGCTTTTTTTTCCTGAGAAGCTGAGATGACAGCGTGCTGCCCGATATTGTGGAGAATGAAATGTACATTTTGTATACTTCAAACAAAGGTTGTACAAAAAGGGGGGGGGGCAGTAGGACGCACTGAATTGTGCATCACACTGCCCCCTAGCAGCCTGCAATGCAGAGTGGCTGAAGTGCCAAATTGCTCTGCGATTTCATGCTGTTTCAGTGTGAATTAGCCCTAAGAGGGAAAGAGGGGTTGGAGGGATAGAGACAGAAGGGGGGAGTGGTAGGAGAGATAGGAACAGGAGGGAGAGAGAGGCGTAGATGGGAAAGTAGGAGAGAGATAGAGAAAGTGGGGAGAGAGGCAGGGGTCTGAGAGAGAGAGAGAAGGGGTGAGAGAGAGAAGGGGTGAGAGAGAGAGAGAAGGGGTGAGAGAGAGAGAAGGGGTGAGAGAGAGAGAAGGGGTGAGAGAGAGAGAGAGAAGGGGTGAGAGAGAGAGAGAGAAGGGGTGAGAGAGAGAGAGAGAAGGGGTGAGAGAGAGAGAGAGAAGGGGTGAGAGAGAGAGAAGGGGTGAGAGAGAGAGAAGGGGTGAGAGAGAAGGGGTGAGAGAGAAGGGGTGAGAGAGAGAGAGAAGGGATGAGAGAGAGAGAAGGGGTGAGAGAGAGAGAAGGGGTGAGAGAAAGAGAGAAGGGGTGAGAGAGAGAGAGAGAGAGAGAGAAGGGGTGAGAGAGAGAGAGAGAAGGGGTGAGAGAGAGAGAAGGGGTGAGAGAGAGAGAAGGGGTGAGAGAAAGAGAGAAGGGGTGAGAGAGAGAGAGCGAGAGAGAGAAGGGGTGAGAGAGAGAGAGAAGGGGTGAGAGAGAGAAGGGGTGAGAGAGAGAGAGAGAGAAGGGGTGAGAGAGAGAGAGAAGGGGTGAGAGAGAGAGAAGGGGTGAGAGAGAGAGAGAGAGAGAGAGAAGGGGTGAGAGAGAGAGAGAGAAGGGGTGAGAGAGAGAGAAGGGGTGAGAGAGAAGGGGTGAGAGAGAGAGAGAAGGGGTAAGAGAGAGAGGCAGGGGTCTGAGAGAGAGAGAGAGAAGGGGTGAGAGAGAGAGAGAAGGGGTGAGAGAAAGAGAGAAGGGGTGAGAGAAAGAGAGAAGGGGTGAGAGAGAGAGAGAAGGGGTGAGAGAGAGAGAGAATGGGTGAGAGAGAGAGAGAGAAGGGGTGAGAGAGAGAGAGAGAGAAGGGGTGAGAGAGAGAGAGAGAAGGGGTGAGAGAGAGAGAAGGGGTGAGAGAGAGAGAAGGGGTGAGAGAGAGAGAAGGGGTGAGAGAAAGAGAGAAGGGGTGAGAGAAAGAGAGAAGGGGTGAGAGAGAGAGAGAGCGAGAGAGAGAAGGGGTGAGAGAGAGAGAGAGAGAGAGAAGGGGTGAGAGAGAGAGAGAGAAGGGGTGAGAGAGAGAGAGAAGGGGTGAGAGAGAGAGAGAAGGGGTGAGAGAGAGAGAGAAGGGGTGAGAGAGAGAGAAGGGGTGAGAGAGAGAGAGAGAGAGAGAGAGAGAGAGAAGAGGTGAGAGAGAGAAGGGGTGAGAGAGAGAGAGAAGGGGTGAGAGAGAGAGAGAGAGAGAGAGAGAGAGAGAGAAAAGGGGTGAGAGAGAGAGAGAAGGGGTGAGAGAGAAGGGGTGAGAGAGAGAGAGGCAGGGGTCTGAGAGAGAGAGAGAGAGAGAGAAGGGGTGAGAGAGAAGGGGTGAGAGAGAGAGAGGCAGGGGTCTGAGAGAGAGAGAGAGAGAAGGGGTGAGAGAGAGAGAGAAGGGGTGAGAGAGAGAGAGAGAGAGAAGGGGTGAGAGAGAGAGAGAAGGGGTGAGAGAGAGAGAAGGGGTGAGAGAGAGAGAAGGGGTGAGAGAGAGAGGCAGGGGTCTGAGAGAGAGAGAGAATGGGTGAGAGAAAGAGAGAAGGGGTGAGAGAGAGAGAGAGAGAGAGAGAAGGGGTGAGAGAGAGAAGGGGTGAGAGAGAGAGAGAAGGGGTGAGAGAGAGAGAGAGAGAGAGAGAAGGGGTGAGAGAGAGAAGGGGTGAGAGAGAGAGAAGGGGTGAGAGAGAGAGAAGGGGTGAGAGAGAGAGAAGGGGTGAGAGAGAGAGAGAGAAGGGGTGAGAGAGAGAAGGGGTGAGAGAGAGAGAGAAGGGGTGAGAGAGAGAAGGGGTGAGAGAGAGAAGGGGTGAGAGAGAGAGAGAAGGGGTGAGAGAGAGAAGGGGTGAGAGAGAGAGAGAGAGAGAGAGAAGGGGTGAGAGAGAGAAGGGGTGAGAGAGAGAAGGGGTGAGAGAGAGAAGGGGTGAGAGAGAGAAGGGGTGAGAGAGAGAGAGAGAAGGGGTGAGAGAGAGAGAGAAGGGGTGAGAGAGAGAGAGAAGGGGTGAGAGAGAAGGGGTGAGAGAGAGAGAGAAGGGGTGAGAGAGAGAGAGAGAGAAGGGGTGAGAGAGAGAGAGAAGGGGTGAGAGAGAAGGGGTGAGAGAGAGAGAGGCAGGGGTCTGAGAGAGAGAGAGAAGGGGTGAGAGAAAGAGAGAAGGGGTGAGAGAGAGAGAGAGAGAGAGAGAGAGAGAGAAGGGGTGAGAGAGAGAGAGAGAGAGAGAAGGGGTGAGAGAGAGAGAGAAGGGGTGAGAGAGAGAGAGAAGGGGTGAGAGAGAGAGAGAGGCAGGGGTCTGAGAGAGAGAGAGAGAGAGAGAGAAGGGGTGAGAGGGGTTGAGGGTGAGTGAGGGGTGAAAGAGAGATGGGGTGATAGAGAGAGGGGGTGGGGGGTGAGAGATAGAAAGAGAGGAGGGCGGGGGTGACAGAGAGGGGGTAAGGGGGGTGGGGGTGAGAGATAGATAGAGAGGAGGGGGGGTGCCAGAGAGGGGGATGAGAGAGAGAGAGAGAGGGGGGGTGGGGAGTGACAGAGAGGGGGTGAGAGAGGGAGTGAAAGGGTGAGAGAGGAAAGTGGGGTTGACAGAGAGGGGGGTGAGAGAGAGAGGGTGGTTGAGAGAGGGGGGTGAGACACAGAGAGGGACGAGACTCCCCCCTCCTCACCTTGCCCCGGATCGCACACAGCCGGCTCTGCCATCCTCACTGGAGGCACAGACAGCAGAGCTTGAGGCTTTGTCTGTGGGAATGGCATGTGTTGGGTGTGTGCCCGGATCGAGTGTTCATGTTCAGTGCCAGTGGAGAGAAGAGCAGAGGGCAGCTTCACAACGTACAGCTGCCGCGCCGCCCGGGCGGAGATGGTAGTGTGTGTAGACAGTGACAGGCTGGCTCAGTAGGAGGAGGAGGAAAGAGGACACGCAGCACGCTCACACACTGACATACCAAGCGCCGCCACGGCGCTGGAGGTGTGTGTTCTTTCAACCCGGCAGGCTGCGGAGTGCGGGGTGAACGGGTCAGCTCATTAAAAAAAAACAAAAAACAGTGCTTTCCACACCGTCGGGAGGGTGTCACCCCTCTAGCGGGTGTCACCCGGTGCGGACCGCACCCCCCGCACAACGCCTCTGAGGAGGATATAATGTTTCAGTTATGTGAATGGACAGAGTCAGTGATCACTGACTCTGTTCATACATCAAAGGGAGGATGACATGGAGAGGGACAGCAGAATGGAGGGGGACATGGAGGAAAACTGGAGGGAGACAGCAGCAGAAAGGAGGGGGACAGCAGCAGAACGGCGGGCGACACGGAGGAAAAAAATGAGGGGGACAGCAGAATGGCAGGGGACACGGTGGAAGAAAGGAGGGGGAGAGCAGAACAGAGGGGGACATGGAGGAAGAAGGGAGTGGGACAGCAGAATGGAGGGGGCATGGAGGGGGACTGGAGGAGGATGCAGTGACAGTCAGCGGTGATCGTGCGTGGGGGAGTTACAAGCACAGATCACCGCTGTATAGATTTCACTAAAGCAGCTGAAAGCCGCTGTGGGAGAAGCTTGTAACTCCCCCACTCACCGATCACCGCTGACTGTCCAGGTATCGGGTGAAGTATCGGGAGCATTTGCCCGAGTACAAGTACTCGGGCAAATGCTTGGTATCGGTGCCGATACCGATACTAGTATCGGTATTGGGACAACCCTACCGGATACCTACCGAGAAAACGGCCACCTCCTTTTCACCATCACTGGGGTCCTCCCTCTTGTGTCCAGCCTCTCCAGAACGACCTATTCCTTGCTTGAAACATCTGGACGACGGATGAGACCATCCACATCCTGAACACTCGTGCTTGTACCTGCACATCCCTCTGAACGTGCAGATCCCAGCATTGTATTGCCAGCATACCCATTTTTTGTTGCTGGCCACCTGTCCCTGAGCCAAAAGTCCACCGGCTCCCCTGAAAAATAACTGGTGCGGAGCCCACTCAGCCGTCCTCCAGCACAGTCACAGGCTGATGTCCTTATGGTCCCATCTCAACGCCGGCCGGATAACTCTCCACTGACGAAACTGCTCAACATACCTCAGCCACTCCGTGCCCCCGTAAGCTCTATCCGCCTCCCCTATCAAATCCTGGTAACAAAAGAGCGCCGAACAGTATTCGGGGTTCTTTTTTCCCCACTCACCCTTGCCATGATGGTAAAACGCCTGTAGCCAGTTGGCAAATATCCCCTCTTCTCTCCGTCCTCCTTCTTTGAATGATCCGGTTTAACCCTATCCAGGTTAAATTTTTCTAACTGCAGCAGGGAAAAAATCTCCACATACTCACCCTACCACATCTTTTCTCATACTTCAGGCTTCAAGTGTGCACCCAACGGCCCCTCATAGCAAACATAGACCTCGCATTTTTGCAGAACCAGCTAGTCTGACGACTTCCTGTCTGCCCGCAGCTTCCCCCGCCACCACCACCTTGGCCGTCCCCTGCGTAACCCCACCTGTGTTACCTGTGACGGGAATGTTGTCAAGGCCGGAACTACCGGAGCTACCGCACCCCTCAGCCAAAATGGCTTGGCCGACTACTCTTGCTGGCGGGACCCAGGCTGACACCGGCCCAGCGGGGGCTCTATCCGCATGCCCAAACTTTTGCATTCATTTCTATGTCCCAGCAAGAAAACCCAGTAACCCTGCAGCCCCCCCAGCTGCCTCAGCCACCGCAGTCCTTCCCGCCGGACCCATCTGTCATGCCCTCTTGCCCTATGCTAACAGACAATCCCTCATGATATAAGTGTAAAGGTGACTTACCGGGCTGCACAGGAGTTGACCCATCAGCCGACCATATGTTCTCCAACGACGTTGCACTGCTGGGGGGGGGAGCAGCCTCTTCTTCCGACCCCCAGTTCTCCTGCTGACCTCTGTCCAGACCCCTCTTCCTCTTCTGATGATAGCCCGCCAGGCGTAACAGCATCGACTGCCGATGGTCCCGCAGACCTCCGAACCCCCTCCTCCGCATTGTGTACCCGCTCACCGGCTTCGGGACAGCCTTACCAGGACCAGTGTGTGGGGCCTCAGTCCTGCCGGCCTCCGCTTGCCTGGAAGTCCTCCCCGGCTGTCCCCCACTGTTCCTCCTAAAGTCTCCTGGCGGTGCATAAGAAGGCCCGGGGACCCCTGTTGCTTTGTTCCCCATGGTAGGCCTCAGGCCAACTGACGTAGCGCTAGGGGCGGAGCCCATGCCCTCCCGTTTCCACCGCCTACTAGGCCGCAATGCTGCCCCAGAGCCCCCAGACTGTCCTCCTGGTGACCTCCTGTGTTGGAGGGGAGACCGCACAGGACTCCCCCCATCCCGCGCTGCTGCCCACTTGACCGAGGGTCCCGTCGGGAATCCCTGGCAGGGTACCCCCCCGACTGACGCTGTGGCCTAGAGTGACGTTCCGGTGAAAAAATCGCTCCGGCGGCCTGGGCCTACGATTGCCCTACCTCCCCCCTGTAGTTTCCACCTACTACTGTTTGTGTTGGAATAAGCCCCAAAGTGTCCTGCAGCCAACCGGAAACCCCGCAACGCTGCTTCCTCCCTGAGCTGGGCCAAGAGCTGCTCCACCTCTGACTTGCTTCTGCTGAACTTTTCCCAAAACTGTGATGACTCATAGGGAGGGGCCTCCCTTTTATCTCCTCTCCAACCCCTCCCCCCAGCACCAACCTGATACACTCCCTCTCCTGATACTATTACCCTGTTTCCCCAGTCATGTAAGCCCTCCGCCTATGTCATTCCATTTTCTTTGCTCCGGGCTTTTCTTTCTTTTGGCAGTATTTGATCACCACTTGGTTTTTATTTTTTTGTGATTATAAATGAAAAAAGATATAAAAAAATAAATATATATATATAATTATTATTATTATTATTTTTTGCTATAAAACATGTCCAATACATTTTTTGGTAAAAAAAAAAAAAATCCCAATTAGTGTATATTTGGTTTGCGTGAAAGTTATAGCGTCTGGTATAGATACTGGAATTTTTTTTGTTATGCTAGTAATGGTGGTGATCAGTGACTTAAAGTGGGATTGTGATAGTATGGCGGGCAATCTGACACTAGCTGACGCTGGCTGGGGGGTTGACTAACTGCCACTGACATCAATAGTGACACTAATACAGTGGTCAGTGCTAATACTATACACTGTCACTGTACTAATGACACTGGCTGGGAAGGGATTAACATCAAGGGGCGATCAAGGGGTTAAATATGTGACTAACAATGTGTAATGTGTGTGTTATGTGGTGCTTTTACTAAGCAATCTTGCTGTTATTTGCTCTGCCTTGTAGGAAATAAAAAACAGCAAGATCGCCTGTCACTATTCAGAGCTCTGTGTTGTTTACAACACAGAGCTCCCTTCCCTGAATGACAGAGCCAATCAGCGGGAGTTGGCTGTCATTGGCTGGCACCTGCTGATTGGCTTATGCTGTGACTAATAACAGCACAGCTGTATCTGTGGGTGCACCTGTGCGCACCCTACCTGTCAGACACGTGATCCAGCGTAGAGAGGCTGTGCCACCGCCTCACACAGGCAGTCGGCAACTGGTTATGATAACTCAAGGTAATGGGGCTAAGGTATTAACAAAGGAGGGATGTGTGGGGTAGAGTCATTAGCATTGATAGTAATGTGTTTTTCGATATTTACCACTTGCCGCCCGCCGTATAGCAAAGTGACAGCGGCAAAGTGGTTTAGTTATCCTGATCGGACGTCATATGACGTGATCAGGATAACAGAGCTGGCGTGTGTGCCCGTGGGGGCACACAGCGCAGCGATCGGAAGTGCCATGTGTCAGTTGCCATGTGCCATGTGTCAGTTTGACACACCGCAACTCCGATCGTGGTATGAAGCCTCTGACAGAGGCTTCATACCACGTGATCAGCTGTGACCAATCACAGCTGATCATCGCGTGAACCAGGTAGTGGCGGTAAACAGCTCTCCTCGGTTCACGCTGATCGGCGGCTTTCCCTGTCAGAGGGGGGGTCTGTGCTGATTATCAGCACAGCCCCATCAAAAGGTGCCCATCAGCTGCCAATCAATGCCCATCACCTTCCAGCCTGCCCCCCTCTATAAAGCCTGTAAGTGCCCATGAAAGTACAGATCAGTGCCCACAACAGTGCCCAAAAAAGGTGCCAATCAGTACCCCATCAGTGATGCCTGTCAGTGCCTCATCAAAGTGCCAATCAGTGCCACTCAGTAAAGCCTATCACTAGCTCCTCATCAGTGCTGCCTATCCAGTGCCGCCTATGAGTGCCGTCAGTGCTGCCTATCAGTGCCCATCAGTTTTTGATTTTTTTTTTTAAATTGTAGCTCTTTTTTCGTTTATAGTGCAAAAATTAAAAACCGTAGAGGTGATCATATACCACCAAAAGAAATCTCTATTTGTGGGAAGAAAATTATAAAAATTTAGTATGGGTACAGTGTTGCATGATCGCGCAATTGTCATTCAAAATGCGACATCGCTGAAAGCTAAAAATTGTCCAGGGCAGGAAGGGGGGAAAGTGCCTGGTATTGAAGTGGTTAAAGGGCCAGTGTCAATGGACTTATGTTCACTTGAGAACTGCTTCTTTCTAATACAAAAGCAGTGTGAAGCAGGTCACAAAGAGGACAAATGCAGGTCAAATGCACCTGACAATTAATTCTGAATGGTCTCAGTAGCATCTCAATCTGACTTCAAAAGCAAGCAAATTGATATAGGCTATAAAACTACAGTGGTATATTGGTGGCACAAAATTGATCACACCCAGAAAAACAATCTGAAAACAGCCCTAAACCAACCCATTAACCTTCAAAGTTAATCTCTTAAACAGAACTCCAAGCCAACAGCTAAATGCACATATGATATACAAATAAGGGAGGGTTTTACCTGCCAAAGGATTTTTATTTCTATCCATTCAGTCTGCTGCAGTTAATAATGCTTACAGGTCTTGTCCCTCCCCAAGCCTGAGTCACTGATAATGTACCCAGGTCTACCAGTATAGCACAGAGACTGCCAGTCACACAAGCACAGTCCCTAGCACGCTGGTTCAGGTTCAGGTGGATGTCTTTTTAGTATTTATTGCTGAAGAACTTTAACATGAGAGGGGGTTAGGGTTACAAGATACTCTGTAGTGATAATGGAGGACAAATCTCTCTCCAATCTTCCAACAGTAGCTTTCTGGAGGTAACAGGGAATGGCCAATATTTCAAGGACCCTAACTCAGCAGTCCATATAGAACTTCCATCAGACACTTAGTTCCCTTACAGCACATTCAAACCCAACAGTCCACAGCAAGGTCTTTACTCACAATGTCCCAGGAGCTGTCTGCCAGCCTTCACCCACAGGTAGGTCCTCTGTGAGAGAGAAAAAGGATCCTTTCTCCAGACCAGAACTTCAGGATAGTGCCCTCTAGCAAAAACCAGCTGCAATATCCTCCCAGACTGCAACTCTTTAGCTCACTGCAGCTGTCTCTAGGTGCAGAAGCCCCCTAGAGACGCGGAAGCCTTCCTGCAGAGGAAAGACAACCTTTCCAATGGTTCAGACTACTTTTCACCTTCCCAGCCACCTTCTGGACATGCCTCTCCAGGGATTGACTAGGGCCGTGATGGCAAACCTTGGCACCCCAGATGTTTTGGAACTACATTTTCCATGATGTTCAACTACACTGCAGAGTACATGAGCATCATGGGAAATGTAGTTCCAGAACATCTGGGGTGCCAAGGTTGACCATCACTGGACTACGGCATGATACATTTTAGGCTAGTCATTTGAATTCTCCCTTCCTATGTTTTGGAAGCTTCTTCCAGAGGCAGGGGAAGCAATCAAACCCCCAGCCTGTGAAACCCTGAACAGACCAGAACAAAAATGACTTCTCCACTCACAACAGTGAAGCCAAAAACCAAATTTACCTAGCAGTCTACCTGGAACGGCACTACACAAGAAAGGGATTTACAGTAAAATGTGACAATATTGCATATAATGCATAAACCGAGTACTCATTTGTACTTTTGGACCTCAATTGGCTTTTGATCACAAAGTCAGTAAGGTATAAGCTCAGATTTATTTATTTCATTATTTTTCATTGTTAAAATTATTTAAAATCTATTGGATGAGATGATTTGCTTTAACAGTATTTGTGGTTTATATTTTACAGCCCCGGGTCACAGTTCACCCTCTCAATGTAAGGATTTTAATATTAATTCTTAATAATTTGCATAAAGTAGAAAAATGGCTAATGTATTGCTAAAAGCACTATTAGGCTTAAAGTGGAAGAAAACCCTAACTATATCTATTCTTAAAAATATTTCCTCCCCCTTCTTCTACCTGTCCTGCCTAAACTGTATATCAAAAAGATATTTACCTATTTTTAATCTGCTCCAGTCCAGTCATATGATCCTGCAGCACTGGCTCCCCTGTGTCAGTGAGTGGCTGCTGCAGGGGAGAGGAGGGAATGCCGACAATGGCTGGGCTATGGGAGCCTATGTGTGACAAATATGGGTTAGACACAATATGTAAGGGGAGGGGGGATGGGAACATTTTTAAGAATAGTTGTAGTTTTCTTCCACTTTAATGCAGAATGGAGATGAAGGGATGAATGTTGAAATGTGCAGAATTAAGGGGGTGAAAGATTTTATATACATTGAGAAAGCATGCAACTAGTATGTGTAGGAGAGAAAGGGGGGGCAGGAAAGGATTGAAAAAAAAATCCCTGTGTCACTAAAACAGAATGAATGAATGTGCAGCTGCAATTCCAATTATTCTGTCCCCATTTACAATCACTCGATCTCTCTCCTTCCCCTGTTGTAAGGGGGAGGGGAGGGATCAGCATTGTAAGCAGTATCCATGTGATCTGAGGGGCTTGGGTACCATGTGATCACTGGGATTGGTCATCACAGTGCTCACAAGGCACCCAACCTCTCAGATCAGCTTGGTACAGTGTCTCTATGTACCAAGATGTTTAATGACAATCTCAATATGTGTTTCTTTTCTCTATTTTCCACCTGATTCTGTAAATTGTACTATTGTTTAAATGTACTTTAAAAACATTGTGGAAAAGAAAAACCAGGCACACCTTGTGAGGTACGGTGACATATTTGTGGAGGAAGAATAATTTTGCAAATTTTTGCAGAAGCAGGATTACATTGGCGGAAACTGATAAAATCAAATTAAATCGTTTCTCTGGTTATAGGCGTTTTAAAGACTGTATTATTGATGCTTGTTCTTCAGATGTAATTCTGGATAAAATCAGTTACCCTAAAATAATATAGCAGTTCTAAACGGAGTCTGATCCAGTGACCCTCTGGCTTTTTTAGGTTTTCCCACCCCCTCAGCATGTATCTTCTCTTCCTCTTGCATTTCCCATGGGTCATAATGCATAGATAAATCCAGGAGCTCACATACAAGCAGAGCGAGGATTTTTGTCTACATAGTAGACATGTGCGCTGTCAATAAATTTGTTTTATTTCGTTCCCGTTCCGTTTCGTATTAGCCGTTAATTCGTATATTTCGTAATTCGTGTCCAAAATTCAATGTGGATTCGTACGAAATACGAATTTTCGTTAGCTTCCAAAACCTTTCATAACAATTACGAACGTTTGTTATAATGAATTTAAAAAGCAAAAAATACCTTTCTCAATGTGGCCTGTGCTGTGCTGACTTCCTCCTGGAGCTGTACCCCTGCTGTGCTCATTATGAGGGTCTCCCACCATCCCTGTGCTGTGATGACTTCCTGGGTTTGTACCCCTGCTGTGCTCAGTATGAGGGGGCTCCCACCATCCCTGTGCTGTGCTGACTTGAAGTCAGCACAGCACAGGGATGGTGGGAACCCCTCATACTGAGCACAGCACAGGGATGGTGGGAACCCCTCATAATGAGCACAGCAGGGGTACAGCCCCAGGAGGAACACAGCACAGGGATGGTGGGAGCCCCTCATAATGAGAACAGCAGGGGTACAAACCCAGGAAGTCAGCACAGCACAGGGATGGTGGGAGCCCCTCATAATGAGCACAGCAGGGGTACAAACCCAGGAAGTCATCACAGCACAGGGATGGTGGGAAGTTCCTCCTGGGGCTGTACCCCTGCTGTGCCCATTATGAGGGGCTCCCACCATCCCTGTGCTGTGCTGACTTCCTCCTGGGGCTGTAAGACACCCTTTCCAATGGTTCAGACTACTTTTCACCTTCCCAGCCACCTTCTGGACATGCCTCTCCAGGGATTGACTAGGGCAGTGATGGCGAATCTTGGCACCCCAGATGTTTTGGAACTACATTTCCCATGATGTTCAACTACACTGCAGAGTGCATGAGCATCATTGGAAATGTAGTTCCAAAACATCTGGGGTGCCAAGGTTGACCATCACTGGACTAGGGCATGATACATTTTAGGCTAGTCATTTGAATTCTCCCTTCCTATGTTTTGGAAGCTTCTTCCAGAGGCAGGGGAAGCAATCAAACCCCCAGCCTGTGAAACCCTGAACAGACCAGAACAAACAATTACTTCTCAACTCAGCACAGTGAAGCCAAAAACCAAATTTACCTAGCAGTCTACCTGGGACTGCACTACACAAGAAAGGGATTTACAGTAAAATGTGACAATATTGTCTGCAGTTAATGCATCAACCGAGTACTCATTTGGACCTTTTCGACCTCAATTGGCTTTTGATCACAAAGTCAGTAAGGTATAAACTCAGATTTATTTATTTAATTATTTTTCATTGCTAAAATTATTTAAAATCTATTGGATGAGATGATTTGTTTTAACAGTATTTGTGGTTTATATTTTACAGCCCCAGGCCACAGTTCACCCTCTCAATGTAAGGATTTTAATATTAATTCTTAATCATTTGCATAAAGTAGAAAAAGAGCTAATGTATTGCTAAAAGCACTATTAGGCTTAAAGTGGAAGAAAACCCTAACTATATCTATTCTTAAAATATTTCCTCCCCCTCCTTCTACCTGTCCTGCCTAAACTGTATAGCAAAAAGATATTTACCTATTTTTAATCTGCTCCAGTCCAGTCATATGATCCTGCAGCACTGGCTCCCCTGTGTCAGTGAGTGGCTGCTGCAGGGGAGAGGAGGAAATGCCGACAATGGCTGGGCTATGGGAGCCTATGTGTGACAAATATGGGTTAGACACAATATGTAGGGGGATGGGAACATTTTTAAGAATAGTTGTAGGTTTCTTCCACTTTAATGCAGAATGGAGATGAAGGGATGAATGTTGAAATGTGCAGAATTAAGGGGGTGAAAGAGTTTATATACATTGAGAAAGCATGCAACTAGTATGTGTAGGAGAGAAAGGGGGGGCATGAAAGGATTGAAAAAAAATCCCTGTGTCACTAAAACAGAATGAATGAATGTGCAGCTGCAGATCCAATTATTCTGTCCCCATTTACAATCACTCGATCTCTCTCCTTCCCCTGTTGTAAGGGGGAGGGGAGGGATCAGCATTGTAAGCAGTATCCATGTGATCTGAGGGGCTTGGGTACCATGTGATCACTGGGATTGGTCATCACAGTGCTCACAAGGCACCTAACCACTCAGATCAGCTTGGTACAGTGTCTCTATGTACCGAGATGTTTAATGACAATCTCAATATGTGTTTCTTTTCTCTATTTTCCACCTGATTCTGTAAATTGTACTATTGTTTAAATGTACTTTAAAAACATTGTGGAAAAGAAAAACCAGGCACACCTTGTGAGGTACGGTGACATATTTGTGGAGGAAGAATAATTTTGCAAATTTTTGCAGAAGCAGGATTACATTGGCGGAAACTGATAAAATCAAATTAAATAGTTTCTCTGGTTATAGGCGTTTTAAAGACTGTATTATTGATGCTTGTTCTTCAGATGTAATTCTGGATAAAATCAGTTACCCTAAAATAATATAGCAGTTCTAAACGGAGTCTGATCCAGTGACCCTCTGGCTTTTTTAGGTTTTTCCACCCCCTCAGCATGTATCTTCTCTTCCTCTTGCATTTCCCATGGGTCATAATGCATAGATAAATCCAGGAGCTCACATACAAGCAGAGCGAGGATTTTTGTCTACATAGTAGATATGTGCGCCATCAATAAATTTGTTTTGTTTCGTTCCCGTTCCGTTTCGTATTAGCCGTTAATTCTTATTTCGTGTCCAAAATTCAATTTGGATTCGTACGAAATACGAATTTTCGTTAGGTTCCAAAACCTTTCATAACAATTACGAACGTTCGTTATAATGAATTTAAAAAGCAAAAAATACCTTTCTCAATGTGGCAGTCGTCGTACTCATTATGCTTATTATGAGGGGCTCCCACCATCCCTGTGCTGTGCTGACTTCCTCCTGGGGCTGTACCCCTGCTGTGCTCATTATGTGGGTCTCCCACCATCCCTGTGCTGTGATGACTTCCTGGGTTTGTACCCCTGCTGTGCTCATTATGAGGGGGCTCCCACCATCCCTGTGCTGTGCTGACTTCCCCAAGGAAGTCAGCACAGCACAGGGATGGTGGGAACCCCTCATACTGAGCACAGCACAGGGATGGTGGGAGCCCCTCATAATGAGCACAGCACAGGGATGGTGGGAGCCCCTCATAATGAGCACAGCAGGGGTACAAACCCAGGAAGTCATCACAGCACAGGGATGGTGGGAAGTTCCTCCTGGGGCTGTACCCCTGCTGTGCCCATTATGAGGGGCTCCCACCATCCCTGTGCTGTGCTGACTTCCTCCTGGGGCTGTAAGACAACCTTTCCAATGGTTCAGACTACTTTTCACCTTCCCAGCCACCTTCTGGACATTCCTCTCCAGGGATTGACCAGGGCAGTGATGGCGAACCTTGGCACCCCAGATGTTTTGGAACTACATTTCCCATGATGTTCAACTACACTGCAGAGTACATGAGCATTATTGGAAATGTAGTTCCAAAACATCTGGGGTGCCAAGGTTGACCATCACTGGACTACGGCATGATACATTTTAGGCTAGTCATTTGAATTCTCCCTTCCTATGTTTTGGAAGCTTCTTCCAGAGGCAGGGGAAGCAATCAAACCCCCAGCCTGTGAAACCCTGAACAGACCAGAACAAAAATGACTTCTCCACTCACAACAGTGAAGCCAAAAACCAAATTTACCTAGCAGTCTACCTGGAACGGCACTACACAAGAAAGGGATTTACAGTAAAATGTGACAATATTGCATATAATGCATAAACCGAGTACTCATTTGAACTTTTGGACCTCAATTGGCTTTTGATCACAAAGTCAGTAAGGTATAAGCTCAGATTTATTTATTTCATTATTTTTCATTGTTAAAATTATTTAAAATCTATTGGATGAGATGATTTGCTTTAACAGTATTTGTGGTTTATATTTTACAGCCCCGGGTCACAGTTCACCCTCTCAATGTAAGGATTTTAATATTAATTCTTAATAATTTGCATAAAGTAGAAAAATGGCTAATGTATTGCTAAAAGCACTATTAGGCTTAAAGTGGAAGAAAACCCTAACTATATCTATTCTTAAAAATATTTCCTCCCCCTTCTTCTACCTGTCCTGCCTAAACTGTATATCAAAAAGATATTTACCTATTTTTAATCTGCTCCAGTCCAGTCATATGATCCTGCAGCACTGGCTCCCCTGTGTCAGTGAGTGGCTGCTGCAGGGGAGAGGAGGGAATGCCGACAATGGCTGGGCTATGGGAGCCTATGTGTGACAAATATGGGTTAGACAGAATATGTAAGGGGAGGGGGGATGGGAACATTTTTAAGAATAGTTGTAGGTTTCTTCCACTTTAATGCAGAATGGAGATGAAGGGATGAATGTTGAAATGTGCAGAATTAAGGGGGTGAAAGATTTTATATACATTGAGAAAGCATGCAACTAGTATGTGTAGGAGAGAAAGGGGGGGCATGAAAGGATTGAAAAAAAATCCCTGTGTCACTAAAACAGAATGAATGAATGTGCAGCTACAATTCCAATTATTCTGTCCCCATTTACAATCACTCGATCTCTCTCCTTCCCCTGTTGTAAGGGGGAGGGGAGGGATCAGCATTGTAAGCAGTATCCATGTGATCTGAGGGGCTTGGGTACCATGTGATCACTGGGATTGGTCATCACAGTGCTCACAAGGCACCCAACCTCTCAGATCAGCTTGGTACAGTGTCTCTATGTACCGAGATGTTTAATGACAATCTCAATATGTGTTTCTTTTCTCTTTTTTCTACCTGATTCTGTAAATTGTACTATTGTTTAAATGTACTTTAAAAACATTGTGGAAAAGAAAAACCAGGCACACCTTGTGAGGTACGGTGACATATTTGTGGAGGAAGAATAATTTTGCAAATTTTTGCAGAAGCAGGATTACATTGGCGGAAACTGATAAAATCAAATTAAATCGTTTCTCTGGTTATAGGCGTTTTAAAGACTGTATTATTGATGCTTGTTCTTCAGATGTAATTCTGGATAAAATCAGTTACCCTAAAATAATATAGCAGTTCTAAAGTCTGATCCAGTGACCCTCTGGCTTTTTAGGTTTTCCCACCCCCTCAGCATGTATCCTCTCTTCCTCTTGCATTTCTCATGGGTCATAATGCATAGATAAATCCAGGAGCTCACATACAAGCAGAGCGAGGATTTTTTCTACATAGTAGACATGTGCGCTGTCAATAAATTTGTTTTGTTTCGTATTAGCCGTTAATTCGTATATATATATAAAATATGAATTTTCGTTAGGTTCCTTAAGCTTTTGTAACAATTACGAACGTTCGTTATAATTAATTTAAAAAGCAAAAAATACCTTTCTCATTGTGGCAGTCGTCGGACTCATTATGCTCATTATGAGGGGCTCCCACCATCCCTGTGCTGTGCTGACTTCCTGGGTTTGTACCCCTGATGTGCTAATTATGAGGGGCTCCCACCATCCCTGTGCTGACTTCCTGGAGCTGTACCCCTGCTGTGCTCATTATGAGGGGCTCCCACCATCCCTGTGCTGTGCTCATTATGAGGGGCTCCCACCATCCCTGTGCTGTGCTCATTATGAGGGGCTCCCACCATCCCTGTGCTGTGCTCATTATGAGGGGCTCCCACCATCCCTGTGCTGTGCTCATTATGAGGGGCTCCCACCATCCCTGTGCTGTGCTCATTATGAGGGGCTCCCACCATCCCTGTGCTGTGCTCATTATGAGGGGCTTCCACCATCCCTGTGCTGTGCTGACTTCCTCCTAGGGCTGTACCCCTGCTGTGCTCATTATGAGGGGCTCCCACCATCCCTGTGCTGTGCTCATTATGAGGGGCCCCCACCATCCCTGTGCTGTGCTGACTTCCTGGGTTTTTAATTTTATCATAACGAATAATTGTAATTATTATGACAATAATAAAACAATATTAACGAACATTCTTATTTTGTCCGATTCTGAATCTCCCATCGACTACCAGTACCAGTCTCCCACTCCCGTATTAAAAAAGGTAATTTTCCCAACCCTCACTCAGCAGCAGAAGAAAACCTCTGATTTCGTATACAATTCAGAAGCATAGAAATTCGTATTTCGGATACTTCCGAATGAAGAAATTTTCAGAAATTTGTACGAATTTTCGATTCGTACAAAACGAACCGCACATGTCTACTACATAGGCAAAGGTGCGTCCTTTACATCAGTATCCCTGTGTGACAGAATGGGGGCAGAGTGACAGGAGGGGGGCAGTGTGACAGGAGAGGGGGGGCAGTAAAAATAGTGTAATACAATCAGCACAAGCACCAACACAAAAATTGTGTTCAGTAACTCTTCACCTAAAAATATACTTGTGCCTAATAACCAAGACAAAAATTGCCGCTAACACTCTACAAGTGATTCCACTAATCCACCATGTATAACATATAATATATAAATTAAGTGCAGCGCAATTATTATATGTAAACACTCCTAAATGACCCTCCTGAAAGAATATCAAACTATTACAAAAACAAAAAGCGTGTCTTTAACCACTTAAAGAGGGAGTCCACCTAAAAAAAAAATATTAAAAGCCAGCAGCTACAAATACTGCAGCTGCTGACTTTTAATAAATGGAGACTTACCTGTCCCAGGGTCCAGCGGTGTCGGCAGCCGACGCCGATCACTCGCTCGACTCTCGGCAGCTGCCGCCGCCATCCTAGGTGCGGGAAAATCAGGAAGTGAAGCGTTGCGGCTTCACTTCCTGGTTCCCTACTGCGCATGCGCGAGTCGCGCTGCGAGTCGTAACTGGTCCCCGCTATCTCCTGGGATCTGTGTGTTTCCCAGGAGACAGCGCGGAGGGACAAAAGGTGAGGGACCCCCTGAAAGGTGCCAAATGTGACACCGGAGGGGGGGAGGGTTCCGAAAAGCAGAAGTTCCATTTTTGTGTGGAAGTCCGCTTTAAGGACCAGCCTTGTTTTGGATTTTACGTGTTTACATGTTTAAAACAGGTTTTTTTGCTAGAAAATTACTTAGAACCCCCAAACATTATATATTGTTTTTTTTCTAACACCATAGAGAATAAAATGGCAGTCATTGAAATACTTTTTATTGCACCGTATTTGCGCAGCGGTCTTATAAGCGCACTCTTTTTGGAAAAAATTCACTTTTTTGAATAAAAAAATAGGACAACAGTAAAGTTAGCCCAATTTTTTTTATATTGTGAAATATAATGTTACACCAAGCAAATTCATACCCAACATGTCACGCTTCAAAATTGCGCCCGCTCGTGGAATGGTGTCAAAATTTTACCCTAAATATCTACATAGGTGTCGTTTAAAAAATTCTACAGGTTGCATGTTTTGCACTACAGAGGAGGTCTATGGCTAGAATTATTGCTCTTGCTCTACCGGTTGCGGCGATAACTCACATGTGTGGTTTGACATAAAAAAAAAATATGCCTTTAAGAAAAGTGGGCGGAGCTGACGTAATGACGTCGCTTCAGCCGTCCAATGGTATGGAGACGGGTGGCGGCCATCTTAGCCTCACTCGTCTCCATACCCAGGCACAGAAAGGTCCCGATCACCTCCGCCGCTACCGACGGCTCCGGTAAGCGGCGGTGGGCGCCCGCCGCAGAGACCACCATTATCGTACACAGAACCGGCTCCTGTAAAGATGGATACCTTGGTTGTCGCAGCAGCTGCTGCCATTACCGAGATATCCATCTTCAAAGTGCCGACGTATATGTACAGGAGCCGGTCTGTAAGTGGTTAAAAGTCTTTCACATATCTCCAAATCAAAAACAAAATCACATCAAAAATCCACACCACTGTGTCATAAACAGGTGACAGTTGTGAATCTCCACCTTAAGGTGAAATGCCCGCTCACCTCCAGAATTAGGTACACACTACACAGTGACAGGAGAGGAGCAATGTGACAGCAGGGGCAGAGTGACGGGGGGCAAAAGGACAGGAGGGGGGGCACTGTAACAAAAGGGGGGTACTGTGACAGGAGGGGGGCAGTGTGACAGGAGGGGGTAATGTAACAGGAGGGGAGCAGTGTGAAAGGAGGGGGTAGTGTGACAGGAGGGGGCAGTGTGGCAGGAGGGAGGTAGAGTGACAGGAGGGGGGGCAGAGTGACAGGAGGACACCTGGAGCACACACTATACTAAACACTGTGTAGAAGAGTCAGGAAACTGCTGTTGCAGTGAATATATTTCTGGCTACCAGGCAGGAGTGGAGGGGGGCTCTCTTACCTTACCAGTACTGCAGAAGCAGCATGAAAGTTTCCTGCTACTGTGCAAAGGGCGTCATCTGTCTCATCCAGGATCTGTGACACACGGCTATCCACGCTGATCCTTGCTGACATACATGAGGCTTCGGGTTCTGGGACTCAAGGATTCAGGGGCACCACATCTCCCCCACCATATATAAAACAAAACAGGTATTTAAAAAATCCAAATCCCCAGCAAGTGGCTGGGTACTCAGATTTTGTGTCCCCCCCCCCATCCTGGGTCCCTAAGGCGGGCTACCTATGCCTCCTTATGCTGGCGCAAGCCCTGCATACAAGAATGGTGTCAATGTTGTGACTGTTCTTCAATCCATTAGTAACAAGTAGGGAATATAAATATAAAGAATGGATTGCTCCCAGTAAAATGTAGTGTAGCTTATTTTATATATGAATAGCAAATGCAAACATTTTCTCAACCCAAGCTGCTATATGAAATCCCAATAATAAGATAACTATACATGGAACAATCAGTGTTACGCAAGAATTAAGTATATAAAAAAATGTAATTATTCATTGGTGCATTGATTTAATGCACTCCCTTTTATTTGTATAGATTTTTTTGTATGAGTTATTAGTTTTTAATATACTTATTTTATACACACACAGCAATTGTCTAAACCACAACTCCAGTCTAAAACCAGGAACATCTCCTAGATGTTAGTCCAGAGACCCTTTAATTCCTGGATATAGCTCATCAATTAAATAGGCAACTGGATTACACCAGTGTACATGCCAAACAAGAATGGAAAAACATACAGTATATGTTTAAATTTTAGCATGATTAAGTCATTTATAACAGTCAGTTAGAGTATGATATGGTGCTCATTTATGTTTTAGGCAATACTTCAATTAGTCTGTAGTTGCAGCATGACTGCTATGGTGCTTACTATAGGTAGACCCATTTTTTGTGTATGATTCTAGTCTTTTCCTATGCACAGCCAATATGAGAAGCAAGGACTTAAAAACTTAACTCTGAGCATTCTGTTTTTGTCTTAATGATCCAGACTCCATAGATTTGAGTGGTGCTAAAAAGCCAGTTGCAAAAGATTATTACCATTTAAAGACGAGAAAGATTTAACGATGAGAAGATAGTGTTGATAGTGGCGTTTAACTACACTGCAACACTATGGAAGACTGCTGTGGGATCAGAAGTGACAATCGACTACCTGTTGTCTGTAGATTCAATGGACATCAGCTGAAGCTCAGTGGAAATCACAGTAACATCACCTCCACCATTAATAAGTGCATATCAGATGAAAAAAATGATTTCTCGGGGTGGTTCACACTGCTGTGATGCGGGAAGCCTGCGAATCCACTGCGGGTTCCCGCATTGCATGTCTCCCGGCGGCAGGTCACACTGCAAACTGCTGGGAGTGTCAGTTAAAAGTTAATGACATCCCCAAACCAGTTTGCATATCGCAGTGCGATCTACAAACTCAGACAGGAATCGGATTGCATGGGTGTACACACCCATGCAATCCGATTCTGCTGCGGACCAAAAAAAGGGTCCTATCTGTATGGCTGAAATTGCATCGCAAAGAGATTGCATGTGATTTGCAATCTTGGACGATGCCGGCACTCAAGGTTACAATCTTCCAAAAAATACTAAACTGAATTCAGTTCTCTATGAGCTGTCCAGAACTTAAGCCTGGGTTCACACTAGAGAACGTAGTGGCTCACAGCAGGAGTCCGATGCGCCGCCATTCACCGTTTCAAGTCCGATGTCAGCCCGAATTTTTGGCTGAATTCGGACCTGAAACAGACCAAAAGACACACAGGGTTCCTGTGCAATTCGCACCAGAGCCGCTGCGGAGATGTGTGAACCGGCTCCATAGCGAGCCAGTCACCATCTTCTGCTATGCGAATTGGATGCGAATTGGACCTATTCTCCAATGTCACTGGGAGCCAGTTGACTCTGCCCCCTGATGACACAATTTAGGTCTACCCTACTCCAGCCTCCAGAGTATAGAAGCCAATGTGTCCTTGGATGTGGTAAATGTACAGTATATCCCCGTGCAGGAAAGGAGGCATACTGGATCAAAATAAACAAATAAACCCCCCCTCAAAAAAAATAAATTAACTATTTGAGTGAAGGTCCACTTTAGGCCGGGTTCACACTATTGCGAAGTTCAATCTGGGGTCTACATGATTCATTCTTATAAGCCACTGGTCATTGACCATATAGTTTTGATGGGTGCTTTCCTTTCTGAATGACTATGACTATAGGAGTACTGGAGTTCTCTCAATCCTGGTATATACCATATCATCACATATATGTAGCCTGTCACATTACTTGTGTGATGTAAGAACAACTGCATTTCTTTAAAATCATTATATGTAAAGTGTCTTCTGTTATTAAAACTTGTTCTTATTTATTTTTTAACAGCACAGACACCTTATAACTGGGGTAAGGACATCATGAAGATTTAACCTTTGTATTCTATTTAAATATATATTATAATGTATATGTAGATGAACAGCTGCAATCTCAACAAAATGTAGTGGCCTAAAATAAATTTGGATTGCAGTACTTCATGAATTGTATATTTCCTGCATATGGTATCTTAAAGTGTACGTAAATGCTAACAATGAATTTCTCTTATTTACTCACTTTTGGTCAGATAAAAATAAAGTGGAAAGCATTTGGGCCAGTTCCCACTAGTGTGATGTCCGAGATCGGATGTGATTTGCACTTTCACTGCAGTGCAAATCACATGCGACCTCTGTTCGATGCGATTTCAGCCATACAGGTAGTATGGCTGAATTCGTATTGCATTTGGACCAAATTCACACAGGACCCTTTTTTTGGTCCACAGCAGAATCGGAATGCATGAGTGTTCACACCCATGCGATCAGATTCCTGTCTGAGTTTGCAGATCGCACTGCGATATGCGAACTGATTTGGGGGTGTCATTTAAATTTTAACTGGCACTCCCAGCAGTTCGCATAGGGCAGTCTGACCTGCCGCCGGGAGACATGCGATGCGGGAACCCGCAGTGGATTCGCAGGCTTCCCACATCGCAGCAGTGTTATATCAGTTTATAAAATAAACCTGTTGATCTTGTCAGCAATTTAGAACTGTCATGTGTCCTATTACACACTACTTGTGTTATCTCAGGAATGGATGCCCTCTTAGGCCCGGTTCAAACTGGTGCATGACAAGTCGTGCCCCATTAAGTGCAATAGAACTGTTCTAATAGGACTTGAGTTGTATTGTGAACCGGGCCTAAGTTCTTAACTTGATCTAGAGACTGAATAGCCTTTATGTGCAACAATTAGATACTGTATTTCTATGTAAAGTGCAAAAATCAACACAAATATAAATACATCAATCTAAAAGTGCAGATAATGGTATATATGTGTAGTGCTACCCGCCGTAGGAGCAGCTTGAATTTTTGCCCGTGTCTCCCCACTGTTTAATCCGCAGGCAGTTAAAGGGTATTTTCCACACAGCCAGGTGCACACACTCTTCCGCTCACTGTCTCCAATAGCCAGTCTAGGGGATTTGTTTTGTTGTTTTATATGGAGAGCTTGGATAGGGAAGGGATATAGTAGGATACTCCAAATTTAACTATTCACACGTGAGGACAGCTTTCTCAGTAGATCTGTGTAGCAGATTGTACAGAATAGAGCAAAGTCGTTTTATTAGAAGGAATTTAGTGGACCTTGCTTCAAGACTCAAGACACCAGCCGGAGTCCCCTTTAGCTTACACCCGGCAGCTGACTTCTAGCACCCAGAGGGGGACTTAGCAGCACCAGTCTCTATGATCCCTTTAGGGAGTCTGTACTCTCAAGGCCCTAGTCACAGGACACCTTCCTCAGTGAAACCAGACAGGATCCATGGCAATCTTCCCTCAGACAGCTCTCAGGAGAACCCTGGGTTTCAGCATTCATGGTTCAGGCCCTCAGGTCGCCCACCTGAAGCCGCCTGGCAGCCTGTGCTGAAGAGGGGCACCATGCCCTCTCCCCAATTGTAATTATTATGACAATAATAAAACAATATTAACGAACATTCTTATTTTGTCCGATTCTGAATCTCCCATCGACTACCAGTACCAGTCTCCCACTCCCGTATTAAAAAAGGTAATTTTCCCAACCCTCACTCAGCAGCAGAAGAAAACCTCTGATTTCGTATACAATTCAGAAGCATAGAAATTCGTATTTCGGATACTTCCGAATGAAGAAATTTTCAGAAATTTGTACGAATTTTCGATTCGTACAAAACGAACCGCACATGTCTACTACATAGGCAAAGGTGCGTCCTTTACATCAGTATCCCTGTGTGACAGAATGGGGGCAGAGTGACAGGAGGGGGGCAGTGTGACAGGAGAGGGGGGGCAGTAAAAATAGTGTAATACAATCAGCACAAGCACCAACACAAAAATTGTGTTCAGTAACTCTTCACCTAAAAATATACTTGTGCCTAATAACCAAGACAAAAATTGCCGCTAACACTCTACAAGTGATTCCACTAATCCACCATGTATAACATATAATATATAAATTAAGTGCAGCGCAATTATTATATGTAAACACTCCTAAATGACCCTCCTGAAAGAATATCAAACTATTACAAAAACAAACAGCGTGTCTTTAACCACTTAAAGAGGGAGTCCACCTAAAAAAAAAATATTAAAAGCCAGCAGCTACAAATACTGCAGCTGCTGACTTTTAATAAATGGAGACTTACCTGTCCCAGGGTCCAGCGGTGTCGGCAGCCGACGCCGATCACTCGCTCGACTCTCGGCAGCTGCCGCCGCCATCCTAGGTGCGGGAAAATCAGGAAGTGAAGCGTTGCGGCTTCACTTCCTGGTTCCCTACTGCGCATGCGCGAGTCGCGCTGCGAGTCGTAACTGGTCCCCGCTATCTCCTGGGATCTGTGTGTTTCCCAGGAGACAGCGCGGAGGGACAAAAGGTGAGGGACCCCCTGAAAGGTGCCAAATGTGACACCGGAGGGGGGGAGGGTTCCGAAAAGCAGAAGTTCCATTTTTGTGTGGAAGTCCGCTTTAAGGACCAGCCTTGTTTTGGATTTTACGTGTTTACATGTTTAAAACAGGTTTTTTTGCTAGAAAATTACTTAGAACCCCCAAACATTATATATTGTTTTTTTTCTAACACCATAGAGAATAAAATGGCAGTCATTGAAATACTTTTTATTGCACCGTATTTGCGCAGCGGTCTTATAAGCGCACTCTTTTTGGAAAAAATTCACTTTTTTGAATAAAAAAATAGGACAACAGTAAAGTTAGCCCAATTTTTTTTATATTGTGAAATATAATGTTACACCAAGCAAATTCATACCCAACATGTCACGCTTCAAAATTGCGCCCGCTCGTGGAATGGTGTCAAAATTTTACCCTAAATATCTACATAGGTGTCGTTTAAAAAATTCTACAGGTTGCATGTTTTGCACTACAGAGGAGGTCTATGGCTAGAATTATTGCTCTTGCTCTACCGGTTGCGGCGATAACTCACATGTGTGGTTTGACATAAAAAAAAAATATGCCTTTAAGAAAAGTGGGCGGAGCTGACGTAATGACGTCGCTTCAGCCGTCCAATGGTATGGAGACGGGTGGCGGCCATCTTAGCCTCACTCGTCTCCATACCCAGGCACAGAAAGGTCCCGATCACCTCCGCCGCTACCGACGGCTCCGGTAAGCGGCGGTGGGCGCCCGCCGCAGAGACCACCATTATCGTACACAGAACCGGCTCCTGTAAAGATGGATACCTTGGTTGTCGCAGCAGCTGCTGCCATTACCGAGATATCCATCTTCAAAGTGCCGACGTATATGTACAGGAGCCGGTCTGTAAGTGGTTAAAAGTCTTTCACATATCTCCAAATCAAAAACAAAATCACATCAAAAATCCACACCACTGTGTCATAAACAGGTGACAGTTGTGAATCTCCACCTTAAGGTGAAATGCCCGCTCACCTCCAGAATTAGGTACACACTACACAGTGACAGGAGAGGAGCAATGTGACAGCAGGGGCAGAGTGACGGGGGGCAAAAGGACAGGAGGGGGGGCACTGTAACAAAAGGGGGGTACTGTGACAGGAGGGGGGCAGTGTGACAGGAGGGGGTAATGTAACAGGAGGGGAGCAGTGTGAAAGGAGGGGGTAGTGTGACAGGAGGGGGCAGTGTGGCAGGAGGGAGGTAGAGTGACAGGAGGGGGGGCAGAGTGACAGGAGGACACCTGGAGCACACACTATACTAAACACTGTGTAGAAGAGTCAGGAAACTGCTGTTGCAGTGAATATATTTCTGGCTACCAGGCAGGAGTGGAGGGGGGCTCTCTTACCTTACCAGTACTGCAGGAGCAGCATGAAAGTTTCCTGCTACTGTGCAAAGGGCGTCATCTGTCTCATCCAGGATCTGTGACACACGGCTATCCACGCTGATCCTTGCTGACATACATGAGGCTTCGGGTTCTGGGACTCAAGGATTCAGGGGCACCACATCTCCCCCACCATATATAAAACAAAACAGGTATTTAAAAAATCCAAATCCCCAGCAAGTGGCTGGGTACTCAGATTTTGTGTCCCCCCCCCCCATCCTGGGTCCCTAAGCGGGCTACCTATGCCTCCTTATGCTGGCGCAAGCCCTGCATACAAGAATGGTGTCAATGTTGTGACTGTTCTTCAATCCATTAGTAACAAGTAGGGAATATAAATATAAAGAATGGATTGCTCCCAGTAAAATGTAGTGTAGCTTATTTTATATATGAATAGCAAATGCAAACATTTTCTCAACCCAAGCTGCTATATGAAATCCCAATAATAAGATAACTATACATGGAACAATCAGTGTTACGCAAGAATTAAGTATATAAAAAAATGTAATTATTCATTGGTGCATTGATTTAATGCACTCCCTTTTATTTGTATAGATTTTTTTGTATGAGTTATTAGTTTTTAATATACTTATTTTATACACACACAGCAATTGTCTAAACCACAACTCCAGTCTAAAACCAGGAACATCTCCTAGATGTTAGTCCAGAGACCCTTTAATTCCTGGATATAGCTCATCAATTAAATAGGCAACTGGATTACACCAGTGTACATGCCAAACAAGAATGGAAAAACATACAGTATATGTTTAAATTTTAGCATGATTAAGTCATTTATAACAGTCAGTTAGAGTATGATATGGTGCTCATTTATGTTTTAGGCAATACTTCAATTAGTCTGTAGTTGCAGCATGACTGCTATGGTGCTTACTATAGGTAGACCCATTTTTTGTGTATGATTCTAGTCTTTTCCTATGCACAGCCAATATGAGAAGCAAGGACTTAAAAACTTAACTCTGAGCATTCTGTTTTTGTCTTAATGATCCAGACTCCATAGATTTGAGTGGTGCTAAAAAGCCAGTTGCAAAAGATTATTACCATTTAAAGACGAGAAAGATTTAACGATGAGAAGATAGTGTTGATAGTGGCGTTTAACTACACTGCAACACTATGGAAGACTGCTGTGGGATCAGAAGTGACAATCGACTACCTGTTGTCTGTAGATTCAATGGACATCAGCTGAAGCTCAGTGGAAATCACAGTAACATCACCTCCACCATTAATAAGTGCATATCAGATGAAAAAAATGATTTCTCGGGGTGGTTCACACTGCTGTGATGTGGGAAGCCTGCAAATCCACTGCGGGTTCCCGCATTGCATGTCTCCCGGCGGCAGGTCACACTGCAAACTGCTGGGAGTGTCAGTTAAAAGTTAATGACATCCCCAAACCAGTTTGCATATCGCAGTGCGATCTACAAACTCAGACAGGAATCGGATTGCATGGGTGTACACACCCATGCAATCCGATTCTGCTGCGGACCAAAAAAAGGGTCCTATCTGTATGGCTGAAATTGCATCGCAAAGAGATTGCATGTGATTTGCAATCTTGGACGATGCCGGCACTCAAGGTTACAATCTTCCAAAAAATACTAAACTGAATTCAGTTCTCTATGAGCTGTCCAGAACTTAAGCCTGGGTTCACACTAGAGAACGTAGTGGCTCACAGCAGGAGTCCGATGCGCCGCCATTCACCGTTTCAAGTCCGATGTCAGCCCGAATTTTTGGCTGAATTCGGACCTGAAACAGACCAAAAGACACACAGGGTTCCTGTGCAATTCGCACCAGAGCCGCTGCGGAGATGTGTGAACCGGCTCCATAGCGAGCCAGTCACCATCTTCTGCTATGCGAATTGGATGCGAATTGGACCTATTCTCCAATGTCACTGGGAGCCAGTTGACTCTGCCCCCTGATGACACAATTTAGGTCTACCCTACTCCAGCCTCCAGAGTATAGAAGCCAATGTGTCCTTGGATGTGGTAAATGTACAGTATATCCCCGTGCAGGAAAGGAGGCATACTGGATCAAAATAAACAAATAAACCCCCCCTCAAAAAAAATAAATTAACTATTTGAGTGAAGGTCCACTTTAGGCCGGGTTCACACTATTGCGAAGTTCAATCTGGGGTCTACATGATTCATTCTTATAAGCCACTGGTCATTGACCATATAGTTTTGATGGGTGCTTTCCTTTCTGAATGTCTATGACTATAGGAGTACTGGAGTTCTCTCAATCCTGGTATATACCATATCATCACATATATGTAGCCTGTCACATTACTTGTGTGATGTAAGAACAACTGCATTTCTTTAAAATCATTATATGTAAAGTGTCTTCTGTTATTAAAACTTGTTCTTATTTATTTTTTAACAGCACAGACACCTTATAACTGGGGTAAGGACATCATGAAGATTTAACCTTTGTATTCTATTTAAATATATATTATAATGTATATGTAGATGAACAGCTGCAATCTCAACAAAATGTAGTGGCCTAAAATAAATTTGGATTGCAGTACTTCATGAATTGTATATTTCCTGCATATGGTATCTTAAAGTGTACGTAAATGCTAACAATGAATTTCTCTTATTTACTCACTTTTGGTCAGATAAAAATAAAGTGGAAAGCATTTGGGCCAGTTCCCACTAGTGTGATGTCCGAGATCGGATGTGATTTGCACTTTCACTGCAGTGCAAATCACATGCGACCTCTGTTCGATGCGATTTCAGCCATACAGGTAGTATGGCTGAATTCGTATTGCATTTGGACCAAATTCACACAGGACCCTTTTTTTGGTCCACAGCAGAATCGGAATGCATGAGTGTTCACACCCATGCGATCAGATTCCTGTCTGAGTTTGCAGATCGCACTGCGATATGCGAACTGATTTGGGGGTGTCATTTAAATTTTAACTGGCACTCCCAGCAGTTCGCATAGGGCAGTCTGACCTGCCGCCGGGAGACATGCGATGCGGGAACCCGCAGTGGATTCGCAGGCTTCCCACATCGCAGCAGTGTTATATCAGTTTATAAAATAAACCTGTTGATCTTGTCAGCAATTTAGAACTGTCATGTGTCCTATTACACACTACTTGTGTTATCTCAGGAATGGATGCCCTCTTAGGCCCGGTTCAAACTGGTGCATGACAAGTCGTGCCCCATTAAGTGCAATAGAACTGTTCTAATAGGACTTGAGTTGTATTGTGAACCGGGCCTAAGTTCTTAACTTGATCTAGAGACTGAATAGCCTTTATGTGCAACAATTAGATACTGTATTTCTATGTAAAGTGCAAAAATCAACACAAATATAAATACATCAATCTAAAAGTGCAGATAATGGTATATATGTGTAGTGCTACCCGCCGTAGGAGCAGCTTGAATTTTTGCCCGTGTCTCCCCACTGTTTAATCCGCAGGCAGTTAAAGGGTATTTTCCACACAGCCAGGTGCACACACTCTTCCGCTCACTGTCTCCAATAGCCAGTCTAGGGGATTTGTTTTGTTGTTTTATATGGAGAGCTTGGATAGGGAAGGGATATAGTAGGATACTCCAAATTTAACTATTCACACGTGAGGACAGCTTTCTCAGTAGATCTGTGTAGCAGATTGTACAGAATAGAGCAAAGTCGTTTTATTAGAAGGAATTTAGTGGACCTTGCTTCAAGACTCAAGACACCAGCCGAAGTCCCCTTTAGCTTACACCCGGCAGCTGACTTCTAGCACCCAGAGGGGGACTTAGCAGCACCAGTCTCTATGATCCCTTTAGGGAGTCTGTACTCTCAAGGCCCTAGTCACAGGACACCTTCCTCAGTGAAACCAGACAGGATCCATGGCAATCTTCCCTCAGACAGCTCTCAGGAGAACCCTGGGTTTCAGCATTCATGGTTCAGGCCCTCAGGTCGCCCACCTGAAGCCGCCTGGCAGCCTGTGCTGAAGAGGGGCACCATGCCCTCTCCCCACCTGGACCTTTCTCTCTCTGGAGGAAGACCCAGTGCTAATCAAATATGAATACCAGCACCCAGCATGCATTGAGGTACCTCCCTTTGTAATTGGCCAGGGCTGTATGAATATTCATACTCCCATCAGCATGGTTTTTGCCCACTTTCCATAGTTGCTAGACCAGTGTGAAATTGTAAGTCAGCATGAGCAGCACCAGAGCACACTGAGCAGCCTACGCTAAACGATCACAGCTCTCTATTAAGCAGACAGCACATACATTTAATATAAAAGTGGATTGCGCTAACTTCTGTGTATAATACCACTGCTGAAATATGCAAAAATAGAATATCTATCCTAGGTAGCGTGCTTTTCTATATCAATTAATATTGTGTCAAAGATATGCTGTCCACATAGTGTTATTAGTGACAAAATAATATTCCAAGAAGCTACCAAAAAACTATTTAAAGTGCTAGTGCTAAAAAATATGACAAAATATTAAAAAATGTGCAATGTGCCAATATTACTTAATGACCATCAAATATCACGTATCACCATGCATATATACTACATGCTGCAAAAAATGTCCTCAACATATGCATAAACACTACAGCCCACTAGGTGTCCTCAGTGGGTGATCACTTCTGTGCAATGACGTTAGGTTCTACCAAAAACTATTTAAAAGTGCTAGTGCTACAATATATCAAAAAATGTGCCAATATTACTTAGTGACCATCAAAATATCACATATCAACATGCATATGTACTATATAGTGCAAAAAAATGTCCTCAACATATGCCTAAACACCACAGTACACAGGATGTCTTCAGTGAGTGATCACTGTGCAATGACGTTCCTTTTCAGTATATTTTGCTCCTAATTCACCACTTATCGTTACTTCACCACCACCTTATGCAGTGGCCACTCACCAGATGTAATAAAAAATAAGCACCTTTGGTTCATTAAGGATAACCAATCCGTTTGTGATGGGTCCAATAGCAGCCTTTCCAAGCAATATATTAGTACCTCTTGCTCTGTTCAGTGATGTTATGGTGCCCTTGAGCCGGCACCAAGCAAATCCAGCAGTGTATATGGAGAGGGTGTCTCAGTCTGTTTCCCCTCTGTCACTGTGTCTCTTCACAGCGGCATGCGTTCCAGGCCTCACTCTTGTTCAACCGGAAGTGATGAGAAAGTTCCCAGCAGCCTCTACACATTTCGCAATGTAATTTGCGTCATCAGGAAGCACTATGTAGTACATATGCATGTTGATATGTGATATTTTGATGGTCACTAAGTAATATTGGCACATTGCACATTTTTTGATTTTTTGTAGCACTAGCACTTTTAAATAGTTTTTGGTAGAACCTAACGTCATTGCACAGGAGTGATTACCCACTGAGGACATCTAGTGGGCTGTAGTGTTTATGCATATGTTGAGGACAGTTTTTGCAGCATGTAGTATATATGCATGGTGATACGTGATATTTGATGGTCACTAAGTAATACTGGCACATTGCACATTTTTTAATATTTTCTCATATTTTTTTAGCACTAGCACTTTAAACAGTTTTTTGGTAGCTTCTTGCAATATTATTTTGTCACTAGTAACACAATGTGGACAGCATATCATTGACACAATATTAATAGAAAAACACGCTACTTAGGATAGATATTCTATTTTTGCAAATTTCAGCAGTGGTATTATACACAGAAGTTAGCGCAATCCACTTTTATATTATATTATTGATACTCTACCATTTTTGTGTAGGCTTACTTGATTGCAGCAAACTAGTATATTTTTAGTTTTGCGCCGGTAGCACATCTGGTCGGATTAAGCACATACATTTACCTGATGTTCTTCTGTTAAGCAGAGAAACCAAAAATTATAATGCACTCACCCTAGCACCTAGGGGGTGCTACATATGTATAAAAGTGCCAGTAAATAGTGTAAAAAAAAAGTCCTGTATAGTCCAGAAAACATTTGTATTATAAATCCTCTACCAACAACTCAAATTGTTGCCACACTCTTCCCAGTGCAAAGAAGCACTAGCCACCACCTCATGAAAGATGGATCCTCAAGGGTTAACATTGTTATGTACAAGTATAGCATTTTTTTCAAGAGAGCCTGGAACATTCTTGGCTTCTTTCCCTCAGTCTCTTAAAGTGTCACTAAATCCACAACAGTAAAATCGGTCTGTATATGCAGTAAAGCATGCTTGTTATGCTCACTGTGGAACCTAAGGGACTAATCTTCCGCATTGTGTAAAAAGACTGTTTGATCCTGTTTTCTCGGATCCTCCCCTTCTTCCACAGTCCCCAAACCATCTCCTGATAGAACAGAGCCTTAAGGGCAAGCTGCACATGCTCAATTTAGTGTGTATTGCTAGAGAGTTTTTTTTTCTTGAGAGAGTGCGTGTGATCAGGACAATCAGGGGAGCATGAAAACTCCTCCTACAAGCTTTAACCAGACACTGATAGAAGTCACAAAACTGCTCTAACTGCTGATGAGAAAAGGTATTTAGCAGTTTATATTTATTACAACTATTTTATTTCTATGTTCTGTGTACTGTGGGAGACCAGATATAGTGAAAAACGGCGTGAGTCCCCCACCCAGTCCATTACCAGGCCCTTAGGGTCTGGTATGGATATTAAGGGGAACCCTGCGCCCAATTTTTTCAAAAAAATGGTGTGGGAGTCCCCTCAAAATCCATACCAGGCCCTTCAGGTCTGGTATGGATTTTAAGGGGAACCCCTCGTCAAAATTAAAATCAAAATCCATACCAGACCCTTATCCGAGCATGCAACCTGGCAGGCTGCAGGAAAAGTGGGGGGACGAGAGAGCATCCCCCCCTCCTGAACCGTACCAGGCCACATGTTGATGGCTACAAAGGCCTTTTCCCCACAACCCTTGCATGGGGGTCTGCGGGTGGGGGGGCTTATCAGAACAAGGGGCCCCCCAGATCCTGCCCCCCCCATGTATACCCCTACTCAATTACCAAAAAACGTGTCAAAAAAGTAGAAATGACAGAAGACAGTTTGGGACAAGTCCTTTATTCAAAAAAATAAAAATAAAAAGTGTCCTGCAATGTCCATTTATCTTTGATCACAGCGCCTGATGGTCCCAAAAAAAAAAAAAAAATGGAAAAACTGTACCTCGATGGGAGGCGTCCCGCGACTGCAGCCTTTTTGCGCTGACAGCTGTTATATAGCTGAGGGTGGGACCACCCAGTGACGTAAACGGATGACACCGCCCCTCTGACGTTATGTGATGTCACATGATGTCAGAAGGGGTGGGGTCATCCGATACCCATTCACATAGGGGGGCGGGATCTTAGTGTCCCCTTGTTAAAGGGGGCTTCCAGATTCTGATAAGCCCCCGCCCGCAGACCCCCACAACCACGGGGGCAAGGGTCGTGGGGAAGAAGCCCTTGTCCCCATCAACAAGCCCCCATGTTGAGGGCATACGGCCTTGGGACGGTTCAGGAGGTGGGGGCTCTCTCTCTTCCCCCCTTTTCCTGCGGCCTGCCAGGTTGCATGCTTGGATAAGGGTCTGGTATGGATTTTGGGGGGGCCCCACTCCATTTTTTTTTTTTTATTTTGGCGTGGGGTTCCCCTTAAAATCTATACCAGACCTGAAGGGCCTGGTATGGATTTTGGGGGGACCCCCACACAATTTTTTTTGTCAATTTTGGTGCGGGTTTCCGTTAATATTCATACCAGACCCAAAGGGCCTGGTAATGGATGGGGGGGTGGATTCACGCCGTTTTTTTTCAATGATTTTTATGTATTTTGCCAGGATCCGACAATACATTACAGCGCAAGCAGTTTTAAATGACATTTTTTCCTTTATAAATGTCATTTTGCTGTGGTGCTGTTATAAACAAGGGAAGGATGCGCTACTTTACAGGTAGACCAAGGAGACCCCCAGGCACGATATTTAAAGGAATATTTAATTTTTATTGTTTCACTTTAAACATTATTAAAATCACTGCCCCTGTAAAAACGTCAGTTTTTAAAACTTTTTTTGCATTGATACATGTCCCCTGGTGTAGGACCCAGATCCCCAAACACTTTTTATGGCAATAACATGCATATAAGCCTTTAAAATGAGCACTTTTGATTTTTCATGTCCGTGTTCCATAGACTTTAACGATGTTTGCATAAATATTTTGCCTGTTCGCAATTTCTGGTGCGAACCGAACCGGGGGTTGTTTGTCTGATCCCTAAATGCAGGGTCCTGGGTTTAGTAATACTTTAAAGTGGAACTTAAAAAGTGGTTTAGGCACCCTCTAATTTTCTCTTAATAACTCTGATCTTGGTCTATTATGTGAGTGTAAAACTGGAAAGTGAGTAGTTCTAGAAACAACACCCAGCCCGAAGTATGCGGGTTAGGATTAGAGGTCGACCGATATGGGTTTTTCTCTGGCCGATGCCAATATTTAGAAATCGCGGTGGCCGATGGCCGATATGTGATGCCGATTTTTTTGGGCCGATATATTAGGCCGATTTTTTTTTTTTTTTTTTTTCCCCCTTCATCTCATAAAATCTAACAGTTAGACCCCTTTCACACTGGGGCGTTTTTTTAGGCGCTTTTGGGCTAAAAATAGCGCCTGTAAAGTGCCTGTAAAACGGCTTCCCTACAGTCTCAGTGTGATATCCTGAGTGCTTTCACACTGAGGCGATGCGCTGGCAGGATGTCTTTGGAGTGGTGTATACCGCTCCTTCACCACTCCTGCCCATCGAAATGAATGCGCACCGCTGCCGAAGCGGCTGCAAAGCGTTTCGGCAGCAGCACTTCAGGGGCGCATTTAACCCCTTCCTCGGCCGCTAGCTGGGTTATAAGCGCCCCGCTAGCACCCGAATAGCGCCACTAAAACTAACAGCGTTTTACCGTCAACGCCTGCCCGCTCCAGTGTGGGAGCAACCTTAAGTAATAAGTGATACAGAAAATTTTTTACATTTAAACATTTATTGAACAAAACAAACCTCCAATCAGTTCACTTGTATGTATAATTTAGATTAAAAAAAAAATAACTATATCTTAAATATTAAATACACAAAAACAGGTAACCAAAACTTTTGGACGAAAAAAAATGGGCTAACTTTACTGCTTATTTTTTTTTTTTTAATTAGTGTATTTTATTTTAAAAAATTGCGTTTGAAAGACCGCTGCGCAAATACCGTGTGACATAAAATATTGCAACAACCGCTATTTTATTCCCTAGGGTCTCTGCTAAAAAAAATATATATAATGTTTGGGGGTTCCAAGTGATTTTCTAGCAGAAAATACAGAATTTTTACTTGTAAGCAACAAATGTCAAAAAAGATTTAGTCTTTAAATGGTTAAACTGAGAACATCTACACACGTGGTTCAGTCTATTGATAAAAGAACCCGAAGGCTCGATTCACACAGGGGCAACACGACTTCAACGCGACTTTGCAACGCGACTTCAACGCGACTTGTGGATCCGACTTTGCCCTGCGACATGTGTCCGACTTTCAATGAACGGGGATCCGACTTGGATCCCCGCCACTGTGTTTGGTATGAATCTTTAGGGGGAACTCTGCGCCAAATTTTAAATAAAAAACCGGCATGGGTTCCCCCTCCAGGGGCATACCAGGCCCTTGGGGAGAGAGCATTCTAGCCGGAGAGAGCGTCGTGTCAACATCAGAAGAAGAGGAGAGGGCAGAAGACGGAAGACCGGGCTCCTCCACTTTAGCAAAAGAGCGGCAGAAGAGAGCGGAGGAGCCCGGCAGAAGACCCGGAGAGCACGGAGAAGAACCGGAGAGACCCCAAAGTCCGAAGAAGACCCCCGGAGCTGTCTAATAAATTTCTTTAAAAATCTGTGTAGTGTTTTTTTTTAAATTGACACTTTCCCTAGGTGAATGGGTAGGGGTTCGATGTACCCCATACTCATTCACATAGGGTGGGGGGCCGGGATCTGGGGGCCCTCTTATTAAAGGGGGCTCCCGGATTCCGATAAGCCCACAGACCCCGACAACCAACGGCCAGGGTTGTCGGGAAGAGGCCCTTGTCCTCATCAACATGGGGACAAGGTGCTTTGGGGTGGGGGGGGCCGCAGCGCGCCCCCCTTCCCCAAGGCACCAACCCCCCCATGTTGAGGGCATGCGGCCTGGTACGGTTCAGGATGGGGGGGGGCGCTGGCTCGTCCCCCACCCCCATTCCTGTCCGGCCGGGCTGCGTGCTCGGATAAGGGTCTGGTATGGATTGGGGGACCCCCCACGCCGCTTTTTCGGCGTAGGGGTTCCCCTCAAGGTCCATACCAGACCCAAGGGCCCGGTATGCTCTTGGAGGGGGAACCCATGCCGGATTTTTATTTAAAATTTGGCGCAGAGTTCCCCCTCAAGATCATCTGAGCACAAGTCGCATGCCGAAGTCGGATCATGCGAGACGGCGATCCGACTTCAATGATAGTCAATAGGCTGAAGTCGGATCAAAGTCGGATCAAAGTAGTACAGGGAGTACGCTCTGAAGTCGGAGCGACTTCAGTAGTGTCTATTAAGACGCTCCCATTCACTTAAATGTGAATCTCTTTCTGGGGCGACTTGAGGGCGTACAAGTCGGATCCCAAGT
Source organism: Aquarana catesbeiana (assembly GCF_042186555.1). Taxonomy (NCBI): domain Eukaryota; kingdom Metazoa; phylum Chordata; class Amphibia; order Anura; family Ranidae; genus Aquarana; species Aquarana catesbeiana. Next base: position 86,479,152 of record NC_133330.1, on the reverse strand, counting down.
CGTCCCAGTGTGAACCGACCCGAAGAGATACAAATGTATCTTCTTATCAGATTTGGCAGGCTGCCCAGAGGAGGAGAGAAGAAACCTTCAGACAACTTGCAATTGACTTCTATTACAGAAGTCATTTGCAAGTCCCGCTGAAGTTAGAATCGGCTTTTTTTATCAGCACAATCGGCCGATGCCGATTAAGTAAAAAAAGCCAAATATCGGCCGATATATCGGTCGACCTCTAGTTAGGATGTTCGCTACCCTGTTATTCTAATAGTGCAGAACGTCAAGCAGCAAGGCATGACTATGATAAAGATTTCCCCCAAAAGCAAACCAAGTAGGATGATTCAGTCCCTGGTTTGGCAAATATGAGTTCTGAGTCTTTTTAGGGAAATGTTAGAGATGTGAGAGATGCTCCCTATGGAGACTTTGAAGAGGGGATGGGTCTGAGTAATGATAACCATAGACACACAATGTCTAACAATGCAATGTCAACGAGGCAGTAGGAAGGTGCAGAGACTGACCTTGCATGGTCCAAACATCCCTCTTCCCCTTTAATTGCCCTAATTTAATTATTAAAGGGTTCCTTTATAGGATAGAAACAGGCCATAAAGAGTTTTGTTGAGATGACTGATTGTGCATGCATGTCTGTCTGACTGTTCCCTAATGTCTATGGCCAGCCTTGTCTGAGGCCATGAATAAAGGTTAGTCCTAAGGGAGTCCTTGTACACCATGGGAATGAAGTTAAATCCCAGAACTAAAGCTGAAAGTAACACCAGTGTTACCCAGTGTGGCCTGGTATAGCACTATTTGCACTTTGGTGTAATGTGCACTCTGGTGTTGCAGGCACACATGCTTGCAACATATAATTTTTGGCTGGTGTTGGTAAATGTATGATGCCAGCTTCCAATGTTATAACAGCTATTATTTTAACTTATGGATGTGCATTTCGATAGTGTTCTTTACAGAAATTATTTCCTCTGCCACTCAACTAAAGTACATGGAGGTATATGGGTGGATTTACTAAAGAGGCACATGACTGGATGGTGGAAGGCAGCACAGCTTTCCCCCATTCACTAAGCCAAGGGAAAATGTCCTATTTGCCTTTATTAAATCAACCGTAGTATGGTATTTCTCTAAAAAATGTTTTTTTGGGGCCAACACTTGTTGACATCTTAAAGTAATATGGACTATGCAATCTCTATAGCAGCTTGTTTTGGACAGCTAGATCAAGACAAATGTTTCTCAATGACAGAGATAAAAGCTCATGATCATTTAGTCCATGACAACTGCTATAGTGTCCAATTAAGACCAAGGAAAATAAGACACTGCTGTAGATCACTGAGGTGGCTGGCCTGAATTTTAAAGCCACCGGTACCTATTTCATACACCTCTCAATTGAGCAGCATTATAAAATGCTTGTTGGAACTTTTCTGGCCTTGGAATCACCTTAGTTGCTTCATCCTTATGGTTCAGAATAGCTAAAGATGTCATCATTTCACTAGTCTTATACATATTGTCATATGATTGTAACTCAAGAAGAAAGTTATATTTTTGAAATAAAATTTATCTTAACAGTTGATTATGATCCCCATTTTGTGATAAGTGTTCCAAGCAAGAATGATGCTTTGTGCTTTAACATACAAGAGGAGCCTGGAGTGGTGTTGAATCTTGTTGAGGACCAACAAATTGGTATGTTCTACATTGTGTGTGATCTTTTGTCTCTGTTATACTAATGTACACATAAAACTTCTGATGATACAGTTATACCGATTGCTGCAGAGAATATTATGGAGAACTTTACCATCACAACACAGATAACCTACCTAGGTCTAATGGAAATCTCACTGTTTTATACAGCCTCATTCAAATTTTACACATTCACTTTAGGATGCATGGCGGAGTTCTTGTCCCATTTGAAGATCCAAAGCAGCACAACAATTTCTTATGCCCCGTACACACGGTCGGACTTTGTTTGGACATTCCGACAACAAAATCCTAGGATTTTTTCCGACGGATGTTGGCTCAAACTTGTCTTGCATACACACGGTCACACAAAGTTGTCGGAAAATCCGATCGTTTTAAGCGCGGTGACGTAAAACATGTACGTCGGGACTATAAACGGGGCAGTGGCCAATAGCTTTCATCTCTTTATTTATTCTGAGCATGCGTGGCACTTTGTGTGTCGGATTTGTGTACACACGATCGGAATTTCCGACAACGGATTTTGTTGTCGGAAAATTTTATCTCCTGCTCTCCAACTTTGTGTGTCGGAAAATCCGATGGAAAATGTCCGATGGAGCCCACACACGGTCGGAATTTCCGACAACACGCTCCGATCGGACATTTTCCATCGGAAAATCCGACCGTGTGTACGGGGCATTACTGTTCCTTTTGGCTGCACTGATATAAATCATCTTTCATTAATGTAATTGCTGTTGGATGTGTTATTTTTGTTGCCACAGGTTATAAATCTTCCTTATCTTCCACTTTGTTGCCACTAGATTTATTTATTACAGGTACTTATATAATGCTGTTCAATATACGCAGTGCTTTATATATATTCAGTGTGTGTGTGTGTGTGTGTGTATATGTACATATATATGTATATATATATATATATATATATATATATATATATAGGGCTTTTTTTCAGCGGGAACACAGGGGAACCTCCGGCACCTCCAGCACTGAATGTATGTACTTGAAAGGGGTGCTGGGGCGTCTATTGATGCTGGCTGCTGGGTTTTCTATTGTTGCTGGTGGGGATCTGTTTTGGGGTGGGGGTCTATTGTTGCTGGGTAAGTCTACTGCTGCTGGTGGGGGGGGGGTCTTATCTTTCTGGGGGGGTCTATTGTTGCTGGGTAAGTCTGCTGTTGCTGGTGGGAGGGGTCAGTTGTTGCTGGGTGGGATCCACTGTTGAGGGAGAGGTTTATTGTTGGTGGCTGCTGAGAAATCTGTTATTTCTGCTGGGGTCTAATGTTGCTGGGGTGGTGTTTTGTTGTGGGGGGACCATTGTTGCTGGGGGTAAAGTATTTTGTTGTGTGGGGGATCTATTGTTTCTGGGGGAGCTATTCTTGCTGCAGGTGGTCTATTGTTTCTGGGGTGGAGTCTATTGCTGCTGGGGTCTATTGTTGCTTATTGCAAGGGATCTGTTTTACTATCTTTCTTGTTTTCATTAACAAATTTCATATAAATTACTGAGTAGCACAAAATACTTGGTTTTGTGTTCTCTGAAAGGTGCTGTACTGGGAGGTGGGTTGGGGGGTGGAACCAAGGGATGGTGCTCAGATGGGTAGGGGACATAGATGACGCGTGACTCGGAAGGGGGGAGTTCCTGCACCTATTCCCTGAGAAAAAAAGCCATATATATATATATATATTTATATTTATATATATATATTAGGTGGGGAATGATGTGATGGATGCAGTCCCCCCATGGCAGATGGTCACAATTCAATTTTCACCTGGCTGGAATGGGGTTTATTTAGGTGCAGTCAGTTACTGTACTTTAAATTATTTACAACTGTCCATATTTCTACTATATATTATTGGAGTTTAACCACTTCAGCTCCGAAAGGTTTACCCCACTTCATGACCAGGCCATTTTTTGCAAAATTACACTGCATTACTTTAACTGACAATTGCGCTGTTGTGTGACGCTGTATCCAAATAAAATGTTTGTCCTTTTTTTCCTCACAAATAGAGCTTTCTTTTGGTGGTATTTGATCACCTTTGCAGTTTTTATTTTTTGCACTAAAAAAAAAAACAAAAAAACAGACAATTTTGAAAAAAAAACAATATTTTTTACTTTCTGTTATAAACATACCCAATAAAAAAATGTAAAAAAGTCATATTTCTTCATCAATTTAGCCCAATGTGTATTCTGCTACATATTTTTGGTAAAAAAAAATCCCAATAAGCATATATTGATTGGTTTGCACAAATGTTATAGTGTCTACAAACTATGGAATATTTTTATTTATTTATTTATTACTAGTAATGGCAGCAATCAGCAACTTATAGCAGGACTGTGATGTTGCAGTGGACAAATCGGACACCTAACTGACACTTTTAGGGGAACTTTGACATTATTACAGTGATCAGTGCTAAAAAATATGCACTGTCACTGTACTAATGACACTGACAGGTAGGGGGTTAACATCAGGGAAAACACATTCAATGTGTTCCTAAGGAGTGCTTGCTAACTGGGGGGAGGGGGGGGTGCTTTGACTGCTTAGCAGAAACACAGGATCAGTACATTCCTCTCTCACAGAACGACGGTCTGCCTATGTAAACAAAGACCGCCGTTCTGCCTGTCTCCCGGCGGGCCCTCTGATTGGTTCCCACTGTGTCCAATCACAGCGGGAGAGAGCTGACAGTGGTACGCGCGTGCCCCAGACCCAGTAGTGTCAGATCATGTAGGTAAGTGATGTGGCATGGAGCCGCCGCCCTGCCACAGTATATGGCGTGGGGTGGTCCGCAATTGGTTAATTTAATTTAATCTTCCCGATTCAATCTTACTTAATGCAACAATATAACAGCTAAACCAGGGGACATTTAATCTAAAACAGGATTAGGAGATGTCAGGCGAATGTGCAGGGGAGGGTAATATTTACCTTTTTATTATACAGGATAAATGTTACAGTAAAGACCTTGTATTATTGAAGAAAAGATGTTGCAAATGTCAGGGAACATAATTTTCACTGGGTGAATCTTGAGGGAATTTTCACTCATTTTGGCTGATACATAGGTGAATGTACAACAGTGGTGGCTGGTGGTATATTCAGTCGGGTCACCTGCACCATCCCCCCGGGCAGTGCTTGCTCCGGGAGACCCGTCGGCTTCCGCAGTGCGTCTCCTCCCTTCTCTTCCCTACTCCTCCTAGTCAGCCAATAGGATCACTTCTCCTTTCGGCCAATCGGGTGACAGGTCTCATGACCCGCTTCCTGATTGGCCGGGAGGAGAATCAGAAAGACAATATTAATTTGCTAATGTCACACAACTGAATGGGCTTTGGGTGCAGTGCTCTGCGTCCTGAGCCCATCCATTTTTGAAGCCTATTAGAGCCTCTGGCTCTAATCACGTGCTTAAAAAAAAAAAACCCATTGGAATCCATGCGTCCGCCCCCTGTAGTTTAGGGGCCCGGACGCATGAATAGGGGGGCGGCACCCTTGCACCCCTGCGCCCTGCATTATGGGCCGCTACTGATGTACAACAAAGAATTATAGCTAAAGCTTAAGTGAAAAAAAAACTATTAATATAAATATCTGCTATCTTTTTTTCTTTGGATTCTTCCAGTGAGTTAACATACTTAAGACAGAATTTTTTTTTGTACACTTGAAATGAATAACTAATGTATTTTGCCTATTTTTAACATTTTAGAATAAGCATACACGTCTTTCCTGTCCTCATTTGCTATTTTTCTGCCCCACAGTATCATCCTTTTATTACACGTGAACTGAATCATATTTAAACCCCCCCCCATCTTGATATTTATATACAATTGAACCTAACCCTATCAGATTATTCACTTCAATGTGTCACCGTTTAACATTCATATGCTACTGGAATGGAATATTCTGATTCTTTATTATATTCTCTTTTGTAGGCATTGCAGTCAATGGTGAAATTATTGGAAAGAAGGAAACAGGCAATAATGTGATATCAAAGGAAACCTACTTTGGAAAACTAGGGATTGTAAACAGAAATCTGAAACTGAGAATTGAGGTGACAACTGAGACAATCACTATCATGATGGGTAAAAACAAGAAGGAATACACATGGGGGAAGAAAACCTCTGTCAAGAAGGAAGGGTATAGAAATGAAATTTAGACTTTTTTTTTTTTTTTAAGAATCTGGCAGCACCAGCTTTAAAAATCCTAGCCCTAATTTTAACCTCACAACTGAAAGCAAACCTCTTAACCCCAGCCCTTAACCCCACAAATCAACTCTAAAAAGTAAAAAAGAACAGTGGGCGCACCAGCCTTGCATATTACCTTTGAAAAACTTTACTGTATAAAGGATAACAATGCATACTCCCAAACAAGTAATATGTCAAGCATATAGTGTAAAGTCCTTTGCATCATCCAGCAAGATTCGCTGGCCAGTAACAATGATGGAATGTATAGTCCAAAAGCAGCTGACACGTTTCGAGGGTGTCCCCCCTTCTTCAGAGCTGTACTGCTCTGTTCTTTTCTCCTTTTTAGAGTTTCTACTGGGTTTCCCCTGACCTGTTATGAGTGGCAGCACAGCTGACGTGGTGGTTTGATTAGTGAAGACTTTTTCATTCCATCCTTTCCAAATCAACCGCATGGCTATCTCTCAAGCGCAGGAGTTTTTTTGTTTTTCTTTCTATTGACCCCCACAATTTAATTCCTTACGAAAAACCTAAGACAAAATTCATCACCATCTGCAGTTTGCTCACCTTATTCCACCATAGGAGCAACCATGCTAAATTCAAGCAGGCCCTACGCCCAAAGCTACCTATACTCTTGGACCTTTAATAGAACAGATTAAGATGAAGGCCTCTTGAGCCCCTTAGGGAAAGAGAGCCTTGACTGATGAGGGCATGGCCAGGGCGGGACAAGGTGGCTGAGGGGTCACCAAGGATTGGTTGTTAGGGGGGACAGGCTGGGCCTGAGCTCTGTAAAAGTTGTGTCCCAGGGGATTCTGGGTCTTTCAGAAAACGTGGTTGGAAGAGCTGCCCACCCTCCCACCCCTTTTTTCTATGGTATGTCACAGTTTGCTGTGGTTTCTTGACCTTGCCAGCATAAAATAGCTGTAATGGGATATGCCCTTGATGGAAATGGGAAGTAGGCGGCCTGTCCAGCACTTATGGTAAGGACAGGCCCCCTTCCCTCCCCCCTTTTTGGAATTGAGTGCTCACAGTACAACTGTGACTGGCATTGTTTGAAAAAAGTTCACATGCTATGTGTTAGTTTTAATAAAGCTGTGGCCTTGCCCTTTCCTTGCCCTTATGTCATAATGTTTGGGTGGCTTTGTGCTGTAGTCCTACCACCCTAGATCATGGCCTATGTCGGCTATTCTAAAATTCAGACACTGTATTTTACTTTGTTAAATTTTTTTTCTTTTATTATGGCAGGCTTAACCTGGTTGTCAATAAGAAAAACAATATAACACTATCATTTGGAGAAGGGGCACAATTTGTCATTCTTTTACACCATTTTGCAAAAGATGATCCTCTACACACAGATTTCTTAGGATTCTATACTTTGGATCATCATAAATTTTCTGCACGCGTTCATGGATTGTTAGGTAAGATGACTGTATTTATATACTAAAGTTCATTTTTAATCAACTATTGTATGCAGACAACCATAAATGAATCTATTAGAAGTCTTCAGTTATGGACTTGATACCAATGCTGGCAATACACAGCTTAACTTTGAGCCATGGATAGCCCTGTCAACCCCACCAGAGTCAATGATTCCAATCTGAAAATTGAGAGACCCTGGTGAAAAAATCTCTGCCAAAAATTGACTGCAGCCAGTCAGATGCATTCATTGTTCAGGTATTATGACAGCCACAGGTGCTGGCTGTCAGAACACAAGAGCCAGGAGGGGAGATTCCTCCATGCACACTGTTTAGCATAGATGAGGTAATCTATTGATTTCTCTTGTTCAGCACTGTGTGTGCCTTATGCCGCGTACACACGAGCGGACTTTTCGACCGGACTGGTCTGACGGACAATTCGACCGTGTGTGTGCTGCATCAGACCTGCAGCAGACTTTTTCGGTCAAAAATCTGATGGACTTTAGTCGTCGTAAAGTCCGCTCGTCTGTATGCTAGTCCGACAGACGAAAACCGACGCTAGGGCAGCTATTGGCTACTGGCTATCAACTTCCTTATCTTAGTCCGGTTGTACGTCATAACGTACGATCCGTCGGACTTTGGTGTGATTGTGTGTAGGCAAGTCCGTTTGTTCGGAAAGTCAGTCGGAAGTCCGCCGAAAGTCCGTCAGATCAGTCCGGTCGAAAAGTCCGCTTGTGTGTACGCGGCATTAGAGCTACATATGATCAGATTATAGGCCTCTCTTACATGGGTGTACTACAGCGTACAATTTTGCGAGGGCTGTATTTGCCCAAAAAAAGAAGCACAGGTGTTTCATACATCCCTGTGCAGGCAGTCCTATTCAGGTCAATTGAAATACAGCAGATGCACGGGCACAATCTGAAAGCTATGCGGGTGCACAGTCTCGAACGCAGACAGTGTGCCTTCCGGGCACCCACACAGCTGTCAAATTGAGAGCAGCAGCTGTGTCCATGTAGCTGCTGCGTCCCAATTGTCATGAAAAAGGACTGTCTACAATGGAATGCACCTTTGCATTCCTATGCAGGCAAACATGCCACTTGTATGGGTGTATGCTTTAGTATACTGTGTGAACAAAAGATCATCCCGGGTTATTTTAACTGGCTTCCATTTCATACAAAAATAGATACAGAGATGACTAACAAATAGTGAACATTTGCTGTTAGAAAAAATGAGACTACGATAAGGTAGTACCCTCATCCGGCCCTTTTTTGGATAAAATACACCCAACAATTTTTTAAGCACTCTTTTGGGGGAGATTTACTAAAACTGGAGAGGGCAAAATCTGGTGCAGCTCTGCATAGAAACCAATCAGCTTCCAGGTTTTATTGCCAAAGCCTAATTGAACAAGCTGAAGTTAGAAGCTGGTTCGCTACCATGCAAAGCTGCACTAGATTCTAATGCAGCATACACATGGTTGGAATTTCCATCCGATGGGAGCTTTTCATCGTATATTCCGACCGTGTGTGTGCCCCATCTGACTTTTCCCATCGAAAATTCAGACGGACTTAGATAGAGAACATTTACTATATTTTTCCGACGGAACAAATTACTATCGGAAAAAACGATCGTCTGTATGCTGTTCCGACGAGTTTAGCAGAAGGAGCCCAAAGGGTGGCGCGCTGACTATTGAACTTCTTTTCTAGTGCCGTCGTACGTGTTGTACGTCACCGCGTTCTTGACAGTCGGACTTTGGTGTGACCGTGTGTATGCAAGACAGCTTAAGCAGAATTCCGTCGGAAAAAACTTCAGAGTTTATTCCGATGGCAAAACCGGTCGTGTGTACAGGGCATAAGTGCTCCAGTTTTAGTAAATCTCCCCCAGTGTGTCAGCTGGACCTAACTACTATGGATGCCTTTTCCACATATTCAAAGCTATAAAGATCCCTTTCCACATGCGATAGTTCAACCTCTTTTCTTCCTGTTGCAAAGTGTGTCCACATGTCTTCTGCAGTGACCTTAAAGTGAACAACTTTCCAATGAGTTTGCTATATGTATTGTTTATTGTGAATAAATCCAATTCAGTGAATCTTTCCCTATAATGGTTTGGCACCTCTATCTGCAGCATTCTTCTGTGAGCTCAGGGCGGCTGAATGATGTACCCACAGTCCAGGGCTCACAGTAAGTGGGTTGAATGATGCTGTTATTCAACCCACAACAGCAGCACCACCTAGTGGTGAGAAGACTTACTGCAGAGGACAACGCCTGGAGATTAGGTGAGTTTTGCAGTAAGAGTTGTATGTTTTTCAAAAAGTCCAGGCCAGTTAAAAAAAAAAAACCTTACCTGGAGTTGGGCTTTAAACACTGCTGCAGGTGCTATTTATTTAGGTAGATTTGTTTTTCAATGCGAATAGTTAAACAATGAATATTGTGGCTGCAACTCAATACATAGGGGTCTATTTATTTTGAAAAAATTGCTGTATTAAAGCCTCAAGCATTCGCACAGCCATCATAAATAATCACCATGTAATATATCTACTTTCTATGATCATCTGCTTCATCTAGTGACCATAATGCTGTATTTTCCTGAAATACCACAATCAGGAAAATATTAAATTATGGCCACTTGATGAAGCTGATGATCATAGGAAGTAAACATATTACACAAATTATGTGGATTATTCATGAGCTGGCTGTGCAAATGATTGGGACATTGGCATAGCAATTTTTTATATATACATCCTATAACATATGCAAACCCGGTCACGTTAAGCTGCTGGTCAATGATGATGCATGATTATAGTGACCTTCAGTTCAGTTCACACTAGTGCGATGCGGGAAACCCTTCGATTCAGTGCCGGTTCCCCTGTCGCACCTAAATTGCACATTGGTTCACACTGAGATCTGCGAACCGCTGGGGGTGTCAATGTAAAGTTGACGACACCCCCAGATCAGTTTGCAGATCGTAGTGGGAACTGTCAAAAATGGTGCAGGAATCAGATCGCATAGGTGTGAACGCCCATGCGATCTGATTCCAGTGCGGATCAATAAAAGTGTCCTGCACCATTTAGGTGTGAATGCAATTTCAGCCATACAGTTTGTATTGCGGAATTTGCATCACACAGACAATGCGGTGCGAATCACATACGATGTCTGTCATCGCACAAGTGTGAACCCACCCCTTTCATGCGGGCTTTCCAATCTGATGCTCCAGTCAGCCTTATGGAGCGGCCGCTATCCGATGCGATCCTGTCTGTGAAATCCAGATGGATGGAGACACTATTTTCCATCCGTCTGGCAGATCGAATGGGATCGGATGAAAACAGATAGGCCGTCCATTTTCATCCGATCTCCCATAGAGGACAGCGGGGCTCTGACAGGTCTGTCTCTGCACAGTGAGTGAAGACAAGCCTGTCATCTGCCTGCCCAGCAGGGATCAGCAGATCGATCCCCCGCTGAGCAAAGCGGAGTGCGCTGAGCGGATCGCCCGTGTGAAAGGACCCTTAAGCAACGCTGTATCCTGGCCTAGGCCGTCAAGGCCCAGGCCTAGGGAAGCACTTTGCAGGGGGGCAGCACGGAAAGAGTCCCCACCGGCTTGCTCTACACTATTAGTGTAGCGCCAGTCTTATGGGGCGGACTGGGCTGAGAAGCAAATTAGTCTAGTCTAGCACCCCCATAAAGTGGCTGCACTACTTCTGGTATGCGGGCGGCTGGCATTCCGCAACTGTGTGGTGGTGGGGGGGGGCGCCACTTCTAAATTTTGACCGTCCTATCATCCTTGACCACAAACCTTCCTCACTGTGCTATGTTTTCTGCTGCACCATTGGCATGGTTATATCTTCTTAGTCCTCTCCATAAAATTATCAGAAACTATAGGCAACACTTTTTTTTTCATTTTGGATAGAGTAAGGGAGGGTTATAGCCCCTGTCAGTATTTTTTTACCATCCCTGTCCCATTGCAGAGATTTCCCTTCCCTTTTGCCCCATAGCCAAACAGGAAGTGAGAGGAAATCTATGCAAACTAAGGGAATCCATTCCCCCCCCCACTCGAAATTTTAAACAGCAAGGGGTGGGGTGTGGCCTTGATGGGTAGGGGTGGGTCCTATTTAAATTAGGGGATACACGAGTTTAGTCAGGCCTAGGGCAGCACAAAATCTAAATACGTTACTGCCCTTAAGGTGAAATGATTGTTGGTGCTAGACATACTGTAGTTGTATTTCAGCTTTCTTCTTGAGATTTTCATGCACTACCATCTTCAGAGTTTACGGAGAAAGGTACAAAGAACCAAAAACATCCAGTGGGTAGCAGTTGTAATGGTAAAAACTCCTTTTGAATGAGAGAGTTCAGAGGGGAATGGCCAAACTTGTTCAAGCTGAAAGGAAGTCCACGACTGCCCAAATAACCACTCCTTACAACAATGGTGTGTAAAGGGAAATCTCTGAATAAATAACTCCAAACCATTAACAGTGTTTTTGAGATCATTAATATTGAATCACTAAAGACTGAGAAAGTGTTTCCTAGTGTGATGTGTCTCAATTTCTGCTGTTGCGTTTAGCCCCAGTTCGGTTCATAATTTTCTATGGAGGCCGTTCACATATATGCAGTCTGGACGCAATGCGGTTTTAGCCCTGGTTCACACTGATGCAATTTTAGATGCATTCCAGAACGCATTGAATCGCACGACAAGTGAAATAATATGATTGTCTATGGAGGCTGTTTACACATATGCAATCTGAACGCAATGCAATTTTAAAAGGGGTCCTGTATGCCTTTGGAGCGATGCTGTACAATTTTGAGCTCCATATAGTTGAACGGAAACTGTATGGAAAATGCATAGCTGTTCAAAGACAATGCGATTCCAGTGCATTTTGCTGAAGTCTGTGCTGAGTTTTTGAGCTGACTTTGAGGGAGAGAGAGAGGAGAGACCGCAGGCCATAAATAAAAATTGCAGCTACATCCAAATTGCATGCAAAACTCATTGGTATCAAAGTCATTCACAACTGTGTCCCCAACCACACCCCAAGATATTACACAAAATTGTCCTGTTCACTCCTCCAAAGACCTCCTGCTCTCTAGTTCCCTTTTCACATTCTCCCATGCTCGCCTCCAGGACTTTTCCAGAGTCTTTTCCAACCTCTGGAACTCCCTACCCCATTCTGTTGTCTACCTCCTACTCTCCATCTCTCCAGGGAGGCATGTGCTACCTCTACTTAACAACAGAATGTTACTTTCTCCAGCAACATATCCTCACACAGTAGTTCCCTTTTGTGGCACTTGCCCATCCTTTTGCAAGCTCTCACAAGCAGGGTTCCTCCTAAGCCTTTTGTATTGAATTGCATTGTAACTGTAGTGCCTATCTTTATATTGTAAAGCACTGTGCAAACCCTTGGGCACAACATAAATTCTGTATAAAAATGATTTGCAATTTCAAGCAAACCTGAGTATTATTAGTATGGAACTATACAGGTAAAAGCCAGTAAATTAGAATATTTTGAAAAACTTGATCTATTTCAGTAATTGCATTCAAAAGGTGTAACTTGTACATTATATTTATTCATTGCACACAGACTGATGCATTCAAATGTTTATTTCATTTAATTTTGATGATTTGAAGTGGCAACAAATGAAAATCCAAAATTCCGTGTGTCACAAAATTCGAATATTGTGTAAGGGTTAAATTTTGAAGACACCTGGTGCCACAAACTAATCAGCTGATTAACTCAAAACACCTGCAAAGGGCTTTAAATGGTCTCTCAGTCCAGTTCTGAAGCCTACACAAACATGGGGAAGACTTCAGATTTGACAGCTGTCCAAAAGGCGACCATCGACACATTGCACAAGGAGGGAAAGACACAAAAGGTTATTGCTGAAGAGGCTGGCTGTTCTCAGAGCTCTGTGTCCAAACACATTAATAGAGAGGCAAAGGGAAGGAAAAACTGTGGTCAGAAAAAGTGTACAAGCGATAGGGATCACCGCGCCCTAGTCAAGATTGTGAAAAAAAACCCATTCAAAAATGTGGGGGAGATTCACAAGGAGTGGACAGCTGCTGGAGTCAGTGCTTCAAGATCCACCACCAAGAAACGCTTGAAAGACATGGGTGTCAAGCCACTGTTGACCAAGAAACAGCGCGAAAACCGTCTCACCTGGGCTAAGGAAAAAAAGAGCTGGACTGCTGCTGAATGGTCCAAAGTCATGTTTTCTGACGAAAGCAAATTTTGCATTTCCTTTGGAAATCGAGGTCCCAGAGTCTGGAGGAAGACAGGAGAGGCACAGGATCCACGTTGCCTGAAGTCTAGTGTAAAGTTTCCACCATCAGTGATGGTTTGGGGTGCCATGTCATCTGCTGGTGTCGGTCCACTCTGTTTCCTGAGATCCAGGGTCAACGCAGCCGTCTACCAGCAAGTTTTAGAGCACTTCATGCTTCCTGCTGCTGACCTGCTCTATGGAGATGGAGATTTCAGGTTCCAACAGGACTTGGCGCCTGCACACAGCGCAAAATCTACCCGTGCCTGGTTTACGGACCATGGTATTTCTGTTCTAAATTGGCCAGCCAACTCCCCTGACCTTAGCCCCATAGAAAATCTGTGGGGTATTGTGAAAAGGAAGATGCAGAATGCCAGACCCAACAACGCAGAAGAGTTGAAGGCCACTATCAGAGCAACCTGGGCTCTCATAACACCTGAGCAGTGCCAGAAACTCATCGACTCCATGCCACGCCGCATTAATGCAGTAATTGAGGCAAAAGGAGCTCCAACCAAGTATTGAGTATTGTACATGCTCATATTTTTCATTTTCATACTTTTCAGTTGGCCAACATTTCTAAAAAATCCCTTTTTTGTATTAGCCTTAAGTAATATTCGAATTTTGTGACACACGGAATTTTGGATTTTCATTTGTTGCAACTTCAAATCATCAAAATTAAATGAAATAAACATTTGAATGCATCAGTCTGTGTGCAATGAATAAATATAATGTACAAGTTACACCTTTTGAATGCAATTACTGAAATAAATCAAGTTTTTCAAAATATTCTAATTTACTGGCTTTTACCTGTATATAGGTGTACCTAAAATGGCCACTGACATACAAAAGGCATTTATACTATTCTTCTATAAATCATTATCTACCTTTTATCATGGGGACACTTTTTCTTATTTTTTAGGCCAGTTTTTCCATGGAATTGATTATGAAATTTCCAATATCCATGAAACCAAAAATCCTGATAAACCAGATGCTACAATGAAAGTGAAGAATAAACTACTGACAGTAACAAGGTAAGAAGAGATGTGTCTAGATGGGATGTAGTTGAGTATAAACTCTGCAGTAGTTGGAAAATATGGAAATTATGGGAGGTGTAAGAACTGGTTCATTGACCTATCATGAACTCAAAGGATAAGTTCACTTTTTTTTTTTTTTTTAAAGAAAAAAAAATGCACATTTATTTTTTATTTTTTGAAGGAGCCTGGAAAGCATTGCATTCACGAATAGCAGATCATGGGTGCCATGCAGGACTCCTACAGACTGTCAGTGTAAGCTAGGCAGTTTTACAGAACAGTTGACAGGAAGAATTAATGAACTACCAGAGCGCTCAATAGCGCCCTGGTAGTTCATTGAGAACTACAAGCCGACATCCGCAAAGGATGTCAGTACTTGTAGTTTTCACATTCACAGAACCCTGTAAATGAAAGACGCTTTTTTTTTTTTTTAATTGTGACAGCGAGTGGGGGGAGAAGAACCCCTGCTCGCTGTCACAAAGGGGGTGCGGGGGGGAAGTGCTACAGTACCATGTTAAACCCTGAATATGGGTGTAACATGTTAGGAAAGGTGAACTTATCCTTTAAAAGAGAGTATAAAGGGCCATACACACTGCCCAAATATCGGACAGCCGATCCAAAAAAGGGCTGCCGATCGGCATCCCATCAGCGCTCTCAGCCAATGGCACTGACCAGTGTGTTCTGGCGGGGAAGGGGGTGTCCCCCTGTCAGAACACAATAACTCAGTGGGGGAGAAAGATGTACTAACATTGCACAGTTAGTACAGCGGCTCCTCCCAAGCTCTTTTGTTTTTCTTTTCGTTCAGCACGGTGGCTTGAAAGGAAAAGAACTAATAGTGTGTACCAGGCTTTCAGAAAGAACATGTCGGCAAAAAGACAATGGCTCAGAGTGAAAAATAGTTATTATGAACATCTATCCACTGGGACAGTCCTTGCTTCAGCAATAATGACTTTAAACTCCCTACAATCTCCATTATGTAATTTATCATTTTGGTATGTAGTCATTGGTCCTGTGCTTTACCCACTTATCATTCCTTTGCTCCCTAGCTGCTTTATTTCCCTGGGTGTAATGTTATGGTGCCTGAGCTCCTGACCTGAAATAAAGAATCTCATCACTGCTACCAATGTAGTGCTAGGTGCAGGCATGTACTGGCCATTGGGACTACAGGGAGTTTCCCGGTGGGCCGATGGCTCAGTGGGCCGATTTCAGTGACAGTGGACCGCTGCCTCCCTCCAGTCCTCTGTCCCCCCCCCCCCCGCAGTGCTCACCTCCTCTCCCTGGCTAGTTATGCAGCGCGCCTGAATACAGACATGATGCTCAGGAGTCAACACTTAGAAGCTCATCATACGATCTGGAAGGAGGGCAGCCTCACTTTCCTGCCTAATCTTGTTCCATTGGGGGGGGGGCGCCAAACTGATTCTTTGCCCCAGGTGAAATAATGTCTAGCTTCCCCACTGATACTGCCTATAAGAGAAATAATGTAAAAGGCTAATAGCTAGTGGGGGGGGTGGGGGGGTGGGGGGGGGCTTGGGTGGCAAGCCGGCATGGGAGAGACCTGTCAAAGTGGGCCAGTCTGGGTGAAGTCCAGGGCCAAATTTTTGTCCCAGTCCAGCCCTGGCTAGGTGCACACTTTTTAGTCTTGGTGTTAAAGTACTAAAAACAATGGGGATTATTTACCAATGCTGGAGAGTGTAAACAACGACATAGAGACCAATCAGCCAGTGGCGTACCTACAGGGGGGTGCCACACACTGGGGGGGTGTGAGGCTGCCCCCCCCCTCCTCCCCCATAAGTGATGTGGTGACAGCACGGCGGGCTCAGGCAGTGCAGCGGCGATGGGTGTGAGTGCAGGAGAGGTGAGCTGTGACAGGATGGGGTGCCCGGGCCGGGTGCGGACTGTACCGCTACCCGATTGACACGCTGCTGGATTGACACTGGAGCAGGAGATATAGAAAACACTGTCTCTCTCTCCTGTACAGCAGGGGAGGGAGAGAGAGACCGTGAGCCAGTGCTGAATAGAAAACAGGAAACGCTAAGTTAACTAGCAGGTGATTGGTTACCAGGATGGTCCTAGCACCCAATCATTAGCTTTGTTAATATGAAAAATTTACTCCAGCAGTTCTGGCTCTCTGTTCAGCGCTGCTGTGTCTCCCCCTCTGCGTTAGTAAGGTAGGAAGGTACAGCTGTGAAACATGCTGGGATCCAGAGGTAGGAGGGGGGTCGGGGTGGTTGTATAACATGCAGGGGGTCCAAAGCTGGGGGGGGATTGTGTAATGTGCAGGGGTCCAGAGCTGCGGGGTGGGGGGCGGGTTGTGTAATGTAAAGGGGTCCAGAGGTGCAGGGTGCTGTGTCATGTAAAGGGGTCCAGAGGTGCAGGATGCCCTGTGATGTAAAGGGGTCCAGAGGTGCAGGGTTCTGTGTCATGTAAAGGGGTCCAGAGGTGCAGGGTGCTGTGTCATGTAAAGGGGTCCAGAGGTGCAGGGTTCTGTGTCATGTAAAGGGGTCCAGAGGTGCAGGGTTCTGTGTCATGTAAAGGGGTCCAGAGGTGCAGGGTGCTGTGTCATGTAAAGGGGTCCAGAGGTGCAGGGTTCTGTGTAATGTAAAGGGGTCCAGAGGTACAAGGGGTTGTATAATGTAAAGGGGTCCAGAGGTGCAGGGGTGCAGAGGGTTGTGTAATGTAAAGGGGTCCAGAGATACAGGGTGATGTGTAATGTAAAGGTGTCCAGAGGTACAGGGTGCTCTGTAATGTAAAGGGGTCCAGAGGTGCAGGGTGCTGTGTGATGTAAAGGGGTCCAGAGGTGCAAGGGGTTGTGTAATGTAAAGGGATCCGGAGGTGCAGGGGGTTACGTAATGTAAAGGGGTCCGGAGGTGCAGGGGGTTGTGTAATGTAAAGGGGGCAGGGGTGCAGGGTGCTGTGTAATGTAAAGGGGTCCAGAGATGCAAGGGGGCTGTGTAATGTAAAGGGGTACAGTTGTGGAGAGGGGGTACAAATTAGTGATAAAGAGATATTGGGGGATGCAGAGGTATGCAGGGGGCACAGTGGGGTGTTTTTAAATTTTAAAGTGGGGGGTGCCAGATATAGGATCCGCCCCGGGTGCCAAATGCTCTAGGTATGCCCCTGCAATCAGCTTCCAGGTTTTATTAAGCTTAATTAAACAAGGTAGAGTTAGAAGCTCATTGGCTACCATTAACAGCTGCACCAAATTCTGACTGCACCAGTCTTAGTAAATCCCCTCAAAGTCACAGCAGTAATAATGTCACTTCCAAATGTGGGACTCCAAGCAGCAGCTCCATTCCAGACACTACTGAGTTAATACTTTCATTGCTCTATAGTAAGCAAGACTGTTGCTCTGTAAATTCTATTCTTGGCTTTGACGCAATAAAATATTTTAACTTAATATGGATATTATATATTTATCTAGCAAAACACCAGGGGAACAAATTGCCCTTCTTTTTCATTTTAGGTGTCAATGCTGGTTCTTCATATTTAGCTGTTGAGTGATGGGGGTGGGGAGAGAGACCTGTGTAAGTTCCAAATTATGACCCAGGCCTCATTCATATTGACATACCGATCCATACACCTATTATAAGGGCCGTCTTCACCTACACAAGTGTTCACGGATGCATGGATCAGATCGAAGACAAGCTGGGATCTGATCCTTGCATTGGCTCGGTGTGATAATATATTTGGGGATAGCCTGAAAATCCGGGCAGGTCCATGCAACTCCCCACGTCATTCATTTGAACAGGCTGCCTGCACACATCTGCATGGAGCACCTCTGCATTCCACACAGGTGAAGACAGCCCTTTGCATGGATGTATGGATCAGTAAAACCCATGTGAATGAGGCCTTGCACAGAGCTTCTCCCTAGTGCTACCTTGGAGGGAACAGAGTTGAGGGGGAACAACGGGGGGATATGTATAAGAAGCTGCAGGATCCAGGGACCAATTTGTTTTGTTAATTCGTTCTCTAATGAATTCCAATTTTTCAGAACGATTAGAAATCAGATTGGTCGAAAAACAATCTACCGATTTGAATTTTGTGTGAAGAATAGCTGGTTGTTAAGCAGCAGGCCGGAAAACCATAACAAAACTAAATTAGTAACATAATGAATCTATCCGAAACAAAACAAATTTTGCCGTTCTGCACATGTCTTTTAGAAAAACTTGTATATAACACAAAAAGACCAATGGATTTATGAATAGTAGATAAAATCCAATGTACAAATGGCCTGTACATACCGTAGATGTAGCTAAAAGTGACACTAAACACTGGTTTAAAACAAATTTGATCCAAGAATGTATTAACTCAGAAAAAGTACAGTATCTTCAGTTGCTCTCAGCCTTCTCCAAACCTCCAAATTCCATTTTTTTTAGCTGCTGTGATCTGACTTCCTGTTAGAAAGTGGCTTCATTCATCTCCATGGTCCCAATGTATGTAGGAATGTAGCCACCAGGGGCGGCCCATCTATTAAGAGCGCACTAGCGTCAACCCCCCATCCATGCGCCCGGCCCCTTGCAAGACGCCGGATGCATGGATTCCAATGGAGTGGGGGGGTTTGAAGCACCTGATTAGAGCCAGAGTCTCTAATAGGTTTCAAAATATGGTGGGCACAGGGAGCAGAGAATGCCAACCAAGCCCGCCCAGGTGGTTTACAATAGCGAATGAATATTCGCTATTGTAACACTGATCTTCCTCCCGGCCAATCAGGAAGGGGGTCTTGAGACCTGTCACCCGATTGGCTGAAAGGACAGGTGATCCTATTGGACACCTAGGGGGAGGGGAGGAGCCGCATGGCGGAAGCTGCCATGATAGAGGAGAGGACACACAAGCCGCTGCCCGCTGCCTAGATAGGGTAGGTGCCGGATGACCGGTAGACAGCGAGCGCAGGAGGGAGGTGCCGCTGGCCGCTCAGGAGGGGGGCGTTGTTTGCCCGCCCCCCAAAAAAACCAAAAACCACCATCCGCCACTGGTAGCCACCCCTTCGTATTTGCTCCTGAGGTGGACTAGGATTTGTAGGGTGACTAAAAAAAAGGAGAGGTTCAGGAGTTCATAGAGGACATTATGTAGCAGTAGAAAAACTCAGTAAGACCCCTTTCACACTGGGGCGGTTTTCAGGCGGTATTGCGCTAAAAATACCGCCTGAAAACCGCCCCTAAACAGCCGCCGCTGTTTGTTCAGTGTGAAAGCGGTGCGGTGGCAGGACGGTGAAAAAAGTCCTGCAAACCGCTTCTTTGGAGCGGGGAAGGAGCGGTGTATTCACCGCTCCTTCACCGCTCCTGTCCATTGAAATCAATGGGACAGCGCGGCTATACCGCGGTGTACGAGGTTTTTAACCCTTTTTCGGCCGCCAGCGGGGGGTTAAAACCGCACCGCTAGCGGCCGAATACCGCTGCAAGAACGACGGTACAGCAGCACTAAAAATAGCGCTGTTGTACCGCCGACGCCCCCACCGCCCCAGTGTGAAAGGGGCCTTAGAAACAATTTAGTGAAAAATAGATAATACCATTAAGTAATGGATGTGTATGGATTATGCTTGGAGAATAAGAATTTTGTTTAGTGTCACTTTAACTGCAGAAATGGAATTTTATTTTTCTCTTCTCAAAATTAGCTTTTCATAACACTTTCAATGATATCACCAAGCCAGAGGAATGAATGATTCAGCTACATGAGAGCTGCATTGTCTTTTTGCATTTAACTATTTTATTTCAAATCAACACACTCAGAGGTGCTGGGAACTTTTAGACATGCATGTGTAGTCAGATAAAGAAAGACCTCAAATAGCTCTGGCAAGGCGGCTCCCACACAGCCAGGCCCTCCATGGGTAGCCAACAGTAAATTAAACCATAGAAATGCAGAAAAGAGCACCAGACAAAAAACAAATAAAAGAGAGCAAGATCTTTTTAATTGTTGAAAAAAAGTCATATAAAAGCAGCCAACGCATTTCAGGGACAACATCCCTCCCCCTTCGTCAGGGCTCAACACGGGATAAAACTGGGAAAGACTCAAATAACTAAAGAAACTGTGACTTTACAGATCTATGTTAAACCAGTACTGAATTCTCCACATTGAGTAAGACCTTGACAGCATCTGCTGAGCAGAAATGGAGACTTTTGCTGTCATATCACATATCACATCACACTGTTATAAAGAGGCCCCAAAGCCAGTCTCCTAGGAACTTAGCTGTCTCCCAGCAGTTGTTAATGTTTGTTAAAATAAACCAGCACAATACATTACATATTTTATCATGCATAAATGCCGTTATATAGGATTGTAGCAGATGTATAAGCTTATGTATTACTTTAATATTTTAGGGGTTCACAAAAAGATTACAAGAGTGATTACAGGAATGGCAAAAAGGTCCCTTGCTGGTTTGTACACTCCAACGCAGAAGGGCTGATTGATGGCACTCATGAAGACTATATTGTACCCGATATCTTCTACATCGGAAATTAGGAAATTTATAATCTCCCTCTTTTCTTCATTTTTTTTTTTAAGGAATAAATGTGTATTCATGTTGTTTCTATTGAATAAATAATTACTGATTAATGTACTCTTTGTGATATACCATTTTAGAAGTAAACATGTCCCCTTTACATTTACTGCCAAAGGAAATGCCCACCTTACCTTGATGGTCAGTAAAATCCTCCCCTTTGCTTTGATGGTTGTTAAAATGCGTCCATGGTCAGTAAGGCTCCATTCACACTAGCGCGTTTTTTGATGCATTTTGCATTTTGCAGAAATGCACGGGAATTTTTTAACATGGGTTCCTATTGAACATGTTCACATCAATGCCTTTTTGTTTCTCTGCATTATTGGAAAGGGTCGGGGACTTTTTTTCATGCAAAAAGCAGCGTTTTGCATATAATGGATTTCAATGGACAAGCATCAAAAACGCAAGTGCACCGTTTTTGCAGCGTTTTTGATGCATTTTTGCCGTTTTTTTTTTTTTTTTTTTTTTTTTTTTTTATTTTTTTTTTAGACTGTAAAAAAAAAAAACTGTAAAAAAAAAAAAAAACGCAAATCGCGGCAAAAACGCTGCTCAAAAACGTGGCAAGCATGAAAAAAAAACCTCCAAAAACGCTCAAAAGCAACATGCATAGGTGTGAATCGAGCCTTAAACTTTGCCCTGTTCTTTGGTGTCCAGTGGAATGTCCCAGTTCACATTGACTGTCAGTAGAGCTGCCAGCTTCAAGTTGAGCAGTTGATAAACACTGGCACATTGGCAGTCCCCAGAGCGGCCTCTTTAAGATTATTGGTCATTAGTACAGCCCTTTTTAGACTCGAATGCCATACAAAGGCCCCTCCATTAACCAGTTGACCTCTGGAAGACTTACCCCTCTTCATGACCAGGCCATTTACTGCACTGCGTTACTCTAAATGACAATTGCGCAGTCATGCAATGTTGTACCCAAACAAAATTCATATCATTTTTTTTTTGCCACAAATAGAGCTTTTTGCACTATAAACAAAAAATGACCGACAATTTCGAAAAAAGAAAAACAATATTTTTTACTTTCTGTTATAAAACACCCAATAAAAATGTTTTTTAAAATTGAATGTCTTCATAAATGTAGGCCAATATGTCTTTTGCTACATACAATTTTTATTTATTTTTTTATACTAGTAATGGCGGCGATCAGCGACTTATAGCAGGACTGCGATATTGCAGCAGACAATCTGACACTGACACTTTGCAGGAACCAGTGACACTAATACAGCGATCAGTGCTAAAAATATGCACTCTCACCGTACTCATGACACTGCCTGGGAAGGAGTTAACATCTAAGAAGATCAATGGGTTAAATGTGTGCCTAGCTAGTGTTTTGGTGTTTGTGCTGTTTTCACTAAGGGAAGAGATTGATTCTAGTCCCTGCTTTGCAGAGACACAGAATTGTCCCTTCCCCCTTGACAGAGATATGCCGTGTTTACATAGTTGTATCTCAGTTCGTTGGGTGCTGGGGGACACTGAGTCCCCGGGACCCCCAGATCAGCTTCTGCTGTGAATTATCACAGCAGAAGCGGCCTGCTGGCGGTGCACGCATGCCCCCCACAGATTGAAATGCAGAATCACATTATAATTATATATATAATTTTTTTTTTTTTTTTTAATTATTCTGCCCACAGCTGCCGCCTCGTAGCAGTAAAAGTACTATAGGGCAGTCAGCAAGTGGTTAAATAGGTGGTTGGTAAATATGCCCTATTTATATTTTTGGTGAGTAAAATTGCCCATATTAAATTGGTAGTCAGGGGCATATTTACAGTGTTGGTCAATGGAAAGCCTTTTTTTTTTTTTTTACTTTAATTAACATTAGTTGTTAGTATGTCTAGTTCACACTTGTCTAGTGAAAAAGAATCTGACTTTATGCATCTTTCCAACCTGGCCACACTAACTCGGTGGTACAAACTGTGTTGGCTGCCCTGGCTCAGTGTGCCCAGGCTTCAGAGAACAAAGTCAAATAACCAGTCTACAGCTGATTTCCTGATACACATTTTATTTCTTTTTTAAGGCATAACAATTGATTTCTTGTTGTTTACATCCTCCGCAGTTTACAGTTTCCCCCATAGGTGTAACCTTTTGTACCACTTGCTCAGCTCTATTAGATTGTAAGCTCTTATGAGCAAGGCCCTCTTAACCCTTGAGTATTTTATTGTATTTACATGTACTGTATCCCGTTAGATTGTAATGCGCTACAAACTGTTAGTGCTAGATAAATCCTGTATTATAATCAGTGGCGGCTGGTGAAGTTTTAGGATGGGGGGGTGCCAGACCCTGCCCTTCCTTATTGACCCCTCCCACTTTGTGAAAATGGGTGTGGTTTCAGCAAAATAGTGGGCGTGGCTCTAAGGTGGTGTGCTTAGCGTCTGAGATGAACGAGGGATGGAGGGAGAGGGAGAGAGGGATGGAGGGACAGCAGGCCCAGATCCTACACAATAATAGAAATATGTGTTCTAGAAAGTTTAACAATGAGCAGATAAAGATACTCCAAACACCTGGTGTTAGCACTTCAATCATGCCGGCACCATGGTTGTTATGGTGTCAGAATGTTTGAAGCGCATTATTTCTATTACTACATTACATTATTACAATACTAATATATAAAGAATTCACCATCAATTTAACCAAGTTATCATTAATTAAATCTGTCATTTATTGCCTCTAACCAAATTAATTAACCCCCAGATTATAAGGGGTTGAAATGGCAGATAACCCTCCCCATAGGATCACTGCAAAGATCTAGCTCCCACTGTGCGTCTCTCTCCAGGACTCCAGGGATCCAGCATATCCTCTCTCAGGTTCAGCTCAACCGCTCAGAGAGAAAGAAAACCACAAAAACTATGGCCCAATATCTCAACTCCAGCAGGTTTAAAAAATGTTACAGATACTCCCCCCGGAGCACAGCGGCACTTACCTTGCTGACTGTGTTGTTCTCTCCTGCGGTGTCTCCTTCCAGCGGCGATGGAGGAGTCTGCTCTTCATACTTCCAGTTTTGTCTTTCTCAGGTGCAATGGGAGAGAGAAAACAGGAAGTGACATCTAACTCAGATGCCAATCAAACCACCCAGCTGTAGTAATAGATGCTACGAGCGCCGGGCGGAAGCTACTTGGCGCTTTGGAAAGCGCCGCAAGGCGGGACAAAAGCCTGCAAATGAAGCGCCGCGTCTGCAATCTTGTGATTGCATTGACGTGGCGCTTCCCATAGTGCACTGTGTCTGGCGCTCGAACACAGTGCACTTCGTTAAAGGACTTTTTTTTTCTTAAAAAAAAAAAAAAAAAAAAAAAAAGGTTTTAAAACTGCTCCTTTGTGACTACACAGGAGGGGGGGGGGGGGGGGGCGGGCGCCCCTATGGATGGGCCACCACTGATTATAATAATAATAATAGCATTGATACATGTTTTATTTTTGGTCCAACAAGCCCATCCAGTCTGCAGTGAATAACTGAATTAGCCCACATAGTAAATAAACCACAACATACTTATTTCTACAGGATTAGCAAAGAAAAGTAAAGAGGTCAAGTCACAACCAGCTCTTGTTCTATTTTATAATTGAATTCCAATATTTGTGCCATAATTGTACAACACATTGCCAATCTTATACAAGGAAGTACAATTTAAAATGAGAACAACAGACATTTAAATAATGTGTTTCCTCCTCTGTAATCCATATATTCATAATGTAAATCCACCTTTGTAGTAAAGAAGGAAAGCTAACTTATACACTTTGCATACAATATTAATTACTGATTTTCTTTGTGTCTCTTGCACCCAGGGCATCCATGCTGGAAAGTTTGCTTGATTGTATTACACCAGTGTTTATGCCTATACTAATATTCACTAAGCCCTTAACATTGTTCTAACATGGGTTCCTGAAGCTTCCTGCCCACATGCAAATTTCTAGTCCCTGTGCAAACGTAATGGCACAAAACAGACTTAATTCTACATTTGCAATGGCATTTTACCACAGTGTGAATTGCAGGTGCAGGAATCTACTGATTTCTGCTGCTGTTTTGACAGGTTGCAGCCGCTGAGCCTATACACTTCAATGACAGGTTGTTGGTGACCACAGCTACTTGTGGCCATTCACACAGCCAGCAATTACCTAAGTACTTAGAATGTATTTAGCTCATTTAAAATGACAGTTTAGTTGGGCTTGAATTATGCCAGACAGTCACCCCCTGCCTGTGCAGGACAGATCCAAGCAGTAAAGTAATTTGTATATATAATAAATACAGTAGATATGCTAGAAGAACAATATAATTAAGTAAATGTATATCTACCTGCCCTTTTGGTTTATCATCACTTTCTGTATATGAGACCATGGCCACCAGGACCAATAGTGAGGGTAAACATTCCTAGCTGGAACAAAGAAACCAATAAAAACCTGACACGGGTTCTTCTAACCCTTCCACCTTCTATCCAAAACCTTAAAAAAAATGGCTTTATGTTCATTTTAAACATGACTTATAGAACCAGTTACATTAGGCCACATTTTATCTTGAGAGACTAAAGCTGGTCATACACTATACTAGGGCTGGACGATTAATCGTCAAGAATCGTTATCGCGATGTTTTCCCCGTTGCGATCTTGACAAAAGTGTTTCACGATTCTTAATATGCAAAGAATTCTCTCAGCCATCAAAAGAAAGGGAGGAAAAAAAACGGGCAGTCTGCCAAGAATTACAGCATTCTTTAGCAGTGGAACTTAAGTATAAACATTGTACCAATTTGTCAAAGGAATAGACTTCATGTGTAAATGATATAAGTTTAAACACTAAACTTTTTTCTGACATTTGTTGGTTTCAAGTTAAAATATTTTTTTTTTTGCTAGAAAATTACTTAGAACCCCCAAACATTATATATATATTTTTTAGTAGAGACCCTAGAGAATAAAATGGTGGTTGTTGCAATATTTTTTGTCACACTGTATTTGCGCAGCGGTCTTTCAAATGCATTTTTTTTGGAAAAAATTACTTTAATAAATTAAAAAAAAAAAAAAAAAAAAAAAACTAACCAGTAAAGATAGCCCAATTTTTTTGTATAATGTGAAAGATTTTACGTCGCGAGAATCATGATAGAATCGTGATCTTTTTATTCTAAGCAAAAAAATTGTGATTCTCATTTTGGCCAGAATCGTGCAGCTCTACACTACACTATCTGATTGTTCAATTTCTGTACAATCTTCCTTATGCCCTGTACACACGAGCGGAATGTCCGACAGAGAAAGTCAGACGGAAGCTTTTCATCGTCTATTCCAATCGTGTGTAGTCCTCATTGGACTTCTTTTTTTGAAAATCCTGACGGACCTAGAAATAGAACATGTTCTAAATATTTCCGACTGAACCAATTCCTATCGGGAAAGCCGCTCCTCTGTATGCTGTTCCGACGGACCAAAAACGACGCATGCTCTGAAGCAAGTACGAGACGGAAGCTATTGGCTACTGGCTATTGAACTTCCTTTTTCTAGTCCCGTCGTACGTGTTGTACGTCACCGCGCTCTGGACGGTTGGACTTTGGTCGGACTTTGGATTGA
This sequence comes from Aquarana catesbeiana, assembly GCF_042186555.1. Lineage (NCBI taxonomy): Eukaryota > Metazoa > Chordata > Amphibia > Anura > Ranidae > Aquarana > Aquarana catesbeiana. The sequence continues at coordinate 86,452,589 of NC_133330.1, read as the reverse complement.
CTGTGTGTAGGCAAGACCGCTTGAATGAAATTCCGTCGGAGTTCCGTCGGAGAAACCTTCGGAGTTTATTCCTACGGCTAAACCGGTCGTGTGTACGCAGCATTAGAGTTACTAAAACTATGCAATATGAGGACAAACCTAAGCAACCTGTTCAATTAGTATCAAATCAAGCAGCCCTTTGCACTACTACATAGTTTGTTAGATCTAAAGATTATTTTACAATCAGATCGTACAGTGTAAGGCCAGCTTAAGTGAGAAAATTGCATCTTCTTTGACTGGCAGATTAAAACTCAGTGGCGGCTGGTGGTATATTTCTAGGGGGGGTGGCAAACAGTGCACCCACAGGCACCGATTCCCCCCCCCCCCCCGTCGGGTCGGTCGGTTCCAAGCCCAGCATTTACCCCATCTATGGCGCAGACGGCAGCTTCCCCTTGCTTCTCCTCTGCATCACAGCGTCTCCTCCCTCCTCCTTCTAGACCTGCTTCCTAAATGGGCGGGAGGAAAATCAGTGTGATAATAGCAAATATTCATTCGCTATTGTCACACAACTGAGTGGGCCCACCCTTTTTTGAAGCCTGTTGGAGCCTCTGGAATCTATGCGTCCGGCGCCCTGCATGTAAATTAGGGGGCCGGACGCAATGGATAGGGGGGGGCCCATGCGCTCCGTAATGGATAGGCCTTGACTGTTAAAACTACAGAATCAGCAAAATAAAAAATTGTATTTTACCTAGAAAAAAAAATTCTAAACAAGAATAAGGACATTAACATTTTTTTTTAGAAAAATGTAACTCACTATCAGAAAAAAAAAGGTAAATAGCTTAAATTCAGTGGGTCAATGCTATTACATTTTTGTGATAGCGAACCTAAAATAAAATGACACCTGCTAAAGTGACTAATGGAACAAAAGAGCCACTTTTTGTTTTTTCCTAATTTACCTATTGCAGTTACAATGCTTTAACACACGGTGGCAGTGCTGACTTTTTATATAGATATTCTTTATGAATCTACTGCCAATGTGTTTCTAAGAATTCCAGGTCAGTACCTTATCCGATATATCTTTTTTATTTACTTATAGCAAACAAAATGTTTAAAAATGCTTAGATCTGATTAAATCATGTTTTATTGTTTGCCGAAACTTTGAACTCCTATTCAAATAAACTTTTACTTTTGGGAAAACATAGCATTTTCTGTCCCTGTGACTACATGGGAAGTAATCTCCCTTATAGTGACACCGTGGTAAGACATAGATGTATGTTCTAACCCTTCCCCCACCTTTTTGAAAGCTAAAAACAGAATGTTTCACTGGATTTGGTTTTTAAACCATTTAGCTGTTTCTTACTTTTCTAAGAAAAAACATTCACTGGCAAAAACTACTGTGCTTAAGTTCCCTGATATGCATACCTGCTGCAGTAATTTTTAGGGTGTTCCACCTTCCCTTGTAGATTTAGGATGTGGACTAAAACACACTGCATATTATGGTCAGTGATATATTGCAGGAAAATCTTTTACATGAAATCCCCAAGACAATGGGCATGGTACTGACCCTATAACAAACTATATACTCATTCTTCATCCAATGGATATATGAAGAAATATGTCAAATAGAATAGTCCACTGAAAACTTCCAGAGAAGTACTGATAAATAAGTTAAGTGGTAAATGGACGAATTTTGTCACTTGGAAGGTACTCTATCCTATAAATTTGTTTAGGCCCCTTTCACACTTGTACGACACGACAGTCGTACGACTGTGGACCCGACCTTGCCCTGCAACTTGAAGTCCGACATGCGTCCAACTTCAATGAACAGAGATCCGACTTTGATCCCCGACAATACCCGGCACTGTCTGGTATGAATCTTTAGAGGGAACTCCACGCATGTAAAAAAAAAAGAAACGGCATGGGCTCCCCCTCCAAAAGAATACCAGGCCCATGCGGGGTGCGCGGTGTGCCACTACTTACATTGGCCCCATGCCAATATAAGTAGTGGAACACTGCGTACCCAGCATTAGAGCGGGAGAGAGCATTGAGTCAACATCGGAAGAATACAGCAGAGTAGACCCAGCAAAAGAGCGGGAAGACAGCAGAGAAGACCCGGCAGAGGCAGAAGACAGCGGACAGAGGCAGAAGAAATCAGCAGAGAAGACCCAGAGAGGGGAGAAGAACCAGTAGAGGCAGAAGACATCAGCGGAGGAGGCAGAAGTCAGAAGGGACGCTGGAGCTGAATAAATTACTTTCAAAACCTGTGTACTGTGTTTTATTTTTGACACTTTTTTTTTTAAGGTGAAAGGGTAGGGGGACAATGTACTTGATACTCATTCACATAGGGTGGGGGGCCGGGATTTGGGGGCCCCCTTGTTAAAGGGGTCTTCCAGATTCCGATAAGCTCGCCGCCCGCAGACCCCGACAACCAACGGCCAGGGTTGTCGGGAAGAGGCCCTTGTCCTCATCAACATGGGGACAAGGTGCTTTGGGGTGGGGGGCACAGGGCCCCTCTTCCCCAAAGCACCTGCCCCCCCATGTTGAGGGCATGCGGCCTGGTACGGTTCGGGGGGGGTGCTCGCTCGTCCCCACCCCCTTTCCTGACCTGCCGGGCTGAGTGATCGGATAAGGATCTGGTATGGATTTTGGGGTGGAACCCATGCCGCTTTTTTTTTTTTTTACATTGTGCTTGGAGTTCCCCCTAAAGATTCATACCAGACAGTGCCTGGCATTGTTGGGGATCAAAGTCGCATCCCTGTGCATTGAAGTATGTACGCATGTCAGACTTCAAGTAGCAGGGCAAAGTCAGGTCCACAGTCGTACGACTGTCGTGTCGTACAAGTGTGAAAGAGGTCTAAAACAGAAGGCCATCTTTTAATTAAAGTGAACCTCTGCCAAGTTACAAACAGCGGGTAAAATAAGTATTGAACCTGTCACCATTTTTCTAGGTAAATAACTTTCTAAAGGCGCCTCTAACGCTGAGAACAAAGCGATTGAACATCGCTGATCACTCGGTTCTGACAGTTCCCCGAGCAGAGAGCTGCAGACTGTCAGTCACAGCTTTCTGCTCTGCTCCCTCCTTGCTCATTGGAGTGCTGGGCTGTGGAGGGGGCAGGGGGCAGCCGGCTCATTCTCCCTGTGCCTCACTGAGAGGTTTCAGTCCAGGAATCTTGCAGATTTAGACTCCATTGTCGAGATGACGCAGTGCCTGGATCGACTTCTGTGACATCAGCAGAGAGTGGACTTCAGCCCGCTCTCTGCTGAATATGGGTCACAGGAGTGCAAAACGAATTGCACTCCTGTTTTCCATAGGAGAAGTGCAGCCAAACGAGCTTTGGCTGGACTTTTCCTATAAGTTATGTGTAATAAAATGGAATGACACAGGGAAAAAGTATTGAACACGCTAACTAAAATTAATGTAATACTTGGTACTAAATCTTTTGTTGGTAATGACAGCTTCAAGACGCCTCCTGTATGGAGAAACTAGTCGCACGCATTGCTCAGGTATGATTTTGGCCCATTCCTCCACATAAACAGTTTTCAAATCTTCAAGGTCCTGTGGGCCTCTTCTATGAATTCTGATCTTTAGTTCTTTCCATAGATTTTTAATTGGATTCAAGTCAGGTGCTTGGCTGGGCCATTCTAGCAGCTTTATTTTCTTTCTTTAAAAACAGTTGAGAGTTTCCTTGGCTTTGTGTTTGGGATCATTGTCTTGCTGAAATGTCCACCCTTGTTTCATCTTCATCATCCTGGTACACGGGAGCAGATTTTTATGAAGAATGTCTTGGTACATTTTTCTATTCATACTTCCTTCAATGACATGAAGTTTGCCAGTACCGTATGCTGACAAACAGCCCGACCTCCAAACTTCACTGTTGGTATGGCGTTTTTGGGGTGATGTGTAGTGCCATTTGACCTCTAAACATGGTGCATATTATGGCATCCAAAGAGTTCAATGTTGGTCTCTTCTGACCAGACTATATTCTCCAAGTATTTCACAGGCTTGTCTAAATGTTGTGCAGCAAACTTTAAAGAAGCTTCAACATGCTTTTTCTTCAGCAATGGAGTTTTGCGTGTGTACAGGCCATGGCGGTTGAGTGCATTAATTATTGTTTTCTTTGAAACAATTTTACCTGCTAATTCCAAGTCTTTCTGAAGCTCTCCACCAGTGGTCCTTGGCTCTTGGACAATTTTTCTGATAGTTCTTTTCACTCCTCTATCAGAAATCTTGCGAGGAACAACTGGTCTTGGCCAGTTTATGGTGAAATGATGTTCTTTCCACTTCTGGATTATGACCCCAACAGTGCTCACTGGAACATTCAGAAGTTTAGAAATCCTTCTGTAACCAATGCTATCAGTATGTTTTGCAACAATAAGGTTGCAAAGGTCCAGAGGGAGGCTCTTTGTTTTTACCCATCATGAGAGGTTTCTTGTGTGGCACCTTGGTAATGAGACACCTTTTTATAGGCCATCAGTTGAGACTGAACCAGCTGATATTAATTTGCACTGATAAGGGGCAGGATTGCTTTCTAATTACTGATAGATTTTAGCTGGTGTCTTGGCTTTCCATGCCTTTTTGCACCTCCCTTTCTTCATGTGTTCAATACTTTTTCCCTGTGTCATTTCAGTAGCATCTTTAGAAATATATATTACCCAGAAAAATGTGCTTCTAACACACTCAGCCTCACCCTAAGCATAGATTTTCTAGCTTGTGGAGCAACAAAGTGCCAGCAGACTGGGGCAGGCTAACTAAGCAGTTTACCCCTTTGCACACACACATAGTAGCTGCCAACATGTGTTTTAGCAGAAACATACGATTCACAGCATTTATCTTTATAATTTTGACCTTTGAAGCTCCATTTACACCATGGCATCCAGCGGGGCGCTTGACGCCCAAAAGAAGAACAGGCCCGCGATTCTGTTTGCGCGATTTTACTGTGATTTTTCGGGCAACAATCGTGGCAAAATCGTGCCATGATTTGGTGCCATGCAAAGTAACGGGGATCGCAAGGGCGTCCCAAGATTTGCGGCATTTCTGAATTGCACAATTCTGCCCGCAAGACGGAACGCCATGGTGTGAATGCAGCCTGAAAAGTTACTGTATCATTCACTACCACACCCAGGCAGGAATGTAACATAGTCTACACCAGTGGCTCTCAACCCTGTCCTCATGTACCCCCAACAGGCCATGTTTTGGGAATTTCTCTAAGACCCTTTTCACACAGAGGCAGTTTCAGGCATTTTAGCGCTAAAAAAAGGACCTGTAAAGTGCCTGGAAACTGCCTCTCATGCCTCCCCAGTGTGAAAGGCCGAGTGCTTTCACACTGGGGTAGTGCGCTTGTGGGACAGAGAAAAAGTCCTGTAAGCAGCATCTTTGGGTCGGTTTGGGAGCACTGTATACAAAACCGCCCCTGCCTATTGGAATGAATGGGCAGTGCTTCGGAAGCGCCGCAACACGGGCTCTTTTAACCCCTTCTTTGGCCGCTATTGGGGGTTAAAAGTGCCCCGCTAGCGGCCGAAAAAAAGCACAGCTAAAACGACGGTAAAGCGCTGCTAAAGCGAGCTTTACCGCCAACTCGGCCGCAGTGTGAAAGTAGCCTTAGATAAAATAGCTGTTCAAAATACTAAGCCATTCACTCTGATTTAAAGGGGTTGCAAACCTACGTGTTTTTTTCACCTTAATGCATCCTATGCATTAAGGTGAAAAAACACCTGGCAGTGACCAGCGTTTTACTTACCTGAGGCATAGAACTTAACCCACGGGGACAAGCTGTCTCTCTGTCCAGGGTTCTCGGCTCTTGATTGGATAGATTGATAGCAGTGAAGCCATTGGCTCCCGCTGCTGTCAATCAAATCCAATGACATGGGGGGCGGGGCCAAATCCTGCATTCTATGGACGCCGAATGCTGGACTCGGGAGCACGCCCGCAAGGTAACCCCCCAGGACAGCGCTTCTCCTAGAGGGTTATTTGATGCGGGAAGGAGCCGCGATAGCCGCCAAAGGACCCCAGAAGAGCAGGTTTGGGGGACACTCTGTGCAAAACGAGCTGCACAGTGGAGGTAAGGAGGTACTTTGTTGGGGACACCTGATGGCATCTGGTGGCAGGCGACATGACAAGTGACACGCTCAGGGCTCCCACCGATTCTGCATTATGGCGAGTTGAACTATTTCATTTTATATTACAATGTAATAATAGAAAGAATGCGCTTCAATCATCCTCACCATACCAACCATGGTGCCAGGATGATTGAAGCACTAACACCAGGTGTTTGGAGTATCTTTATCTGCGGATTGTTCAGTTTTCTGGAATACACATATTGCTATTGTGGTGTAGGATCTGGGACTGCTGTCCCTCCATCCCTCTTTCTTTCCTTCCTTCTCTCTCTCTCTCTCTCCTTCTCTCCCTATTCCTTTCTTTCTCCCTCCATCCCTCGTTCATCTCAGACTCAAACCACACCCCCTTTGAGCCACCCCTTTAAGCCACGCCCAATATTTTGTTTAAGCCACGCTCATTTTTTGCCACTGCACATTTTCCTTTCCCCTCTACACCACGCCTAAAAATGAATGCCCCACCCCCTAATTATAAGACCCCGCCTACATACAAAAAAGTGTCCCTATAATTTTTTTACAATGTTGGCAATTATGCTTTTTCATGAAAAGAAGCGGTGCAAGACTTACAGAAACAATATTGAAAAACAGACAACAGTAAAATAAAGGAATAAAAAAAACTATGTGGCGCTAACTAAAAATGATAAATAATGAACAGAAATAAGTGTGATAAACACACTCAATGAATAACACTTCCAGAACCGTGTTAAAGCTAATGTGCTGGGTAATCAGATGCAAGTAATCTTCAACATAGTATATGGTAAAAAAAAACAATCATATTATTAAAAATTCTAATAAAGTGCAATGAATAAATAGTAAAATAAAGGGCATTTAAAAGTGAAAAATATTTGAGTGTTGGCCTCTATGGTCTTTGGTTCAGTGCAGAGTTTGAATCACTTTCAGTGTAAATCTGATCAACAGAGTCACTGGCCCTCACAAATTACTCTTAGTATTCTTTCATCGTTTTGATGGTAAAACAAGAGCTCAGAGCTGCCAAATGCAACACCTTTTCTTGTTCATGGAGAGGGTGTCGCAGAAGTAACCCTGCCCAATCAAAGGGTCCAAGGTATGTGGTAAAGGTGTTTTGGAAAGTATTTTATTATGTTCAGCAGACACACCCCTGAGGCTAAATGACCTGAATATATCTAAAGTATATTTCCATAAGACAAGTTTTCACAATTCGACAACCAACATATTATGTAACAAAATTAAATTGAGACACCAAATATGTTATCGTTCTTATGCATATTCCAGACAGCCACCACAGCAAGTGTAGCCTGCATGCAGTGCCAGTGCTGTCTGAACGAGGCCTAAAACTCCTGTTTTTATTGCAGGTCATGCAATCTGTTGGTAAAAATAATGCTGAAATTAGGTTTTAACAGAATCAGTAAAAAATTAAAATATTTTTTTTGTAAAAAAAAAAAAACACAGTAAGAAAGATATGAGCAGTCTTGAGAGGAGGTTATGTGATGTTTTCAGGAAGCTACCTACAGCACCCTGCTTTCCCCTCCCTCCAGCCATGTTCTACATAAAGAAGCACATAGACCCAGTGATGACATCTATGGGTCTGAAATAAGCTATGTAACGAAAACAAAATTAGTTTATTTATTTCATTAGCATGTTAATAAGGGTGAAAGAAGGAACCAGGGAAAGCAAAATATAAGCAGAAAAAACTTTAGCTTTAAAGAACTTGTACCCTGTAGGTACTGTAAATATTTCCTAAACGTGCGCAGTTTAGGAGATATTTATCTTGTAGTGCGCCGATGTGATTGGCGCATGCGCTGTGAAGAAATGGCCCTTCATGACGTTTCTTCCCGAGCAAGTGCCGTGACTGGCGGCTCCGGCGCGCATGCACGAGAATGGCATCACGCGGCTCCGGCCAGTCACAGCCGGAGTCTGCGGCCCCGGAAGGAAGAGGGGTGAAGATGGATGCAGCCACCAGCGGGGACAGCGCGGACTTCGTTTGAAGTTAAGTGCCACGTAATGGGCTAGTATGCGATGCATACTAGCCCATTATGCTTTTACTTTGCAGGGTTTGCAGGGAACAAAAGAGGAAGTAAAACCCAACAGCGTTTAGTTTCTTTTTAAGGGTTCAGTCTATCCAAAAGTGATATTTTAGCTATAGGTGGAGTCAGGAGGGCTGAGTCAGGCCCTGTCTTCTTAAACGTGTCGGATACTACAGCATAGTTCCCATCTTTATTTCTGTACAATAGAAAGTCGTTGGTGTTCCCACCCACCTTGGTGTGTTCCAGCATGTCATCATGTGAGATTTTCCTAATAGTCACAGTAGATAAGTAGACATAGGAATTTAACCAGAGATCTCATTAACAGTTTCTCAAGAGACTGTCAGTTGGTTTAGCTCCTCGGCATCTAATTGTGGGGTGGGTATGTCCTGCCAACTATGCCAAGTTGTGGGTGGGGCCTACTCACCATGCACATGGGGGTACCTTTCTCCCAAGTGTGTTCATCAATGCTCGGGACCAGGTGGGGTGGCGTTCGTGTGAAAGTCAACATTATGGCAGCACCCCGGCTTAGAGATGAGACATATACTGTGTGCAGCTGTGAAACATGAAGAGTTCCTCTGTAAAGCATTCCAGCCCATGTCACTACATACCTTGCTTGATGTATGTGGCATTGAGGAGAGACACTGCTGAGCCCGTGTCCTCTCCACCAGTCCAGTGTAACTCTGTCACCTCACTCCCAGTGACAGAATAGGGTCCCGCCAAGCACTAGCGCAGACCTCATGCGTGCTCATAATTATCTTTTCTCTCTCCCATACCATGTGGCTAGGTACATGGGGTCTCCGTACTGCAGGTTCAGTCCCAGTTACATTAGGGGAACCAACTGCTAGGGAAGGAGCCTGATCACCGACCCCTCTGTTACCAGAGGACCTGTCACCTTTGCCAGGTTCCACACTTTATGACAGGCTGCTATACACTTTACACCAGTACTTGGTTACCGGTGGCGACTGCTCTCCAACTTTCCTGCTGCGTTAACCTTTGGAAGTGGCTTTGCTTCATACCTTATGTGTGCTTTACAGACCCTGTTCTCAGGATATGCAATATACCACCTTTGTATAACTTCAGACCAGGCTTGTAACAGTTAATGAAACTTTACTGAGCATTCAGTAACAGTTCAACAGCACAACACACTGAAACAAAGTCCAGCCCTAACTAATGCAGGTTGCCCAGGCTCATACCATCCAAAGAAGCCAAGTCCATTCAGCAAAAGTACAGTAATGGTAGGTTCATAGTCCAGGGAGAATCCCAGCAGGGTGAGCAAGAAGGGAGTCCTCCTCTGATATTTATCTGGCTTACAGCATGGGGCAGGACCCAGAAATCCTGGGAACCAGTCTAGACACAGTTAACCCCTTCCCATCTCAGACAGCTTGTAACCGTATAACCACACAGTGCAATGAATACAACAGAAAAACATTTAATGACACCCCACAAGCACCTGCTTACATACTGAAAGTTTAAATATTAGTTTTGAAAGTCTGACTCTAAAACAATAAAGTGATATTAAACCTTCAATGTTTTAAGCACTTTAAGGATCTGATTTAATCACTTATTGAGTATGCAGCTTCTTTATCTATTAATCATATGTTCCTGTTTAAGTTTCTGCCATGATCACCGTTCCAGAGTGACTCCTTTCACTTTTTTCTATGGAGCCAATGTTGTATGCAGGGGCTAAAGTTGTGTCTCCCTACACTGTGTGGATCAATGGAAACATACAGCCCCATAGCCTAGGGTGGCAAGGCACACATCTGCTCCTAACACCCCCACCATTCTCCAAGCTAAGACACTGACTGGAGACTGCACTGTCCACTGTTAACTCTTTCCTGTGAAGACTGGACATTCAGGGAAGCAGAACTGAAAAAGCAGGAGCCAGCAGCATTGAAAATTTAAACTTACTGGGGTAAGAATTAACAAATAGTTTACTTGGAAATGCTTATTTAATTGTGCTCAATGCACTGCGGGTGTAATGCCACTTTGAATAAATCTTTTTAGAAATGTTGCATACACTGTACAGCAGTGCTTCTCAAACTGTGTGCCATGTGAGATTTGCAGGTGTGCCCTGGGAGTTTTGAAAAATATTTAAAATTGCTACCTTGAACATATCGAAAAACTGGTAAATCAATGTCGCAAAAGTTAACAAAGTAACATATATAACAATGCAATCTCCGTCAGTCTGTCATTCATTGGTTCCTTTCGTAATGCGAGACTTTGGGAGAACTCAATTGCTCTAATAATGTTATAATAATAGAGACCATTCCATTCAAACTTTAATGCTCATAAATAAAGTTTGTTCATCGTTTAGAGATGGAGAAATGTTTTCAGCGGAGATCAGTCTGAAGTCCACACTCTGCTGACGTCACTGCCATCAGTCAAGGCAGAGCCTCATCTTGACTTCCCAAGTTTGGATCCACCAGCTGCCTTGATTATTGGCAGTCTCAGCGAGCCACTGAGACGGCCCCTCTCCGCCCCTCCACAGCTCATCGCTCCAATGAGTGTGGAGGATCAGAGCAGGAGAGATGCTGACTGACAGGCAGCATCTCTCCGCTCGTGGAGGAGTGAGAATCAAGACATCGGAGGTGTTCGGTGGCTTGGTTCTCAGTGCAGAGACGCCGGGGGACAGCTGCAGCATCTGTCTGATGCTCCAGCCACCGAGGTAAATATGAATATTAAAAAAAAAAAACGAAAACCCATACTTCTTTTTTAACCCCTTCCAGACCAGCCACCGCAGTTATACTGCGGCAGGTTGGCTCCCTGGGCGAAACAACGTTACCTTACGTCTGTTCACCTTTTGACCACTAGGGGAGCGCGTGTGCGCCGCCGGAGGAACCCGCGATCGCTCCACACAGAGACCTGTCAATGTAAACAGACAGATCTCCGTGCTGTCAGGGGTGAGGAGAGCTATCTGTTGTTCATACTAAGTATGAACAATGATCGCTCTCCTCACTCAGGCAGTCCCATCCCCCCACAGTTAGAATCACTTCCTAGGACACACAATTAACCCCTTGATCGCCCCGTTAACCCCTTCCCTGCCAGTGACATTTACACAGTAATCAGTGCATTTTTATAGCACTGATCGCGGTATAAATGGCAATGGTCCCAAAAATGTGCCAAAAGAGTTCGATCTGTCCGCCATAATGTCGCAGTCCCGATAAAAATCGCTGATCACTGCCATTACTAGTAAAAAAAAAATATTAATAAAAATGCCATAAATCTTTCCCCCTATTTTGTAGATGCTATAACTTTTGCGCAAACCAATCAATATACGCTTATTGCGATTTTTATTACCAAAAATATGTAGAAGAATACATACCGGCCTAAATTGAGGAAAAAATTTGCTTTTTAAAAAACAAATGGGGGATATTTATTATAGCAAAAAGTACAAAACATTGTGTTTTTTTCAAAATTGTCGCTCTTTTTGTTTATAGCGCAAAAAATAAAAAAACTGCAGAGATGATCAAATACCACCAAAAGAAAGCTCTATTTGTGTGAAAAAAATAACGTCAATTTTGTTTGGGTAAAACATTGCACGACCGCGCAATTGTCAGTTAAAGCGACGCAGTACTGTATCGCAAAAAATGGCCTGGTCATTGAGCAGCCAAATCTTCCAGGGCTGAAGTGGTTAATCATGTCTGGAACTCTGAAAGAGAAACTGTTAAATGAAAAGCAAGGAAGCAAGCGAAAGTACAAAGAAGATTACAAATCACTTTAATCTGATTTGCTCTCGAAAGCAGGCACATCCTTCACATTAAATTTAAAATTAAATATATATGTAAAAATAAATAAGTTCTTCACCACAAAAATTGTTAAATCTTTTCAGGGGCGCCGTGAAAATTTTCAGATCTTTTTGGTGCGCTGCAAGACAAAAATGTTTGAGAAACACTGCTGTGCAGTATGTGTGACACTGCCCTGGGTTAGAGCAGTCAGTGACTAATCAGGTACTTATGTCCTAGATAAGCAGAATTTCTTCTGTAGTTCATGTTTTTCCTGCACTTCCACCCCATACTGCCTCTTGAGAGCCACTTTTTACAACATTAATGGGAGATGTCTGAGTCATACAAGGGTTTGAAGCCTAATTAGTGAATCAGTGTAACATATCACCAGACTAGTTCAGCAGGATAGCATAGAGCCTTGCTTCAAACAGAATCCAGTTGGCCAGATTCCTATTGACCTTCATAGTAGATTGGCTGTGACAAAGAGAACCAAAGGGATTATTTTAACCGGTTCAATACAGGGCATTTTCACCCCCTTCCTTCCCAGACCAATTTTTAGTTTTCAGCGCTGTTTAAACACACAGATCCACGGTCTGGCCCGGTTAACGGGCAATCGCGGGTGCCCGGCGGACATCGCGGCCGCTAGGCACACGCACCGGGTCCCGAGCAACGCGGCGGGCGGGCGCGCGCGCCCCCTAGATGGCCGGGAAGCCCAGGCCGTCATATGACGTCCACCCAGGATGGGAGATCCCATCTGTGGACGTCATATTATTATGGCTGGGTAGGGAAGTGGTTAATAAAGGCAAGCAGAAATGTGCAATAACCCTTAGCAACCATCAAGAATTATTTGGTATAACAAAAGTGAATTCTAATTACCTGGTATTGGTTATTATACTTTGTGTTCTTTACATGATTATCTGTTCTTCAATTTGGTTTTATTGTTTTTTTAAATAATGTTATAGCGTAATAATTGGCAACCTATGATCTTAAGGTCATGGAGCTCTCATTGGAGAAGTAGGGCTAAAGATCTTCTGTGACCCGTTTTCAGTCGACAGCGATCTAAAGCCTGCTGTTGGCTGACATCACAGAGCCAGTTCAGACTCTGGAGAGATTCGGACTATAATATACCCAAATGGCTGGACCGCCAGCTGGCTCAGCCTCTCAGCAAGTTGCTGAGTGCCTAAGCCAGCTGCTCCCACCCCCTCCACAGCCTGGCACTCCAGTGAGTGTCATTTGCTCTCTGCTCAGTGAAGATGGAAAAACTGAGCAATCAGCGGTCTTTGATAGCTCAGTTCTTGGTCTTAGAGGCGATGGGGGAAAGATGCAGCATTGGACGGATGCTGCATCCACTTGAGTATAGATTTTTTTTTTTTTCATATACCCAAACTTCACTTTTAACCACTTCCATACAGGGCATTTTCACCCCCTTCCTGCCCAAGCCAATTTTCAGCTTTCAGCGCTGTTGCACTTTGAATAACAATTGCGCGGTCATACAACACTGTACCCAAATGAAATTTTTATCATTTTTTCCCCACTAATAGAGCTTTCTTTTGGTGGTATTTGATCACCCCTGTGGTTTTTATTTTTCTTGCGCTGTAAACAAAACAAGAGAGTGACAAGTTTGAAAAAAAACACACAATATTTTTTACTTTTTGCTATAATAAATATCCCAATTTTTTTTTTTTAAACAAATTTTTTTCTCAGTTTAGGCCGATACGTATTCTTCTACATATTTTTGGTAAAAAATATTGCAATAAGCATATATTTATTGGTTTGCGCAAAAGTTATAGCGTCTACAAAATAAGGGGATTGATTTATAGCATTATTATTATTATTATTTTTTTACTAGTAATGGCAGCGATCTGAAATTTTTATCATGACTGCGATATTGCGGCGGACAGATTGGACAATTTTGACACATTTTTTGGGACCATTCACATTTATACAGCGATCCGTGCTATAAAAATGCATTGATTACTGTATAAATGTGACTGGCAATGAAAGGGTTAATCAGGAGGGGGGCGCTGTAGGGTTAAATATGTTGCTAGGGAGTGATTCTGTGGGGGGAGGGGACTCACAAGGGGAGGAGACTGACCGGTGTTCCACTGTACAAGGAACACACCATCGGTCTCCTCCCATCTGACAGGACGTGGATCTGTGTGTTTACACACACAGATCCACGGTCCTGCTCGATTACCGGGCAATCGCGAGTGCCCGGCAGACATCGCGGCCGCCGGGCACGCGCACCGGGACCTGAGTGATGCGGCGGGCGCGCGAGTGCCCCCTGGGCTGCCTGGAAGGCTGCGCCGTCTTATGACAGCAGCCCAGAACAACGGCTGCACCGTCCCGCCGTCATATGACGGCGGGCGGGCAGCGAGTGATTAAAGAATTTCAGGTATGGATTTTTTTCTTTTTTTTTTTTTTTTTTTTTACATACAGTGCATCTGGAAAGTATTCACAGCGCTTCACTTTTTCCGGCCTTATTCTAAAATGGAATAAATTCATTTTTTTCCTCAAAATTCTAAACAATACCTCAAAGACAATGTGAAAGAAGTTTGTTTGCAATCTTTGCAAATTTATTAAAAATAAAAAAAACAGGGAAAAAAAAAATCCCATGTACATCAGTATTCACAGCCTTTGCCATGACACTCAAAATTGAGCTCAGGTGCATCCTGTTCCCACTGCTCATTCTTGAGATGTTTCTACAACTTAATTGGAGTCCACCTGTGGTGAATTCAGTTGATTGGACATGATTTGGAAAGGCACACACCTGTCTATATAAGGTCCCACAGTTAGTGCATGTCAGAGCACAAACCAAGCCATGAAGTCCAAGGAATTGTCTGTAGACCTCCGAGACAGGATTGCATTGAGGCACAGACAAATTTCTGCAGCATTCTGAGCACAGTGGCCTCAATCATCCATACATAGAAGACATTTGGAACCACCAGGACCATTTCTCTATTAAATGCTTCCACGACTACAATTATTTATTTATTTTATTTTTTATTATCCTGCCATTCCAGCAGCTTAAAGGGCAACTCCACTTTTGTGGGGAAAAAAAATAGCAAATAGAAAAAATAATATAATGTATACAATTGTGTCATATTGTAATTGAATTTTATTAAAAATTACCTTTCCAATCTGCAGCACTAATTTTCTGTAAAATGTAATATGGCTACATGGAGGTGTTCTGTACAAAGATGGTGTACAGAACATCCCCCAGAAATGTAATTTCCGGCTTGAGTGAATGGTTTACCGATTTTCACAGAAATCTGTACTAAGATACAAATCAGATTTTGAGCATCACCTGCAACAAAAATGTAATTTTTGATTAGATACTCCCAAAGGGAAATCATGTCTTAAAGGGAAGCAGTCTACTCCCGTACAGATTCACTCTACACATGGGCACAAGCAAACAGCTATTCCTCCAGAATAACAAAAGGCAGGAATCTGCAACAAAGTTTGTTAAAATTCCTGCAATGTACATAGATCACCCAGAAGGGAATGTTTTTCTTTTTTTTTTTCGAACAAAAGTGGATTAACTCTTTAAACAGAAAGGTAAGAGCCACCAATTTCTTATCAATAACCAACAAAGATCCCCCATTTGTGAAACAATTACCTAGTTGCAGTAAATTCTGCCTCTCCCTCACCACTGCCCTGAAAACCCCATTCCATTTTACGGGCTAACCCAAAACTTTATTATATATCATCCACATACAACAAGTCAATGAACACAAATTCCACATGCTTTTTAATGAAGTCACACTGTGCAAGGAACCCCCATCTTCCTTGGCCTCCAGTGATAGTAACCTAAACCAGTTAAACTGAAAGCATGACAATCGGCTCTCTCACTGACATAAAATAATTGTTAAACATTACAAAACAAACTGCCTTAGTAACTTAAGCACAAGAGGGAGTTGACAACAATTAATTTACAGATTGTTCCACAGCCATACTATCTGAACAACAATCTGTCTTATTCCTGTTCTCCAAGTTCCTGAGTTCAGGTGCCACCTAGATGGTCAGACCACATTGCACCATCTGCATGCAAAATGTTCTCCAAAGTCTGGAGAACCCAGAGTTTTATTATATAAAGACTATTTCTTATTATCCTTAAATTATTCCATCTAGTACGATTGTAAAGAAAGCCAGGAAGTCAGCTCAGATCCAAAAGTTAGCTTTATAACCTGCCAACTAAAGCAATGAGGCTTCCACATGAACCATAGTAGCCAACAAAACTCTTTGGGAAAAAATACACCTCAAAGTGGGAACTTTGCAAGTAAAATTCAACTTGTCCAATAATAACTATAGCTATTAAGGGTATTTATGAGACACCAGGGCAGCCACATTACATGCCAAATGTCAAATTACTGAACACCCAACAGAATCCTTTATTCGCTGAACCTGAAGCCCCATCCCCTGCTGAGACAGTGTCTGGCAGAAAGGCTGACTGGCCCACAGTGCCTGTAAACACCACACTTTGAGCTCATTACCTACATCCAAATCCCAATGTTCTTTGTAATCCCAATTAAGCATAGGTCTATTGACATGCTTTGGCAAAATTGTTCATTGCACTTGCATTTCCAGATGTCCTGTATCATGGCTGCCTACATATTTCTTTCAGTGTAGGTATCCTTTGGATTACAATATAGATTGGATGTTCCGAGTCTGACCTTAGAGTTTGCACTGAAGTCCAAAAAACTGGCCAACAATTCAACTGCATGGTCTGCTTAGCCTATGTAGATGTGTACGGAAATCTAAAAGTAAAGCAAAGGGAAAATCCATTGTTTTGCGATGACTTCAGAACAGGAGTAAGAAGGAACACTTATCACGTGGACAACAATTTTTGTGACAACAGGGGATTTCATTTCACTTGTGAGAAAGATTCTCTTACTTCCTGTTCTGAATAAAGGACAAGAAGCAAATCTTACCAATGGTGCCAACTGAAAAATTGACAGGGGGTACTACCCATTGTCTAGACTTACCAACAATTAAAAAACATTTAATTCAATTTAGGATATAAATATACTTGTAGAGTGTAAAGAATCTGACTTTACTTGCTCTTTATAACAAGAGATGGAAAAATTAGGTCACTGACCTGGAAATATATATTTATGTATTTATTCATGGTATTTATTTCGTTTTGACGTCATCAGTCTTTGTTCGTTGTAGTCCAACACCTGTTCGGAAAATCTTTTGTGACTTGGCAGACGTAAACACCTGCTATCAGCTGTATCGTGTTACAGTATTTGCACAGTGTGAAGCGTGACATTATGAAGCTGTCCTGCAAGGTTACTTACTTTTCTTGTGCAAGACATACCACTCTAAATTCTATTAACACAACTCCTAAATCACCGATTTCTTTTTTTAAGAGGATTTGTGTATTTGAGCATACATTCTAAATAATCAAGCTAAACTGAGGTTTATTTAACCTGAAGATCGGCTGGGTTCTCATCTATCTGTGAAAAACACTCGGAGAGATGCACAAAAGCTGGATCACACACAGGGACCTGAACACATTCATATGCAAATGTGATGGCAATGATGCAAGTGATAAAGAGGCGGCCCAGGCTCCCAAATAAATGTGCCATTGGGAACAATAGTCATAGTGAACTGGGCTCTAAGAGACTGTCACTGGAACAGGGAAGGTATACTGCTATAGAACATCTAGAGGACCCTGAACATAACTGCAGCAGCCTCCAGGGCCTTTCCACCGCTGATTTACAGCCATTGACTCAAAAGCTTTAGCCCTTTCTGATGAAACTCGCCCACTCCTTTCTACCCTTTCCATATTTCTACATCCCGTCACAGAAATTTGATTATGTGGAGGTGGGGTTAATCAAAAGTTCTTATATTACACAAAAGAGTCAGAGCTTTGCCTATTAGAATGATCATGACAGTAGGGTTTGGGAGGCTGCTTATTGCCCCCCACAATGGGTAATCAAGCTACTGTCATGATCATTCTAATTGGCAAAGCTCTGACTCTTTTGTGTAATATAAGAACTTTTGATTAACCCCACCTCCACATAATCAAATTTCTGTGACGGGATGTAGAAATATGGAAAGGGTAGAAAGGAGTGGGCGAGTTTCTTCAGAAAGGGCTAAAGCTTTTGAGTCAATGGCTGTAAATCAGCGGTGGAAAGGCCCTGGAGGCTGCTGCAGTTATGTTCAGGGTCCTCTAGATGTTCTACAGCAGTATACCTTCCCTGTTCCAGTGACAGTCTCTTAGAGCCCAGTTCACTATGACTATTGTTCCCAATGGCACATTTATTTGGGAGCCTGGGCCGCCTCTTTATCACTTGCATCATTGCCATCACATTTGCATATGGATGTGTTCAGGTCCCTGTGTGTGATCCAGCTCTTGTGCATCTCTGAGTGTTTTTCACAGATAGATGAGAACCCAGCCGATCTTCAGGTTAAATAAACCTCTAAAAAGTAAAAATAGCTTTGGTACCTATATACCACTTATGGACCAAAGTAATCTTTACATTTCTATAAAAGTCTGCTCTGGTTTCACAGACAGAGAGATGTGTGCTGCACCCTGACCACAGGCCTTAACTAGGGAGTGATATGTCAAAGGTGTCTGAATAGAACAGCCAAAGCTGAGAGTTGTCCTTTGATGGTACTCAAGGCCAGATGCTGATCCATAACAGACTGGAGGAAGGATAGAATATGTCCCACAAAGTACTTTCTAGGATTAAAATTCCTCAACTCACAACTAGCAAAATTGGCCTTCCTTTGCAAAAAGCTAATTTAGCTAGTCTTCAAGAGGGTAGGCTTAACTGAGTATTGATAGGCCCCTATCTCTCAGGACTGTGGCTTCAACAGCCATGCCAATAAAGCCAGCAACTGAGAATCAGGATGGAACGCTGTCACGTACAGGATAGGAGACTGAAATGACAAGGTTGGCCTCTCTTGTATCTTCAGCCCAAGCTGAAAGTGAAACATTTAGTGCCAAGGGACAGCAGCAGCAAAGTGCCAGTAGATGTGGATGGCAGAATATTGGGCTGGAGATGCAGACTCTGAAATATCCAACGGAACATCCAGTTACAGCAGCTGAGGTTAAAGCAAAAGTCTGATTATACTGCAGATTTAGAAGGTGGAGTTCATTAACGCTACCATTGGGCCAGTAACACACAGACAACTGAAGCTGATGGAGGATTCAGCCAGAGTATGCACTTGGCAGTTACCCGGAGCCAAGTCAGAGACAGAAGTGTAGTCACCGTGATGGCTGGGGTCAGCAGTGGGGTATTGGTAAGCAACAAGCAGAATCCAAGATCAGGTTGGGCATGAGCCGGGTCGGCATCAGGAATCAGATACAGGACACAAATTAGAGTATAGGGTAAAGGTGAAGACCAGTCAGCACTGGCACTGAGTTAGATCATCTGGCACGAATACTGACTGGGAGTGCATGCACATCTGCACACATGCTGTGACACACGTGAACAACCACAGCTACTGTTCGTGCAGAAGCATGCGTATACACATTCCTCCGAGCCAGCTGGCTAACAGGAATTCCCTGATACACTGGCCCTTGGGACAGAACATCTGGACAATCCAGAAGGAGCCACAGAAAATCTGCCAGGAGTCTGGATATGTCTGAGTACCACGTCCCCCTCCCGCCAATTCAGTAACATGAGAATGAATGGAATTTTATAAAACCTCAATTATAGGTTAGTGAACCAAATAAAGTTTTAAAGATATGCATGTGAAATAAATCAACTCATTATTGTCTTGTTTTAATGCATAGCTTGTAATAATATATGTACAAAGCTATGGTACATATCTGCTTCATGGTAGTTCTTTGCTGATTCTCCAAAATGTTACCGCAGATCTACTAGAAGGCGTGTCTGGCTTAATACAATAAACTCTCTGTAGTCTCTAATTATGTTCAATACACACAATGATTGCAATAGTATCACAAGACCTTATGATCTTTGCCTAAGCTTTAGGCCACATCTCAGGAACAGCACTTTTCTACTGATGGCAAGAAATAAGTCATTTTGGCAGGGACTGAGAGAAACAAAGTACTTTTTTGAGTTAGGGTCCTTTGACATGGGACGGATCCGTGATGATCCGCCCCGTGAACATCTGCTTGCTCAGCGGGAATCGCTCCGTTGATCCCAGCTAAGCAGGCGGATGACAGGGCAGTCCCTGCACAGTGTGCAGGGACCGCCCTGTCAGATCTCCGACCTCCCCTATGGGGTTGGGATCGGATGAACACGGACCGTCTGTCCGTGTTCATCCGATCCGCTCTGCAGACGGATAGAAAAATAGGATTTTCCTCCGTCTGCAGAATCGGACCATAGCAGGGACGGATGATATCAGGTGTCAGCGGATGTTCATCCGCTGACACACAGGGATGCATGTATGTCCGTATTTCATCCGAAAACGGATGGATGAAATACAGACATACTGTCCGCAAGTGTGAAAGGGGCCTTAAGAATACATAATTAAATAGAATTGTATTATTTTTTTGTTTTTTTTAATCAGTAAAGTGTAATTTCAATTCAGCAATATTTATTATCTTTTATTACTGTTGTTACAAAAGAGATGTAGAAGAATACGTATCAGCCTAAACTGAGGAAAAAAAAATCATTTTTTTATATATTTTTTGGGGATATTTATTATAGCAAAAAAAATTGACAGTTACTTACCGATAACTGTTTTTCTAGGATATCTTCCAGGACGGCATAACCTGAGAGATGACTGGTCCACCTGACAGGAAACACAATCAACATACAAGGTTAAAAGGCCCCTCCCTTCCCCCTGCACCTCAGTTCTCCCAAAGTAATAGGTTATCCGGGTGACAGAGAGAAACTCTTCGCGTAGTACTTATATTAAAACATGGGTGGGAAGTAGGCCTGCCGTCCTGGAAGATATCCTAGAAAAACAGTTATCGGTAAGTAACTGTCAATTTTCTCGTCATCTTCCAGGACGGCATAACCTGAGAGGATGGACAAGGAGTTCAAGGCCTACCTCAGGGCGGGACCACCGCTTGTAGCACCTTCCTTCCAAATGTCAGATCCTGGGGCGACAGCAGTTCCACTCTATAGTGTTTCAAAAAGGTATCCTGCTTCGCCCAAGTGGCTGTGCGACAGACCTGTTCTATCGAGGCCCCAGCTCTCTCTGCCCAAGAGGCCGCCAAGGATCTTGTTGAGTGGGCCTTAAGGTTCCCTGGTACTGGGGAACCGGTCTGCTCATAGGCCAATGTTATTGTCTGCCTAATCCACCTAGCCACAGTAGATTTAGACGCCTGCCCTCCCTTTCTAGGGCCGCTAAATAAAACTAAAAGATGATTCGACTTTCTGTAGTCCTTTACTCTATCTAGATATGTCAATAAACATTTCCTGACATCTAATAAATTAAATTTCCTCTCCTTCTCATTTTTAGGATTATCACAGAAGGAGGGTAAAGTGATCTCCTGAGATCTATTAAACTTAGATGCGACCTTGGGAAGATATAGTGGGTCCTGTCTAAGAACCACTCTAACCTCCAGAATCAACAGAAAAGGCTCCTTAACTGACAGGGCCTGTAGGTCGCTCACCCTTCTGGCCATGGTTATGGCCAACAGAAACGCTAACTTAAGGGTCAAAAACTTAACTGAAATCTCTTGCGCTGGTTCAAAGGGCGCTTTTGTCAGCGCCTCCAAAAGCAGAGATAAATTCCATGGAGGAAATACATTCATTCTGACAGGGGTTACCCTCTCTCTTGCCAGAAGAAATCTCTTAATCAGAGATTCTAGTGCGAGCCTCTGATCCAAAAATACAGATAACGCTGCTATCTGTATTCTCAAGGTGTTCGGGGAAATCCCCTGATCCACCCCTGCTTGCAAAAATTCCAGTACCACTGGTACTGAAGGGTAAGACACCTCCTTATCACGGCAGCACTGTGAGAAGCAATTCCACACCTTGGAGTAGATCCTCCTGGTGACCAGCTTCCTGCTGCCCAAGAGGGTCTCAATTACCCTATCAGAGCACCCCTTACCCCTAAGGATCTCCTCCTCAAGAACCATGCCGTCAGTTTGAGGAATCCCGGGTCGGGGTGGAGGACTGGCCCCTGTAGGAGAAGATCTCGTCTGATTGGAAGACGAAGCGGAGGAGAAATTGACCACTTTTTCAGAGTGGCAAACCAGGTCCTTTTTTTCTCTGTGGTTGGAGGATGCCCCTGCCTGAGAAGGCGTCCAGGCCCCCTGTGCCTGGATGTCCCCCAGGGGAGCGCCCCAACCCCAAGGAAGAACTGCAGCTCCCTGGAGTGGAGCTGAGCCCAAGGAACCGCTGGAATACACGAGGTCATTAGACCTAGGACCCTCATGATATGCCTGCGAGAGCACTCTCTGGTTTCTTTTAAAGAGGATACTGCTGTAACCACCTTTAATCGTTTTTCTTCTGGAAGAAACAGTTTCTGAACCTCTGTATCCACCAGATATCCCAGGAACACTTTTATTTGGGACGGTGCCAGAGAAGATTTCTCTGTTTACTATCCAGCCCAAGGACTCCAGAGTGAAAATCACTCTGCCTACGTCTATCTCCACCTGCTCTAGGGATTGCCCGTATACCAAAAGGTCGTCTAGGTAGAGTATAAGGGACACCCCCTGTAGGTGTAGGTAAGCTACAACCTCCGCCAGGACCTTTGTGAAGATCCTTGGGCTTGCAGCTAATCCAAAGGGAAGAGCTCGGAATTGCCAATGCTGAATCCCTTCGCTCGTAAGGACTGCGAATCTCAGCAGGGACTGGTGTTCCCTGGTGATCGGGATATGAAGGTAAGCATCCCTTAGATCTATCGTGGCTAAGAACGCACCCCTTAATAGATGCCTGCACACCGTGTATATACTCTCCATCCGGAAGCTCTTTTGTCGCAAAAACCTGTTCAACTTCCTGAGATTTAATATCAGGCGAAATTTCCCTGATGGTTTTTGAACGACAAATGCATGGGAATAAAACCCTTGGTAAAGCTCTTCCGGTGGAACGGGGATGATCACCTCCTGGAACACCAATCCCTGCAAGCTGTCCAACAGCCCTGCAGCTTTTGAAGTTTCCTTGGGGAGACGGGTCAGAAAAAAGTTTTGAGGGGGAGGGGAGAGAAGCTCCAAACGATATCCCTCTGTTACAATCTGCAAGATATAGGGGCTTTCGGAGATTCTCTTCCACTGAGGGACAAAGTGGGATAATCTCCCCCCTACCCTGATGCTGGCGTCACTTAGACTGCTTGGTGGCGTCTTTAGGTCCAGAAAAGAGCAGACTACCTTTTTGTGCGCTCTTTCCCTTTCCCCACCTCCTATTCGCATCCTTTTTTCCTTTGAATTGACCCTGGTTAACGGAGGGACGAAAAAACTTCCTGCCCCTTGCTCCTTTAGCTTTGACCGGGAACTTTTTTCCCTTTTCTGCTGACCTTGACAGCACCTGATCCAGGCCAGGTCCAAAGAGTTGTGAACCTTCAAAGGGCAAACCACATAGCCTTGATCTAGACATATGGTCCCCTTCCCATGATTTGACCCAGACTGCCCTTCTTGCGGAGTTAAGGAGGGCCGCAGATTTGGCTGTGTTCCTGACAGACTCCACAGCCGCATCTGCCAAATATGCCACAGCCTTACCTATTATTTCTAAGAAGTCTGTGATTTCTTTGGAATCACTGCCTTTAGAAACATGGTTAGAAAGTCTGCCTAACCATGCGTCCACGTTTCTTGCCACGCATGCTGATGCCAAAGCAGGAGCCATGGCAGCCGCATTGGAATCCCATGCTCTGCGCAAAAGCGCCTCCGCCCTTCTGTCCATTTGGTCTTTTAGGTTCCCTGAATCCTCAAAAGACAAGTCAGATTTTTTAGAAACCTGCGACAGGGCTGCGTATGCACCTATAGCAAAAAGGTTTCCCATGGTCCTGTGGGAGCTTATCGTTACAATTCCCACATCTTTTTGACCTGGGAGGAGGGGAATTTTTGCCCTTCATCTTGTGAGCCCCTTGAGCAGAGCTGCCAGGATCTAGGGAGACAAAAAAGACAAAGTCCAAACTTTAACCAGTTTCCTAAGACTTTCTGTCTGTGTCTCTCTCTCACTCCCCCCCCCCCCCTATGGTGTAGGTAAGACCCCTCTTACTTCACCACAAAAAACGGAAGAGGACTCACCACCACTGGCCTCTTCCTGGGCTAAGGTTGCAGCTGTTACCTTCTCTCCATCCATATCTGCTGCTTTGTGAGGTTTTCTGACCTCAAGAGAGGAGTATCATGAGGCCTCCTGCTTTTCCCTGGAGCGCTGAGTGTCTTCTCCTATACACCGATGATCGGCGCCATTTTGTTGGAGAGCCGCTGTCTGAGGGAGGATTTTGGCCTCTAGTGGCCTCTAGTGTCCGAATCCGCCATTTTGGCATAGACCGGAAGTCGGAAGTTACAGCGCCCGGAACCGGAAATGCCGCCATCTTACTCCACCCTGGGAAGCCTGCTCTATACACAGGAGCTTCAGCATTCCCTATGAAGTCCAGGACCTCCACCAGCCCTACAAGGCACCAAGGTACCGACCTGGCTGGCGTCCTCTACCCCCTCTGTGGCCTAGACACCAGCCTGAGCTCCACACATACAATAGGGCAGACCAAAATACCAAATTAGAGAATTGCAGAACTGGAAGACCTGGTCACATCAGACGTCTGTCTAAATAAACAATTTACTGATGAAACTTGGTTGCTCTGGGTAACACTACCTTCAGTTAATGTGGTACTTGAAAGCAAATTTACCATTAAAAATACAGGGATGGTCATTGCAAATCTGGAAATGCTGAGAGCCATATCATTAGCATTTTACGAAAGATCAAGCAACTCCAGCCCCATGCTACAATTACTATGGGTGTTGTACTGTAGTATTATGAATGTATACTACTGGGACTAGTTAAAGCGACACAAAAAAAAAAAAAAAAAAAAATTAAAACAAAAC
Organism: Aquarana catesbeiana; assembly: GCF_042186555.1. Lineage (NCBI taxonomy): Eukaryota > Metazoa > Chordata > Amphibia > Anura > Ranidae > Aquarana > Aquarana catesbeiana. The sequence goes on along the minus strand of NC_133330.1, from coordinate 86,427,855 downwards.
ACCTATCATACTTAAAAGCAATGTAATCTATTTTTCATATAGCAGTAATTTTTCATTTGTAAACTCCTACATGAGCTTTGAATCTTTTTCTCCCTTAGCCCCCATTGACACCTGAGCGTAGATTTTTTTTTTTTTAAGCAGAAAGTCATGCGTTTTTGCACAGGTCAAAAGGTCACCAATGAGAGAAAAGAAGGAAAAAAAAAAAAAAAAAAAAAAAAAGGCAAAAAAACACCTGTAATCTGCCAAAAAAAAAAAAGTTTTAGAACTTGTTTGAGCTTCTGTCTTCAAGCGTTTGTGTGGAAATATGAACCATCTCCATAGAGAATAATTGATATTTTTCCCCTCCAGCGTTTTGTAGCTTAAGGCCTCTTTCACATGAATGATCCGTTCAGGTCCGCCTGTCAGTTTTTTAGTCGGACCTGAACGGACCCTCCATAGACCTCTATGGAGCGGAGGATGTCAGCGGTGACATGTCCGCTGACATTCGACCCGCTCCGATCCGAAAAAGTGTAACGGAGGAAAAACCTACCTTTTCCATCCGTTTTCAGATCGGATGACGACAGACTCTACGGTCCGTCATCATCCGATCCCCCATAGGGGAGAGCGACACTCTGACAGGTCTGTCGCTGCACACATCTGCCTGCTCAGCGGGGATCCACGGAGCGATCCCTGCTGAGCAAGCAGATGTTCACAGGGCGGATCATCACGGATCCGTCCCGTGTGAGAGGACCCTTAGGCTACAAAACTCAGGTGTGAATGGGGCCTTGCTTCCATTTGTTTGGAACGAGTTGTGCATGTTAGTTGCACTCATATGCACACTATAAATCATATAATCCCTAATCCATCTGAGCAACAGAGTAGGTGCATCTATGTTCCTACATACTGCAGGACCATGAAGAACAAACATAGCCCAAACAAATTATATGGAGGAAGCGGAGGGTAATGGAACATACTCTGAGTTAATATATACGTGAATAGATTTTTTTGAAAACCGAGTTTAGAATGCCTTTAAAGACCCAACTTTTTTTTTTTTTTTTTTAAGCAGTCTTACATTGGAATAAATTTACCTTCAAGGGGTTGTAAAGGTATAAATTTTTTCACCTTAATGCATTCTATGCATTAAGGTGAAAAAAACTTTTGAAAATACTGCCGCCCCCAGCCCCCCCGTTTTACTTACCTGACACCTCGAAACTCGGCCGCTCGCTCCCGACCTCCATTCAGCCGAGCAGCCTGGTCGCTGATTGGCTATAGTGGATGGATTGAAAGCAGCGCAGCCATTGGCTCGCGCTGCTGTCAATCACAGCCAATGACGCGGCACGCCGGGGGCAGGGCCGAGTAATACAGCGAGCGGCTATAGCCGCCGGCTGCATCATGTGAGCGCGCCAGCAATAACTAACCACCATGCGAGAGAGCTCGCATTAAGGTGGTTAGTTATTGCGGGGAGGAGCTGAGACAGCCGCCGAGGGACCCCAGAAGAGCAGGTTCGGGGCCACTCTGTGCAGAACGAGCTGCACAGTGAAGGTAAGTATAACATGTTTGTTATTTTTTTTTTTTTTTTAAATTTACCTTTACAACCCCTTTCACTCTGTCCCAAAGGAATAGGAAGCGAAAACACTGTAGGGGAGGCATCCATCAGGACACGTGTCCAGTAAAAGTTCCTTCACTTCCTTTTCCTGTGGACTAAAACTGGGATTTCCTTACACAATCTGTACTAGAGACAGTGGTAACCAGAGCAAAGAGGTTGAATCCCTCTCATAAGGATGAGGGCAGCACACACTCCAAAACCAAAAAGTTTTTGCTTCACATACATTTTGAAGTGAACTCTTGCTCAAATGTTTGGTTTCAAATAGCATTGGGATTGGTTAGAACCTCTGTTGAGTCCCTATGGTGGTCTATTCTCACTGAGATTACTTTTTGGTCACTGGGACATTCATTTAGGGTACAACGCAGTGAGCTGCCAATTCTGATGCTTGCATCCTTCCTTCGCCAAACCAGTGAAAAGTTCCTACATTTCTGCCCTCAATAATGAGGATTTTTTTTATGCCCAGTGAGGGGAAAAAAAAAAAAAAAAAAAAAAAAAAAAAAATGTGATTGGTTGCCAGTGTGGAATGGCCCTTTTCATATGGACCATATCCAGTTTTGCTCAGTGGGCGATCTGTTCGCTGAGCTGCTGGATGACAGGTCCATGTTGCTTATGCAGAGCAGACAGACACAGCCTGTTCTGCTCAATGGGCAGTTGGATGTACACAGACAGGTTTGTCCCTTTACACCCAACTGCCCTCCGATGTGATCAAATTCACCTTAGTTGTTTTTGCCAAGTCTGAGGTAGCCAGGTGACTACCTAGAGGAGAATGGAGGGTCCGATTAGGCACACCTGAAAAAAAAAAATTTCGGACCCAATAGCTCATGTCAAAGGGGCCGTAATCTCCCATAGTGACAGACAGCAAGAAAATTTGACATAATTTATCATCTAAGTCTGCCTACCAAAATGCAGTTTTAGCCTCATCTAATTGAGAACAGGATTAAATTTAAGCATGAGCTCTGCTCGAGTCACAGTAGGGGGGTGAATCCTGGGTGGAAGGCCTGTATTTGTGCATAACTATTATTCTTACCCTTTGGAAGTGGTGTGAATTCCCAGCTTACCATTTCTTAGATGTGGTGGCAGCGCTGATAGTGTATACAGGTTAGTGTCATGAGAGCAGCAGCTCACACACACAGAGGGGAGTGGGAGAAGGACACAGGAGCAGAGAGGAGAGCAGATAGGCTACTGACAGTGTCTGGTCTCAGCAGCCATGATATACCGTGGTCAGTTTACAGAGGGGTGGTGAGAAACTGGCAGAATCAGCCAGGTTTTTTGGTGTTACAGGGGGGCCAAATGACACAGGACAAGCACTGTCATAACATGCTTTATTTAAAAAAAACAAAAAAAAAAAAAAAACACACACACTAGAAGCTGATCGGCTGACAACCTAAAAAATTAATGCAATATGGCAACTATAAAAACCCAATAACTTTCTTAGGACCTGCAAAACCAGTATTTTGTTTACTTTAAAAATGATGAATAGGAAATAAACAGAACGGTAAAAACTTCAGATCAAGTGAAAGTAATGACGTAAGCCTAGTTTTCTGAACCGTTTTGTATGAACATTTCTAGAAGTACTTGCCCCAGAGGAGTTTGTAGATTAGTGCCCATCTACACAGGCAATTCAATAACAGTATATACCAATAATCTCACTCCTGCACAAGTTTCTCAGGAAAGAAGTGTAATATCTGCCACACAGATTATAGAACTACAAAATAATTTATTGGAGTAGACAGAACTTTTTTTTTTTTTAACCATGGACCTAACCTATATGTACAACATACACAAAGCTCCAACTTTCCAGTCTCATGAACTTTTTGTTCGTTTGCTTTTGGCCTTGCGAACTTCTTCTATTAGATCTTTTAAATACTGGATCTCTTTTGCTATAGAGTTTGCTTTTTCATTGAGGGAATCATTTTTCTGTTCCAGTTCTCGGCACTCTGCAGATATTAACTCTTGTTCTGCTTTCTTCTTCTGCCGGTAGCGATTGGCTGCTGTTTTGTTCTGCTCCATTTTCTTTGTCTTCTTGTCTACTCTGGGATGCCCTACAGTTTTTACCTTTGCCAAGACGTCTTTATCATTAGAGGGAAGGTCATAAGGTTTGGGTCTCTCGGAAATAGGGGAACTGGGAGAAGATTGTACACTACTAGGGTACTCTACAGTAGATTCAGGACTTTGCTGAGGAGACCCCAGATACGATGGGCTCATATAAACCCCACTGTCATTATCTGAGGAATCCTCCTTCTCAGACTTCAGAAGCGGATTCATACAAATACTGCTGTCATTATCTGAGGAGTCTTCCTTCTCATATTTTTGAATTTCAAGAGAGTAGATTGCGGATTTCTTATCTTCCTCAGCAACATCTACCTCACTTTCGACATACAAGATAAAGGAATGGTCAGGGCTAGAGATATTGGACTCTGCTAAAGTGGGACACATTGGAGCCACTTGATCTGCCTCCAATGGACCTTCTGGAATAGAGATAGGGGCGGGTAATGGCATATACTTGTCAAACACTGAGGGGAGAGGTGGGTCCTCTAGGAGATCACAAGAGTCATCCAACGTGGCCATAAGCTCATCTGGCGAGACAGTGGATTCAAGATCTTCCATTCCAAGCAGGGAATCAAAATCAAACTTCAGGTCCATTTTTTCCACCATCCAATCCATGCCAGAGAAGGCATCCCCTGTAATGAAAGCAGTCATTTAGAAGTACAATTTAAAGATTCTACTTTAGAGTTCATTATTTAAAAAGGCATCTTAACCAGAGTCTGCTTTTCAGTAAAATGTTAATAAAACCTGAAGAAGGTGTACTTTATTTCAGGCTGTGGAAACTATTGGAGAAAGTGTGTTGGAGGCATAACATGTCAGATGCTTTTCTTAAAGAACGTGTCAGTCCTCTCTACCTCAAGTATCCTTGGAAGGTGGCAATAAACACATTATTTTATTCCAGGTACTTTAATAGCACCACTTATACACAGCACTAAATATATATTCTACATTTAGATCAATCCCTGCCCTCAAGGAGCAGCTTACAATCTAAGGTCCAACTCATTTTTGCATACTAGGGGCAATTTCAACCAGAGCTAATTAACCTACCAGCATGTCTGGAGTGTGGGGGGAAACTTTTAAACACTTGGTTGAACCGCCACTATAGATATACTGCAGCAGGGCAGCCGCTCTGTGCCAGATCATGTACCTGATCCATGCGGCGGTGTAGAGAACATGCCCATGCTGCCCTGGCTGTAGCACCAACCAGTGAGCAGCAGCTGATTGGTCACTGGCACCCGATGATTGGCCTCAGACATTACCGACGAGAGCCCTGTGTAGGTAAATAAAAAAAAAAGAAAAAAGGGGCTCTCTTCTGACAGCAGCAATGTGCTGTTTTTTTCTTCCTGCAAAGTAACAGCACATCGCTTGGTAAAAACAGCACACACAGTAACACGTTGGCCACACATTTAACCACTTGATGTGTTAACCCCTTCCCTGCCAGTGTCATTAGTACAGTGACCGTGCATATATTTAGAGTATGAACAGCGATCCCTTAGCTTCCCTGCACAGTCCCCATCCCCCTTCAGTTAGAACACAAACTAGGACACACATTAACCCCTTCACTGCCAGTGACATTTTTACAGTAATCTGCATTTTTAATTGCACTGATTGCTGCATTAATGCCAATGGTCCCAAAAATAATATTATTGCCATAAAACTATCCCCTATTTTGTAGACGCTATAACTTTTGCGCAGATCAATATACGCCAATTTTACCAAAAATATGTAGAATATGCATCGGCCTAAACTGGAGGTAAAAAAAAAAATAAATAAAATATATATATTTTTTGGGGGGGATATTATAGCAAAAAAATATTGCTTTTTTTCTTCAAAATTGTTGCTTTTTTTGTTTATAGCGCAAAAAAAAAAAAAAAACCTGCAGAGGCGATCAAATACCACCAAAAGAAAGCTTTATTTTGTGGGGGGGGGGGGGGGGGGGGGGGAGAGAGTTGATTTTTGGCCAGCCAAATGGTCCGGGGCTAAGTGGTTAAATAGACTTTTTTGCTATAAATAAGGAGGTGATCAAATACCACCAAAAGAAAGCCATTTGTGGGAAAAAAAAAAAACCCACACCAATTTTTTTGGGGTACAGCATCGCACAACCAAGCAATTGTCAGTTAAAGCAACGCATTGTAAAAAAAAAAAAAATTGCTTGATCAGGAAGGGGAGAAAACCTTCTGGAGCTGAAGTGGTTAAAATACCTGCAAGCCAGCCCTGCCATTGGATAACAAAGGCAGTCAAGCTACATTGTGTTCCCCAGTGTAGACTATACATTTCTTGACAATTTCAGAGAATATGAATGATAACAAACACTTTTCCACTCTTTGTTAGTGTTTGGCTGAAGCCATCAACAATCAACTGTGTTTACTCTTTAAATCACAATGGCAACAGAAACTACCCAAATGATCCAGATCAAAAGTTGACATACCCTTGTGAAGTTGACACAAAGGGGAATGGCTATTAAAAAGGTAACCAGGGTTGCAGATACCACTTTAAGACCGAGTACAAGTACCGATACTAATCCCTCCCCCGTACTCACCTGATACTTTTTTTAATGTCATGTGACAGTTTTCAAAGCACAATACAGACTAATGATATCTTTGCAGCACTGATAGGTGAAACTTACTGATGGGCACTGATATGCTGGCACTTATGGTCAATGATAGGTGGAACTGATGGGGCAGGCAGTGGCAATGAAATACAGCACTGATTGCATTGGCAATTGCTGGCAGCCTGGCATGATAAATGAACAAAGAGACACCAGTTTAAACTTTCTCCAGTATACAAGTGCTGCGACGCTCCCATCTTGGTACACCCTGCACTCAGCCTTAGTAAGCAGCAGTCAGAAGGCAGCAGAGGACATCTTGTTACACCCAGCCCATATAGTTAGTGAACTATATGGGCTGGGTGTAACAAGATGTCCACTGGTGCCTTTTGACTGCTGCTTACTGAGGCCGAGTGCAGGGTGTACCAAGATGGGCGCCACGCTGTTCAATCTCCGACGGAGACTGCGGGGCCATCAATTCCATTAATGGATGTGACAGCTCGGATCACTGACCCACACCCCTGCCAGCTTACCTTCCGCTACTGTCAGGACTCGCTTCTTCATGCAAAGGTATCGGCTCAGGCATTGGGAGCATTTGTCCGAGTACAAGTACTCGGTATCAGTGCAACCCTAAAGAGAGGTGTGTGTGCGCACACACACACACACACACACACACACACACACACACTAGGCAGATGGTATTTTAAAGCAGAACAGGACCTAAACCCAGTGTAGTGATTGAAGACCTAACCCAGATGCATCAAGTTCAGTGCAAGTATTTATACATAATGTAAGACTTTTTTCGTAGAAGTACTCTTACCCTGGAAACTGCCAAAGAGTTGAGCCAAAGGCAGCAGTTCAGAGATGCCATTCTTAGCCTTTTCGCTGGAGAACCCATGTGATGGGAGGTACCCGGACACCTCAATCCAGTCATCCAAGAGACCCAAACTTTCATCAGCCGCCAAAAAGGACTGGTTGAAGGGGGACAAAAAGTCCCCCCAGATCAGATCGTCGCTTGATAGGTTCATCTTTTATAAGTATCAGGGCTTTCACGTTGAAGCTGGTTTCTGAGCCTTCTTCCTCGTATACAGCAAAGATGCTGCGGGATGTCTTGAGGAGCCTGGAAGAAAAACATTCCCAAATATTTAAAAGTGCAAGAGAATTGGGGGTCTAGTGCAATTAAGTCGTTTTTTTTCCCCCTTCTTTACAGCCAATTCACAATATGTGCAGTGACCAGCGTTTTACCACACCGAAAAACGCGGGTCACCGCTAGAACACAAAACTTTTTGTATCCTATTCACATTAAAAACGCAGCTCACAGCTGCAATAAAATGTATACATGCTGCATGTTATTGAAGTGCACTGTACCAGCAGCACATTGTGTTGCTTTTCACACAGCTCCTTTTTTTGTACACACTTTATTGATGTGCTGAATTGTGCACCATACCTTCCCTACCACAGCTGGAATGGACAGCTACAAGACAGGTAAACTGCTTTGGTTTACTGTTCATTCAGTGTGCCCTTAAATAATTCTTTATTGGTTTTGTATTTACAACCACTCCACCAGCTATCCTGGACAGTCAACCATTGTACTTTATACTGTTATTCACAACTTTTCGGTGCAGAGAGACTATAGGGGGAAATTAGAAAAACTAGAGCAGCTAAGCTTTGAAAATGAACGCTAGAAGCCAATTGGCTGCCACCACACACACACCCCTCTAGACTGAATCCCTCCAGTCTCCCTGTCTCTTCAGCAATTAAAGTGGCACAACTTCCTTCACACAGGTTTCTGTTTGAAAGAGAAGGTTCCACTTCAGCCAAACAGCAGCATAGAATTTCAGCATTTGCTAAATTAAAACATGCATATGTGCAGGAGTCATGTCATCCCAGGCCAGCCAATCATGACAGCTGAACTGGCAAAAAGCCTTGGCAAAAAAAAAGTCTACCAGACTGAGTTTGCAGATGTCACATCACTGAAGTAGAGGTAAATTTAGTTCCAAATTAAAAACACACAAGCACTAGAGAAATGATTAAAAGCATGTTTGTTGCGGCAATGCAACTCTGCAGTAGCAGATGGTGGAATTTATGAATCAACTTGTGATCTTACAGAGTCAGCATTATACTTGGGACATATCGAGGTGCATACCTAAGCAACGTACTCGTGGTGAATTGTTTATCAAGTTATTCTAGGCAGCGATTTGGCAAGGGGATCAAATGCATTCAGAGAAGTGTTCTAAATACATACACTCAGAAAAAGTGATTACATAAGAGGCAATGAAATGCTCCTTATCCACTTTCAAACCAGACCACTTAACTGCCTGGCAACCATTTCCAACAGGCATTTGTTGTGAGTGGAAGCAGTAGGAGTCGCTGACAACCAAACACTGCAGAAAGCTTCCTTGTGACTGCTTCATATTTTCTTGCATGCTGCCCCGTTCTCTGCAACGCATATTTTTGAACTGAGTAATTAGCACACTAACCATTTACTTTAGTAAGCACCAGTCATGGGCATGTATTTTATTGATGTAGTTACTTGAGCAGCAGAGGGGAGATGCATGATCAGTCCATGACTGGCCAAACCATGCCTTGAATGGGAAAAAATTAAAGTCATGGGTGGTTCAGATTAAAAAATGTAGGGATTCAAACAGATGCAGGTGTCACGGCTGTTTTAACAAAACAGCTGGCAATTAAGATCCCTCCATCCACAATGGAGATGAAGGAATCCATTTGATTTTACTTGATCAGCCCACGTCCTGCAGATCTGACCAGCACAGAAGCACAACAGGCATCCCTCAGTGTGTTCTGCATAATCTGCTTGAGCAATGCTGTGAATTCCAACATCCTATAGAAATGGCAAGCAGCTTCCTCATGACCACATATGACCACTTCCCCTCCGTCACTCCCACAGCACTTTAGTCATTAGCAGCTCAGAACCATTTCACAATTCTGCCGCCTGTTTTGCTCTCCACCCTCAGCCCATCAACGCCATCTTAGCCTCGCATAACTCTATCTTACAAATTACCGGTTTGACCCCTCTGTCCAAATTACTGTATTTGTTAGATGACCAAAAGAATTTGGCAATGAACCGAGGAAACGAGGGAAGGTCACCCAATCCTCATCTAAAAATAATCCCAACACACCAAGACATCTGCTGTACTGTAACATGAGACATGGCAGCAATGTAAAGCCAACAGCTGTTACAGTACAGCTAATAGACAGCATCTCCCTTGAGAGTGTCCCCAATTATAAAGACAAGGCCTAGGATTTACCTGTGAAGAGTCCTAAAGCTTTTTACATGGCATCTCCTACATGGAATTTTTTTTTTTTTTTTTTTTATATCAGGGAGCCTGTCCCCCCCCCCCCCCCCCCTTCAATGGCCTGGTTTTGCTGTACAATTCCCATGTGAGAAAGGCCTTGGAGCTTTCTGGTGACTTGTCATGTAGTTCAGACACAAGCCATACCTCATTACCAGCAATGGAACCGTGAGTCACTCCGACTTAGAAAAAGGTTCTGCACTATTTCTGGTGCGACTTCAACACCACTTGCATGGACTTCAGTTAAAAAAAACCTACGCAAGCCGTGATAAAGTCATGCAGGGATGTCGGATTCAACGCCATGGCAAGGTGGACGAGGGATAAGCGCAATTCCATGGGGATCAAGGTGATGGAACACATTTCTGGTCATTCCAGGGGGGGGGGGGGGAATCACAGATTTCTTTCCATTCACATCACAAGAGAAATGCACCAAAACATGCTCTGAGTTTGTAGGACCATTCCTAAACATGAAGTGCATTTCCACCAACACCATACATGACTTTCCATGTGTTTCTGGTGTGACCAGGAAATAAAGTCACCACAATCACATTGCGGTACATTCGTCATACATTCCCTAACACAAATGAATGAATAGGCCCCACGTCCTCTTATCAGGCCCGGTGTATGACGTAGCCCTCCCCGGTGTATGACGTAGCCCTCCCCGGTGTATGACGTAGCCCTCCCCGGTGTATGACGTAGCCCTCCCCGGTATACTCACGCCATGTTGGTGCCGAAGCCTGGTGCTGCCAGCTCTGCTGGGTGTTGTCGCCTCGCACTGGCCTGGGGAGGGGTCGCCGCTATACAGCCATGGTGGCCGTGTGGACGGTCGGTAGCGGACTTCTAGAACCTGGCACTTGGAGCGATAACAACCAAATGATTAAACGTTTCTGTAACGTGCCGCCTCCGATATCCTCTCTATGTTATTTCTCTCATTCCACCTGCAGCCTGACGTGGCGGGAGGAGCGCGCTTCTTATATATAGGGCGGAGTGCTGGAAGTCGTATCCCTCCGCCTTCCTCTTCCGCCTCACATTGTATACTTGTGTAGTATCTATATCAGGGGGACGGGTCGGGGGGTGCTGGATGTTCACCCAGGAGGAGTCTATCTCGGGGGCTCGGAGCAGATGCTGGCGGCATGGGAGTGTGGGATGTACCATGTGGTGCCTGGAAGCAAATTGGGGGGGTATTATAATATACGGCTGACTTATAATGTTCTGTTTCTTCAGCTGATGTCGTCTGGATATAGTTCCTGTCATAGACTGTGTACAGGTGTGAAATGAAGAGCTACCATATGTATCCTTCCACGGTGTGCTCCCCCTTCATGGCATGGGCGAGTCCCCATCCAACTCTGTTATGAATACAAAGTCACTTGGTATAATTAACCCTTCCCTGGACAGATCCTGCCTGCTGGATTACTAGCACTTCCCTAATAATTGGATATGTGAATATTACATACTTACACCATCCTTATATATATATGGAATGAGGGACACCTACTAACAAAAGTATGTAAGCATAGGATACGCCCCCTGCCACACCCCCTTAAAGGAGAATTAACAAAAAAAAAGGTTAATTAAACCCACAAGGACTTTTTTTTACCTCTCCTATTCCTTTATATTGGCTTTTAAAATGTACAAATGCAGCAATTTAGAATTTGGATGAAAGGCTTAGTACTGGGAAATACTTTTAGAAAGAAAAAAAGTGCATTTTATATACAACTATATGGATCAGACCAAAATGAGGGACAAATGAGGAGGAAAGAGGGACAGAAGGACATTGCTGCAAATCAGGGACAGTTGGGAGCTATGTACATCATATATTATACTCTCTGGCCACTTTATTAGGTACACCTTGCTAGTAATGGGTTGAACCTAGGGTTGCCACCTCATCCCTTTAAACCTGAACACATAAGAATTACACAGGTTCTGAGGCTAATTTAGTGCCAATAAGGCAACAAATGAGTTTAATTACCACCTTAATTAACCAGAGAACCTGTGTAATTAATATGTGTTTGGTTTTAAAGGGATGAGGTGGCAACCCTAGTTGAACCCCCTTTTGCCCTCAGAACTGCCATAACTGCTTGCCGACCAGCCGCTGCAGTTTTACTGCGGCAGAATGGCACAGCTGGGTGAAACGACGATACCTTACGTCGCTTCGCCTTTTGGCCACTAGGGATGACCACCAGGCACCCGCCATCGCTCATGACAGAGGGAGAACTGGCATCTGTGTGTGTAAACAGTTCTTTCAGGGGAGTAGAGACAGATCGTGTGTTCATACTAAGTATGAACACCTATCTCTTTCTCCTTCTAGACAGTCCCATCCCCCCACAGTTAGAACACACCCAGGGAACACAGTTAACCCCTTGATCGCCCCCTAGTGTTAACCCTTTCCCTGCCAGTGACATTTATACAGTAATCAATGCATTTTTATAGCACTGATCGCTGTATAATTGTCAATGGTCCCCAAAAGTGTCCAATTTGTCCACCGCAATATCGCAGTCCCAATCAAAATCGCAGATCACCGCCATTACTAGTAAAAAAAAATATTAATAAAAATGCCTTAAATCTATCCCCTATTTTGTAGACGCTATAACTTTTGCGCAAACCAATCAATATACGCTTATTGCGATTTTGATTGCCAAAAATATGTAGAAGAATACATATCGGCCTAAACTGAGGAAAAAATGTGCTTTTTTTAAAAATAAATTAGGGTTATTTATTGTAGCTAAAAGTACAAAATATTGTGTTTTTTTCAAAATTGTCACTCTTTTTTTGTTCATAGTGCAAAAAATAAAACCACAGAGGTGATAAAATACCACCAAATGAAAGCTCTATTTGTGGGAAAAAAAAGACATCACATTTGTTTGGGTACAACAACGCACGACTGCGCAATTGTCAGTTAAAGCGACGCAGTGCCGTATCGCAAAAAATGGCTTGGTCATTGAGCAGCCAATTCTTCCGGGGCTGAAGTGGTTAAAGAGGAGGTCCGCCCACCTCTGTAAACATTAAAAGCCAGCAGCTACACATACCGCAGCTGCTGAATTTTAACATTAGGACACTTACCTGTCCTGGAATCCAGCAATGTCGGCACAGCAGCTGATGTTTCCATCAGCTGCCGCCATTGTGGGTAAGGAAACCCAGCAGTGCAGGATTATGGCTTCATGCCGGATACCCTACTGCGCATGCGCGAGGCATCGCTGTGATCTCACACTGGTCCGGCAGCGGGGGGAGTAGGAGGGAGCCGAGCTGCTGATGTAATTCGCCATGTCCCGGACTCCTTGAAGTAGGGATAGAGTACCTGTCAAAGACAGGTATCTGCTCCCCCTCCCCCCAAAAGGTGGCAATTATGGCACCGGAGGGGGAGAATGAGCGGAAGTTCCACTTTTGGGTGGAACTCTGCCTTAATTCTTTGTAGCATAGATTCAACAAGGTGTTGGAAATATTCCTCAGAGATTTTAGTCCATAGTGATGTAGAAGGTGTCTCACTCTATAACCCACAACCCCGCCAAGCTGGCCAGAACAATGTATACAGGCTTTCCAACTTGAGTTAGACTGCTTTCACACTGAGGTGCATTACAGGCGCTATAGAGCTAAAAATAGCGCCTGTAAAGAGCCTAAAAAAAAGTCCTGCAAACAACATCTTTGCAGCGCTGTAGAAGCGGTGTACACAGCGCTCCTAAAGCGCCCCTGCCCATTGAAATCAATGTGCAGCGCCGCCAAACCGCCATCAAAGCGCCACTGCAGCGGCGTTTTGCCTGCGGTTTTAACCCTTTTTCGGCTGCTAGCGGGGGTTAAAAGCGCAGCTAAAGCGACAGTAAAGCGACAGTAAAGAGCTGCTTTACTGCCAACGCCCCCAACACCCCAGTGTGAAAGCAGCCTTAAGGAAAGCTGCCTGCCAGCAGCTGTAAGGAGGATTTTCACCCCCTCCCTGTTTTCACTGACTGAGTCTGTTGTAATATGAGCTAACACACGCAGAGCTGTGCATTCAGTAGCCTCTCCTGTGCCCCTATTGGCAAGAAGAAATAAGCCAATTAAAAGCAGAGTTACAGCAGCCAATCAGAAACTGTACTAATCTGCAGGGAGCAGCTGCAATGGCTTCTGGGAGATGCAGTTCCCTCATAAAACGGCTCTAAAGCCTGGTTATTTAGGAAGGCACTACAAAAAGCCCAGGATGCTCTGCTGACAGGGAAGTAAAAGACTCCATTTTGTGTCCTGAGGTAAAGTTCAGTTAGCGATGAGGGAGTAAAGAGACCAGACCTGAGGAAGAGATGCTGTCCCTCAGATGATCTCTCTGCGTGATTCAGGCCTCCGCCACCAATGAACCATTCCAGTGTGAGGGGACCGGCCAGGTTGCCAAGAGAGCCTGTCTGTTCCAGGATATTCATTTGCGCCCTGATTGCAGGATTTGGTGAGAAGGCATTTCTGCCCATCTGCAGGGAACAGAAACACTGCATTACAGAAAGAGTTATTTGAACACTGTATACAAACATCATTGCTGGTAGTCACCTTGCTGACACTTGTAGTACTACAGGGATAAAGGATAAGGCTATCCATTTCTGGGACATTGTATACAGACACCATTGTCCTCTCACCTTGTTGAACAAAATCCTGTCTGTTTCACTTGATAATCTGGGCCTGTATTGTTTGCCCTGCTACCCAGGAGTTAAATCACACCAACAAAAGTGGCTAGCTGAAGACACCAAAGCTTATCTTTTCCTCAAAAGGACTGAAGCTACTAGTGGGAGGCAGAGTAACGGACTGAACATACTTAAAGAGCCCTTTCACAACGGGACCGCCCATAGCGTCGGCGGTAAAACGCCGCTATTTTTAGCGGCGTTTTACCTTCGGATTAGCGGCGCATTTTGCCCGTTAGCGGGGCGCTTTTACCCCCCGCTAGCGGGCGAGAAAGGGTTAAAACCGCCCGCAATGCGCCGCAATAGCGGCGTTTTGCCGGCTGTATCCCAGCGCTGCCCCATTGATTTCAATGGGGAGCAGCGGTGGAGGAGCGGTAAATACACCGCTCCTTCACCGCTCGAAAGAAGCTGCTGGCAGGACTTTTTTCACCGCCCTTTCCCGTCCTGCCAGCGCAGCGCTCCGGTGTGAAAGCTCTCGGGAAACAATGCTGCAGCTGTTTGAGGGTGGATTGCAGGTGCTATTTTTAACGCTATAGCGCCTGCAAAACGCCCTCGGTGTGAAAGGTGTCAAACAGCTCCTTCGGGGCTATCACTACAGTCACATGATAGTACCACACAGTTGCTGAAGATTTGTTGGCTGCACACCCATTATACGAATCCCCATTCCACCCCATCCCAAAGGTGCTCTATAGGATTGAGATCTGGTGACCATAGAGGTCATTGGAGTACAGTGACCTCCCTGTCATGTTCAAGGAACCAGTGGTGAGATGATTTGAGCTTTGTGACATAGTGCATTATCCTGCTGGAAGGAGCCATCAGAAGATGGGTACACTGTAGTCATAAAGGGATGGACATGGTCAGCAACAATATTCAGGTAGGCCGTGGTGTTTAAATGATTCTCAATTGGTACTAAGGGGCCCAAAGTGTGCCAAGAAAATATCCCCCACACCATTACACCACCACCAGCCTGAACCATTGATACAACCGTTGATACAAGGATTTTGGTGAGCCTGTGAGAATTGTAGCCTCAGTTTCCTGTTCTTAGTGTTCTTAGCTGACAGGAGTGACACCTGGTGTGGTCTTCTGCTGCTGTAGCCCATCGGCTTCAAGGTTCGATGTGTTGTGCATTCAGAGATGGTATTCTGCATACCTTGGTTGTAACAAGTGGTTATTTGAGTTACTGTTGCCTTTCTATCATCTGGAACCAGTCTTCCCATTATCTTTTGACCTCTGATATCAACAAGGCATTTTCCTCCACACAGCTGGATATTCACTGGATATTTTCTCTTTTATCCAAAATTCTCTGTAAACCCTAGAGATGCTTGTGCATCAAAATCTCAGTAAATCAGCAGTTTTTTTAAATACTCAGACCAGATCACAGACAGATGTGCATCAGATGATCACAGACAGATGTGCGCTGGATGTGTGCAGATGATCACAGACAGATTTGCGCCAGATGTTCTCCAGAAGATCAGACAGATGTGCGTCAGATGATCACAGACAGATGTGCACCAGATGATCACAGACAGATGTTTAGTGTGGCAGATGTTTACTGGGACAGATGTGGGACAGGTGTTGGTGTTTTACTGTGTTGTTGACACTGTTTGGGGACACAAGCTGGGTGATTAGTGTGTAAAAATCTGTAAAAAAACGCTCATTCACACTGATCTGCTCTCTTTCTCCTCACTGATTCTGTGTGAGGAGAAGCAGAACCAATTGCTTGGCAATGGCTCTCTTTTTACATTACATGACGGTTGTGATTGGACACAGCCGTCATGTGATCAGGAGAGCCAATCACAAAGCCCTCCTGCCGTGCATGTTGTCCTGTCTCTGGGGGACACAGGCACATCGGGATCACGCCACTGTGTGGGCACGTGGCCGCATGATCCCGCTATTTGTGAAGCCTCCCCGGGCTATATATATCACACAATGGCTGTGATTGACACAGCCATCCTGTGATCAGGAGGGCAAAACACAGAGCCCTCCTGCTGATCCAAAATGCGGCGTGTCCAGGGGACACGTGCGCATCGGGATCGCGTGGCTGCATGGTCCCCCTCCTTCTGAAAGACATTCAGGAACATTCACTCAGGAGGAAGTGCCCACCCGGCCTTTTATGTGCAGTGGCTGGGTGGAAAGTGGTTAAATCCCCTTTCTTCCCCATTCTGATGCTCAGTTTGAATGTCAGCAAGCCATCTTCACCACATCTAGATGCCTTAATGCATTTAGTTGCTGCCATGTGATTGGCTGATTAGCAATTTGTGTTTCCAAGCAATAGTAGCTGGTGAGTGTATATTGTCATTATAAATACCTTTTACTTTTTTTTATAAGTGATCAATGGACATCTGTTTCCAGCTGTGTAAGGTGTGGAGACTACAGGGGGGGGGGGGGGGGGGTGTAGACTGTGGGGGGCAGGAGGCAGAGAAATACTGATCTTCCCTGTGAAGAGCTGGGTGGAGGGTGGCAGTGGGTAGTATAAGTCTGTCCACTGGAGTACAGGCTGGCTGTTCTCCAAAATAGAGTGCAAAGAAGAAAGCTGATCACACTGAGATGGATGTGCTCTCTTGCCTAGTGTGGTCAGTTTTAAATAGTAGAGCAGGGAGACTGGCAGGATTACCAGGAATTTCACACAAAGGAAACGATACAAAAAGAACAGGAGAATTTTTTTTTATACAAGTACATTGTACAGCAGGCACATATCAGAGATATGAAATGTTGGGGCAACATACACTTTAACCCAAACTTCTGTACTGGCAAGCACACTATATTAATCTCTTCCCCCACACCTGTCGTCATAGTAGTATATCTCCCCTAATAGACATGTGCACAGCCAAAAAATTTGTTCATTTTCGTTTCATTAGTTTATAATTTTTTTCGGGTCATTCGTTATGATTGCTATTCGTAAATTCGTTCATTCGTAAATGCGTTCATGCGTTCATTCGTACATTCGTAAATTTGAACATTCGTTCATTCGTACATTCGTAAATTTGAACATTCGTTCATTCGTACATTCGTACATTTTTACATTCGTACATTCGTAAATTCGTAAAATCGTACATTTGTAAATTAGAAAATTCGGAAATTTGTAAATTCAAAGTTTGAAAATCCAAAAAAACGAAAATTTAAAAATCTGAAATAGTAACTAAGTATTAAATTGTAGGTATTGTAATTTCCTTTCAAATTTGACTGTCAGTGAATGTAACAAATACGAATTTATCCGAAGTTACGAATGATCCAAAACGAATGCTGCATCTAAACAGATGGAACGGAACAAATTAATAATATATAATAATAATAATAAAACGTTGTTATTATTATTATTGTTATTTATTATTATTAATTAATTACGTTCCATTATGTTTTTTCGGATCATTCATAACTTTGGATAAACTTGTATGTGTTACGTTCACTAACAGCCAAATTTGAAAGGAAATTACAATACCTATAATTTAAAAGTTACTAGTAATTACTAATAGTTAAGTTATTATTAGTTAACTATTATTTCAGATTTCCGAATTTTCGAATTTACAAATTTACAAATTCACTAATTTACTAATGTACGAATGTACGAATGCCCGAATTTACGAATGTCCAGTTTTATCGAATTTCCGAATATTCGGAAAAAATTTGTTAAACGGGTTTTCGATAATTCAGATATTCCCGAATTAACGAATTTGTTGAAATTCGTTAAAAAATGAATTCGGAACGAAACTAATTGCACATGCCTATCCCCTAATAAACTATGTGCCAGCTTCCAGAACACTGCCTACATACTAGGTACTATTTTCTAGCCCATCCTATAGAAGGTAACACAAGTCACAGAAGCTGCAACAGTACTTTGTGTTATATAAAATTTTGCTCCCAGATTCCCCATAAAAACTGTATTTTATCTATACCCTTCGACTTTCCAGCTCATCTGGGAATTTTCACCCTGAAAGGCTTATTTACACCTTTCTGTAGTTCCAAAACATCTGGGTGCCAAGGTTCGCCATCACTGCTCTATGTGCTGTGCATTGCAGTGCCATTCACTGTAGAGCAGAGCGCAACACAACTCGCATACCATGCCTTGTTGTTTACTGAAATTTTGAAAAAATGGTCATGCAATTATTTAGTCCTTTGTAATCCATTGGCAGAACATTTGTAATGAATGGGCTGCCTTATTGCAAAGCACATTACCGCATGACTTCATGTGTACATCCATTTAATGTGAATAGGACCTAACTGAATAACATGATTAGTGCTGCAACCCACAAGTGTGAATTAAAGTTTCTGATCCTGACAAGCCCCAGGCCTAACCCCCCCTTCCTCCCCAAACTGTATCCAACCCCCCTTTTCCAGCACTTCCAGTATAACAGAGATGAGTGTGGACTGGGAGCTCTGCTGATGATTTTTTGTTGAGCAGATGAAGCGTGTGTTTTAAACCTTTTGCAGATCTTAAGTTTGCTGTCTGTACATGTTGGCTTCCAATTGAGTCATTTTTTATTGCTGTACAAAGATGACAGAATCTGTTTCCCATAGAGGATATTACATTTCACAACAAGGATTAACAATTTAAGGGTTTGTTTACACTTGCATTTGCCCTGTGAAGAGAAATCTGTGGTGGATTGCTTTTCAGAGGGCATTTGATAGGTGGTGAGGAGGCATTAAGTCGCCTCTCCACTGCCTGTTTTATCTCCCAAAAGCCCGCACCACCACATGCATCATGCACAGTTGCAGGGCGGTTAGACCATGGCCCCATTAACTTTAATGGGTTGTGTTTGGCAGGTGGCGCTGCCCCCCAGATGCAATGGGGGAATGGGACGAGGCACTGATGGCCTATAAAAAGGTGTCTCATTACCAAGGTGTTACACAAGAAACATCTCATCGCACTGTTGGGGCCATAATCCGGAACTGGAAAGAACATAATTTCACCATAAACCAGCCATGACCAGGTGCTCCCCGCAAGATTTATGACAGAGGATTGAAAAGAATTATCAGAAGAGTTGTCCAAGAGCCAAGGACCACTTGTGGAGAGCTTAGGAAAGGCATGCAATTAGCAGGTACAATTGTTTCAAAGAAAACAATAAGTAATGCACTCAACCACACATGGGAGTAAGTCACACATGTGCAAGTCACAAGCAAGTCTCAAGTCTTAAAGAGGGAGTCCACCTAAACCACCTAAAAAAAAAATATTAAAAGCCAGCAGCTACAAATACTGCAGCTGCTCACTTTTAATAAATGGCCACTTACCTGTCCCAGGGTCCAGCGATGTCAGCAGCCGACGCCAAAACCCGCTCGGTTCTCGGCAGCTGCCGCCGCCATCCTAGGTGAGGGAATCAGGAAGTGAAGCGTTGCGGCTTCACTTCCCGGTTCCCTACTGCGCATGCGCGAGTCGCGCTGCGCATCGTAACTGGTCCCCGCTATCTCCTGGGACCTGTGTGTTTCCCAGGAGACAGCGCGGAGGGACAGGAAGAGGTGTAGACTCCCGTGGGAGTCTATGCCGGAAGTGGATGCAAATACCTGTCTTAGACAGGTATCTGCACCCCCCTCCCCCCTGAAAGGTGCCAAATGTGACACCGGAGGGGGGGAGGGTTCCGAAAAGCGGAAGTTCCATTTTTGTGTGGAACTCCGCTTTAACCTTCAAGTCACAAGCAAGTCTCAAGTCATAACCTTCAGGTCACAAGCAAGTCCCAAGTTACTGTGGCGAAAAGCAAGCAAGTCAAGTCGAGTCCCTGCTAGAAGTCAAGCAAGTCAAGTCAAGTCATTTATTTTGGTCGAGTCACAAATTAAGTCAAAATACTGATCTACCCCATTTCCACCTTTAAATGAGTTAAAAGTCAGTTTTCAGGAAAGGTTTTGTTTTATTTTCAACATTAACAAAACTGCTTAGTGCTTTTTTCTTGGCATATTAAAGAAACACTTTGAATGCCCAAACAGCAGACAAGGAGCAGAACACTCAGCAATTAAATGGCCAACAAGCCTGAAAAAATGTAGTCCTTGCTGAGGGGGAAAATAACTAAGCTCAAAGTTTGAACTTGACACAATGCCAACATCTGGACACTTGAATGGTGATGAGAATAGCCACTTAAAATACATCGCATTTGCAAAAATTAAATTGGAAAGTACTTTCTCGCTCAGTTGTGAGCGATGGGGTCGCATTATCACCCCACCATGGCTGAACACACGTTCAACAGGTGCGCTTGATGCAGGGACTGACATAACTCTTACCGCTACCCTGAACAGCTCCAATGGCATTTGGCAAATGCTGATTGGCTCAGAGGCGGTGGTGGGCGGAGTGTGTGGGTAATATTTACGGGGGGGGGTGCCAAGTCATTGCAAGTCAAATAGCCCAAGTCAAAGTTAAGTCGCAAGTCATTAGTGACAAGTCAAAGTCAAGTCGAGTCATTTATTTAATTTTGTCAAGCAAGTCGCAAGTCCTCAAACAGGTGACTCAAGTCTGACTTAAGTCAAGTCATGTGACTCAAGTCCCCCACCACTGCACTCAACTGCCATGGCCTGTATGCATGCTCACCACGCAAGACTCCATTGCTGAAGAAAAAGCATGTTGAAGCTCGTTTAAAGTTTGCTGCACAACATTTAGATAAGCCTGTGAAATACTGGGAGAATATAGTCTGGTCAGATGAAACCAAAATTGAGCTCTTTGGATTTCATAATACACACTATGGGGGTTATTTACAAAAGGCAAATCCACTTTGCACTACAAGTGCATTTGGAAGTGCAGTCGCTCTAAATTTAAAGCCCCATACACACTATCAGATTTTCTGCTGATTTTTGTCTTCAGATTTACCAAAACCATGTAGTGCAAGGGCCTGCCTGATTGCATACAAATTGAAACTCCTAAGGTTTGACCTCATATTATATGGTTCTGGTCAGGGCTTTTTTTCTCAGAGAAAGGTGCAGGAACTCAACCATGCCCGCCACACACACATACCTGCCAAATGGCATCAAATAGTAACTCTTCCCTCTTCATACAACCCCTCCCTCCACTGCCCTCATCTTATCCCCCCTCCTTAAAAGCTCCACCATCTGTCATATGTCTTAGCTTTGTTGCAATATTAAGTTGAAGCACCTAACCGGCTGTAGTACCTCCCAGCATACTATACTATACTACAGTCACTTGCCAGGGAGATTATGCAGTAGGAGCATCAACAACTGGTCACCAGGGAAAAATGGAGACCACAGAGGGTGCAACCTACCACACACTGTCTCCTGCCTATGAGGTGGTGGAACTGAGTTCCCCCTAGTTCCTGCTGAAAAAAAGCCCTGGTTCTGGTAAATCTGAAGGAAAAAATCAGCAGAAAATCTGATAGTGTGTATGGGGCTTAAGGGGAGGATCTGAAATGAGGGGAAGCTCTGCTGATTCTATCATCCAATCACGTGCAAGCTAAAATGCTGTTTTTTATTTTCCTTGCATGTCCCCCTCAGATCTACAGCAACTGCACTTTCAAGTGCATTTGCAGTGCAAAGTGGATTTGCCCTTAGTAAATAACCCCCAAAGTTTGGAGGTCAAATGGCAATGTGCATTACCCCAAAAACACCATACCAACAGTGAAGTTTGAAGGTGTGAGCATCATGGTGTGGGCCTGTTTCTCAGCATACTGTACTGGCAAACTTCATATCATTGAAAGAAGGATGAATGGAAAAATTTACCAAGACATCCTTGAGAAAAATCTGCTGCCATCTACCAGGATGATGATGATGAAGATGAAACAAACACAAAGCCAAGAACTGGCCGAGGTAATCTCATCTCAACCACACTGTGCTGGTTTCTTTTAGTGCTATGTGGCCACACGGTGTGTCTTCTTAGCGATGTGCAGCCATGCCATACTTCCCCTTTGTGCTCTGTTGCCACACCATTCTTCCTGTTAGTGATATGCTACTACTCACATCCTGACCACGATTCTGAGCAGCCTCATTGACTAAGAAATAAACTGGTGGGGATAACTAAAGAGGTACTAAACTCCCTTCCCCGTGTTTTTTTTCCCTCCACTTACCTATAATGCTGTAGTGCTCTTCAAAGCACATACAGTACTCACCTGCACAGCAAGTTCAGTGTTGTCCTGCTGTGTTCTGCCATTTGGGTGCAACGCAGCAAGTCCCACGCCGCCATTTTGGTCCTTTTCAGCTGGCCTCCTCTGAGTGTAGGCAGCCAGCTCCAATGATGTGCCTAAATTGCCTCCCAGCTGCCCTGTGTGCCAATTCTGCAGCCTCCTAGGAGATGTGCTGGGAGATGTAAGTAACCCAGGAAGCTGCAGGGCCAAGTACACATAATGCTGACCTAGGCCAGAACTGCGGTGGGGCGCAGGGCTAACAATTAACCACTTCCCGCCCAGCCTATAGCAAAATGATGCTGGGGCCACACAGTGGTGCGATCTGTCATCGGCCATGTCCACGGGACACAGCCGATGACTGATCCGAGTAACGGCTTTCTGCTGGTACTATGTGACCACCATGACGAATCACAGCAGGTCACATGACAGTTGTGCACAACCCCGAAAGTCACGAAAATGTCACGAAATGTCACATGACAGTTGTACACAACCACGAAAGTCACGAAAATGGCCTGAATGTGGCAAATTATAAAGCACTGTAGGAGTTATTTACTAAAGGAAAATCCACTTTGCACTCCAAGTGCACTGCAGAAGTGCACATGAAGCTGCACTTGAAACTGCACTGAAAGTGCACTTGTAGTGCAAAGTGGATTTGCCTTTAGTAAATAACCCCCATTTCAGTGTAAACACCAACTTAGTCAAAAAAATTATATTGAGCATTGAAAGAAGAAGCCACACGTTGTTGAGTAGAAAACTTTTTACTCTGTGCACATTCACATATGCGTTAGAAAAGGGTTTTTGAACAAACCAACATATTTTAGTAATAACGTTGTCGTTTTTGACAGTACAAATAGCCTTTTTTGTGTAAAACAGGCAAGTTTAAAACCATAAAACAATACACAACTCAGGAACTTACAAAGTTCAACTTTGACAAAGTGAAGGCAATATCAAACATTAGTATGTCCAAACTGTGTTGATATTGCCTTCATCAGATGGGGTGATGTCACTCCTGTGAAAGTCAAATTTTGAAGATGCACACAAATTGTGAGTCAAAATGGGGATTTCCCTCCTGATCCCATGCCTAATGTCAACATGTGCTAGCTCCCATTATGGGGGATCAATGAACGTGTTTCGGGGGTGCAACCCCTTCCTGTGACCTACTTGAGTTGCAAGGAAGGGGTTGCACCCCCAAAACGCGTACATTGATATCCCGTGATGGCAGATAGCACATGTTGACATGTGCTCCACCACCCCCTGCCACAACTACAACACCAGAGACACAGCCTGGAAGCAAGCGTGGAAGGAAGCGTGGAAGGAAAACAAGAAAGTGATGGCTTGGGTTCAGTCTGGTCTGACAAAAGACGCAGGCTGTGGTATGACCACAGCCTCGGGACATATATGTCACCTGCTGCTGTTCCTGATCTCTTGTAGTCCTGGATCAGATTGTGCTCACTATAATAAGGACTCCTCAGGCCAACAATTTTGACTGTAAAATAATTGATGTGTGCCCTGGTTTACAAAGGCTTCACAAATTTCACCAGTATCTCCAGCGTTGCCTTCCTCTTTATTTTGTTATGACCCATAAATACTTGCCTATGTGTTTTACTTCAAAAAGGACAGTTTGTTTGTGGGCAGGTACATTTCAAAAATACAATGTCAAATTAACAAGGGACACCAACACCAACCTCCTTGAGGTTAAAAAATACAAGATAATAATGGTGTTGTAGTAACTTGACACAAAACGAAAGAAAAAATTATGGAGATCACTATAAATTTTTTTTTTTTTAAATATTCATGAGATCATGAGAAATAATAAAGAAATCAGGTTGTCAGAACTCTGTGTGAATATCAGCAGCAAAACAACTTCATTATTCTAGCATTATAAAGAAGAAGAGAATGCACTGCATTAAAAGATTTTAAAATTTGCAGCGTGATGAATGTGCTATCTTCATTACAAATGCTAGTTTTACCAGACCGAGCACTTCCGTCTCGTAATTGATTCAGAGCATGCATAGAACGTTGTGCGTCGGAATTGTGTACACATGTTCGGAATTTACAAGAACGGATTTTGTTGTCGGAAAATTTCAATCTCAAATTTTGTGTGTCGGAAATTCCGATGGAAAATGTCAGATGGAGCCTACACACGGTCGGAATTTCCGGCAACAAGCTCCCATTGAACATTTTCCGTCGGAAAATCTGACCGTGTGTACGGGGCATTACTTTCCTACAGACTAAATAATATACACTTTTGGGTTATTTTCACTAAAGAACTGTAGCAGAATACATGTTGGGCTAAATTTTATAAAGAATATTTATTTGCTAAATTTTATAACAGAAACAAAGAAAAACATTTTTTTTTTCAAAATTTTCAGTGTTTTTTTGTTTATTTAGCAAAAAATAAAAATCACAGTGGTGATTAAATATCCCCAAAAGAAAGCTCTAGTTGTGTGCACAAAATGATAAAAAATTTGGGTACTGTGTTGCATGACCGCGCAATTGTCATTCAAAGTGCGACAGCACTGAAAGCTGAAAATTGGCCTGGACAGGAAGGGGGTAAAAGTGCCTGGTATTGAAGTGGTTAAAAAAGAAAAGGAAGAAAAAATCCTGCAATTCTGCTTGCGGAGGGTGGGGTAAGTATTAAAACAGAGCTAACTTCCTTTTGGGAGTTCAGTTCAGCTTTAATGACAGCTTGAAATTTATTACCACATTAGGAATCACAGCGATCACAGTGAACATTTACTCAGCTAACTGTAAAATGTAAAATGACCCAAGAAAACACACACAAAAAAAAAAATGGCCTCCTTGACACGGCAGCGGCAGCGGAGGGGAGTAGGGGATGGTTGGTTGAGCTTTGATTAACCGCTTCAGCCCCGGAAGATTTTACCCCCTTCCTGACCACAGCACTTTTTGCGGCACTGCCTCGCTTTAACTGACAATTGCACAGTTGTGTGACGTTGCACCCAAACAAAATTTATTTTAGTTTTTTTCCCACACATAGAGCTTTCTCTTGGTGGTATTTGATCACCTCTGCGGTTTTTCTTTTTTGCGCTATAAACAAAAAAAAAGCGACAATTTTGAAAAAAAAGCAATATTTTTTACTTTTTGCTATAATTAATATCCCCCAAAAATATATAAAAACTAATTTTTTCCTCAGTTTAGGCCGATATGTATTCTTCTACATATTTTTGGTAAAAAAAAAATCGCAATAAGCGTATATTGATTGGTTTGCGCAAAAGTTATAGCGTCTACAAAATAGGGGATAGTTTTATGGCATTTTTATTATTTTTTTTTTTAATTAATAATGGCGGCGATCTGCGACTTTTATTGTGACTGCGACATTATGGCGGACACATCGGACACTTTTGACACTATTTTAGGACCATTGTCATTTATATAGCGACCAGTGCTACAAAAAATGCACTGATTACTGTGTAAATGACACTGGCAGGGAAGGGGTTAAACACTAGGGTGCGATCAAGGGGTTAAGTGTGGCCTAGGGAGTGATTCTAACTGTAGGGGGGATGGGCTTCCACTCACATGACAGCGATCACTGCTCCCGATGTCACAAGGCAGAACGGGGAAATGCCTTGTTTACATAGGCACTTCCCCGTTCTGCGGCTCCGTGACATGATCGCCGGGACACCGGCGGACATCGAGTCCGCAGGCCCGCGGGCATGGTCACTTTGTACTGCTAGCCCCACCAATTAAAGGGGACCTACAGGTATGCCCATTTGCCCACTGCTGCCATTGTGCCGATGTATATCGGCATGCAGCGGTCGGCAAGTAGTTATACCACCCCACTGACCGACCACCTAAAGAAGACCGTGCAACTGCTCAGGGCTGTACACCTGCCTCAGCCGCAATGCTTTGCTTCTCGGCCATGGCAAAACTTAAACCCTTTGTCTTAATTATACCGGGCAGTACCATTGAAAGTGACAAAGAGTTGCAGCGCTGTGGTTCGGCCTTTTTTAAGGGTTAAAACAGGCGGTAAGGAAGTGACATATTTCGTTCCAGCTACCTGTTGACTGCCATCTAAAAAGCTATCTGAGGCTGATCACTTTTCAGTGAGAGTGGCAAGGGCTGCTACTTGTCTAAACTTGCCTTCAGTGACCCTGTCACATCTATAAAATACTCCCAGTTCAAGCTCCCTTTAATAGAGGTATAATACTCACTTCTCTGGCAACTCCTGTCTCCTGTGCTTCCTCAGCTCCCAGCACTGCACCTTTTGTAAAACCGCATACACACGAGCGGAATGTCCGACAGAAAAAGTCAGACGGAAGCTTTTCATCGTCTATTCCGATCGTGTGTGTGTCTCATCGGAACTACATTTTCGAAAATTCTGACGGACCTAGAAATAGAACATGTTCTAAATATTTCCAATGGTACCAATTCCTATCGGGAAAGCCGTTCGTCTGTATGCTGTCCTGACGTACCACAAACGACGCATGCTCTGAAGCAAGTACGAGACGGAAGCTATTGGCTATTGGCTATTGAACTTCCTTTTTCTAGTCCCGTCGTACGTGCTGTACGTCACCGCATTCTGGATGGTCGGACTTTGGTTTGAACGTGTGTAGGCAAGACCGTTTGAATGGAATTCCATCAGAGTTCCGGCAAAACCGGTCATGTGTATGCAGCATAAGAGTCTCTGGTATCCAAAACTCCAAGAAATGTCAGACCCCTGTGTCTGGTGTCGCATGCTGTGTTTTTTTTCCCTTGGACCCTTGTTCCTTTTGCTCCCTCTTCTTCTCCCTGGTGCTCCAGGCTGTGGGTGGTCCTCACATACAATGCAGGGCTATTGGCCTTGCATTGTACTTGATAACGTCAGCTTGAAACTGCTGGCTGGTGTGAGAAGAGGCTTTGGGAGACTGGTTGCACAGATAGAGGGCTTCTGCTGAAGTGAGGAATAAGGTAAGTATTACACCCTATTCTTCGTCCTTAAGAATATTTAACCCTTGTATGTGCAGGGGGCGCCACTGCATGGGTAATTTTTGTGTAATTCCTGGAGTGAGGCATTATGGGTAAAAAATACTCATTATTTTTCGGTTTGTAGCGTTTATTTCATCCAGTAATGAATGCAGAAAATATGATGTAATAAAAGAGCAAATATATATATAAACATATTTGTAAAGACCCATTTACACTGCTGTGTTTTAACGCACGTGTTGCTAAGATCTATAATGCATGTGTCTTACAAAACTTCCCCAAGATATAAATAGTGTCTGTTCCTACCTCAGCACTGTAGTGCAATGTGTTTTTAAAAATATGACAAACTTTTCTTCTTTTTAGTTCAAAGAAGTCAAAGGCAACGCCTCAAAATGTATGTTACTTGCGCTTCAATGACGTATTGGCAACGGGTATTACCAAGCCCTGGTCAATGGCTGTTAAAGTGGTTGTAAAGGCTCAGGGTTTTTTAGCTTCATACATTCTATACATTAAGGCAAAAAACCTTCTGTGTGCAGCAGCCCCCCATAATACTTACCTGAGCCCTATTCGATCCAGCGATGTGCACAAGGGCCTCGGCTCTTCAGGGACTCTCCCTTTCTTATTTGCTGAGAGAGCAGCGGGTGCCATTGGCTCCCACTGCTGTCAATCACAGCCAGTGAGCCAATGAGGAGTGAAAGAGGGTTGTGCCAAGCTGCGGCTCTGTGTGTGAATGGACACACTGAGCCTCGGCTTAAGGGAGCCTGCTTGGGTGCCCCCATAGCAAGCTGCTAGTTCTGGGGGGCATTTGGCAGGGGACCTGAGAGGAAAAGGATCGGAGCTGCTCTGTGCAATACCACTGCACAGAGCAGGTAAGTATGACTTTTTTTTTTTTTTTTTTTATTATTCTGCCTTTAATATCGCTTTAACTCAAGCTATTCTAAATCCTAAAGTGAAAAATGAATCGCCAACTTGCACTTGCATCAATAGCACATGTTGACGCACAAAGTAAACGCATGTTAATGCATGACAGTACACCGACCTAAAGCCCCTCTACCCAAATGTATAGATCTAAATGGGTTCTGAGACTTTTATAATCCCGTCACACTTCCAGACATTGGTGACTACATTAGAAACCAAAACAAGACTTCATAGAACATTTCTGTTTCCTGTTCATTAGTTAATGTTTGTTCAGCATATCACAGACATATACCATATGATTGTACATAAGTAAACATGAAGGGAGATGTCTTGAAAGGGATTTTTAGTGATATGTTCCAGTACACATTTTCAGTTTCATATACACCAACCAACAACTGTGTGTTCATTTTGTAAAAGCCACCTCAAAAGTACAAATGAGTCAGAAAGGAGTCATCGTGTTCAGTCTTCCAGCCCAGGAAAGTAAGGAAACCTCTTGCTTCACTTTTCACTTGAACGGGCTGCTCTGTGACGACAAATGCTCCAAAGCGGCTCCAAAACCTTTTTTGGAGTCGATCATGGCACATTTTTTCACCATTTTGGAGCATTTGTAGCACGTTCTTGTGCGACAGAATGTGTGTCTTCTACCCACGCATAGGGGGCCTTTAACAATTAGTGCCACTGAAAGCACGATGCATGTTTGCAGCAAATGTGTGGCAAAACACGATTTTTGAGCTTTATCACGCATTTTGAGAACGCCAGATGTGAATGGAGCCTAATATACCATCACTGACTAAAGCTGGCCATACATGGATAGAAATTTGTTAGAAAAACGTTTGATAAGCCCAATCGGTTGACTCTTTGTTGTGTTATCAAACACTTTTCTAAACATTGGTAGGGAAATCAATCATAAATAGTTTAAAAAACTATGTGCATTGATCACTGATCAACAAAAAATGTACCATTTATGTCAATAATGATCAATAATATGTGAAAAACAATTTGATACAATGGTGGTGTTAACACAGAGTCGTTCGACAGATCTTTATCAAAAACGAAAGTTTTTTTGAAAGATTTTCTATCCATGTATGGCCAGCTTAAGCACTAGAAGCACTAGGGTCATTGGTTCAAATCCCAACCACGGCACTACCAGCATGGAGTGTACATGTTCTCCCTGTGCCTGCGTGAGGGTACTCCGATTTCCTCCCACACTCCAAAAGACATGCTGGTAGGCAGTGGTGGCTGCTCCATTAGAGGCGCATGGGTTGCCGCCCCCCCTAATCAATACGCCCGGCCCCTAATCTACATGCAGGGTGCTGGACAAATGGATTTCAGTGGGGTCTTTTTTTTTTTTTTTTTTAAGCACATGATTAAGGCCTGAGGTTCTAATTGGCTTCAAATAAGGGTGGGCTCAGGGCGCAGAGCACTGCGCCTTAAACGCAGCCAGTTGTGTGACAATAGTGAATTAATATTTGCTATTGTCTTCCCGATTCTCCTCCTGACCAATCAGGAAGCGGGCCTTAAGACCCCATTGCCCAAGAGGAGAAGCGACCATATTGAGCTGGGAGCAGGGGAGGGGGTGCCAAGGAAGAGATGCAGGGGTAAGCCGCCGAAGCTGCCAGCGACCTGGATGGGGTAAGTGCGGGGTTGATGGGCGAGTGGATGGACGGGCGAGCGATAGGGGTGGGGTTTGTTCACCCATCAACTGAGCGACAGGGGGGGATTTGGCCGACTGAACGAACGAGGAGGGGGGGTCAGGTGGTTTGTTTGCCGCCCCCCCCAAAATAAAAAATAGAGCACCAGCCACCACTGCTGATAGGTTAACTGGCTTCTGTTTACTATGGCCCCAGTATGAACTCACTATTATTAGGGACCTTAGATTGTAAGCTCTTTGAGGGCAGGGCTGACGTGAATTTACAATATATATGTAATGCGCTGTGTAAATTGTTGGCACTAAATAAATACCTGTAATAACACATAACAAAAAAATAACTGTTTCAATACATCATCAACTATCAACAGATCACTCGCCATAGAAACAGTCTGCTATGACAGTTTAATGAAGTCCTGGCTGTAGGTACTATTTCCATGTGTCTAAAGAACACATTCTAGGTGGGAATTCACACATATAACATGTATCTAATAAAACTTTGGATAGTTAAACCCCTGTTAGCAGAATTGTCTGATGTGTGGCTGGTGACACTTAGTTAACATGGTGGACGGCACCGTAACAGAGATTAAAGTGGTTGTAAAGGCGCAAGGTTTTTTACCTTCATGCATTCTATACTTGAAGGTAAAAAAAAACCTTTTGTGAGCCCGAGCCCTTCCAGCCCCCCTAATACTTACCTGAGCTCCCTCTTGGTCCAGTGGTGTCAACGAGAACCTTGGGGACTCCTGATTGGCTTTTGACAATGGCTCCCGCTGCTGTTGATCACAACCAGTGAGCCAATCAGGAGACGGAGGGGGCGGGGATGAGCCACAGTACTATGTGTGAATAGACACACAGAGCCACGGCTCGAGAATGTGCCTGCTTGGGTGCCTGGCCCCTCCCCACTGCCGGGTGCCCCCATAGCATGCTGTGGGGGCACCCGGCAGTGGGGAGGGGCCAGGAGCACCGGCGTGGGACCTGAGAAGAGGAGGATCCAGGCTGCTCTGTGCAAAACCATTGTACAGAGCAGGTAAGTATCCCATGTGTATTTTTTTAATGTAAAAAACAAGGGTTTAGTAACACTTTAAGGGTCAGTTAACACTAGAATGTGTGCATTCACGCGGTTTTACTTATTCCTTTCTTGACAGGCCCATTCATTTCAATGGGCTGCCGAATGCACAGGAATGCGCAAAAAGAATGTCAGGATTGACTTTTAAAAATCAGTTTAGAAAAAAATTAAATTGAAATAAATGAAAAAAAAAAATCATACTGCAAACGCACTGAAAACGTTAAAAACGCAGGTAAATGCACTGAAAATGCGTGCCAATGTAGAAACACACAGTGAACGCAGAGAGTGCGCATCTATTGCAGAGAACTAGACAACATTCGAATACATGTCTCAAATAATTCCTCCTCTGTGGTGTATTTGAGGCCTTACAGGTTACTTGCATGCATACCCTTAACATGAGAAAATATCCCTTATGACAGGTCCGCTTAAAGAAAGGGTTAACTATACAGAGCCTGTGGGGGGCGGGGGCTGCTTTGTTTCGTACTTTTTTCATGACAGCATCATACACGCCCAGTGTGTAGAGAGGGCGGGGTCACAGGGATAAAGCGTTGCATAGATCAGCTGTATTAAAACCCAGGCCACGCGGTCACGAGACAAACACTTAGTCAGTGATTGGCTGGCAAAGACGGCGCCCTCTGCAATTGTGTATTTAGATTGGTTAGCAGCTGTTGAGCCTCCAGGATCACGCAGTGTGCACGCAGAGGTGATGCTTGGAAGCTGGGTGTAAGTGGCAGTGCAGGGAAATTCCAGGGCGAGGTCTGTGTTATTGGAAACCGACCTCTTCCTGTCTTATGAGTGTGATTATAAACACAGAGGCTGCTCAGTGCTCTGTTAAAGCTACAGCAACATTTATTTCTTCTTCCTGTCTTTGTGTAGACTCATACTACAGCTGTAACCATAACAACAACGGATTACAAACCGCTCACCCTGTGACTGATCCATAGAAACCTAAGATACGTTAGACAATTGTTTAGGTAACAATTGTTTAGGTGACAGGTGAAATATGATTGGCTGCTAGGGCCAACTGTTCTATTTCTCTCCTACTTTCCCTGAAGGATCTGCACACCAGATCATATATGAAAGATGGCAATTATTAATGCCTTTGTGACCAAGGTCAACACAATCCTTAACACCAATCCCAATGATACACATCCATCTCAGTGTGGTCCAGACTTGCCAATTGTCAGTAAATTTATGAACAGTTTGTAAAATGCGTAACTTTTCCATTCATCCATGGAAGGTCCGTTACTGACATGCAATCTCCATGTCCATAATGGACATTCACGGACAGATGCAAAAATTATGAATTTTACAAAATGTTCCTAAATTTACCAACAGTTGGCAACTCTGGTGTGGTCAGTTTTCTTCTTGTTGGGAGCAAAGTCTGCATCTCCTCTAATGGTTAGACGTGTGCTGACCTAAAGCAGAGCATGATCCCTCCCTTCAGAGACTGGGCCGCAGGGCAGTATTCCAACATGATAACAACCCCAAACACACCTCCAAGATGACCACTGCCTTGCTAAAGAATCTGAGGGTAAAGGTGATGGACTGGCCAAGCATGTCTCCAGACCTAAACCCTATTGAGCATCTGTGGGGCATCCTCAAACGAGAGGTGGAGGGGCGCAAGGTCTCTAACATCCACCAGCACTGTGATGTCGTCACGGAAGAGTGGAAGAGGACTCCAGTGGCAACCTGTGAAGCTCTGGTGAACTCCATACACAAGAGGGTTAAGGCAGTGCTGGAAAATAACGGTGGCCACACAAAATATTGACACTTTGGGCCCAATTTGGACATTTTCACTTAGGGGTGTACTCACTTTTGTTGCCAGCCTTTTAGACATTAATGGCTGTATGTTGAGTTATTTTAAGGAGACAGCAAATTTGCACTGTTTACAAGCTGTACACTCACTACTTTACATTGTAGCAAAGTGTCATTTCTTCAGTGTTGTCACATGAAAAGATATAATAAAATATTTAAAAAATGTCAGGGGTGTACTCACTTTTGTGAGATACTGTGTGTGTATATATATATACACACACATATACACAGTTGTGCTCATAAGTTTACATACCCTGGCAGAATTTATGATTTCTTGGCCATTTTTCAGAGAATATGAATGATAACACAAACAAATTTCTTTCACTAATGATTAGTGTTTGGCTGAAGCCATTTGTTACCAATCAACTGTGTTTACTCCTTTAATTCATAATCACAACAGAAACTACCCAAATGACCCTGATCAAAAGTTTACATACCCTGGTGAGTTTGGCCTGATAACATTCACACAAGTTGGGGTTTGAATGACTATTAAAGTTAACCATCCTCACCTGTGATCTGTTTGCTTGTAATTAGTGTGCATAAAAGGTCAATGAGTTTCTGGACTTCTGACAGACCCTTGCATTTCTCATCCAGTTCTGCACTGACATTTCTGGATTCTGAGTCACGGGGAAAGCAAAAGAATAGTTAAAGGATCTGCGGGAAAAGGTAGTATAAAACAGGAAAGGGATATAAAAAGATATCCAAGGAATTGAGCATGCCAATCAGCAGTGTTCAAACACTAATCAAGAAGTGGAAAATGAGGGGTTCTGTTGAAACCAAACCACGGTCAGGTAGACCAACTGATATTTCAGCCACAACTGCCAGGAAAATTGTTCGGGATGCAAAGAAAAACCCACAAATACCTTCAGGTGAAATACAGGACTCTCTGAAAACATGTGGTGTGGTTGTTTCAAGATGCACAATAAGGAGACACTTGAAGAAAGATGGGCTGCATGGTCGAGTCACCAGAAGAAAGCCATTACTACGCAAATGCCACAAACTATCCTGCTTACAATACGCCGAACAGCACAGAGACAAGACTCAAACCTTCTGGCACAAAGTTATTCGGAGTGATGAGACCAAAATTGAGCTTTTTGGCCACAACCATAAACTCTACATTTGAAGAGGAGTCAACAAGGCCTGTGACGTAAGGTACAGAGGTGTATTGCTGATGTTTTGGGAATGTGTGAGCTACAAAGGTACAGCAAATTTGGTAAAAATTGTTGGCAAGATGAATGTAGTATGTTATCAATAAATACTGGAGGAACATTTGCATTCATCAGCCAGGAAGCTGCGCATGGGACGTACTTGGACATTCCAACATGACAATGATCCAAAACACAAGGCCAAGTCGACCTGTCATTGGCTACAGCATAATAAAGTGAAGCTTCTGGAGTTGCAATCTCAGTCTCCTGACCTCAATATCATTGAACCACTGTGGGGAGATCTCAAATGTGCAGTTCATGCAAGACAGCCCAAGAATTTACTGGAACTGGAAGCTTTTTGCCAAGAGGAATGGGCAGCTTTACCATCTAAGAAGATAAAGAGCCTCATCCACAAATACCACAAAAGACTTCAAGCTGTCATTGATGTTAAAGGGGGCAATACACGGTATTAGGAAGTGGGGTATGTACATTTTTGATCAGGGTCATTTGGGTAGTTTCTGTTGTCATTATGATTTAAAAAGAGTAAACACAGTTGATTGATAATAATTGGCCTCAGCCAAACACTAACCATGAGTGAAAGAAAAGTTTTTGTGTTATCATTCATATTCTCTGAAAAATGGCTAAGAAATCATAAATTCTGCCAGGGTATGTAAACTTATGAGCACAACTGTATGTACACACTATATTACCAAAAGTATTGTGACACTTGCTTTTACAAGCACATGAACATGAACTATAGTCCGTAAGATTCAATATTGAGTTGACCCACCCTTTGCAGCTATAACAGCTTCAACTCTTTTGGGAATGCTGTCCACAAGGTTTAGGAGTGTGTCTATGGGAATGTTTGACCATTCTTACAGAAGCGCATTTGTGAGGTCAGGCACTGATGTTGGATGAGAAGGCCTGGCTCGCAGTCTCTGCTCTAATTCATGCCAAAGTTCTTCTATTGGGTTGAAGTCAGGACTCTGTGTAGGCCAATCAAGTTCTTCCACCCCAAACTCAGTCGTCCATGTCTTTATGGACCTTGCTTTGTGCACTGATGTGCAGTCATGTTGGAACAGGAAGGGACCCTCCCCAAATTGTTCCCACAAAGTTGGGAGCATGAAATTGTCCAAAATGTCTTGATATGCTGACACCTTAAGAGTTCCCTTCACTAGAACTAATGGGCCAAGCCCAACCCCTGAAAAACAACCCCACACCATAATCCCCCCTGCACCAGATGATTTGGACCAGTGCACAAAGCAAGGTCCATAAAGACATGGATGAGCGATTTTGGGGTGGAGAGACTTAATTGGCCTGCACAGAATCCTGACCTCAACCCAATAGAACACCCAGTTAGAGTGGAGACTGCAAGCCAGGCCTGCTCGTCCACATCAGTGCCTGACCTCACAAATGCGCTTCTGGAAGAATGGTCAAATATTCCCATAGACACACTCCTAAACCTGGTGGACAACCTTCCCAGAAGAGATGAAGCTATTCTAGCTGCAAGGGGTGGGCCGACTCGATATTGAACCCTACAGACTAATGCCCTGTACACACGGTCGGACATTGATCGGACATTCCGACAACAAAATCCATGTTTTTTTCCCGACGGATGTTGGCTCAAACTTGTCTTGCATACACACAGTCGGACAAAGTTGTCAGAAAATCCGATCGTTCTGAACGCGGTGACGTAAAACACGCACGTCGGGACTATAAACGGGTCAGTAGCCAACAGCTTTCATCTCTTAATTTATTCTGAGCATGCGTGGCACTTTGTGCGTCGGATTTGTGTACACACGATCGGAATTTCCGACAACGGATTTTGTTGTCGGAAAATTTTATAGCCTGCTCTCAAACTTTGTGT
Organism: Aquarana catesbeiana; assembly: GCF_042186555.1. NCBI lineage: Eukaryota > Metazoa > Chordata > Amphibia > Anura > Ranidae > Aquarana > Aquarana catesbeiana. Next base: position 86,392,301 of record NC_133330.1, on the reverse strand, counting down.
GTCGGAAAATCCGATGGAAAATGTCCGATGGAGCCCACACAGGGTCGGAATTTCCAACAACATGCTCCGATTGCACATTTTCCGTTGGAAAATCCGACCGTGTTTACAGGGCATAAGACTGGGATGCCATTAAAGTTCAGGGGCATGTAAAAGTAGGTGTCCCAATACTTTTTGGTAATATAGTGTGTATACAGTGGGGACGGAAAGTATTCAGACCCCCCTTAAATTTTTCACTCTTTGTTATATTGCAGCCATTTGCTAAAATCATTTCAGTTAATTTTTTTTCCTCATTAATGTACACACAGCACCCCATATTGATAGAAAAACACAGAATTTTGACATTTTTGCAGATTTATTTAAAAAGAAAAACTGAAATATCACATGGTCCTAATTATTCAGACCCTTTGCTCAGTATTTAGTAGAAGCACCCTCTAATACAGCCATGAGTCTTTTTGGGAAAGATGCAACAAGTTTTTCACACCTGGATTTGGGGATCCTCTGCCATTCCTCCTTGCAGATCCTCTCCAGTTCTGTCAGGTTGGAAGGTAAACGTTGGTGGACAGCCATTTTTAGGTCTCTCCAGAGGTGCTCAATTGGGTTTACGTCAGGGCTTTGGCTGGGCCATTCAAGAACAGTCACGGAGTTTTTGTAAAGACACTCCTTCGTTATTTTAGCTGTGTGCTTAGGATCATTGTCCAGGAGATCCCTGTACTTGGCCGCATTCATCTTTCCCTCGATTGCAACCAGTCGTCCTGTCCCTGCAGCTGAAAAACACCCCCATAGAATAATGCTGCCACCACCATGCTTCACTGTTGGGACTGTATTGGACAGGTGATGAGCAGTGCCTGGTTTTCGCCACACATACCGCTTAGAATTAAGGCCAAAAAGTTCTATCTTGGTCTTATCAGACCAAAGAATCTTATTTCTCACCATCTTGCAGTCCTTCAGGTGTTTTTTAGCAAACTCCATGTGGGCTTTCATGTGTCTTGCACTGAGGAGAGGCTTCCGTCAGGCCACTGTGCCATAAAGCCCCGACTGGTGGAGGGCTGCAGTGATGGTTGACTTTCTACAACTTTCTCCCATCTCCCGACTGCATCTCTGGAGCTCAGCCACAGTGATCTTTGGGTTCTTCTTTACCTCTCTCGCCAAGGCTTATCTCCCCCGATAGCTCAGTTTGGCCGGACGGCCAGCTCTAGGAAGGGTTCTGGTCATCACAAACGTCTTCCATTTAAGGATTATGGAGGCCACTGTGCTCTTAGGAACCTTAAGTGCAGCAGAAATTTTTTTGTAACCTTAGCCAGATCTGTGCCTTGCCACAATTCTGTCTATGAGCTCTTCAGGCAGTTCCTTTGACCTCATGATTCTCATTTGCTCTGACATGCACTGTGAGCTGTAAGGTCTTGTATAGACAGGTGTGTGGCTTTCCTAACCAAGTCCAATCAGTATAATCAAACACAACTGGACTCAAACGAAGGTGTAGAACCATCTCAAGGATGATCAGAAGAAATGGACAGCACCTGAGTTAAATATATGAGTGTCACAACAAAGGGTCTGAATACTTAGGACCATATGACATTTCAGTTTTTCTTTTTTAATAAATCTGCAAAAATGTCAACAATTCTGTGTTTTTCTGTCAATATGGGGTGCTGTGTGTACATTAATGAGGAAAAAATTAACTTAAATGATTTTAGCAAATAGCTGCAATATAACAAAGAGTGAAAAATTTAAGGGGGTCTGAATACTTTCCGTCCCCACTGTATATATATATATATATATATATATATATATATATATACACACACACACACACAGGTGTTTTGCCTTTCTTTTCTATTGCAAACTGAATGAGTTGTTTTTCTTTTTTTTTTTTGTAATTGACTATTTTTATTAAGTTTTGATCGATTCAATACAAAAATATAAGGCACAAGTACAAGAGGGGGTAATAAAATAAAATAAAAAAAGAGGGGGGGAGAAATGGAAAATAATGAGAGATCAACAGACTTCTGTAGGTGGTGTGGATGCATCCTGCAAATATCAAACATGAGGCATAGCCAATTAATAAAAGGAGGTTGAAATACAGCTCTAGAAGAGTGTGAACATAACACAATAGTAATACCTATAAGCCTATAGGTGGATCTCGATCAACAGTTAAACGTACTATCAGGACAAAAATTATCCTATAATTAGGTGGACTGCGTTTCCAAAGATAACAAAAAAAAGGGGGGCGGAAAAGTGTATAGGAGAGTAACTCCAACCAGCTAGACTTGTCACTCGAGGATCCCGCGCAGACTCGGCTCACATGGCGGGGAGTGCCCAGAGCAATTAAGGGGGTTCCACCCGGAGGTACCAGCCCTCCCATATTGCCGTATGTCGAGACATACGATCTTCTAAGCGGGCCGACATAGACTTCATGAGCTCTACGTCTTTAATTCTGGCATAGAGGTCCGAAAGTGTTGGGTGATGTCAGTTTTTCCAGTGTAGCACCTTATCGCTGTGAGTATATGTGTGGCGAGTTTTTTTGCTAATCCGGGAAGTTTAGAAGGGAGAAGGCCGAGTAGGAACAGCTTAGGGGAGAGGGAGATATCTTTGTCAAACGGCTGATGGAGAAGCCCCTGTACCAAGCGCCAGTGGGGCTGGAGAGCTGGACAGTTCCAATAGATATGGAGTAGCGTTCCCCGGTCTTGAAGACATCACCAACAACCATCTGAGGCCGATGGGTATATGGTGTGTAAGCGAGATGGTGTTAGGTACAAACCACTCCTGGACTTGCTGACCTGCTCCTGCTGTCCTCTCTTTGCTCCCGTGCCTCCAGGAAGGATTTCCTCTGTGTGTTGTAGAGGGTCCCTCCAGCACCCAAGATCACCCCCCCCCCCAGACTAGGGGGCACCCTCAAGTGCCACCGACAACCTCTTCAGCATTCCTTCACTGGCTGCCCCTGCTGGCATGATCCATGAGTATTTATAAGGTGCCAGGCCATTTTGCTGGGGATTGGCTGGGGACCTCATCAAACACTCCAAGCAGCTCCTCCTAGACCCCACCCTCTACTTTTGGAAGCTTCTCCAAGGTTCCAGAGAGCAGGGGGAGTTACAAGAGATGCTGCTTGCTGAGTCATCCAGCCTCCCTGAGTCACTCATCCCTGACCCAGATTCAACCCAGGCCTGGCTCTTAACCAGGCCAAATTTTCCTACACTACAGTGCATCTGGAAAGTATTCACAGCGCTTCATTTTTTTCACAATTTGTTGTTACAGCCTTATTCCAAAATGGATTAAATTATTTATTTTCCTCAAAATTCTACAAACAATAATGACAACATGAAAGAAATTAGTTTGAAATCTTTGCAAATTTATTAAAAATAAAAAATGAAAAAAATCCCAAGTACAGTACATAAGTATTCACGGCCTTTGCTATGACACTCAAAATTGAGCTCAAGCGCATCCAGTTTTCACTGATCAACCTTGAGATGTTTCTACAACTTGATTGGAGTCCACCTGTAGGAAATTCAGTTGATTGGACATGATTTGGAAAGGCACACACCTGTCTATATAAGGTTCCACAGTTAACAGTGCCATGTCAGAGCAGAAACCGAGCCATGAAGTCCAAGAACTTGTCTGTAGACCTCAGAGACAGGATTTTACCAAGGCACAGATCTGGGGAAGGGTACAGAAAAATTTCTGCAGCATTGAAGGTACCAATGAGCATAGTGGCCTCCATCATCCGTACATGGAGGAAGTTTGGAACCGCCAGGACTCTTCCTAGAGCGGACTGCCCAGCCAAACTGAGTGATCAGGGGAGAAGGGCCTTAGTCAGGAATGTGATCAAGAAGAACCTGATGGTAACTCTGACAGAGCTCCAGTGGACCATGAGAAACAAATTTCTCTGGTCTGATGAAACAAAGATTGAACTCTTTGGCCTGAATGGCAAGCGTCATGTCTGGAGGAAACCAGGCACCGTTCATCACCTGGCCAATACCATCCCTACAGTGAAGCAGGGTGGTGGCAGCATCATGCTGTGGGGTTGTTTTTCACTGGCAGGACCTGGAGACTAGTCAGGATCAAGGGAAAGATGAATGTAGCAATGTACAGAGACATCCTTGATGAAAACCTGCTCCAGAGCACTCTGGACCTCACACTGGGGCTAAGGTTTATGTTCCAACAGGACAGCGACTCTAAGCACACAGCCAAGATAACTAAAAGGAGTGGCTACAGGACAACTCTGTGAAAGTCCTTAAGTGGCCCAGCCAGAGCCCAGACTTAAACCTGATTGAACATCTCTGGAGAGATCTAAAAATGGCTGTGCACTGACACTCCCCATCCAACCTGATGGAGCTTAGGAGGTCCTGCAAAGAAGACTGGGAGAAACTGCTCAAAATTGGTGTGCCAAGCTTGTAGCATCATACTCAAAAAGACTTGAGGCTGTAATTGGTGCCAACGGTGCTTCAACAAAATATTGAGCAAAGGCTGTGAATACTTTATGTACATGTGATTTTTCTTTGTTTTTTATTTTTAATAAATTTGCAAAGATTTCAAAAAAACTTCTTTGACATTGTCATTATGGATTATTGTTTGTAGAATTTTGAGGAAAGTAATGAATTTAATCCATTTTGGAATAAGGCTCAGGCTGTAACATAACAAAATGTTGAAAAAGTAAAGCGCTGTGAATACTTTCTGGATACACACCAGCACACTAGAGGGGGCTGCAATCATGAATGCCTTTCAATGCACCACAATGCAAGGTATGATTGGTGTGGTTCTGCATTTCCAGCAGGTATGTTTCATGAATACATGCTTTCTGCTGTATGTTGTCACATTACATGACATCAACTAGTGCATACCTCCCAACATTTTGAGATGGGAATGAGGGACACCTACCTCCAAACGTATGTAGGTATATGACATGCCCCCTACCACGCCCATTTAAGGGGACATAACCAAAAAAAAGGTTAATTAAATCCACAAGTGCTTTTTTTACCACTAATATTCCTTTATATTGGCTTTTAAAATTGACAAATGCAGCAATTTAGAAATTGGATGCAAGGTTTAGCACTGGGAAAGATTTTTGAAAGATAAAAAGAGCATTTTATATACAGCTATATAGATCAGACCAAAATGAGGGACAAATGAGGGGGAAAGAGGGACAGAGGGACATTGCTCCAAATCAGGGACAGTCCCTCGAAATCAGGGCCAGTTGGGAGGTATGACTAGTGTAAATGGGCTCTCATAGTCTGATTTCACAGAAAAGTGCCTCCCACCCCGCCAAAATAAGTGCTAGCTCCGATATATTACATCTACAAACCCGCAGATGCCTATTTCGCTCACCCAAATCGTTACAGTCCCAAGGAGAAATATTTTGCCTAGCAAATTCCAAATCTCTTGGCAATGTTGAGCAAATTAAAATTGCCACTACCCAGAGAGCGGAAAACATGCTATGATTCAGATTAAAATCTAGTAGCTTTCCAGTTCATTGAGGTACCTGTCACCCCATTTCTGGCTTTGAGGCCTGCAGGCTAAATCAAGGTCATTAATGCTTTCAAAGTAGACACTTGAGAAGGCTTTTGCTGACTTTGGATATGCAATACTTTTAGTAGTAGAGGTTTTTTTTTTAGTGGATGCTTGTGCTTTGTTACCATTGTGAATGTGCCTTTTACCTTGCCCAAATAGGCACCAGCTCTGCATCACCCCACTATTCTCCCTGAAGACCTTTATAATTCAGGTACTTATCCCTTCTAGGGAAGCTATTTAACTTAGAGGACATAAAACTTCATGGAGCAGTTTTACACTAATAAAAATGCCTCCTGCCAAACTAAGATACAGAGTCCAAACAACCCTCAGTTCCCACAGAATTGCCTGCAATCCTGCCAAATAATTTATAGGTCAAATGTGTACTGTGTATGTGGAAATAGCATTGACATCAGCAGCTTTGTAAACATAGCATGTGACTGAGTGTAGTGTTGAGTGATCTTTGCAAGCTGTTAAAGGGGTTGTAAACCCTCGTGTTTTTTCACCTTAATGCATTGCATCCTATGCATTCCTCCTATAGCTGGCCATTGCAGTAAGCAGCATTGGATGGCACATAAGATATAAACAGGGACAAAGATAAGTAAGCTTGTTTTTTTCCTTGGATTTATCCTTGGCCCTGTTTATATCTTATGTGCCCTCCAATGCTGCTTACTGCAATGGCCAGCTATAGGTAGGGGCGGTCACCTTTTTTGTAATACAATGAATATAGGCAGCGGTCGCTCCTATATTCACAGACAGCTGAACATTGTAACCGCAAGTGTTACAATGTATCATATTGTCATTTTCTGAATGAACAGAATCTCTATACAGGTTCCACATTAATTCAAGTAAAGAGCCACAGAGAAAGAGACTATATTCAGTCCCTTTCTCTGTCTCAGAAATAGAGATATGGGTGTCTGTTTAGACCTCTGATATCTCACCAAAGACCCCCCCCCCAAAAAAATAAAAATAATAATAATTTTAAAAAAGTAAAAAAAATATATAAAAACTAAATAAATAAAATGTAAAAAGTAATTTTTTTTTAAAAAAAACAAAAACATAGTAAGACTCCCCAGGGTAACCTGCACTCACACCTCGACAGTGCCGTCCCCCCCTCCCCCACTGCACTCACCTCTCCATAGCGATGGTCTCCCACTGTACTCAGCCCTCTGCAGCCTCCTCAGCTTCTCCTCCCGGCCAACCCTATCCATCCTGATTGGGCAGGAGGAGAAGCCGGAAGACAATAGTGAATATTAATTCGCTATTGTCACAAGTGGGTGGGTTCGGGGTGCAATGCTCTGTGCCCCGAGCCCAACCTTTTTCAAGTCAATTAGAGCCTCAGGCTCTAATCATGTGGCTTAAAAAAAAAAAAACCTCATGCAAACGTATGAGTCCAGCACCTTGCAGGGGGGCAGTGTCCCAGCACTCCTAATGGATCGGCCGATCCTGGTAAGACCCCTTTTACATGGAGCAGACTCTGTCAAGCAGATTTGCCTGCTCAGCAGGGGATCTGTCTGCTGATCCCCGCTGAGCAGGCAGATGACAGGTCTGTGTCCGCTCCGTTGATGCAGAGCGGACACAGCTCGCTATTCTCTTTGGGCCGATTGGATGGAAACGGACCGCCTGTCCAGTTCAATCGAATACCATTCGATCCGATCTGCTAGATGGATGGGGATCCCCATCCCTCTGTTTTTAGCGTACTGGACTGGATCGGATGCAGGCGGGTGTAAACGGACGCATGTCCATTTACATCAGCCTCTCCATAGAGAACAATGTGTGGTCCGATTGGGCCCGCCTAAAAAACAGACAGGCAGATCTGATCGGTGTGCTTGTGTGAAAGGGGCCTAAGGCCTTGTTCACACAGGGCATACACAGCCTTAATTTACATGTAAAAAGTTGTGTAATGTAAAGGGGGCCTTTACACTTTTTACTTTTAAAAATACATAGATGTGAACCAGTCACATAGGAAAGAATGACATTTCTACTGAAAATGCATTTTCATGCAATAAAATTCATGTGTTCAAGTGTGAATAAGCCCTAAAAGTGATCTTGCTATATGAAAGAAAAATCACACGCAGTTGTTTGACATGACAGGGAATATTTGTATGAGAGGATCAAAGTTGTCTCCTATACTTGTCTTCTTTTTATCTACACTTAAGACCGGTACACACGATGAGATTATCGGATGAATGATCGTCCTGTTTTTTTTTTTGCATGCATCTCAGATCGAATCTGTTGAGTTTATTAAAGTCACGAAAATTCTCGTACGACAGAATAAAAATTCGGAAGTGATGTCATGTGTTGTAATGCATTTGTATTGCATTTTCGAACAACAGCTGTACTGGTTAAAATATTTTCGTGCACGGGCGATCAAATAATATCAGATGAACTGTCCTGATTGGCTCTCGAAAGCTCTGTACTAACAATCTGATTATCGTACGATCGAAAGCGGTATTTTACATACAATTTTCTGTTCATGTGTACCAGGCATTACACTATATTACCAAAAGTATTGGGACACCTGCCTTTACACGCACATGAACTTTATTGGTATCCCAGTCTTAGTCTGTAGGGTTCAATATTGAGTTGGCCCACCATGCTGATCACATGCACCCTCCTAAAGAAAAAAAAAACTCTCTAGAAATACACATCAAATGGAGCATGTGCAGAGTGCCTCCTAGGGCTTTGTGCTATCAGCAGATGGATTGGGGACAGTGGAAGAAGTGGAGGATCAGAGAAGACATAATCGAACAGCCTTTTTACACAATACAGAGGATTAACCCCTTGCATATACAGACTGATTTAACTGTTGTGGGTTTAGTAACACTTTAAGCTGGCCAAAGATTAATTGAAATTCAGCTGATTCAGCAAGGACCGGACAAATTTCGATTCATCTATGGCCGTTTCCATTCATGGGAAGTCGAGCTAATGAACGCATGGGTTTGTTGAAAAGTTTTTGTTCGAGGAACTCACACTGTCAGAATAACACAGTCGGGGACAGTGCTGCGCTTTGTGAATGGTCGCACAGCCTTCTGGGACCTGTGACATGTCCCAGAAGGCTGCAGGGAAAGAGAGGGGGGGCTGAATTTCTGCTCGGATTGACTAGGTACCCGCTCCCCCCCCAAAAAAAATCGATAGTACCAATCGTGGTAGAGGAGGAGGACAAAAAACAGAACTTCCCCTTTGGGGCAGTGGTTCTGAACTCTTGTCTTCAGGACCCACTAACAGGCCAGGTTTTATGTATTACCTTGGGGAGATGCAGACTAGAATACTGCAATCACTGAGCAGCAAATTATATCACCTGTGATGTATTTCAGTTATCTTGCAAACCTGGCCTGTTGGTGGGTCCTGAGGACGGGAGTTAAGAACCACTGTTTTAGGGTGAAGTTCCACTTTTACTGTGGCAGGTCTTCATTTTACTGTGGCAGGTCGGCACAATCCTGCGATCCATCGTATCTATATGTCAGCTTGTGGGATCGGGATAGCAGGCTCGCGCACACGCCAGCTGCACTGCGGGGGTGCCGATGCTCATGGCCAATGGGCGCGATGACTGTCGGCCACAAGTGAGCGCGAGAGGCAGAACACAGAAGTGTGTGTGTGTAAACACACAAATCCCTGTTCTGCTCTGTGAGGTGTAACAGATCGTGTGTTCCTAATAGCTAGGAATCACGATCTGTCATTTCCTCTAGTCAGTCCCCTCCCTTCAGTTAGAAACATGTAGCAGGGAACACAGTTAACCCCTTGATCGCCCCCTAGTGTTAACCCCTTCCCTACCAGTGACATTTTTACAGTAATCAGTGCATTTTTATAGCACTGATCGCTGTATAAATGACAATGGTCCCAAAAATGGGTCAAAAGTGTCCGATGTGTCCGCCATAATGTCACAGTCCCGATAAAAATCGCAGATTGCCGCCATTACTATTAAAAAAAAAATAATAATAAAAATGATATAAATCTATCCCCTATTTTATAGATGCTATAACTTTTGCAAAAACCAATCAATATACGCTTTTTTTTTTTTAACAAAAATATGTAGAACACATATCGGCCTAAACTGAGAAAAAATTAGCTTTTTTTTAAAAAAAAAAAATGGGGATATTTATTAAAGCAAAAAGTACAAAATATTGTGTTTTTTTCAAAATTGTCGCTCTTTTTTTGTTTATAGTGCAAAAAATAAAAACCGCAGAGGCAATCAAATACCACCAAAAGAAAGTTCTATTTGTGGGAAAAAAATGACAATAATTTTGTTTGGGTGCAGCTTCACACGACCGCGCAATTGTAAGTTAAAGTGACGCAGTGCCGAATCGCAAAAAATGGCCCGGTCATTCAGCAGCTAAATCGTCCGGGGCTGAAGTGGTTAAACATCCTTCATTGGATTAGTTCCTAGTCACAGGAACTGCTTGCCATTATGGTATGGAATACTCTTATCACTAACAGGAAGCATGGTGTGACTAAAATGAGATTGCACTGCCTTTTCTGACACAGTTGAATGGCATTTATCACCCCATAAATTATAGTAACTCTTATATGAGTCCTTGAACAAATAATATTGTATGACAATTACTTTATGTGGTAAAATGATGCCGCTAATGTATTTATGTTTGCAGATTTGTATTATGCACACACACTGCAGATCCTACTGCCTTGGGCCAAAGCGCCACATGTATGTCTTTAAATATTTCTATTGCGCTGCAAGAATTGACCATGACTGACTGCAGAAGGCCTGTGACTCATTATTGTGCGGTAAATTTACACAAAAGACAAGATCGGAGCTCATTATTGTAATTAGAATCAGCTGCGTTGTTTACTGCATGAATGTGCGTTGGGGATTGATGAGGTCAGTTTACACCTGTGGGCATCAATTATCAGGTGCTTTGAAATGTGTTATTTGAAGTCTTGATGGGCATTGTGGTTCCTGTGGCTCTTTTTCCTCGCACACCACAACACATTACATGTCTGTTCATATGTATGTTTTTGTAGTTGTATTGTGGTGCTGTAAATAGCTGCTTTGTTAACTGTTTGGATGTGCATTGGGGGCCCATAAGAAATTCTTGGGAGTACCTCCAAAATACATGCTTAATGCACGTGTCCAACACACATCAACATACTACATACATAGACACAACACTGGGGCATTGCTAGATGCCTGGGAGCTGGTGCTAAGTTTGGCAGAGTGGGAAGCACTCTCATATTCTTTTTCCAGATATATTTGGCATCCCTTTGGGAAACAGCTACTCTGGTGTGTGTGGGTACCAGAGGAGGACTAGACTGAGGACCCAAAGTGGAGATACCCCAAGCAGACCTCAAGCCAAGTCACTGAGAGCTGCTGGGAGTTATATAGATATCTAATCTATATAACCTGTAAATCACAGCACCTGAAAAAGGGAAGTATTCCAGTATTGATGCACAGGAAGTCAGTCCTAGAACAATGTACCACTGTGCTTGTTTGTTAATGATTATGGCATGGTGTTCTATTTAGCTGGGTTTATAATATAGTCATAAAACAGCAGTCATGTTTCTTATCTCTAAGACGCCTTTCACACTGAGGCAGTTTTCAGGCATTTTAGCTCTAAAAATAGTGACTGTAAAGCGCCTGAAAACTGCCTCCCATGCCTCCCCAGTGTGAAAGCCTGGGTGCTTTCACACTGGGGCGGTGCACTTGCGGCAAGGAGAGGAAAAAAAGTCCTGCAAGCAGCATCTGTGAGGCGGTGTGGGAGCGCTGTATACACCGCTCCTGCTAATTGGAATGAATGGGCAACAACATGGGCGCTTTTAACCCCTTCTTAACCCCTTCTTGGGTAAAGCCCTGCTAAAACTAGCTGCGCTTTACCGCTAACTGACCCAACGCCCCAGTGTGAAAGCAGCCAAAAAGGTACTTCCTCATTTACAGTTCAACTTTTCAAATGTGCTCTGGCACCCGTGAACAAAGCCTTTGTTTTTGCACCTTCATCTGCCCCAAGTTGGTAATGCAGACACAACAGCTGAATGGACACCGCCTGTCAAAGACATGCTGGTAGGTTAATTGAATCCCTGTCTAAATTGTCCCTAGTATGTATGAATGTGAGTTAGGGACCTTAGATTGTAAGCTCCTTGAGAGTAGGGACTGATATGAATGTACAATGTATATGTAAAGCTCTGCGTAAATTGACGGCGCTATAGAAGTACCTGAAATAAATAAAATGTCAAAAATTGAGAGGCATGCAGGAGCAGACATTGACAGACATTGCTGCATCTGCATTCACTTCTATAGGCTGCCTGTACGCTACTCAGGAGATGCAGACGCAAAAATCAAAGGCTTTGTTCACACAGTACTGGAGCCAGTGCCTGTATGAATGAGGTCTTAGAATTACCCTTTTTTTAACATTCTGTATGTATGAAAAGGTATGTTACAATAAGGGTCTATTCATACTACATGCGCTGGCATGCGTTAATCAACACATGCCATTGCATGTTCATATACATTGTAAAAGCAAAGTATTTTAATAGGAGCAGTTCAACAAAAGCGCTGATGTAAACTGCTCTGTGCTGAAAAAGAAAAAAAAAAATAGACAGGCCTACTTTTTTTTTTTTCAACGTGTGTAAGCACGTGTAAGTGCATCGCAACATGCATGTGAACAGTCAGTTTATGAGTGTGTAATATATTGTTCGTTTATTATAATTTTGTGACAAGATTAATTGAGAAACATCATTCCCTACATATACACACACGTTTTAAGACATTCTGATATTTTACACTAGTGTGTCATTACCACATTGTGGTTGGATTATTTGGAGACACAAATAATGGTATTTACATTTTCTGTCTGAATAGAGTTTTTTCAATCCTGAAACCTAATGTGAAGGCTTGGTTTGATTTCACATTGTCATCTGTAAAGGGTTACCACGCTGCACAGAGAACTGCGGTCTCAGCTGTCCCATTATTTCAAGTGAAGCCGGATCTACATATGATGATGTGGGGGTTAGCAAGTCCTTCAATAAGGCTTTCATGCCATGCATGTGTGTATATATACCATGTTACTATATTCATGATTTAGGTATGATTAAGCACCAGTGAGAGCGGTGTGAAACGCGTTAGCAGTTTGCATTGTATCCTGTTTTTGTATGGACTGAGTCTTCAATAAAGGAATTTTCTTGGAGTGCGGCCATCTGGATCCATTTTTTGCTCATATGCATCATACATACCGAGCTGGCACCCTTTGGCAGGGAAGATGATATCTAGAAACAGAAGCCTGGACCAGGTTTTCTCCTTATCAGTTGAAGATTACTTTACAAATAAAGTTTGGTGAAGTTTAAAAAAGATAAACTATGAATAACAGCACATGGTAAAACACAATGCAGCAAACACATGTCAACGCACAGGCCTTTACATGTGCTTAGTTAGCGCACACCTTAAGGTGTAAATGGACCCTGAGTCATGCTCTTTAAAACAACACCTACCTAAAAACTGCCCCAACCATGCCAAAAGCCAATAGGCTATGTCACGTACCTGGTGGCGAGCCCGACGTGTAGAGAAAGGCCTCCCGTACAACTCCGGCCCAAGGGCCACTGATAAGTGGAACAGCTGGCGCTGGAGTACGGTGGAGTAAGAGTGCCTAAGGAAGTCCTGAAGTCTGTGCAGGAAGTTGCCGGAAACACACAGGTGGGCGGCTGGACTTGACTGGAAGCAGACAGGAGCGTAGCTGGATCACTGGCAGGTCTCGGCAGCAGAGAGACAGATCAGATGACGCAGCTGGCAGGAACGTAGTCAGGTCACAGGCAGATTTGGCAACGGCTAGGCAGATCAGGTACAACAGCAGGCAGGAGAGAGGTCAGGTCACAGGCAGGTTCGGCAGCAGGTAGGCAGATCAGGCATAAACAGCAGGCAGGAGAGAAGTCAGGTCACAGGCAGGTTCGGCAGCAGGTAGGCAGATCAGGCATAAACAGCAGGCAGGAGAGAAGTCAGGTAGCAGGCCGGAACGGTAATCAGGAATCAACAGAGGTAGCAAGAATTCAGGTACACGCTGTAGATCAAGCAGCAACCAGCCAGTACTGAGTCTGTGTTTAAATAGGCCGTCTGGCGCCAGTTCTGATGACAGGCGCACACGCAATTGCATTCGCGCATGCGCATTTACTGATGCACCCGTGGTTGTTCTGCAAATCCCTTGCTGGCGCCTGCGCACAGGTGTGCGCCTGCGAGCATCAGCTGTATTCTGCGGACGACTTCCCTGACAGGCTATTTGGTTGTGTTTGTCTCCCAGGGCACATGTTTCCTACTTCTCCTGGTGGGTACCTGAATGCATAGATTGGAGGGTAGGGGAATGGAGTATCTTCTATAATAAATGGGTCCCTTGCTGGATATGTATTGGATTTTTAGAACAACACCATGTGGTATTCTGGGTTGTCTGCATGCTCGTATGTATTTTGAGAAGTGACAGACATTGTTATAGTGCTGACTGAAATTTGGTATCCTCTCAGTCGACCAAAACATTGTGTTTGCAGTAAGTATTGTGACTCGACTGGAAGTTGACACATAGTTTGTTATGATAGCAGACACTTTTTGATGAATGGGATCCTGTAGTAGACAGGATTTGATAAAAGTTGGGCACCGGTATGCTGATGCTGAGGATGACAGGCTTATTACAAACAGGGAATAGGGAACTGGGCTAATTATAGCAAACCACAGGGAGCCACTGGTGAGTTAAACCCAAAACCAAAAGTTTATTATATTTTTGCATTCTTATGCCATGTACACAAAAGCGGAATGTCTGACAGAAAAAGTCCGACGGGAGCTTTTCATCGTATATTCCGATCGTGTGTATGCCCCATCTGACTTTTTACGTCAAAAATTCTGACGGACCTAGAAAGAGAACACGTTCTAAATTTTTCCGAACCAAAACCTCTCGTCTGTATGCTGTTCCGACGTGCCAAAAACGACGCATGCTCTGAAGCAAGTACGAGACGGAAGCTATTGGCTACTGGCTATTGAACTTCCCTTTTCTAGTGCCCTCGTATGTGTTGTACTTCACGCGTTCTGGACGGTCAGAATTTGGTGTGACCGTGTGTATTCAAGACAGCTTGAGCGGAATTCCATCAGAACTTCCTCGGAAAAACCAACGTTTATTCCGACAGGAAAACCTGTCGTGTTTACAGGGCATAATATGTGGTGTCTGCACTCTTCCAAGTGGTCCTGGGCACAGTATACTTAAAGCGGGATTCCGGCCTAAAAAAAAAAAAATTAAAAGTCAAACACTGTAGCTGCTGACTTTAAATAAGTACTTACCTGTCCTGGGTGCCCGCGATGTCGGCCGCCCGAGGCCAAACCATCCCTCGGCTCTCGGGTCCCGGCACCGCCATCCTAGGTAAGGGAAACAGGCAGTGGAGCCTTGCGGCTTCACTGCCAGTTTCCTACTGCGCACGCGCGAGCGGCGCGGCGCACTGTGAATGGCCCCGTGGTGTTCTGGGAACACACACAGTTCCCAGAAGACAACGGGGCCGCGCACCGAGGAACAGAAGATGCTGCGGAAAAGTAAGAGGCAGATTAGGCTGCCTAGCAACAAGGGCTTAGGTAAATTAAAATTTTTTTTTTTTTCAAATGTTTTTTTTAAATTTTTTTTAGGATTTTTGGTGTAATTTTTTTTTTTTAGGGTGGCCCTCCATTTTAACTGTTCTTGTGTATGGTTCAGGTCACTTAAACTACACAAAAGAGCTGGACCAGGGGGCTGAACCATGATCAGAGTTAAAACTGCCAGTGTGAGTGCACCCTAATAGGGCGTACACACGGTCGGACTTTGTTCGGACATTCCGACAACAAAATCCTAGGATTTTTTCCGACGGATGTTGGCTCAAACTTGTTTTGCCTACACACGGTCGCACAAAGTTGTCGGAATTTCCGATCGCCAACAACGCGGTGACGTACACCACGTACGACGAGACTAGAAAAGGCCGGTTCAGAACCAAGCGCGGCACCCTTTGGGCTCCTTTTGCTAATCTCGTGTTAGTAAAAGTTTGGTGAGAGACGATTCGCGCTTTTTCAGACTCGTGGCTTTCAGATCGTTTTCTGACGTTCAGTTTGTGCTTGTGGGTTTGTATCTGCTCTTCAGTGCGTGCAGTCAGTTCGTATCGGAGTTTTCTGTGTGATCTTGCCTGCTCGTTGCTGTTTTTCAGGTCGCTCTTCACAGGCCTTGCTGTTCTTCAGTGCGTTCTGTTACTTCGTTCTGAGCAGCCGACCGTTTTCTAGCCATGTTTCGTATGCGTACTCCCCGTAGAGTTCGTGCTGTGCGGGGGCTTGGTGTTGGGGTCCTGACCTTGACACAAGTCCAGTCCATGAACAGGGTGGGGAGGAGTTCATGGACCAAGAATTGGTTGCTTCAGCGTGACCAGTTCTCTCATATGCCTTTGCTCCGTGAGATCCGTGAGAATAATCCTGATGATTTCAGGAACTTTCTCAGGATGACGGACCCCGTGTTTCACCGTTTGTTGGCTTTGCTGACCCCTTATATTAGCAGGCAGGATACCTGCATGAGGCAAGACATCACTCCGGAGCAGAGGTTGGTCGCTACCTTGCGGTATTTGGCCACAGGGAGAAGCCTGCAGGACCTCAAGTTCTCGACAGGCATCTCCCCCCAGGCTCTTCTTTGTGGACATTTACTGCTTGTGTTTGTTTTAGCTGACCCTGACAGAAATGTGTGGAGTGCAGAAAATATCGTGATTGTGTAACCTTATACAAAGCACTGTTGGCTGTTATTTACTAAATGCAAAGACACTTTTCACTACAAGTGCACTTGCAACTGCACTGAAACTGCACTTGTAGTGCAAAGTGGATTTCCCCTTAGGAAATAACCCCCATTTTCTCATAAAACAACAATTACATCACCCCAAAAGTGTTGTAGCGTTGAGACAATAATCCACACATTCTTGATGAACAATCTTTTTAATACCTGCACAATCACATGTGCATTTACCAAAGGTTTTTCTGACAAACCAACATGTTTGTTGTATAACAATTTTTGTGGTGTCATTATCCAAAATCAAAATGTGCATTTTATTGAAAACAGGCCTGTGTAAAACCCACAAGAAAGACACAAATCTTGATCTTACAAAGTTCACATTTGGTAGAACTGGAAGGCAATATCAGACATGAGTATTTAGGAACTGTGTTTGATATTGCGTTCAGATGGGGGGAAATCACCCCTGGAAAAGCCAAATTTGGAAGATGCACACAAATTTCACAATGTCAACATGTGCTATCTGCCATCACGGGGGATCAAGGGACATGTTTTGGGGGAGAAAGCCCTTCCTCACCGCTACTTTATTATTGAGGAAGGGGTTGCACCCCCAAAACGTGTCCATTGATCTCCCGTGATGGCAGATAGCACATGTTGACACACTGTGTGCATCCTCCAAATTTGGCTTTGGGAAAAATCACAAAAACATTTCGCACATTGTAGCACACAAAAGAAGAAAGTGATTTGGAGGGGTTTTAAACTCGCCCCAAAAAATCAATGATGTTTTTATATTTTGGAATAACATCATTGATGTTTTGCTTGATGTTTTCCAATTGTAAATTACACCCCATGATCTCCCCGATCACGATCTGGGCACTTTCGGATGTGAAAGGATCTGGATCCACAACCTCACGATCACCTAAAAAGAGAGGAAACCCAAAATAAATTAGGCTTCAAAAAAATGCCGCCATCCATCTCTTATCGGAGCCTGTGGTTGCAGACACTCACCTGTTGTGGTGACTACTTCCACCACGTCTTCATCCTCCTGCTCATCTTGTGTTGGGGGGATTTCCCCTTCTTCCAGAGGGGGGGGGCTCTGGTCTCCTCGGATGAGGGGTGTCCTCCGAGTCTTTTCTCCCCTATGTAAAACAAAAATGGTATAATTAGCACACAGATATTTAATGTCAGAACTATAAAGATGAAACATTGCTTGGAAGTGGGGTACAATTGTCTATTTTAGCCGAGTTCCAAGATGTATATTTTTTATTGCCCTTTGTCAAGCTGCAATACTTTACCTGTTTGGTAAAAGCTTCACAGATGTAGCCCCCCCTATAGTATACACTGGGGCACCTGTGTGGCCCCCCTAATAAAAATGTTGTTCTTGTGTCCCACACTAGTGCTCCAGTGTCCAGATGTGAAAACAGCTGCTGAGTGTCCTCTCCTTACACACAATCTAGTTTGCATTTCATTCTAGTAACAAAGCCATCTACACAACCCAATTCTTTGAAGACAAGTATAGGGCGTCAAAATGGTGGCCAAATGCATATGGCCTAAACAATGTTATTTTATCGTCCGAAATAACAATGTGTGATCCGAACGAATAATGTGCCCATGAACATGAAAGTTGCCATTTTAAACTGTACAACAGTTCCTAAAAGCACATGGAGCAGCACGAACGTCATAAACATAAAGAATAGGAACACAGCACAACTACTTACTTTTTTGCAGCACTCTCCGGATCTTTCTGTACTGCTCATGTTCTCGTAATTTCAGGTCCGACCACCGCTTCCTGAGCTGATCTTTCGATCGTCGTACCCTGAATTTCCGGTGCAGACTCCTGACCACTTTCGCCATGATCTTGGCCTTTCTGACATTGGGGTTGGGGTAAGGCCCATACTTCCCGTCATAGTCGGCCTTCTTCAGGATGTCCACCATCTCCAACATCTCCCCAAAGGACATATTTGAGTCCTTTAATCTCCTTCTGGATCGGGACGTTTCAGGCTCCAGCCTTTCCTCCTCCTCCTCCTCCTCATTGCTACAATTAGCACGATCCTGCTGTCTATCCGCCATGTGCTCTTCCCCCACTGCGCCGAACGAAAAGGGGCGGGGAATAGACTAGAAAGAACGTCAGGGGCGGGCGGAGTTATACGCATGCGCAGTGTGTATAAATCGTAACGCGCGCGTCTTACGTACGATCTGTGAGCGGAGGAAGGAGCATCGGAGACGCCGATCGTGCTAACGAAGGTAGGATCTAAACTTGGGCCTATACTGCTTCGAAATGGAAGCCTATATTGTAAAAAGATTAGGGGAGTTTGGCCTGACATTAGGCTTTGTCTTGTGTTGTGTCTTACAGAGAAAATGGATGGGTTCAACGACCACAATTTCCTGCCCCTGTTCATAGACAAGTACAGGGAGCTGCCCTGTCTGTGGCAAGTGAGACACCCCCACTATAACCACAAACAGAAGAGGCAGGCAGCCTTGGAGAAACTGCTGGAGTTGGTGAAGCTGGTGGTCCCCACAGCAACCATCCCTTATTTGAAAGCTAAAATTGGTGGCCTGAGGAGCACATATCTGAGGGAGCGCAAGAAGGTCACAGATTCCCAGAGGTCCGGAGCTGCAGCAGATGACGTTTATGTCCCCAGGCTGTGGTACTACGAGAGACTGCGATTTCTGTCAGACCACACTGAAGTCAGGGAATCCCTCTCCACTCTTCCTTCCACTCTTCCTTCCACCCCAGCTGAGGCTTCCGATGTCCAACCTGGGCCTTCCAGCCAGGAAGAAGTGGAGGAGCCCAGCTGGAGTCAGGTATAGCATTCTTCTACAGATTTCTGGGCAATAAAGAAATTATGTTTACTAGATGTTATTATTGATCACTAATTGCTGATTGAAAGT
Organism: Aquarana catesbeiana; assembly: GCF_042186555.1. Lineage (NCBI taxonomy): Eukaryota > Metazoa > Chordata > Amphibia > Anura > Ranidae > Aquarana > Aquarana catesbeiana. The sequence continues at coordinate 86,373,210 of NC_133330.1, read as the reverse complement.
GCTTTACATATCAATACACAGTAGTAGGCACCCAAAATTGGGAAAAGAATGAAAACTGCTGGGCTCAGAAGGATAGTCTGTTATATTTGTTAACATTCAATTTGCAGCAGTCAGGAGGTGAAAATTGTGTGTGATTGATGAATAAAAAACTAAAACTATGTCCCTTTTTCATACACAGGAAGACCTCAGCCAGGAGGAGGTTGTGGAATGTGGCAGCCAGGAGGAGGCGGGGATTAGTGGCAGCCAGGAGGAGGCGGGGCTAAGTTGCAGCCAGGAGAAGCCTGGGACCAGTCGCAGCCTGACTGAGTCTCAGGTTCCTCCCCTCCGCCTTCCATACAAAAGGGCCAGGAAGGCCACTCCGAGTCCCGTGCAGGATTCAGCATACAGGCTGATCCAGGAGGCTTCGGCGTCCCTCAGAGCCTTCCCCAGTCCTGAAGAGGCCTTTGCCTGCATGGCTGCCACAAAATTGCAGGGCATGCAGGAGGGCCAACGCAAGATCTCTGAGGACCTGATTTATAAAGTCCTACGTAAGGGGTTGAGTGGGGAACTGACACACAAGATGGATGTCATGGAGAGGGACGATCCTCCTCCTCCTCCTCCTGCTGCCACAACTAGACCACCACAGCCAAAGCCTGGAAGGAAGCGTGGAGGGAAGACCAAAGAGTGATGACCCTGGGTTCAGTCTGGTCTGACAGAATCTGCAGTCTCTCGTATGACCACAGCCTGGGAACACAGATGTCATCTGCTGCTTTCCGGATCTCTGGGACTTCTGGACCAGACTGCCCTCCCTTAGATAAGGACTCCTCAGGCCACCAATTTTGCTTTGAAATAATTGATGTGTGCCCTGGGGGTCCAAGGCTTCACCCACTTCTGCAGTTTCTCCAGCGTTGCCTCCCTCTTTGTTTAGTTGTGAGCCCTTAATAAAATTTTTTTAGGGAAATTATACTCTCCTGTGTGTGTTTTCATTCAAAAAGGACAGTTTGTTGGTGAGGATTCAGGTACATTTCTAAAGTACAATGTGAAATTAACAAGGGACAACAACACCAAACAATCTCCTACAGATTAAATAGAACAACATATTAGTGGAGTTGTGGGAACTTGTCACCAAAAACACACACAAACATTTTCGGGAGTACAAATCAAAATCACAAAAAAAAAAAAAAAGAGAAACACAAAAAAAGAATCTACATTAAAGTCCAAAAATAACAAAAAATTTTGTTGTCAGATGTGAGAAATCTAAATATATTGAGGGAATCCCGATAAATATAACGAAAGAAGTTTGTGAGAAGTGTGTGTGAATATGAGCATCAAAACGACTTAATTCTTGTCACATTATAAAGAAGAAGAGAGTGCGCTGTATTAAACCATTTTGAACATTGCAGCGTGACGAAAGTGCTGTATCCATTCCGAACGCTACGTTTACCAGAACGAGCTGTCCCGTGTCGGAATTTCTTCTGAGCATGCGTGGCACTTTGTGCGTCGGAACAGGCCACACACGGTCGGAATTGACGCGATCGGATTTTGTTGTCGGAAAATTTTATCTCCTGCTGTCCAACTTTGTGTGTCGGAAAATCCGATGGAAAATGTCCAATGGAGCCCACACACGGTCGGAATTTCCGACAACACGCTCCGATCGGACATTGTCCATCGGAAAATCCGACCGTGTGTACGGGGCATAACACTACCCCCTCCCCAGACTGACAATGCTGCTGTCCAAGGGTGTCTCCATTGCTCCTCCCGAGGAGCAGAGACACTTTTAAGGCCCCGTTCATGTCTCGCAATTTGATATCACAAGCAGAATCACTGCAATTCTGCCCCCGATCCCAATTTGCATGGCAATCACAACAAAATGCGACCACAATCGAAGCAGAATCGCATCGTATTGGGGTGCCATTGAAAGATAAAGACAACCCAAATGTGGTGCGATTCTGCTGCGATTGTCACAAGACAGGATGGCGTGATCATCACGACAAACTGCGCTTTCCCAGATTGTGGGAGCAGGAGCTTCTTTTCAGGCAACAAACACACATAAGGCAGCCCATTCAAGTGAATAGGCTACCCTATGCGATGCGCAGAATCACATGAAAAGCGCAATGTCAGAATTGTGTAGCTAGAATGCTCGCTCCCACTACGCAATGATGTGAATGGGGCTTAGGATTGGAAGTGTGTTACTGACTGGATCACCAGATGAAAAGAAAAAAAAGCATAAAAAAGTATGCAGCCACTACATCTAATGATTGGTAAGTGCGGATATAATACATTTTAGATTTGGGGTTTATTACTGCTTTAAGTATTTCCAGCAGCCTGGGAACTACTAGTCATGAAAGGAGTTAATCCCATTTAGTCATCAGCGAACCGATTGTTAAGGGGTTAATCATTTCCAGCCACCAGAGAGCTGCTATTCATGAAAGGCAGAATCACATGGAGCCACCAGAGAGTCACTAGTCTAGAATTGGAAGTCTCCAGCCGATGGGGTTAAATATACAGGGGGGGGAGGTGAATGTGTGGTGTTGATGAGCGGGAAGCAAGCATGCTAGAGCGAGACAGGGTTACACAATTGCTGTGATGCTACAGCTTCTGAGGAAATGAAATATCAAGGGGAACTTGCTGCCTCCCCCCTCCCCCCTCCAGCACTCCCATGCTGCCAGTAACCATGTGAGCTCATCTGAGCCACAAAAGAAAAAACAGTCCTCATTGGCAAACATTGCTGAATGAGGAAGCTGCAATTAACTGCAAGTAACACACATCCCTGACCAGTCACCCTGAACCAGACATACTACAAATGTAAGGAATGTGAGGCGGAAGAATAAAGCACTAGATAAGAAGGCGGAGGGATACGACCTCCAGCACTCCGGCACTATATAAGGAAAATCCATCCTCCCGCCACGTCAATCTGCAGGTGGAATGAGAGAAGTAACGTAGAAAGATTGTCGGCAGCTTCACTTTAAAGAAGCGCTTATTTATTAATTTGGTTGTTATCGTTCCAAGTGCCAGGTTATAGAAGTCCACCACCGACCATCCACGCGGCCACCATGGCTGTATAGCGGCAGCAGCGGCCAGCGGCGACCCCACCCTAGGCCAGTGCAAGGCAGCAGCAACCAGCAGCGCTGGCAGCTCCAGGCTTCGTCACAAACATGGCGTGAGTATACCGGGGAAATGGGACTGTTCTTTTTGGGTCGCTGAAGGGTCTACTATAGCATTGTATCAGTCTGTACGGGTACTGGGTGTGTGGTTCCATGGAGGATTTTAAATGATAAAAATTCCATCATGGTGTCTGCTGTAAGCTAATGTACCAGATTGAAGATATTTCATTTAAAAGTATTTAAAGAGTTATTTTCAGTTAAGTCCAATGAGATCTGAAAATTACGATCACATAGCTAAAATAAAGACCCTTAATCTTGTGTTAAAACTTTGTGAATGAAGCCTTGTGTGTAAAGTGCTTTGATTTAAAATGATAAATAAAATAAAATCACGTAGAGATTACAATGTAGAAGGCTTTGTGACTCATTACGTGTAGATCCCAGTAGGGTGGAGGATGTCCCATGCCTCGTCTTTATAATAGTCGGGGACGTTCTCATGGGAGATGCTGCCTATTAGCTTTTCTGTAACAGCTGTTGGCTTTTTATTCCTCGTGAGTGTCTCATGTTACAGTATAGCAGATGTCTGTGTAAAGGGTATTTTTAAATGTATGGTCAGGCTGGGTGAGCTTTCCTTGTCCAATTCATTGTCAAATTCTAAAGTTCGAGGAGGACAATGAGAAATTTAAACTAGTAATCTGTAAGATGGAATGTTGCGTGTCTGTGTTAAAATGTATTTGAGGTTAAGATGGCGTTGATCGCCTGAGGGTGGGGAAGAAACCAGACGGTCGGATTGTGAAATGGCGGCTGAGCTGCTCTTGACTAACGTGGTGTGGGAGTGACTGAGGGGGAAGTGACCATATATGGTCATGAGGAAGCTGCATTCCAGTTGTATAGGCATTTGACTGCTGGGAGAGAAAAACGATTAACCAAGTTGGGCTCATCGTATGTAACAATCAAATATAATTGATGAGCTATAAATAGGCACATGGATCTAGAAGTATGGTAAACACGGCTTTAATATTTTCAGCTAATGTAAACTGTATCCTTAATCAGATTCAATTTTACTAGTAAAAATGGCTACAAACCAGACGGCAACTACTTTGATGGGCATTTATTTAGGCATAATAACAAGCAAGGTTTCCTAATCGGCACGCAAAAATGAAATGTAAAATTTTAGGAAGCTATGACAGATGGTAAATAAAACAACGACATACAAAGGAAGACTTGAAACACAAAGACGCAGATGGGTGGGTGGGTGGGGGGGGGGGTACTCTAGCTAGTTCTGGTTACAAATGTTTGCTCCACCCTATTGCACTTCCTTGTATTATGTGTCATCTCAACCCCTCCCCACAGCTAAACAAATCTTTAGCAACAAAAAGCCCGCCACAATTATCTTGTCACGCATTTTCTCCCCCATTCATGCAGTCACAAGCCTTTTATTAACCACTTCAATACCTGATTATGACTCCAGTGCATTTCTCAAAGGCAGGAAAGAACAGGGATGATTTATCCTCCTTTTGTAAAACCAGACAATGCAAACCTGAAGCAGTGAAACTGAGATAGATGTAGTACAATCAGTTTTTTTTTCATAATTTTTACCCTCCGCTACTGGAAAAACGTAAAAAAAATAAAATAGTGAATGTCTAAAATATTTACAAATCAGTCAGTTGTTCAGGATTTTAGATGTGGATTTGCAAATACACACAAAAACCAATAGACCATTAGTTCTGTTGCATTGTAAATATGTATATCATTTATTTTTCTTTCAGGCTCCTCAAGGCATCCCGCAGCAGCATTGCTGTATACGAGGAAGAAAGCTCAGAAACAAGCTTCTACTTGAAAGCCCTGATACTTATAAAAGATGAACCTTTTAAGCGAAGATCTGATGTTGGGGGACTTTTTGTCCCCCTTCAACCAGTCGTTTTTGGCGGCTGATGAAAGTTTGGGTCTCTTGGATGACTGCATCGAGGTGTCCGGGTACCTCCCATCGCATGGGTTCTCCAGCGAAAAGGCTAAGAATGGCGTCTCTGAACTGCTGCCTTTGGCTGAACCCTTTGGCAGTTTCCGGGGTAAGAGTACTTCTACTAACAGTCCTAGGCCATGTATAAATCCTTACATTGCTTTTTGATTTCACTTTACCTATCATATTCAATCACAACACTGGTAAATTATGAAAGATACCAAACATTTATTGCAAAAAGGTGTTCTAATTTGATGTAAAATATCTTTGATAGTGAACTCTTTGAACCAGAGGCTTTGGTTCTCACTTCTAACTATCCGATTTCTTAACAGGAGACGCCTTCTCCGGCATGGATTGGATGGTGGAAAAAATGGACCTGAAGGAGTTTGATTTTGATTCCCTGCTTGGAATGGAAGATCTAGAATCCACTGTCTCGCCTGATGAGCTTATGGCCACGTTGGATGACTCTTGTGATCTTCTGGAGGACCCACCTCTCCCACCAGTGTTTGGCCAGTATGTGCCATCACCTGCCCAAATCTTACTTCCAGAAAGACCACTGGAGGCAGATCAAGTGGCTCCAGTGAGTCCCAGTTTATCAGAGTCTAATATCTCTAGCCCTGACCATTCTTTTATCTTGGATGTAGGAAGTGAGGTAGATGTTGCTGAGGAAGATAAGAAATCAGTAATCTACTTTCTTGAAGTTCCAAAATGTGATAAAGAAGATTCCTCAGGTAATGACAGTGGTATTTTTATGAATCCACTTCTGAAGTCTGAGAAGGAGGATTCCTCAGATAATGACAGTGGGATTTATATGAGCCCGTCATATCTGGGGTCTCCTCAGGAAAGTCCTGCATCTACTGTAGAGTACCCTAGTAGTGTACAATCTTCTCCCAGTTCCCCTATTTCCGAGAGACCCAAACCTTATGACCTTCCCTCTAAGAATAAAGAAGTCTTGGCAAAGGTAAAAACTGTAGGGCATCCCAGAGTAGACAAGAAGACGAAGAAAATGGAGCAGAACAAAACAGCAGCCACTCGCTACCGGCAAAAGAAAAAAGCAGAACAAGAGTTAATATCTGAAGAGTGTCGAGAACTGGAACAGAAAAATGATTCCCTCAAAGAAAAAGCAGACTCTATAGCAAAAGAGATCCAGTATTTAAAAGACCTAATAGAAGAAGTCCGCAAGGCCAAAAGCAAACGAGCAAAAAGTTCTTGAGACGGGAGATAGTTGGAGCGTTGTGTATGTTGTGTGTGTGTGTATATATAGGTTACATGAATGTAAAACAAGTATTAATACGTAATGTCTACTCAATAAATTATTTTAAAGGTAAATGTTTAATTTGTGTTGGGAGCTCTTGGTAACGTTTGCTGGTGTAAGTAAACTGGTATGTATTTGGTTAATGACTTCGGTGGTCAATCCACAAACTAGTCTCAAGATCTGGACTAAGTATGCTTGGGCAAAAATGTTACCTCCTGATTACTGTTTCTGTTAAATTATCTTCGCTTTACCATTCCCTAAATTTCACAATTAAAGCAACTGTCATGAGAGAATTATGGGTGATGCTATTGTAGGTCTCTACTGAAAATGCTAGATGCCTGGCTGTTTTTGGCTTCAGGATGGTTGAGTCCCAACCCTGGAACAAGCATGCTGCTGTAAATGAGTGCCAAAATTCCTCAGGGTGGATTTACAAAAGGGAATTAGACTTTGCACTTTGCAAGTGCAGTTGAACTCTTCAAAGAATACCCAATCACGTGCAAGAAAAAAAAAAAAAGTTTTTCTGCTTGCACATGATTGGACAATGGAAGTCCGCAGAGCTTCCCCTCATTTACTGAGCTCTGGAGAAATTGCATTTTTTAGAGTGCAACTGCACTTGCAAAGTGCACGGACTATTTTCTTTTAGTAAATCAACCCACTTATCTTGGTAGGTGTCCAGTGTCAGCAACTTAGACTACACTGAAATTAACCACTTGCTTACTGTGCACTTAAACCTCCCTCCTATCCAGACCAATTTTCAGCTTTCAGCGCTGTCGCACTTTGAATGACAATTGCGCGGTCATACAACACTGTACCCAAATGAAATTTTTATCATTTTTTCACCACAAATAGAACTTTCTTTTGGTGGTATTTGATCACCTCTGCAGTTTTTACTTTTTGTTGAAAAAATGTAAAAAAAATGAATTTTTTTTTAAATATATTTTTTTAAAAAGAAATTTAAAACAGGTCATTTTTCTCCTTTGATGTACGCTGATGAGGGGGCAGTGATGGGCACTGATTGGTGGCAGTGATGGGCAGCACTGCTAGGTGGCACTGATTGGCATTACAGGTGGGCATTGATAGCTGGCACTTGTGGGCACTGTTAGGTGGCACTGTGGGCACTATTAGATGGCACTGAGGCAGATGTGCCTCTTCCACTTCGGGACCGATGTCCCTCACATGCGAGCCGGTGATCGGCTTTTTTTTTCTACTCACGCTGTCAGCGTGAGTAGAAAAAAAAAACGATTACCGATCTTTTGTTTACAACATGTGATCAGCTGTCATTGGCTGACAGCTGATCACATGGTAAGGGGCCGGGACCGGTCCCTTACTTGGATCGGTGATCACCCGAGTCTCAGTGACTTGGTTGCCCTACAGGGGCATATGACGGTCATATGACGGCCTCCCGGGAATTCAGGTCTGCGCTGTGGATGTGAAGTATCAGAATGACAGCCAGGGAACTAGCATTCTTAAAGGAGAATGACAGCCTCCATTAATCTTATAACACTGTTCCTTTTTAAGGAAATTTTCTTGGCATGACCCAAAACCTTCTACACCACCTCTAGATCATGTCAGCATATTTTTCTTTTACCTTGTTCCTGTAGCAATGATCAGCTTTTTAATACTCTGCGTGATGTCTTTACCAGGCTTGCAAAATTCTTGCCGGGACAGCTGCTGGAAGTTCAGTTCTTGTTGAATAGGCATTTCCCAAATGCTCCTTTCCCACACACAGTGGGGGTTATTTACTAAAGGCAACTCCACTTTGCAGTACAAGTGCATTTGAAAGTGCAATCGCTGTAGATCACTGTAGATCTGAGGGGAAGCTCTAAAATGAGGGGAAGCTCTGCAGATTTTATCATTCAATCATGTGCAAGCAAAAATGCTGTTTTTTATTTTCCTTGCATGTCCCCCTCAGCTCTACAGCGACTGCACTTCCAAGTGCACTTGCTGTGCACTTGTAGTGCAAAGTGGATTTACCTTTAGTAAGTAACCCCCAGTGTGTAGGCATACTCCTGGAAGTCAAGGCATTATTTTGTTGGAAAAGAAAGTAACGTGTGCATGTTGAGAGGTGTGGGGATTGATGAGTTCCTGGCTGACATTCTGGCTTTTCTTTGTTGCAGGTAAGAAAAAAAGAGTGTGCATTTGTAATTCTGACCTCATTTTCAGGAGGTCAGCAGTGGCAAGCCCATATTTATCTTATAACAAATAGGTCTGTGAGTTTGTTTAATCAAGGCAAGACAAAAAAGGGGAAAAGTGGGAATCCCGCCTAAATTGAACACAAGGTAGTACTCACCGGGTATATAACGGGGGGTGTAATCAAAATACTAAGACAAAAAAATATATAAGGTAAAAAACCAAAAGACTATAACACGCCCTAAAGAGTTGACATTTTTGACTGACGGACTGACTAACTGGGTATTATTTGTACTTCTTGTGATCGGCTTCAGTGTCATTTCACTTTAGGAAAGAGTGTGAATATTTCTGCGTTTGCAGAATCACGCTGTCTTCTCAGGAACTCTACTGTTCAGCCCTCACCTTTAGGTAGCTGGGGGTATATATAGGTGTAGCAGGGGAGTGCTCTATATCGGGGGTGAGAGGGTTCCATGGACTGCAGATTTCCATTTTTGTCATCCAGGTATATACTGCATGGACCATCTGTTTACAGGTCATAATTTGGGAGGCTATAGACAGGTCGGTGGGTTCCCACTTTGTGGGACTTCCTTCTTTGATCTATTATAGGGGATTTAGGGATTTTATTAATTGCCTTTATTGTATTCTGCTTTTTATAGCTAATAAAACTGTGTAGGTCAACTCTTTAGGGCGTGTTATAGTCTTGGTTTTTTATTTTATATATAATTTTTTTTTTTTTTTTATCAAGGCAAGATACAAGGTTCTCTCTAAAGCCCATCTCCTACTCTCCTCTTGCCCAGTAATAGGCTGCTCAGGCACACACTTCATAGGGGGAGAAAGAGAGTAATAAGTCGCATGCTTCTCCATACCTGGAAATATGACGTATTTTCACAGTAAATTGCTGGCAGAAGAGATGGGTTATAAGCGGAACTTGGTATATTCCCTAGCTGGTCAAAGTAATGCTAGGTCAGGGCTGATAACAGTCCTGCCTGTACCGACAAGGTTCTATTTCCATTTCTGCAGATCTCTGCATGATGCGGCCAGTTCACTTTTCCATGTCATTATGCTGATGCCTGCCCCACAGTAAGTGCACTATACCTGAAGGTCAGCATAACACACAGGAAACTAATGTTTTCAGAATTAAAAGCCACCAGTTTCTGTGTATCATACAGAACTGAACCCTGCCTTGACCACAGGTAGACCAAGAAACAGCAAGGAAGTAGAGGGTTGGTTGTAGACTTTCAGAGTTTTTAATTGCTTTTTCTGCATGGTGGGAGGGCGTATAGAAGAACTAAAAAACATTTTTCACTTGAAGTGTAATTCTGTCTATACACGTAAATAGCCTTAAAACTGTCCCCATTCCCTTCCTCTTCCTAACATCTACTGTATGCTGAGAAAGATGTAACAAAGATGTATATACTTACCTATTTTTAGGCAGCTCTGTGTCAGCCAATGGCAGCTGCATAGGGGAGGTGATAGCACTCTGATAACAGCTAGTAAAGCCTGGAGTGCTGACTTTACCCCTAGGCTTCAATGGCCCATTCATTATTGGCTCTCCTTCCTCTCCCCTGAAGCCACGCTGGCTAACACAGGGGAGCTGGATTAGGTGTATAGCCGGAATTCCACTTTAAGTCTGTTTGAAGTCTGAGTCAAATTCTAACTGTGCATCATGGCTTGTCTAAGTCATATATTATCCACTTTATTTTATTTTATCTGAGCTTGAGTGGCAGGGTTCAGAGGTCATCGGAAGCCTTGTTGCTGCCCTATCAAAGTACTCTAACACCCAAATGTTTATCCTAACTTCTTAACCCCATAATGACACAGTAACACATATATGGGGTGTCCAGGAGGTGGGCTTTAAATCTGGTTGCCATGTATATGTGTTCCTGTGTTTGTGCTGGGAGTGCACTGCAAAGTGCACTCCCAGCACAGATGGGGCTCTCACTGAGGGTCCTGGGTCTTCTACTAACAATGGGGACCTGGGACTCCCAGTACATGGTCACCTTATCACTGTGATAGCCTCTACAGTCACTGTCATTGTGCAGCCCCGGTCATGTGTTTTCTTTTCTCTTCTGAATGGTGAGACAGATACATTGGGGGTTATTTACGAAAGGCAAATCCACTTTGCACTGTAAATAAGCAAAAGTGTGTTTACAAAAACTTAAGAAAAAAATAGGTAGATCAATGTCAGGGTTAGTGTTAGCGTCAAGGCAAGGTTCAAAGGTCAAGGCTAGGGTCAGCATAATTTAGCTTCAAAAAATGCCACAATGTTTACTCTCCTGCGCTGTGCAGTAAGCCCCAACATAATTACAGTCTCCTATCTTGACTTACTTGAGTGGGTAATACACACCTCGCTGCCTTACTGGGGAGGTCTGAAAATACTGAAAGCATAGAAGAAAACTTGCATATTTCAGCCTATTTTAGGTAGGGTTTTAAAAAAGTTCATTTTTAAAATTAGTGTCAATTAAGTCCTGTACACATGGGACAGCCCGTTTGTTCAGCAGCCTGTCTGATAAAAGCCAGCTGTACTTCCGGCGAAGGGGCATAACCTAAAAAGAGTTAGCGATCAGCGCTCTCAGCGTGTTCTGGTAGGGGGGCAGTCAGTCGCAATAGCTCAGCGGAGAGATCACTGCACTAATGTCGGATAGTTAGTACAGCATGCTCCTCAGTTTGTTTGTTTTTCTCAGTCCACTGGGTTGAATGAAAAAAAAAAACGTATGGTGTGTACCTAGCTTTATTGTGAATGTGTTTTAGGTAGGATAAGAAAAGCAAAATGAGCACTATTGTTTCTGGGCCCTACTACAGGTACAAATAACATACACATATGTGGTATCGCTAATATCTTCAGGAGCAGGAAAATTTATTTTGGATTGTTCTTTGGTGGTAGGTTATGATAATGGCAAGAACAGCTAAATTTAAAAGAATTTTTTTTTTTTTTTATATAGGAGATGTCTGTTGCAATTTACCACCAAGTGAAAGCTCAATTTGTCCAAAAATAAAACAAAAAACGCAGTAAAATCCACCTGCATACACACAGTATTTGAAATGATATGTACAGCTTTACTAACACCTATCAAAGTTGCCAATCTCATAAACATAAAAAGTCTTTATTTTTTTCAAGACAAACAAAAGTCCACTTATCTTCAGCACAAATGAAACATAGCATGGTATGAATCACGGTATGAAGGGATTTACCCATAGTTAGGAAAGTCCAAATTGGGCAGCACCCAGCCAGGTGTCCCCTCTCCAAACTCCTACTACTCCACCTCTGCGCTAGGAGCCTCCTGCCAATCAGGACATCCAAATGCACCAACAAAAGTAGCTAGCTGAAGATTCCAGGCCTTCTTCTTCCAAGGGACTGAAGTTACTGGTGCCATACGGGCACACACATACACCCAGGGCTCCGGATATATAGCGAACAAGGGGGGTGATCTGACTTGGGAGTAACATTATTGAACCAAACTAGGTACAGTGTTTGCTGTTCTTTGGGCCTGTGGTGTCTCGGGACAAAAGGGAGAGGTTTGACATAAGAAACGGTCATTCTTCTGCTGTCCTCCTGCCTGGACTCATAGAGCCCAATTTAAGTAGAGTTGGTGGTCGATCTGTTAAAGTAATTTGCCATTTCGTAATCTGTCATTGTTAAAGTGTTTTCCCCCTGCTTTTGGGGTTATTTGCCTTGAAGAGTCCCCTGAAAGCAGCCAGACAGTATCATTGAGTTCTATTGCTCTTACTCTTCAGTTATTATCACATAGATACTTGAGATATACTGTATTTGTCTACTATTCCGTTATACTGTTACCGTTTGTTCCATTCTTAAGAAATTTCACAGTAAAGATAATTTCTGTGTTTACCATAATTTGTGTCCTTTTACTGTGGTGTTCGCACAAACATTATTGCCAGGTGTGCCAGAGGGGCTGAGACTGTTCTTGGAGTTGAGAGGCAGAGTACAGAACCAAATATACTCAAGCAGCTCCTACGGGGGTAGCGCTACACACTTTTGTTTCTCTGTAGAAACTCTTTAGCTGGCTGGGTTTGTAGCTTAGACAGGGTGGAAGCAACCTGCACAAGATCAGCTCCTGCAGGGTCCCTTAAAGCGGGGTTCCACCCAAATTTTGAACAATATCTGTATGTATTCTCTTCCTTGCCTAGATGCTGACATGCCGTTTAAAAAATTTTAAATCGCCGTAATTACCTTTTATTTTTCTATTCTTCTTTGCACTTCCTGGTTCTCCTCCCATGGGAGTAGGCATGTTTCTAGCCTCTCCCAGACTCCTGGGAGCTAGTCTCAGGCTTCCCAGGATGCCACTGAGCATGTGCGGGAACAAGCGGTGAATGCTGGGAGCACAGCATTCACCACATCCAGGAAATAAATGCTCGTGGGCTTCAAATGCCCACAATGAAGATGGACACCGCCTGCAGTGAATAATATAAGTTATTCTTTCCGACGAAATCTGACACAGGCGGACATATTACACACAATATGTGAGTATGTAATGCTGAGAAGAAAAGTTTGTGAATGAACTAAAAAAAAAAAAAACGATAGATAGGTGGACCCCCGCTTTAAACTGACACCTACCACAGTGGATACCATTTCTCTGCCTCTCCAGGATTTTAATGAATTTACATGATACATTTGGTAATTTTTTTTTTTTTATTCCAGGCTGATGTACCTTGTAGCTCACCTCACTCACTTTTTCCACCATCTCAAGCAGTCCCTGCCACTTGGCCAAGAACTTACTCTCTACTGTATGGAATTAGAACAGCCACCCGTGTCTCCAATTTAAAACAGATTTTAGCTGACCGATTGTACACTCTTCTTCGGGCTTCCTGAGCCTTCTGGAGATGCTTCCTTACTTTCAACATCACTTTAGCCACCCTCTCTCACTTTTGGGAGATATGTTCTATCACCGTTTAATGTGGGGAGGATTCACTTTCCCACATTTATTTTACTAGGTTGAGCAACCCACGTGGCCTTCACCCATACACTAGCTAAAACTGCAAAAACCCTGTGAACGCTTGTGGAACCTCCTGGATGGCAAACAGAGCAGAAAACAACATGTCCCAATCCTTCCTGTCTTTCTGGACCATTCTTTTTAGCATTGACTTTAGGGTTCTATTAAACCTCTCGACAAAGCCACCTGTCTATCTAGACGTGTGCAACTGCTTGATCTGAAACAGTTTGCCCAACTCCATCAGTATCTCTTTGGGAAACCCAGTTCTCAAAAATATAGCATGACATAACTCCAGGGCAATGGCCTTAGAGGAAGTTTTCTTAAAGGAACAACTTCTGGATACCTATTGCTAATCTAGGACTACTAATACATATTGGTGTCCCCTTGCTGACTTTAATAAGGATCCCACAAGATCCATAGTAATCCATTCAAATGGCACCTCAGTTATTGTCAGGGGTACCAAGGGGTTTCTATAGTGTGACTCTGGGGTGGTTAGCTGGGAAGTAGGACAGGACGCACAGTACCATTTAACCTCAGCATTCACCCCTGGCCAGTAAAACTGGTCAGTTATTCTTGCCTCAATTTTTTTCCACCCCTAGGTGTTCTCCCAATGCCTTGTTGTGGGCTAAATCGAGGACAATCTGCCTATATGGCTGGGGAACCAGCAATTGCTTTACAGTCTCCCCTTGGATTTCAGCCACTCGATAAAGCAAGTCCCCATTGAACGCAAAACGAGGAAACCTTCGGTCCACCCCAGGCATATGTGGGACTCCATTAATAATGGAAACCTGCTCTCTAGCATTAACCAAAGAAGGATCCTGCATTCAGTCAGTGCGAAACACACCCTCGGATACATCCAAGTATGAATGCACAGGACTAGAGGAAGTTTCTCCTTCATCCTCATCAACCGGGACCTGTAATGGGGAAACTTCCTCTTCGTCCTCTCCCACCATGACCTGTACTGGAGAGGATTCCCTCTCCTCAAAGATCAACTCAGTCCTGGGACCTGGAACATGAGCATCATCAACCATATCATTATTTACAATGTCATAACCATCAGCATACAGTATATCTCAATATTAGGGAAGTTTGTTGTGGGCAGTTCTGGACCAGACCCCTCAAGATTTGGCCCTGAAAGGCCCAGAGTTTCCAGTTTTCTTGGCTGTCCAGGAACAGTTTTCTTGGTTGTCCAGGTAGTCCCTTCTGTACCTGCGTCCATTGCTCACAATAATATAGATACAATGAACAGTCCTGTCCTACTATGATATCATGTATCAAACTATTCACCACCCCAACCTATTGTGTCACAGTGGTACAGCCATAGGCAAAAGACACCGGAGCCAGGGTGTACTCCCTTGTGTCCTCCCCGATGTCCCCATGGATATATAGATACACACTACTTGGAGTGTCTTACCTACCAGCCTCGCCAATCACCCTAGTGTGTACCAGCTTTACCATGCTGCCAGAATCCAGTAGGGCCTTGGCAGGGAGGTGGTTTACCCATACTTCACACTCAAACCGACCTGCAGCCAAGTCGAGATGGGAGGGACATGCTCTTTTCAAATAAAAAGAGGCTTTCCTGTCGTCCTGCAGTCCATGGGCTCCTCCTAAAATGGGAACTGTGTCACTGTCCGGGTATGTCCACCATTTTCCTGACAGGGACTGACCCTTGCAGGCCCGAGCAAGGTGAGGCATGGATGCAGGTTCCTGGGTCTGGCAGGGCTTCCTTTCTAGTCACTGTAGCTGCCCTTGGTGTGGGTTCTCAAAGCTTGGCATGCCCAAGCATTTCCAACACTATTTACATTTCAACCAACTTCATTAGCTAGTCTGCTGTTGTAGGGTCTCCATGGCTCACCTAGCACTGCAGGTCATCTTGCAGGGACCACAGGTACCAGTCCATCATGATCTGTCCACCATTTGAGGGCATGTCAGCTTCTCTGGTTGCAGCCATTTCTTAGCCAGCTACACCAGTTCATGCGTCTGGGATCTTGGTGGCCGGTCAGGCTGGTATTTTCCAGCAATGCAACCTCTGATCCTGTACTGCAGTAGTCACCCCAAGACTGGCCTGGATCTCTGCCTTCAATTGCTCATAGTTCTTGATGTCCTCTGTTGGCAGATCAAAGTAGGCCTTTTTCAGATCACCAGTAAGAAAAGGAATGATATTGTCAACCTATTGGTCCACCCTCTCTCTCCGATATCCTCTTGAAAATTGTTAGAAAGTCTTCCACATCATCACTGGATATGCATTTTTGCAAGTAATGGCTGGCACTCATGGCCACCTGGTTAATCTGGGCAACAGTCGCTTGCTCATGTCCCTAAGCAAGATGCAGCACCGCCTTCCGCAAAGCAGCCACTTGTCTTTATTTTCTTCAAGGCAAATAAAAATAAGGCAAATAAAAACAGAGCTTTCTGCAGCAAACTTAAATACCTTAAGTCCAGAAACAAGGACACAAAGTCCATTTATCTTCAGCATTTATCTACAGCACAAATGATACATAACACAGTATCAGTCCTATAAGGGATTTGCCCACAGCTAGGAGCTTCCTGTCTTTTAAGTGATGCTTTCTGAAGGTACGCTTAACCACTTCAGCCCTGGAGGATTTGGCAGCTCAATGACAGGAGGACTTTTTACAATTTGACACTCCGCTGCTTTAACTGGTAATTGTGCAGTCATGCAATGTTGTACCCAAACAAAATTTGGTGTAATCTCACTTTAGTCACACCATGCTTCCTGTTAATGATAAGAGTATTCCATACCATAATGGCAAGCAGTTCCTGTGACTAGGAACTAATCCAATAAAGGATGTTTAACCACTTCAGCCCCGGAAGATTTGGCTGCTGAATGACCAGGCCATTTTTTGAGATTCGGCACTGCGTCGCTTTAACTTACAATTGCGCAGTCGTGCGACGCTGCACCCAAACAAAATTAATGTCCTTTTTTCCCACAAATAGAGCTTTATTTTGATGGTATTTGATTGCCTCTGCAATTTTTATTTTTTGCGATATAAACGCAAAAAGACTGAAAATTTAGAAAAAAAAAGATATTTTCTACTTTTTGTTATAAAAAAAAAATTAATAAACTAAATCTTAGTCATACATTTAGGCCAAAATGTATTCAGCCGTATGTCTTTGGTAAAAAAAAAATGTCAATAAGCTTATATTTATTGGTTTGCGCAAAAGTTATAGCGTCTACAAACTAGGGTACATTTTCTGGAATTTGCGCAGCTTTTAGTTTATGACTGCCTATCTCATTTCTTGAGGTGCTAAGATGGCAGGGCAGTACAACCCCCCCCAAATGACCCCATTTTAGAAAGTAGACACTCCAAGGAAATTGCTGAGAGACATGTTGAGTCAATTGAATATTTTTTTGTCATAACAGAGCCTAGATCTCTCCTCTGCCCTCAAAGCATCTGACCACACCAAGATTGGTGTGATAAAATGCTTTGCCAATTTCCCAATGGTGCTGTTTATATCCGGCGAAATCTAAGTCATGAAATGCTCGTAGCTTTCTTAGGCCATAGAGATTGGAGCTGTTCTGGTCTCTGATCAGCTCTATGGTCAGCTGGCTGAACCACCGGCTGCATTCTCGGGTTCCCTGTTGGGACAGGAGAGCACGAGAAAACCATGGAAGACGGTGAGAGGGGGGGGATGTTCCCTCCCACTGCTTATAAAAACAGTCTAGAGGCTAATTAGCTGCTAGAATTGATTTTATATGAAAGCAGACCGCTGGCTGAAAAGAATGATACCAAGATGATACCTAAACCTGCAGGCATCATTCTGGTATAACCACTCAAAGTCCAGTATGTTGCTGGTCCTTGCTGGGCATACATTGTAATGTTCTTTTTTTCATGCAGCCTGTGGGCTGAACGAAAAAAAGAGGTTGATCGGTGGGTATGCCCACCATTAGAATACTGCCCTTCATCCATCCACTTCTAATGATGGGCATACATGCACCATTTTTTTTTAACTGTGGTGGTGAAATCACCTCCCACAGCACTGGAGTCACGGCTTTATGTGTCGTGGGAGCAAACGCTGTTGCTGTCAAGATGAATAAACCCATGCTACAGCTGAATGGCATACCTGCTAAGCAAATGATGGTTAACAATAAAACAAAGTACTGTATATACTCGAGTATAGATCGATCCGAATATAAGCCGAGGCCCCTAATTTACCACAAAAAACTGGGAAAACTTATTGACCCGAGTATAAGCCGAGGGTGAGAAATGCAGCAGCTACTGTAAGTGGAAAGGAGGGTCAACAATGCCCATCTGCAGCTGCATGCCTCCCTGTGTCCTGTGTATACCTCACTGTGTCCTGTGCATGCCTCCCTGTGTATGCCTCCCTGTGTCCTGTGCATGTCTCCCTGTGTCCATTGCAGCCTACCTGTGCACCGATCTGCAGCCTCTGTGTGCCGATCTGGAGCCTCTGTGTGCCGATCTGCAGCCACCATTGCCCGGTCAGCGTGTTATAAAAACATTTGGCGGCCATTCCAGTGTTCAAAAGCCAGGCCTCCTCCTCGTCTGTGATAGGCAGAACACTCAATTTCCCAGCAGTCAGTGTTCAGCCTATCACGGAATACGCTCATCCTCATACCACGGACGAGGATGAGAGGATGTCCGTGATAGGCTGAACACTGACTGCTGGGAAATTGAGTGTTCTGCCTATCACAGACGAGGAGGAGGCGCGTCTTTTGAACAGTGGAATGGCCGCCGAATGTTTTTATCATACGCTGGCCGCCGTCTGTCTGCCTGACGTGCTGATCAGGTAGGCAGACGGCGGTGACTAGTATAAGCCGAGGGGGGCACTTTCAGCCTAAAAAAAAGGGTTGAAAATCTCGGCTTATACTCGAGTATATACGGTAACATTACAGTATAACAGTAATGCCCCGTACACACGGTCGGATTTTCCCACGGAAAATGTGTGATAGGACCTTGTTGTCGGAAATTCCGACCGTGTGTGGGCTCCATCGGACATTTTCCATCGGATTTTCCGACAACAAATTCCGTTGTCGGAATTTCCGATCGTGTGTACACAAATGCGATGCACAAAGTGCCACGCATGCTCAGAATAAATAAAGAGATGAAAGTTATTGGCTACTGCCCCGTTTATAGTCCCGACGTACGTATTTTACGTAACCGCGTTCAGAATGATCGGATTTTCCGACAACTTTGTGTGACCGTGTGTATGCAAGACAAGTTTGAGCCAACATCCGTCAGAAAAAATCCTAGGATTTTGTTGTCGGAATGTCCATGTGTACGGGGCATTAGACTTACCATACCTGCAAAGCAAATACAATAAAACATAGTAAAAATAAAACAGAGATAGAACGATAGATATAGAACAATAGTGAGCGAACAGTAGAGCGGACAGTAGAGAGCAAACATAAGAGAGAAAACAATAGAGAGAGAGAGAAGAAAAATACAACCACAAGTATTTTTGGATTTTTTATTTTATATTTTTTTTTTGTGTGTTTTTTTTTTTCACTTTTTTCACTTTAATAAAAACTGTAAAAAAACTGTAAACTGAACGTTGCAGATTAGGGTCTCTCAAAATGTGATGGCCATCACATCTTTTGAGATCCCGAGACCCTGTGTTAGTGTGCATAGGATTGTGTGGTGCTGTACCCTACGCTAATACTCAACTAGTGTGTGGTAGCGTTAGAAACATTCACCAATACAGAGACCAGGTTGGTCAGGACAGGAGGGACAATAAAAGCGGGTGTCACGCCTAAATCCGCGTTTACTGCAGACACGACATCTTCTTTGGGGTGTTCTTTGGGTAGGGGTACCAGGGAGGACATAAGGAAAATGCCTCTCATGCAGCCAGCTCACTGCATTTGCGTTGGGAAGTTGGGCAAGAGCACCGTCTGGAAACAGAAGGGCTTTGACGATCTCTTCCTGGAATTTAAGGAAGGATCCAGTCCGTCCTGAAGCTTTGTATAGCACAAAAGCGTTCAGCAAAGCCAATTGAAATAAATAAACAGACACTTTTTTGTACTAGCGTCTGGCCTTACGGGAAATTAGGTATGGCGCCAACTGGTCGTTGAGGTCCACCCCTCCCATTCGTGGACACAGAGGGGTTTCTCCACAACACCAGTCGCTGTAGGAATTTGGACTGCCGTGTCTGCGTGAAGCGAGGATAGAACGAAAATATTCCGTGAATCCCTCCACTTAACTGCTAACAAATTATTAGACCTCAAGCAGACTCTCTCCCCCGTCTAAGTCGGGATTCTACAAGCCGTTGGGGGAAGGCCCAGCGATTAGATCGCACAGTGCCACATGCGCCAATTCCATAATCAAAAAGGTGACTAAAAAGTGGCACGCTCGTGTAATAATTGTCCACTTACAAGTGGTACCCCTTTCCGAATAAGGGCGAGTCCCACACTATCTTACCAGCGCTCCCTATGTAGTCTGGGCAGTTCTCCGGCTCTACGTGACTATCTTTTCCCTCGTAAACCATAAAACTATATGTATAGCCTGTTGCCCTGTCACAGAGCTTATACAGCTTTTTTTCCCCTGCATCTGGCACGCTTGCAGGGAAGATACTGTTTGATAGACAAGCGGCCAGAAACTTTTATCAGGGACTCATCAACGCAGACAACTTGATCGGGAGTAAACATGGCTGCAAAACGTTGGTTCATGTGGTTTACGAGGGGCCAAATTTTGTAGAGCCGATCAAATCCAGGGTCACCCTGAGGATGACAGAGTTCATTGTCATTGAAGTGCATGAACCGCAAGATCTGCTGGTATTGTGTCCTGGTCATGGAGGCAGAGAACAAGGGCATATGATGAATTGGGTCAGTGGACCAATATGACCACAACTCACTCTTTTTAGTTATGCCCATGAGGAGGGATCGGCCCAAAAAGGTCTTAAATTCGCAAACCGTAATTGGTTTCCAATCTCTGGCAAGGGTCAGCTGGGGATTAGCGGCGATGAATTTACCAGCATATAAATTGCTTTGGTCCACAATAGATCTATAGAGATCTTCGGTGAAAAACAGCGAATAAAAACTAAGTGACGTAAAATCAACTGTTTTCACCTGATTTCTGGGTTGGCCAGTGAATGGGGGAAGTACTGCTGCAGAAGTGGTGGGCTCCCAATTAGGATTGGCAAATGCAGCAGGAAGGGCAGTATGGGCTCGACGGGCCTGTGTTTGTCTTCTTCTTGGTGGCAGCGGGACACTAATCATGCTTGCTACCTTGCCAGCTTGAACTGCACTTATGGGACTCGCCACGTCACCAAGTGTCACCAAGTGTTACTGCAGTGCTGGATGTACGACCAGGATGTACTAGGCTGCTAGTGCTTGCCAGTTCACCAGAAGGATGAGCGGCGCTAGTACTGGCTCTCTGCTCCATACGAGGGACCTGCGGTTTTTGCACCTCAACGACAGCAGAAGAAGAACGGGGTCTAGTATGCCTGACCTTGGCAGGGACCACAACTCCGTCGTCAGAGCTATCTGTCAGGGTGCTGCTGCTGTCTACAGGTTCGTATTCTGAGCCTGAATCTGACAGATGAGTGACTTCCTCATTACTATCTGTCATGCTCAGAAATGTGTAGGCCTCTTCACTAGTGTACCTTCGATTTGACATTTTGGTCTCTAAATTTACTGGTACAGTAGTGAGCCTCACAGGTAAAAAAGCTCCTGACTGTTAGCAACTGATTCAAATGCTACCAAAAAAACTGTTAGCGTTCACAGGGATCAGGCTGACTCTGCGAACGCTGCAGTTATGTGTTTAGTGTTTTTTAAGTGACAGTAATAGATTGATACTGCACTTGGGTGGGCTGGGCTGGGCGGAGGGGCTAAATGCAGGTGCTAGCAGGTATCTGGGCTGATCCTGCTAACACTGCGTTTTTGGGACCCCTTAACTGCTGGGGACACTTGTATAGATCTGATCAGAGCAGATATCGATCCGTTCAGACACTATACTACTAAAGGGAGGTGTATGGTGCGTGCGAGGGTGTTAGCACTACTGGTACTGATCTGACGCTGCCTGGGGCGATGCAGACCCTATCTGAAGCTAAAACCTAACTTTGATCACCCGCCGGGTGATCAGGGGGTTAAACCTTTATTGGGTAAAATACGGTGGTTGCCCTGATGCTATAAAAAAAATCTAGCTAAACTGCGTCACCCGTGACACTTATACAGTGATCACAGGTGACAGGGGGTAATCAAGGGGGTAAACCTTTATTGGGGGGGGGTTAGGGGGGGGCCTAGACCTATCTGGGGCTAATACTAATTGCCCTAACATTGATTTGTGTCACTAATGACACCAGTACAGCAATAAAAAAAAATCTGATTGCTGTACTGGGTGACACAGTGACAGGTGGTGAAGGGGGTTATCTGGGGGGGTGATCGGGGAGTGAATTGTGTGCCTATGTGACCTGGTGTCAGTGTAGTGCTGTGCAAATCACTTTTAAATGTTATCTCTCCTCTGTCTGGAACGGAAAAGACCGACATGAGGAGAGATGACATCACTTCCCCTGTCAGTGTCTACACTTACACGACAGGGGAACGATCTCATGCGTCAGGACCGATCACCAGGTCCAGGCCAGATATCATTGGCCTGGGCCTGGGGATTGATCGGTTTCTGATTGAATCCGATGGCCGCGGCCGGTGGGGGGGGGGTGCGCCCCCCAGCCGGTCGTGCGCGCGACGTATAGCTACGACACTTCACGCAGCCGGACCAACCTGTCGCAGTATAACTGCGGCAGCTGGTCCGGAACTGGTTAAAGGGGTTATAAACCCTCATGGTTTTTCACGTTAATGGATTCTATAAAAATTATACTCACCTCTATTCCAGCGATGCGATGTTCCTGAGTTCCACCATCTTCTTCTAAGTTCAGGATCTTCAGCCATGTTGGTGGTCTATACTGGGTAACATAACTCTTGCTAACCTGCAGGAGTTCATTCATCCTGGCAGATGCTGAAATTGAACACTGAGCTGCATTCTGCGAACAACGTCAGGTAAAAAGCCTTTATTGCATAAGAGATGTCAAAACCTGAATGTTCACCCGTTATTTATTTATTTATTTTTATGTAAAGTTCCACTCTAAGCTGAAGTGCCAGGGTTAGAAGAGTAAATCAAGCTAAGAAACTGGGCAAATACATGCAGTACACCTGGTGACACTGTCAAAATCTCATGACACAGTGAAACAAACAATTATAAATAATATGCACCTTGTTTTAGCAGGGTCTACATACTTAAAATAAAAAAGGGAAAATAGTTAGCACAAACAGACCAAAAGGTTCAACAATCAAAAGTGGAATCACAGTATTAGCTTTAGAACATCAACAAATGCAATTTATAAGTTCATTTCCCCTATCTAGCTAAGATAACTATAAAAATAGTTGGTGAGCTCAATGATCTGGGTTGGGTCACTGAACAACTGTGCGATAACAGATTCCTTTCGAGTAGTAGCTATCATCAGAGGCGTGCGCAGGGGGTGTGACTGGGCACACCCTAATCACCCGTGCTGTCTCCCGAGATCTTTCCCCCGAAATGTTGTGTGTAACCCCCGCTGCCTGTGAAACTGTTTCACAGGCAGCCGATCGTGAGGCTTGCCAGAGCCGCTGAGTGTAGTGATCTGTCAGATAATGTAACTGCTTGCAGAGAGAAAGATCAGCTGTCAAAATTCAGCAGCGATGTCAGGGGTGGGCGGGACCAAACATCTATCAAACACCAGCCAATGGGATGGAGCCACTAAATTTATATGTATATTTATTACGCAGCCCAATCATTGGCTGGTGTTGATAGCTGCTTAGTCCCGCCCATCCCCGGCATCACGGCTGAGTTGTGATCTCTCTCCCTGCAAGTAATTACATTAGCTGCAGACAGTTTCACACACCGAGCGGCTCTGGCAAGCCTCACTGTCTACTGCATGTGAAATTCCCCCTCTCCCCTGCCAGTGCCAATCAATGCTGCCTAACCTATCAGTGCAAATCAGTGCTGCCAATCAGTGCCAACCAATGCTGCCTATCAGTGCCAACCAATGTTGCCATGCCAATTAGTGCTGCCAACCAATGCTGCCTATCAGTGCCAATCAATGCTGCCAATCAGTGCTGCCTATCAGTGCCAATCAATGCTGCCTATCAGTGCCAATCAATGATGCCTATCAGTGCCAATCAATGCTACCAATGCCAATCAGTGCTGCCAATCAGTGTCCATCAGCACTGCCAATTAGTGCCCATCAGTGCTGCCTATCAGTGCCCATAAGTGCTGCCAATCAGAGCCCATCAGAACTCCCTATCAGAGCCCATCAGTGCTCCCTATCAGTGCCCATTAGTGCCACCTATCAGTGCCAATCAGTGCTTCCTATCAGTGCCCATCAGTGCCGCCTATCAGTGCTGCCAGTCAGTGCTGCCTATCAGTGCCAATCAGTGCTGCCTATCAGTGCCACCTATCAGTGCTACCAATTAGTGCCCATTAACACTGCCAATCAGTGCAGCCTATTAGTGCCCACCAGTGCCCATTAGTGCTGCCAATCAGTGCCCAACAGTGTGGCCTATCAGTGCTGCCAATCAGTGCCAATCAGTGCTGTCAATTAGTGGCAATCAGTGCTGCCTAAGAGTGCCACCAATCAGTGCCTATAAGTGCCTACTAGTGGACATCAGTGCTGCCAATCAGTGCCCATCAGTGCTGCCAATCATTGTTACCTATTAGTGTCAATCAGGGGCAGCTATTAGTGCCCATCAGTGCTGCAGGGATGGGGAGATGAACTCAGCAGCAAGGGACATTATCCATGGGGGGGGTGGCCACAAATGAAATCCGTTGATGTTTATTAATGCCACATGCCGATGTATAATAGGTAATCAGCACACTACTATTTACAATAAACTACTGGTAAAATAAAAAAGTGTCAGTAAAAGGCTTGCTGCTAAGCACTGTTATGTGTTCCTGCACCAGAAAAAAAAGTGCAGCACTAACTTACTAATCAATAACTTAACAATAATGATGCAGCCCTCTAATGTATATAAATCTCAATAAACTTCAATATTACCAGAATACTGGTCTCTGTGATATGTACTGTAACTTCACATATAATACACATCAAACTGAAAACAAGACATAACAAATTGAACTTAGCAGGGATGGTGGAAACCCCTCTACAGATAATTGCAATACAAACTATTTAATTGCAACTTTTTAGCTGGGAGGTTTACTTCATTATAGCACTTTGTAATTTAATTTTTTTAGATTGTTACACTTAATTTTATATGTTTTAGTTACTATTATAATGTGAATTATTGCACTTGAAGGTAATTTTCCCCCACCCCTGCTAAGTCCATGTCTTTATGGACCTTGCTTTGTGTACTGGTGTGCAGTCATGTTGGAACAGGAAGGGGCCATCCCCAAACTTTTCCCACAAAGTTGGGAGCATGAAATTTTTCAAATGTCTTGGTATGCTGACGCCTTAAGAGTTCCCTTCACTGGAACTAAGGGGCCAAGCCCAACCCCTAAAAAACAACCCCACGCCATTATCCCCCCTCCACCAAATGATTTGGACTAGTGCACAAAGCAAGGTCCATAAAGACATGGATGAGCGAGTTTGGGAAGGAGGAACTTCACTGGCCTGCACAGAGTCTTGACCTTAACCCGATAGAACACCTTTGGGATAAATTAGAGGGGAGATTGCGAGCCAGACCTTCTCGTCCAACATCAGTGCCTGACCTCACAAATGCGCTTCTGGAAGAATGGTCAAACATTCCCAAAGACACACTCCTAAACCTTGTGGACAACCTTCCCAGAAGAGTTGAAGCTGTTATACTGTAGCTGCAAAGGGTGGGCCAACTCAATTATGAACCCTACGGACTAAGACTGGGATGCCATTGAAGTTCATGTGCGTGTAAAGGCAGATGTCGCAATACTTTTGACAATATACAGGTGATACTTTAAAAATTAGACTATCGTGCAAAAGTTAATTTATTTCACTAATGCAACTTAAAAGGTGAAACTAATATATGAGATAGATTCATTACATGCAAAGCAAGATAGTTCAAGCCATGATTTGTCATAATTGTGATGATTATGGCTTACAGCTCATGAGAACCCCAAATCCACAATCTCAGAAAATTAGAATATTACATGCAATCAATAAAACAAGGATTGTACATAGAACAATATCGGACCTCTGAAAGGTATAAGCATGCATATGTACTCAGTACTTGGTTTGGGCCTCTTTTGCACCAATTACTGCCTCAGTGCGGCGTGGCATGGAAGCTATCAGCCTGTGGCACTGCTGAGGTGTTATGGAAGACCAGGATGCTTCAATAGTGGCCTTCAGCTCTTCTGCATTGTTCGATCTCATGTCTCTCATCTTTCTCTTGGCAATGCCCCATAGATTCTCTATGGGGTTCAGGTCAGGCGATTTGCTGGCCAATCAAGCACAGTAATCCCACGGTCATTGAACCAGGTTTTGGTGCTTTTGGCAGTGTGGGCAGGTGCCAAGTCCTACTAGAAAATGAAGTCAGCATCCCCATAGAGCTTGTTTGTGGAAGGAAGCATGAAGTGCTCCAAAATCTCTTGGTAGACGGCTACGTTGACCCTGGACTTAATGAAGCACAGTGGACTTTGGACCACTGAGCAACAGACCAGGTCTATTTTTCTTTAGCCCAGGTAAGACGCTTCTGACGTTGTTTGTTGTTCAGGAGTGGCTTGACAAGAAGAATACGACATTTGAAGCCCATGTCCAGGATCCGTCTGTGTGTGGTGGCTCTTGATGCACTGACTCCAGCCTCAGTCCACTCCTTGTGAAAGTCCCCAATACTTTTGAATGGCCTTTTCCTGACAATCCTCTCCAGGCTGCGGTCATCCCTGATGCTTGTGCACCTTTTTCTTCCACACTTTTCCCTTCCACATAATTTTCTGCTTTGATACAGCACTTTGGGAACATCCAACTTCTTTTGCAATCACCTTTTGAGGCTTTCCCTCCTTATGGAGGGTGTCAATGATGGTTTTCTGCACAACTGTGAGGTCAGCAGTCTTTCCCATGATTGTAATTCTTACTGAACCAGACTGAGAGACCATATAAAGGCTCAGGAACCCTTTGCAGGTGTTGTGGCTTAATTAGCTGATTAGAGTGGGACACTTTGAGTCTAGAATATTGCACCTTTTCACAATATTCTAATTTTCTGAGATTGTGGATTTGGGGTTTTCATGAGCTGTAAGCCATAATCATCACAATTATGACAAATCATGGCTTGAACTATCTTGCTTTGCATGTAATGAGTCTATCTCATATATTAGTTTCACCTTTTAAGTTGCATTAGTGAAATAAATGAACTTTTGCACAATATTCTAATTTTTCGAGTATCACCTGTAATGTGTGTTTTATATATATATATATATATATATATATATATATATATATATATATATATATATATATACATATACACACTCACACACGTATGTGTGTTTGAGCTTTAGGGTGCACACCCTAATGCAATAGGCTGCGCACGCCTACGATGAGTGTCAACATGCGTTCAGAAGAAAATGATCTACATCCAGTTACTTCTCTGGGAATAGCTATTGAATATTTGGGTTAAAATTTTTCCTGAATCTCTTCACAACACTAACTGCTAAAATGCCAAGGGTCTGCAAAGCTGTCATTTCTTCAAACAATGAATTTATTGAAGAATGTAAAGTTTGAAGATTCGAACATAGTAAATACAGCTAAAGTTATGTCATAACAGTTCCATTCATACCATCTCTGACCAAACTTTGGACGGAGCTGTACTTTAGGGCCGCTGATAAGGTAGTACAACTGGTCCTGTTGTACTGGGCCCAGGCCTCATCAGCTAAATAGGGGGGCCCAGGGCAGCTTTATCGTTAATTTCTGCCTAAATTAATAAATTTATTTTACTTGAACACACTCCATGCCTACGTGCTTACCAGGACTTAAATTACATTTCCCTGCGCCCAATCACATTATTATTATTATTATTATTATACAGGATTTATATAGCGCCAACAGTTTAAGCAGCGCTTTACAATATAAAAGGGAGACAATACAGTTATAATACAATAAAATACAAGAGGATTAAGAGGGCCTTGCTCAGAAGAGCTTACAATCTAACAGGGTGGGGCAGATGGTATCAACTGAGGGGCCCAGAAGGTGGATGCAGACAGGGGAATTTTTTTTCTTATTTTTCGGGGCGTAGGTGGATAAAGTCAGTGCCGCTGTTCTGCTGCACCTCAGGGGGTGTAGGCTGGGTTGGGGGGGCCCCGTCAGGAAGGCTGTACGGGGCCCCTATGATTTCAAACAGCAGCCCTGCTGTACTTAAAGCACAATTTAAGTCTAGCTTTCATGTGACAATTAATATGTTCTTTCAAGCGTTCTTCACCTTCACATTTTTTAAGAAAAATTACTTCTAAACTTTTACCAGCGCTTCAACCACCTGAATCTGAGGGGTCTGATTGGTGGGGTTATCTTGCTTTCCAGAAGCCCTGTTAGTAAATTGGAAAACTACATTTCCCAACATTCAACATTTCTGCAAATTGGCCCATTTCTGTGGGAGATACAGGGTATGTTTAGGTTCTTCATGTTTCTCTGAAGATTTTAGACAATATGACTGCATACATCGCCTTATCACGGTGTAGGTTCAGAAAGGACAGGAGATGCAAGTTATGACAACAGAGGGGGAAACAACACTTTTCTGATGTTAAGTTCATTAAGTCATAAGCTGTATCTGCATTATTGGCTGTTTTGCTAGGGTGCAGGCTCCTGGGGTCCGATGATGTGGATCTGAACACTGACAGTGGGCAAAGCATGATGGGGATGTTGAGAGACTAGTTCCCCATGAGGTTCCTCTGCCTTGTGTTTGGCAGAGGACAGCAGTAGGCAGATTCCATAACTGCTATGGGGCTATCAAACAGCTATCGAGTCCTGCCACTGCTGCTGTCAATCACAAGGGGCCTCTTGTAAACTTCCCCATCAGGCTCAGTCCACTGTTGAGCAAAGGAGAAGCAGATCTATTGGGAAACTAGGTCTCACCATTAGGCTCCACCCATCCAACAGCTTCCACGGAAGATTTGCAGATTTCCAATCACTGAAGAGAGTCACTGCGTCTGAGTGCTGAGCCTCAATGCCATCCTGAAATAGATTATTGTCATTGTTTCCGACAGGTACATTAAACTTTGCAAGCACCGGTAATTGTGGTGAGGAGTGACTTCACCCACTTTTCCCTGCCCATGTATACAGTGGAGGTGGCTGGGTGGAGATTTTTGCGGTGCCTCGCCACTATTTCTTCAGCCGTGGTCCTGCAGGCCAGCACCTGCGCCTCTGGACCTGGCCTGAAGACAAATAGTGGCGACACTAGCTCGCTTCCTCATACCAGCCTTGATCCACAGGTGTATAGACAGGCTAGAGTAGTATAAAGACAGGCTAGTATAGTATATGGACAGGCTAGGATAGTATATGGACAGGATATGGTAGTATATAGACAGAGTGGTATATAGACAGGGTGGTATATAGCCAGGTTGGTATATAGACAGGGTGGTATACGGACAGGCCAGGGTGGTATATAGACAGGGTGGTATGTAGACAGGGTGGTAAATAGACAGGGTGGTATATATGGATAGGGTGGTATATAGACAGGGTGGTATATAGACACGGTGGTATATGGACAGGGTGGTATATAGACAAGGTGGTATATAGACAGGGTGGTATATGGTCAGGGTGGTATATAGACAGGGTGGTATATGGACAGGGTGGTGTATATGGACAGGGTGGTATATAGACAGGGTAGTATATAGACAGGGTGGTATATGGACAGGGTGGTATATAGACAAGGTGGTATATACACAAGGTGGTATAGAGACAGGGTGGTATATGGACAGGGTGGTATATGGACAGGGTGGTATAAAGACAGAGTGGTATATGGACAGGGTCAGGGTGGTATATGGACAGGGTGGTATGTAGGCAGGGTGGTTTATGAACAGGGTGGTATGTAGACAGGGTGGTATGTGGACAGGGTGTTATATAGACAGGGTGGTATATGAACAGGGTGGTATATAGACAGGGTGGTATATGAACAGGGTGGTATATAGACAGGGTGGTATATGGACAGGGTGGTATATGGGCAGGGTGGTATATGGACAGGGTGGTATATGAACAGGGTGGTATATAGACAGGGTGGTATGTGGACAGGGTGGTATATAGACAGGGTGGTATGTGGACAGGGTGGTATATGGACAGGGTGATATATGGACAGGGTGGTATATGAACAGGGTGGTATATGAACAGGGTGGTATGTAGACAGGGTGGTATATAGACAGGGTGGTATATGGACAGGGTGGTATATGAACAGGGTGGTATGTAGACAGGGTGGTATATAGACAGGGTGGTATGTGGACAGGGTGGTATATAGACAGGGTGGTATGTGGACAGGGTGGTATGTGGACAGGGTGGTATATGAACAGGGTGGTATATGAACAGGGTGGTATGTAGACAGGGTGGTATATAGACAGGGTAGTATATGGACAGGGTGGTATATGAACAGGGTGGTATGTAGACAGGGTGGTATATAGACAGGGTGGTATATGAACAGAGTGGTATATAGACAGGGTGGTATATGGACAGGCCAGGCCCTAGTCTAGTGGGGGAGTGAGGGAGAGGAGGAGGAAGAGAGGTGTAAGGAAAAGAGGAGGGGAAGGGTAGAGAGAGAAAAAGAAAGAGGGAGGGGGGAAGAAGGTGCAGAGCACAAAGTGGTGGGAACAGAGAAGGGGGGTTGTTCT
Source organism: Aquarana catesbeiana (assembly GCF_042186555.1). Lineage (NCBI taxonomy): Eukaryota > Metazoa > Chordata > Amphibia > Anura > Ranidae > Aquarana > Aquarana catesbeiana. Next base: position 86,343,100 of record NC_133330.1, on the reverse strand, counting down.
GGGGATGGAAGTCACACTCACCAATTATGTCTCCCCCATTCAGTCTGGTGTCCCTCAGGGCTGTGGAATCTGCTGTTTGAAAAGTGCCGCTCAGCTGTTCACAGAACTCCTCACCAGCACAGAGCAAGTGCATGCCATGCATGTGGATGGAGTGTGGGCGGGGTTGGGCAGGCACAAATGGGAGGCGGTGTATCGGATTGGAGAAGCAACAGAGTGAGGGCAGGGTTAGGAGGACAGTGGAGACAGAACACAGCCCGACTCCTGTGTAAGCTGGCTATCCCCGCTCTCACTGTGTGACTATGACAGGATGCCAGAGGCTGGAGATAGAGGTATAGCTGCTCTCCATCTCCACACTACAAGTTATGGTGCCTGGGGGAGAAGACGCTCCTCCCGCAGCTGCCCACACAGACTCCGCCCCCTGCTCCGCCTGCGCTTGTTTATCCTTATCATTGCCTGGCTCATCCTCTGGCTTGTCACCCCGCATCCCACAATAGAGTGGCAATCTGCTTGGTGCTGCGGGTGTGTAATAGCAGGGAGCGGTGCAGAGTCACTTTGTCAGCAAGGATTTTACCGCCCCTCCTATCCTGCCACCCTAGGCGGCTGCCTGGTCTGCCTAATGGTTACGTCGGCCCTGGGTGTACAGAAGTCAAATCGGAGGCACTAAATATAAACCTTCCAGAAACAGTCTTAGACTCTATAGGCCATTCTTCTCATTTAAATGGTGTACGCAGGTGCTCCCATATCTCTGAGTCAAACTGACCTCTGATATCGCCACACTGCATAGCACAAATTACATCCCTCTTTATAAATCAACAGAACGTGACCTGAAAAATTGGCAAACACAATATTTCCTGGATGGGTAGAATAGCGGCAGTTAAAATTACCATTCTCCCTTAAATACTTTATTACTTTAGATCCCTACCAATTCCGGTCCCCCCGGTCTTCTTCCGGAAGTTACAATCCCTGATATATAAATTCATTTGGAATAAGGGAGGCTATAGAGTTTCCCGTTCCACCCTGTATAGATCTAAATGGCGAGGTGGACTGGGAGTTCCGCATTTTCTGCGCTACTATAGAGCAGCACAACTGGTCCAACTATATCAAATTTTTAACGAAAGATACAGACCTGATTGGGTCCACTTGGAGGCACAGGCCAGCCCCACCATTCCCTTAGATCTCCTTATGTGGCTCCCTGCGAAGGAGCATCGGGTGGTATTGAGTCCCTCTTTATCCCACTCCCTGCATCTGCCCACTCACTCATCAGCGGCTCCACTTTTCTACAACCCTCACTTCATTCCGGGCCAACAAAGTACTCAATTCACCTGGTGGGTCAATAAAGGGCTCTACAGAATTGCTCACTTCATAGACCATAAAGGGATAAGACAGCCCAGCTACTTTAGGGAAACATTGGAAATGCCCCCCACGGAGACATATCGCTTATGCCAAATTACACACTTCCTACAAACCTTACTGAGAGATGGGGCAGATATCACTGTCAGGACCCTCTTTGAGAATAGATGTCTGAAGGGGCCAGAATCACGGGGAGGGATCACGGAATTATACATCATGTGCAACAACCAGGGGGCCAAACCCTCCTACTAAACGGCATGGGAAGCGGACCTAGGGGAGATAATTGAGGAGGAGATATGGACGAAATGGTTGACCATGGTGCACAAAGGCATACTCAACACCTCATTGGTTGAAGCGAACTATAAAGTGTTATCGCGTTGGTACCTTGTTCCCACAAAGCTAGCGAAATTGTACCCTGGTACCTCAACCCTATGTTTTCGGGGATGCGGACAGGAAGGTGATATGTACCATGTCTGGTGGACTTGCCTGAAGGTCCGACGGTTCTGGATTAGAGTGTTTAATCTAATTTACTCGGTGACTGGACAAAATATACCTAGAAAAGCGCAAACAGGGTTGTTTGGCGATCTCCTGGAGGAGATCCCTAGACATCAGCGTACTCTTACATTCTTTTAGCGGCTAAAATAACCATTGCACGTGCATGGAAATCGCCCGTAATCAATATTGCCCTTGTGAAACACAAAATATCATGGATCATGATCAACGAAAAACTGACCAGCATTCGACAAGATAGGCAAACTAGGTTTGAAAAAGTGTGGAACCCCTGGATCTCTTATCTCCAGGCTCCTTGAGAGAGTGGCTGGTTTGTGGGGAAATACCCAGAGTGAAGGGACATTCCCAGCCCTACTCTTTTCCAACCCCCCCCCCATTCAAACTTATCCCCCGCCCCCTCCTCTTTCTGTCTCTTTTCTCCTCTTCTCTCATAAACATTTGTATGTTGACTAAACCTGTAATAAAAACCATTGAAACAAAAATAAATTGACCCACCTATGCCCAGCCTAAGTTTCTGATTTCTTTAGGTTGAATCCTATGATATTTATTATTTATTTGTCTTCTCTCCATAATCTTTTAAAACTGAAAAATCAGTTTTGGGTGCACAGACCCTTTAAGGATCAATCTATTATAAAGTTCCCTGGGAAGTCAGCTAGCTAGGTTTTCTCAGAAGCAACATACATATTTTGGTTTGTTTTGTGTTATTTTGTTGGCAGTACAAGCATGCCCTTGAGCTTTATTTCTAAAACATTCTGCTGAACTTGTTCAGCAACATATCACAATGTGGTAATGTTCAAAGAGCCGGAGTCATGACTGGGCCAATACCGGAAATCTAAATTTACAAGTTTCTGCCCTAAAGTAGTTGTAAAGGTTACACATTTTCACCTTAATCCATTTACTGTAGCACCATCAAGTGTGTGCTAGAACTAGAGTAGGCAAACTATGCTTCTAGAATTAAAGGGCGGGGGTTAGGAGGAGCTGCCATGCATATTGTCATGCATATTTATGAGGCCTCAGCCAATTTCCAGTAGTGGGCTGGCAGGGGACTGAGATAACCTCATAAATAGACATGGGCCATGTCAGCAGGGTGTCAGGGCTGGATCAGCCCTTCCTTCTCTGAGCTGGTCGCTCAGCTGTCGGCTAATTGCCAGCTCTCATCTCTCTCCACAGTTAACCAGCTTTTGTGGATCTGCTCGTCAGTCCCGCCTACTTAAAGATCTCCAGCTCACTTCATTCCTGCCTTCGCCTTGGTCACATCACAAGAAACCATCTCCTGCATTCCTGTTGAAAGACTGGCTTTGCTAACATCCCTTCTGGCTCCTTATCCTGCTTGCTGTTCCTCTACTTGGATTCCTGACTTCTGGCCTGGCTGATTACCTGATCTGGTTACTGAACTCTGGCTTAGCTGACTACCCAATCCGGTTACTGGACTCTAGCTATGCTTTGACTACGCTTACTCTATTTACCTTTTTTTTTATTAATAAACAAGTGTGATTTTACTGTACTTCTGTCTCGGTCTGGTTCATGGTTGCTGACAGCAGGCGAAGGCCATGAATTAAGAAGATACAGTCAATCCACTTGTTGGTAATATTTTTTCCAGATTGGATGAGCAAGATTACTGCATGGATCAGTTTGCCATGGCGTTACAAACACTCCTGAGTTGCACGGCTCACCTGGAATACCCCACTGTGGCTGCTTCGGTACAACCTGAGTTGCAGGCTGTCCCTGCTGCTGCGCCAGTCTCTGTGCAGGCACCCGCCTTGAGTATTACTGCTATAAGAGGTATGTCTGGTTCCGCCCTGCTTCCCCAGCGATTTGGGGGCGATCCAGTTCAATGCAGAGGGTTTCTCAACCAAGTTGAGATATACTTTGAGATGCTGCCCCAGGCGTTTCCCACGGACAGAAGCAAAGTAGGGTTCATGATATCTTTGCTTTCTGAGAGAGCCTTGGCCTGGGCTAACCCTCTATGGGAGACGCAAAAACCTGTTGTCTTAAGTTACCCAGAGTTTGTGGCCTCCTTTAAAAGGGTATTTGATGTTCCCGCACACTCCACTTCTGCTTGCCAAGTGCCTCATGTCCATCAAACAGAGTACGAGAACTGTTGCTGACTACGCCATTAAGTTTCGTACTCTGGCAGCAGAGGTTGCTTGGAACAATGAGGCCCTCGTGGCTGCTTTTTCTCTTGGTCTCTCGGATTCCATCAAAGATGAGATAGCAGCCCGAGATATACCCACTGAGCTGGAGAGCTTGATCTCGTTTGCCATCCTCACTGACTCCAGAATCAGAGAAAGACTTTCTTTTAAGGAGCGCTTGCAGAAGCCTCCTGTACGTTTGCCTCCGAGCTTTGCAGTCCCACCCGTGCCTCCATCACCTCCCATGCCTCCTGGTACCGAGTCGGTCAGTGAAGATGAACCCATGCACTTGGGTTTCACGCGTCTCTCTGTGGATAAGAGAGCTTTTGGAAGGAGGGAGAGATTGTGCCTTTATTGTGGCCAGGCAGGTCACTTTTTGAAGTCTTGTCATACCCATCCTGGGAACACCCAAACCTTGAGGTCCTGTCATGGACAGACCTTGAGTGGTGTTGTGTCGTCCCCATTTTTCCAGAAGGATAAGCCCCTGGTTTCGGTCACCCTTTCTTGGGCTAAGTCGTCTGTCGAGATACAGGCTCTAATCGACTCTGGGGCTGCAGGCCTGTTCATTGATGCTGCCTTTGTACCAAAGCACTCGATTCCACTGCAGCTGCCACTCCACTTGCCATTGAGGCTCTTGACGGGAGACCTCTACAGCCTGCCCATGTGACTCATGAGACGGTTCCATTGTCCATGGACATAGGGGCTCTTCACCATGAGATAATCCAATTCCAAGTGATTTCCTCTCCTAAGTTTCCGCTGGTTATTGGTTATCCTTGGTTACAGAGGCACAACCCCTCTTTTGATTGGCTCCGTGCTGAGGTTCTCTCCTGGTCACCACAATGCAGTGAAACATGCTTCCGGAAGGTAGCCAAGGTCCTGTGTACCTCTTCACTCTCCTCCCTGCCAGAGGAACTGGGTACTGTCAGGGCTGGCTCAGCCCTTCCTTCTCTGAGCTGGCTGCTCAGCTGTCGGCTAATTGCCAGCTCTCATCTCTCTCCACAGTTAACCAGCTGTTGTGGATCTGCTCATCAGTCCCACCTACCTAAAGATCTCCAGCTCACTTCATTCCTGCCTTCACCTTGGTCACATCACAAGAAACCATCTCCTGCGTTCCTGTTTAAAGACCGGCTTTGCTGACATCCTTTCTGGCTCCTTATCCTGCTTGCTGTTCCTCTACCTGAACTCTGGCTTCGCTGACTACCCGATCTGGTTACTGGACTCTGGCTATGCTTTAACTACGCTTACTCTATTTACCCTTTTTATTTTTGTTAATAAACAAGTGTGATTTTACTGTACTTCTGTCTCAGTCTGGTTCATGGTTTCTGACACAGGGCCAGTCAGGGGGAAGATGGAGATGCAATGTTGAGGAGGCTGTAGGTGGCCCTTAGTCTGGGGGGGGGAGTGTCTTGCCTTGGGCCGGGTTTTAGGTGCTAGAAGAATCCTGCCAAGACACACGGGAGGAGGTCTTCCCGGAGGCACAGTAGCAAGAACGGACAGAGTGAGTAGTTCAACACTGTTGGGTACTAAAGCCTCGTACACACGATCAGATTTTCAAATGACCGTTCATCCGTTTTTTTGTTGCTTGCTAGTCTCATGTCAAAAGTGAAGAGGTTACTCACCATACGAAAACTCTCATACGACAGAATACAACTTCAGAAGTGACGTAATGTTTTGAATAGTTTTGAATGTGTTCTTTAATTTCTGAGCATGTGTAGTCTTCCTCTTACGATTTTTTTCAGACGAAAAACATACTAATTAAAGGAAATATGGACGTTGAGTTCTCATACGACAAACATTTTCTAGTCTGCACATCCAGCTTTTGTCAGGCGAAAAATTGGAATCGAAAGCATCATACTAACGATCCGAAAATCAGCAGATCGTTCATCGGATTAAATTTTACTTTTGATTTTCGTATTGTGTGTACGGGCCTTAACAAGGGTGGAAGGCTGCCACATGTAGCCAGTCTCTCTAGAAGACAGCGGTGTGCTTAAGTCTTCAGTCCTTTCCCTGAGAGATCTGCTGAGAGTCAGCCTGGTGGGCTGGTGAAGAGCCAGTCAGGTGAACAGGTGTGAAGAGGCAGCCAGAAGGGCTGGTGAAGGAGGCAGCTGCAGCCAGGTGGGCTGGCAGAGCCTGAGGAGGTGGTGCTGGGATCAGTGACCACAAAGGAAACAGGAGGGAAAGTTACATGCTGTGTCACTCCATGTGTGCTACTGTCAAGGGACTGTGAGTTCCTGCCTGTTACAAGCCGTTACTGAATTGTCAAGGAGACTGTCAAGTTCCCCCAGAAGTATACCAGCAGAGGCTGAGCAAGAGCGTGCAGGAGGAAAGTGAAAAGGAGACTGTATATAGCTGTATATAGGAAGTTGTCCCTGAAGTTTACTTAAGTCAAGTGAACATACCATAACTTCACATCCCTATCCAAGTTGTTAACCCCCTGTCACGGAACATCCCACACTCCGCTTGAGTGCTTCCGTCAGTATACCACTTCCTCCCAGTCTGGACTCAGATATCAGATATTCCAACTGCTCCCAAGAACAAAACAAGGCAAGACTTGCTTAGATGCTAACATGGACTGTTTTATTTAGAATCAAAATTACAAGACTTTATATGCCGTTGGAACCTCCTCTAACAATACAACTGTAACCTAATTAACATGAGCTAGTTTACTAAATCATTTACCCAGACTAGGTGACTATTCAATACACATTAGCATAAACATCAACACAGGGTTAATTAGAACAAACAACAATGTGTGGAATACCCTTAGAACCTGTGGTAAGCCAGACTAGACTCATTTACATTAAACACATTATAGCAGAGAACAAGACAGGTAGTTGGAGTTGATGACACCAGCATCTCCTCACAGTATGTGTCCCAACAGTATGAATCAGTCTTATCAGCAGGGGGGCTGCTGGAGGAATCCCCCCTCCCTCTACAGGGACACACACCCCAAATGACCACAGCAAAGAGTCCACAACAGAATGAGACAACATACAATATATATATATATACACGATTGAGTCTGATTAGTACAAATCAGACTGGATTTCTAATTCACCTTGCAGAGTTTTGTTCCCTTAAAATCCAGGGCTCATAATCTGTTGGCAAGAGGCTCACATTCAGTCCCCTCCAATAGCCTCTGTCCTAGGTGAGTCTGTCACACCCCCTAATAAACAACAAAAACAAAGCTACGGACTGTTCCCTGACTCTGTGTGCCTGTGAAGATTTGTTGTGCCTGGCTGTGCAGGGGTAGGGGATCCCTTTCATCTGCAGCTCCTACTTGGGGTGTGCTACATAGCATTAGGGTAAAAAAAAGTCCTAATACATTTACCCCCCCACACACACACCATCCCTTAACACTTATCTGCTGTCCTTGTCACAGCCACCGAGTCCAGGGTCCATCATCATCTTTCCTTGAACTTTCTGGATTCTTACCAGACACTGAGGGCAGCAGGTGATAGGCCCTGTGGAAGCACATGGCTCAACTCAAGAAAGGAGAATTCACTGCTGTCTCCAGACCCGGATAGTTAAGTAGACACCCACAAATGACATGGGGACAATGGCCTTGCGATCTCTGGCTACAGGAGGTAAGGGACGTTTTAAATAAAGGGGACTACACATAACAGGTACAGTATATGAAGACCTCGTCCTCTGAAAAAAAAAATAAAAAAACAGGGTTTAATGTCACTTAGCTATAATTTTGTCTGTATGAAATTTATCGTCAGTTTTTGAGTTTTTCAACAGGTTTCAAGGATAGCAATCTGCCATCCATGCTTTTAATTATTTCCCATAGTGACTACTTGATCAAAGCTGGTGTGGAAATCGAAAATGGCTTTCTTAGTTTTCATTCACATGGGTGATAACACATGGTGCAATTTCCAGTGGCAAGAATCTATGGATTCCAGCAGCTGGTATGGTATAAAGTCATACATAGGATAAGTACAAAATGTATGGCTTTGTCTGACTTATTTAGGTTTTGCATATATGGTCAGAATTGAAAAATGTAAAAATATGTTTTAGTCAGGTAAATATGGATTTTGCATATGAATATTCAGGATTTTTTTCAGGGAGAATATTCAGGGAGAATAGGTGCAGGTACTTAAATCCTCCTGCTACCCCCCCCGACCCCCAGGAGAGAGCAGTAAAGGGGCACATGCAGCATGCCACACCAAAAGCTGGGCTCAGGAGTGCGTATTGAATAGGGTGAGGAGCTCAGAAGTTCATATCACACAGGACTTGGGACTCAGGAGTGGGTAACACAGGCCAGCATATAACCAAATATGACCTCTCCACAAACCCCTCCCAGTACCCCCAGTACAGAGCTCTCTCACCAAATTCTATGTGTGGCCAGGGCTCAGAATTGCATATCACACAGGGTGCAAGGCAAGTAGTGCATATCACGCAAGACTGAAGAGTGTATATAGCACAGGGCTCAGGAGTTCATATTACACAAGGCGCATATTGAATGGGACCTGCATATTAAGTTCCCATTCACACTTGTGAATGGGGCTGTCAGAAAGTACATGTGAGAATCCCATTGGATGTTCCTGGCAATTAAATGTTGGAGGCAGCCCCACTAAAATCAACAGGAGGCTGACAGCTCCTGCAAGTAACCGCAGCCGCTAGCATATAATCGATCATGGAGTGATTACCTGTGGGTGATTGTCCCTGGATGCAGACAGTCTGTGTTTCGGGCTGATCACTCGCAGGTAATCTCTCCATGAGCAATTACATGTGAGCAGCTGCATTTAGCAGCAGGAACTGTCAGATGTGCATATTGCACATGGCATGGGGCTTAGAAATTTGTCTTTGCACAAGCATAGGGCTTAGGAGTACCTATCACGCAGTACTCAGTAGTGCATATCGCTCTGGGCTCAGGAGTGTGTATCGCACAGTGCTCAGGAGTGTGTATTTTGTAGTGCTCAGGAGTGAAGAAGTCCCGCTGCAGGATGATACGTGTAAATGCAACGGAGTCTGCCATTTTATTGACGTCATCATTATAATGGGTGCTCAGGATCCATGAGAGTAGCAGTGAGCTGTGCAATTAGTGCCATCCATTTGGTTCAGATACAGTACATTGGATTGGTTTAACATGTGCTTTTACGTATATTTAATCCTTATTATTGCTGAATAAAATATGCAAAGAGCACTGTGAGAGTTTTTTCTCTTTTATATGTATGCATATGTAGTAATGAGTGTTGTGTAGAAGAATTTTTGTTCTGGAAGACCTACAAAAGATCTAACAGTTTATATGTGATCTTTGAGATATGTCTTACACATTAACATACTTATTGGATTTAATATGATTTTGCCTTAGTTTTCACACAGTGCCATTTTATTAGTAATATTGACAGCATTTTCACCATTACTTTTATATCACTTAATTATTGAAAGCTTCCCCTGTGAATTGAGTTTTCTGTGGTTAGCACTGCACTACATATCATCAAAAGAGGTGTCTAGAGCATACCTTCCCCTCCCTGATCGATAGCCCAAATATGAAAAATCATCCTAGGCAATGTTTTGGACCTCGTTAAAGGTGCAGAAGCCAAAGGGTGGTTGCATTGTGCCTGCCTCTTGGGAATGCTTTATACCATAGATATGCAATTAGCAGACCTCCAGCTGTTGCAGAACTACAAGTCCCATAAGGCATAGCAAGACGCTGACAGCCACAAGCATGATACCCAGAGGCAGAGGCATGATGGGACTTGTAGTTTTGCAACAGCTGGAGGTCCGCTAATTGCATATCCCTGCTTTATATCATTGTTTTGACCCAATTTGCACCATTAATAGCAGGAAAACATAACATAAGCAAGATGTGTACATAGTTGTGCGCAGATAAACATAAAAGTGTAGCTCTACTTTTGTCAACTACATGCTAAATGCACCTATCGAACACCATTTATATGGTTATTTTTAAATATTATATGCTTTAAAGATAAAGGGCTCAACTGACTAAGCAATAATACGTGTCATTTATCATAAAGATCATAATCTCACTAGTAGTAGTTAAATCTTAGTGAATTATAGCTAATCTCTTTTGTAGCCACATGTACTGTATCATGTCTCTGCATGCACGTATGTATATGTTCACCTAACGCAGAAGTAAATCCCCAAAGATACTCACTTCAGCCTTTCAGCGATGAGGCAATATATCTCTTGCTGGCCTATGTCATCTTCTCCATCATTGTTCTGTAGGGGGTTCTGCCTGGAGATAGGTTAGTCCCAGCTCCCTTGAGCTGGCATCCCTTACCCCATTCATCTAGTAGGTGTGTGGGGGGTTATCCTTTTGTCAGGGTTGGGTTAGAGGAGTTTTATGCTGGGTGGGAAGGTGCATTGTTTGGTTTCTAGGGGGGCCAGTTTGGTGTCACAAGCTGATATTTTTACCCTTTGATAAATAAATTTGTTAGGTAACTCTTCATGGGTGTGTTTCTGTGTTTATTGTTTGTGCATCTTCTCCTGGGTGCCAGGTTTTCTATCTCCTGTATGGCTAGCGGGATAACGTCATCCTGCACACAAGAGTCAGTTATTCTGGCACAGCCATATTGCGCCAGGAATCTATGGTGAGCTGTGCATGCACAGCTCAGTGTGCATTTGGGAAAAAGCTGCAAGCAGGCAGGTAAGTTTATATTATTGCAGAAGAGACATAGCATGTCTTTTCTGCAATCAAACGCTGCCTGCTTACAAGTTTTGAAAATGTAGGTTTAATTCCACTTTAATATAGTTTGACTAAATGTATATAGGATGTATGTGTGGTACTCTTGTCTTAAATATGGGGTTCTGGTAAATTTAGCTGTGCTAGGTGGTAACTAACCTGGCTTATTTGTAGTCTTTGTGATCATTTGGTTTTTCTCCTAAGCCTGGTTTAACTGTGGTTCCTCCCTTTTGTCAATAGGTGGCACTGTTGCCTTTGGCATTAGTGTGATGAGCAGCAGTGAGACTTATAAATATACATATCTCTTTCAGCCAATCGGTAGGAGTTTCATGGCTGCTGAGCATGCTGGAAGAGAGTATATATTTGGAGGAAGTCAGGTGATTGAATTCCTTCCACCTAGACCTAGTCCTTGGTGAGGAACAGCTGTGTTGGGTGAGGCCTGGAGTCTGAGGCCTGCCCATGTGCTTGGGGGCTCTGCCAGAGAGAGCCTGTTTGCTGCCTGGGGGCATGGGAGAGGATCTGCCAGAGAGTGAGATCCTCTTGTTGCCTGGTGGCATGAGGAGAAGGATGGAGTTCTGAAATGAAGTACCAGAGGTTACTCTTCATGAGTCGGGGACTATGGCGAGGCTGGGAAAGCATCAAGAGGGACTCATCCAAGGAAACCCTGCACAGTTTTGTGAGTTTTTGTTGCTATAGGAGACAGCTGTTGTTACATAGGTACAGAACATTTAGTTCAGGCCTAAGGCCCTTGTTCTGTATCTCTGTCTACCTGGATGTTTTGTTTTTGGGGTCTGCTGATCAGTCTGCATAATGTCCTAGGGTGTCCTGTGCCCTAACCTTTCTCTCACATTTTTCTGTTGTGAGCAATAAACTCACTTTTTTTTCATCCTAAAAGCAACTGGCGCCCATCTTTTCTGCAAATGTCCATGCCCATTATGCCTAAGAACCTTCCCCCCTCCTGCCGCCTTCTGCGGCTCTCTTTGGCTCTCCCATCCCACCGGGAGACCCAAGTGACCAGCCAGTGCATCGTTATAGCAACCTGGAACACCCATCTTGGTGTTTTGAATGCTTTTAAGTGCAGACAAAGGTCTTAAAGACCCCAGATCTCTCCATAAAGAGGACCTGTCACATGCCTATTGCTGTCACAAGGATGTTTACATTCCTTGTGACAGCAATAAAAGTGCTAAAAATAAATAAAAATTAAAGCAACAGTGTAAAAATAAAATAAATTAATAATTAAAAAAAAAAAATTAAAGTGCCTCTTGGCCTTGCGCGCAAAGGTGAACATGCACATTGGTCTCGCACGCACACAAACAGCGATCGTCCCACACATGTGAGATATCACAATGAACGTCTGGTCATGGGCAGTAAATCTAGCAACAGACCTCTTCTGTAAATCTAAAATGGTAACCTGTAAAGGCTTTTAAAGCGTCACCTATGGATTGTAAAATGTACGTAGTTTGTCGCCGTTGCACGGGCATGCGCAAATTTAAAGCGTGACATGTTTGGTATCTAGCTACTCAGCATAACTTAATCGTTTATATTTTACAAAAAATTGGGTTATGTCATTTTTTTTTGCATTGAAATTCAAAAAAGTGTATTTTGTCCAAAAAAAATTGCATTTGAAATACCGCTGCGCTAATGCAGTGTGGCATAAAAAATTTCAAAACCCACCAATTTATTCTGTAGGGCCTCAGCTTTAAAAAAAATATATAATGTTTGGGGGTTCTAAGTAATTTTCTAGCAAACAATACGGATTGTTACATGTGAACAAAAAGTGCCAGAAAAGGTCCGGACTGGAAGTAGTTAAATCACACAAAGTTAAAGGTGATGTTGGTGTTAGATGTATGAATATAACCAAGTACTCTTAAAATAGTTCTAAAGTCATGTTTTGTTTTGTTTTTTTACCTTAATGCATTACCTGTATTACGGTAAAAAAAACTTTCAATAGTTGTTTGCTTCCCCCTCTTCCTAAATTCTAAGGTCCTGTAGCGATCCATTAAGGAGGCAGAGGGGAATGGTATGGGGGCACACCAAGAAGAGGAGGAGCAGACAGCATCCTTGGGGGACCTCAGAAGAGGAGGTAAGGGGCTGTTCTGTACAGAAAACAGTGCACAGAACAGGCAAGTATGAACCTCGTTTTTATTTTAGGTAAAAACAAGGGAGCCTTTGCGATCACCTTAAACTAAATCTGTCACTTTTCCCATTCAGAACAATGTGACAGTTTCTCTTGATTAGGCACTCACCGCATATACATTGAAATGTATCTTTGCCATGCTCCCCTGCTGTTATTTTTGCCTGGTGCCACTCTGGGAATTACTTAGTACTTTCTGGTATGGGAGGCATGTATCCATCTCCCCTTCTTTCCATATGCAGTGCAAAGTGGTTGACTGACCAATTGCCAAATGTGAGCAGTGTCACATGGGTCAGTGAGAAGGTCATGAGCCCTATAAGCTCCAACTAAAACCAGCACTGAACTTACACAGGTTTTTCTACTCTGGGTTCTAGCTGGCAATAGCATTGACGGGGACTACGAGAGAGGAATCTGTGGAAGAACTGCATCAAAAGATCCTGTCACTTCGCCTTAAATTGGCATAGTGGTGGATTCACTTTAACACTACCTACTGTAGATATCTACTGCCCTCTACTGTTAGCTGGTAATATCACAATTTTCGTTTTAAACGTTTTTATTATGTTTTCATAAGTTTAAACAACAGATGTACAGTAATATCATATATGGAAATACAATATTTGATGGAATAGAAAATAGAAATGAAGTTTCATTAGTAATAAAGATTAAAATAAGCTATAAGGTAAAAATTAGTAGATGATACAAAGGTACTTGTAACATATATGACTGAAATAAGGATATTTCTTATTTCAGGAATGAGTATCGAGAATAGAAATAATTCAATAGAATATTATACATATGGTTTTGAGTGAAGAACTAGGTGGTTAAAATATGTATGAGATGGTGCATTAGGAGTGTTACAGTGCAATCAAGAGAAATAGGTATGTTTTCCAGAGCCAAGTTCCTGCAAATTGGCTTGTCATTATCTGGAAATATGAGTAATATTTCAGATTATCCTGCAAGACTCCTATTAGAGTAAAAATAACTAGTGTAAAGAGAAGGGGAAGCTTAGATGTTATTATGAAGAGACATTGGGATGTAAAATGGGGTATGTCACCAGAGGGGGTCAGTAGACTCGGGAGGTAAAAAATGAATGAATGAAATCACATAACAGATTATAGATCTTAAACCCTTTGGGAGTAGTAAATAGGTATCAAAGCCCAGTGGTAAGAAATGTTCAATCTATTGTGTCCATAGGGCTTTGAATTTAGATATATTATCAAGATAGATAGCTTCTGTTTTAGCATGGATTAGGGATTAGGTGACTCTTTGTTTGACTAATGATATATCAAGTGAATCTGTTTTCCAAGCTTTCACTATGACCTGTTTTGCTGCTGTTGTTACAAAGAGCATGAATTTAAATTGGCGGTTTGACAAGGCATGTGGTTTACTATTCAGGAGTGCAATAGGTGCGTCAGGCAGTAATATAACTTTGAACATTGTGGAAAGAATATTAAATACTTCTGACCAAAAGGATCTGACAATATTACATTCCCACCAGATATGTACCTGAGTACCCGGAGTAGAGCATTCACAAAAGCAATGGGAAGGATATTGTTGAGAGCAATTAGAAATTCTGGCTGGGACTAAGTAGCATCTTGTGAGTACCTTATAATTGGTTTCGAGAGCCTCTACATTCGGGGGAGGGAGACTTTGTTGTTTGCCAGATTTGAGACAAATTTATGCCTGCAGATTGTAATTGACGATCTTTTTCCCATTTGGTAGTATAAGTTGGGGGTGTATAGGTTGGGGGCGTACAGGTAATGTGTGATAGTAAACGGGTGTATAGGTTGGAAATGAGACCACGTTTATGTGGATCTGATTTACAGGCTTGTTCGAATATAGTGAAGCTTGGTGATTTCGGGTAATATCACAATTTTATGTATAATTATGTACAATACTTCCTGCCCCGGCTGTCTGGGACTAGAAACCAGGAAAGAGGAAGTAAAGGGTGAGAAAGACAGTCTCTGCCACATGGAGTTGCTACAGTTGTATTTTCACCCAGCTTGAAGATACCATTATATGCCTGTTGACATTATTTGGACTCTAGTGATTCCCTAACTTCCTGCAGCAAGCTGGCAATGCTGCACTGAATTCTCAGACAAGCCCTTCATGAAGTATCTGTGAGGATTACAAAACACCTCCCACATAGACAGAAAATGTGCTACCTCCAGGACTGTCAGTGCCAAATACTATAGCTAGGACTGTGTTCCAGGCTAGTTGGATCATGGCTGAAGGGTCTCCTCATCACTGCAGGTCTTGTCTTCAAGTCTCCAACACAAAGACAGACGTTGCATCAACCTCAGGGGTCCCTGAAACTGGATTTTGCTGCAACATTCATGTGGAGGTATCTCTGTTAATAACTATAAATATACCTGGGTATATATGCACAATTCCACCAGGACTCATATCGGGTCCCTTGCTGATAATACCTGTTTGTACATTGGATGTATGTACTGTTATTAATCTCTTCTTAAATAAATCTTGTATTATTTTATACACTGGTGTACATCAGTATACTTATGGTTAATATTATATGCTGGTTTCAGTAGCTCTTCTGTTTCCAAAGACTTTGTTTAGAATACTGTTTAATCTCCCAAGAAGGGAATCCTCTATGTTCACAAAGAACCTGACCTGGGTGGAGACACTTTCAACTTTATTATCAAATCCACTCTTTTGCTTAGCGAAGGTTCTGGTTCTCTTATTTACCTACAGGTTTAGCATAATATCATGTTTGGGGAAGGCTATTTCTCATAATCCTCCAAAAAGAGGGTTACATTACAATATGCACATTTTCAGCACATACCCTTGTGATAAAATGGCAGGACTGCCACCATGTGTTAACATTTTATAACTGCAATGCTGAAACAACCGTTCAGATTAACATGAATAGCCACACATAGGCATCATGGCTTAGCTGTTCAATCTTTCTATTTCTTTTTCTTCATAGAACAAGGTAATCTCATAGGCGGAAAAACCACATGTACATCATCGTCCTTACGAGAACACCCCCCATCCTCATTCACCAGATCGCTCCATTCCTGACACACTCTGCAGTATGAAGACCAAGTTGACGCTTATACTGAATGATAAATTGAGAACTTGGAAGTGGCAATGCAAAGCTCCACAGCTGCTTGGGGCATGGAATTCTGTGCTGCTTAACTTCCAATGCCAACTGATGGAATCTGTCCCACTGGAAACGAGACAAAGCATCAGCCAGGAGTTATCAACTCCTGGAACGTGCACAATTCCATGGAGAGTACAATGGGAAAACAGAATCCGAACAGCCAAATTATGCACTAAACCAACCTCCCTCCATTCCACTGACCAACCAACTCTCAGCACTTCAACGACCCTGACAGCAGGGTCCAAAACCAGCAGTGCCCGCCGTGTCAGTGAACAGGTCTAGAACAAAACTGGAAATCACCTGCGCCAACCAAAGAGAGAGAGCATTGTAAGAAACCAGAAATGAATCCCACACTCGTAAGTCCTCACGCCGATCCCGCCCCAGCCCAATATAAGCATGTGGCACCTTAATGTCAGCTGTAGCAGCTGCCAGTCGTCTACAAAAAAATGTGGCCCATGGGCATACTGCAACAAGCAAAATTCAACTTGCTCAAGAGAGATTGCACAGCATGAAGTTTAATTTTTTATTTTAGTTTTTCCCTTGCTCGGTGGCAGAAACTGTCCCCTTCATTTCTTCAAGTTTGCCCAAAGGCAAACGACATTCCATCGCCACAGTGTCAATGGCAATACCCAAAAACCACAACTCAGTGGCCAGGCCCTCCATCTTTTTAGGGGCCAATGGCACAACAAAAAACTGGAAAACATGATGGACCGTGGCCAAAAGGGAGGCATAGATAGTACTTCCAGAGGGTCCTATGCACAAGAAATCATCTAAGTCATGAATGACTGAATTAGGCCGGAAGCATCCCGAACCTCCCGTTCCTAAAAGGAACTAAACATTTCAAACAACGAACAAGAAATCGTACAGACAATTGGTAAACATCTATCAACAAAATTCCGTCCTTGCCATTTGCACCCCAGCAGATGGCAACAACTACGATATACCAGCAACCAACAAAAGGCTATATACCTTTACCATACCTAGGAACCCACAACACTGCCATATCAAAAGAAGTATAGGACACCATGCAAAGCTCCAGATCAATGGCATCATTCACTGAACCCCCTTTAGGATGCGACAAGTGATGAATGAGGCGTAACTTATTTGGTTCTTTTTTGGGGATAATACCCAAAGGGGAAATACTGGCGGTGAATCAAAAGAGGGCCAGCCGTGCGACCCAAAGCAACTACTTTGAAAAGTTTTCCTGAAAACGACCACTGAAAACGAGATGACTGAAAGCTATCAGCCATAGGAGGAACAACCAGCAACTGGCAGGGTATCAGAAAAACCCTACAAGAATCCCAGCTGCAACACACGAGCTGCCTTCCTGTTAGAATAACACTTTAGGAAATGTGCCATCTTTTCTACCTTCACTTCCCTCTTTCCAGCGTCACCTCCTTTTCCTTTTCAATGCTTGAAGCATCTGGACAGAGCATGAGACCCTCCACATCCTGAATAGTCATGACAACAGCACGCAGTGCCAAACTTGCAAGATCCGGCAATGAATTGCGATTTGTGGCCGGTTGTGAAGAGGCTGCTGCACCCTCGACCCCACCCTGAAAGGGAGCAGCTGAACTCTGTGGAGACGACAGTTTCATCCAAAGAATTACCTTGCGCTGCCAAAATTGCTCGTCATAGCAAAACCAAGCAACCCCACCAGGGCCGATCCCAGGCGGGTGCACGGGGTGCAGTGCACCCGGGCGCCAGAGAGGTGGGGGCGCTGAAGCGCCAGAGTGCTCCCCTCCCTCCTCCTCCTGCTCTCCGTGTCCAGAGCAGGCTCTCTCCGCAGGTCACGGCCGCAGAGCGGCCGCTGTGTTTTTCGCTGCTGCTAGAGCCCGTCCCCCCTCCCCCCTCCCTCCTTCTCCTGTCAGAGAAGGAGAGCAGCCGCCGGAGATCGGAGCAGCTGGTCTCTGTGTGGAGAGAGACCAGCCGCTCAGTGACTTCGCTGAGGGGGAGAGCGGTCCGTGTCTGCAGCCTGACAGGCTGACACACACAGGTTCTCCTCCTCTGTCTCTCACTCCCGCGGCCCGCCCAAGCCTGTCTAGACAACTGCTCTTCACCCGGGCGGCGCGGCTGCACACTGTCCCCTCTAGCTGCCGCCCGGGTTTTAATGGGTCTCTAGCTAGAGTACTAATAGAGGGAGGTTTGTCCTGGGCATAGGCGTGCGCAGCCTATTGCATTAGGGTGTGCACCCGAAAGCTCAAGCACACATACATATATATATATTGTCAAAAGTATTGGGACGCCTGCCTTTACACGCACATGAACTTTAATGCCGTTATAGTCCATAGGGTTCAATATTGAGCCGGCCCACCCTTTGCAGCTATAAAAGCTGCAACTCTTCTAGGAAGGCTGTCCACAAGGTTTAGGAGGGTGTCTATGGGAATGTTTGACCATTCTTCCAGAAGGGCATTTGTGAGGTCAGGTGCTGATGTTGGACAAGAAGGTCTGGCTCGCAGTCTCCACTCGAATTCATCCCAAAGGTGTTCTATCGGGTTGAGGTCAGGACTCTTTGCAGGTCAGTCAAGTTCCTCCACCCCATACTCGCTCATCCATGTCTTTATGGACCTTGCATTGTGCACTGGTCCAAATCATTTGATGGAGGGGGGATTATGGTGTGGAGTTGTTTTTCAGGGGTTGGGCTTGGCCCCTTAGTTCCAGTGAAGGGAACTCTTAAGGCGTCAGCATACCAAGACATTTTGGACAATTTCATGCTCTCAACTTTGAGGGAACAGTTTGGGGACGTCCCCTTCCAACATGACTGCGCACAAAGCAAGGTCCATAAAGACATGGACTTAGCAGGGGTGGTGGGAAATTAACTTCAAGTGCCATAATTCACATTATAACTGTAACTAAAACATATACAATTAAGTGTAACACTCTAAAAAATAAAAAATCCAAAGTGCTATAATGGTGAGAACCTCCCAACTAAAAAGTTGTTGCACTTGAAGGTAATTTGTATTGCAATTATCTGTAGAGGGGTTTCCACCATCCCTGCTAAGGCAGCACTGATGGGCACTGATAGGCAGCACTGATGGGCACTAATAGGCTGTACTGATAGGCAGCATTGATGGGCACTAATTGGTAGCACTGATGTGCACTGATAGGTGGCACTGATAGGCAGCACTGATTGGCACTAATGGGCACTGATTGGCACTGATAGGTGGCACTGATGGGCACTGATATGCATCACTGATGGGCTCTTATTGGTACCACTTATGGGCACTGGTAGGCTCTGATTCGCAGCACTGATTGGCAGCACTGATGGACACTGATTGGCACTGATAGGCAGCACTGATTGGAAGCACTGATGGGCACTGACTGGCAGCACTGATGAGCACTGGTAGGTGGCACTGATAGGCTGCACTGATGGGCACTGATATGCAGCACTGATGGGCACTGATATGCAGCACTGATGTGCACTGATTGGCAGCACTGATGGGCAGCACTTATGGGCACTGATAGGCAGCACGATGGGCACTGATATGCAGCACTGATAGGCAGCATTGGTTGGCACTGATTTACAGCATTGGTTGGCACTGATAGGCAGCATTGGTTGGCACTGATAGGCAGCACTGTTTTGCACTGATAGGCAGCACTGGTTGGCACTGATAGGCAGAATTGGTTGGCACTGATAAGCAGCACTGGCACTGATAGGCAGCATTGGTTGGCACTGATAGGCAGCACTGGTTTGCACTGATAGGCAGCACTGGTTTGCAATTGTTGGCACTGATAGGCAGTATTGGTTGGCACTGATAAGCAGCACTGGCACGGATAGGCAGTACTGGTTGGCACTGATAGGCAGCATAGGTTGGCACTGATTGGCAGCATTGGTTGGCACTGATTGGCAGCATTCGTTGGCACTGATAGGCAGCATTGGATGGCACTGATTGGCAGCACTGATGGGCACTGACTGGCAGCACTGATGGGCAATAATTGTCAGCACTGATTGGCACTGATAGACAGCACTGATGACCACTGATATGCAGCACTGATGGGCACTGATTGGCAGCACTTATGGGCACTGATAGGCAGCACTGACAGGCAGCATTGGTTGGCACTGATTTACAGCATTGGTTGGCACTGATAGGCAGCATTGGTTGGCACTGATAGGCAGCACTGGTTTGCACTGATAGGCAGCACTGGTTGGCACTGATAAGCAGCACTGGCACAGATAGGCAGTACTGGTTGGCATTGATAGGCAACATTGGTTGGCACTGATAAGCAGCACTGGCACTGATAGGCAGCATTGGTTGGCACTGATAAGCAGCACTGGCACTGATAGGCAGCATTGGTTGGCACTGATAGGCGGCACTGGTTTGCACTGATAGGCAGCACTGGTTTACAATGGTTGGCACTGATAGGCAGAATTGGTTGGCACTGATAAGCAGCACTGGCACAGATAGGCAGTACTGGTTGGCACTGATAGGCAGCATTGGTTGGCACTGATAGACAGCATTGGTTGGCACTGATTGGCAGCATTGGTTTGCACTGATTGGCAGCATTGGTTTGCACTGATTGGCAGCATTGGTTGGCACTGATAGGCAGCATTGGGTGGCACAGATAGGGGAGAGGGGGAGTTTCACATTCAGGGGATCGTGAGAATTGCCAGAGCTGTTCAGTGTATGAAACTGTCAGATAATGACACTGCATGTAGGGAGAGACACCAGCTGTTAAAAGTCAGCGGTGATGCTGGTGGTGGGCGGGACTGAACAGTTACCAAACACCAGCCAATAGGATGGGTCTGGGTGGGCCGCTACATTTCTCTGGCTCCGCCCCCTCTCTGAAGCAGCCCAATCTTTGGCTGGGGTTGGCGCTTGATCCCGCCAACCCCCCGACATCGCGGCTGAGTTGTGATGACTTACAACTCAGCCGCGATGTCGGGAGTGGGCGGGACCAAGCGCTATAAACACCAGCCAATGTTTGAGCTGCTTCAGAGAGGGGGCGGGGCCACATAAATGTAGCGGCCCACCCAGACCCCATCCCATTGGCTGGTGTTTGATGGCCGTTCTGTCCCGCCCACCCCCGACATCACCCCGACATTTTGACAGCTGGTGTCTCTCCCTGCATGCAGTGTCATTATCTGACAGTTTCATACACTGAACAGCTCTGGCAATTCTCACGATCTGCTGCCTGTGAAACTGTTTCACAGGCAGCGCGGGCCACACACTCTCTTGGATGCAGCATTTTGGGGCAAATCTCTGGACACAGCATGGGGTGATTAGGGTGTGCCCAGGCACACCCGCAACACCCCGTGCGCACGCCTATGTTCCTGGGGGGTCTGTACTAATGGGGGGGTTGTCCTGGTGGGGGGTCTGTACTAATGGAGGGGGTTTGTCCTGGGGGAGTCTGTACTAATGGGGGGGTTGTCCTGGGGGGGTCTGTACTAATGGGGGGGTTTGTCCTGGGAGGTCTGTACTAATGGAGGGGGGGTTTGTCCTGGGGGGTCTGTACTAATGAAGGGGGGGTTGTCCTGGGGGGGTCTGTACTAATGAAGGGGGATTTGTCCTGGGGGTGGCTGTACTAATGGAAGGATCTTGTCCTGGGGGGTCTGCACTAATGGGGGGTTGTCCTGGGGGGGTCTGTACTAATGGAGGGGGGTTTGTCCTGGTGGGGGGTCTGTACTAATGGAGGGGGGGTTCTCCTGGGGGGGTCTGTACTAATGAAGGGGGGATTTGTCCTGGGGGGTCTGTACTGATGCCGGGGATTTGTCCTAGGGGGGTCTGTACTAATGGAGGGGGGGTTTGTCCTGGGGGATCTGTACTAATGGAGGGGGGGTTTGTCCTGTTGGGGTCTGTACTAATGGAGGGGGGGGTTGTCCTGGGGGGGGTCTGTACTAATAGAGGGGGGTTGTCCTGGGGGGTCTGTACTAATGAAGGGGGGTTGTCCTGGGGGGGTCTGTACTAATGAATGGGGGATTTGTCCTGGGGGGTCTGTACTAATGGAGGGGGAATGTGTCCTGGGGGGGTCTGTACTAATGGAGGGGGTTTGTCCTGGGGGGTCTGTACTAATGGAGGGGGGGTGTTTGTCCGGGGGGTCTGTACTAATGGAGGGGGGTTTGTCCTGGTGGGGGGTCTGTACTAATGGAGGGGGGGTTGTCCTGTGGGGGTCTGTACTAGTGGAGGGGGGTTCTCCTGGGGGGGTCTGTACTAATGGGGGGTTGTCCTGGGGGAGTCTGTACTAATGGGGGGGTTGTCCTGGGGGAGTCTGTACTAATGGGGGGGTTGTCCTGGTGGGGGGTCTGTACTAATGGGGGGGTTGTCCTGGTGGGGTCTGTACTAAAGGAGGGGGTTTTGTCCTGGTGGGGGGTCTGTACTAATGGAGGGGGTTTGTCCTGGGGGAGTCTGTACTAATGGGGGGGTTGTCCTGGGGGGTCTGTACTAATGGGGGGCTTGTCCTGGGGGGTTTGTACTAATGGAGGGGGGTTGTCCTGGGGGGGTCTGTACTAATGAAGGGGGGATTTGTCCTGGGGAGTCTGTACTAATGGGAGGGGTTGTCCTGGGGGGGTCTGTACTAAAGGAGGGGGGTTTGTCCTGGTGGGGGGTCTGTACTAATGGAGGGGGTTTGTCCTGGGGGAGTCTGTACTAATGGGGGGGTTGTCCTGGGGGGTCTGTACTAATGGGGGGGCTTGTCCTGGGGGGTCTGTACTAATGGAGGGGGGGTTGTCCTGGGGGGGTCTGTACTAATGAAGGGGGATTTGTCCTGGGGGTGGCTGTACTAATGGAGGGATCTTGTCCTGGGGGGTCTGCACTTACTGAGGGTGTTTTTCTGGGGGGGTCTGTACTAATGGAGGGGGGTTTGTCCTGGTGGGGGGTCTGTACTAATGGAGGGGGGGTTCTCCTGGGGGGGGGTCTGTACTAATGGAGGGGGCTTTGTCCTGCTGGGGGTCTGTACTAATGGAGGGGGGGTTGTCCTGGGGGGGTCTGTACTAATGAAGGGGGGGATTTGTCCTGGGGGGGTCTGTACTAATGGCGGGGATTTGTCCTAGGGGCGTCTGTACTAATGGGGGGGGTTTTGTGATGGAAATATTGGATATCATATTTATATCAATGAGATTCAAGTGGACCATTGCAAGGACTCCAATTTAAACTGCCTTGCCTCATAGGATGTGTATGTGTATGTATGTATGTATGTATATATATAGATATATATATATATCTATATATATAGATATATATATCTACGTGTATATGTGGGTATCTATATATATTTCATATATGGGAATATGTTTCTTAATATAACAAAGCTCACCTTAAGAAATGTAGTTACCTTGATTTGAACCCGAGAAGCCCTAGAGGTGTTGATTAGATCAAAGGTTATTGGCAGACCTTAAGGCATTCATTCTTCAGGGGGCCATTAACATGCTTCCAATACACTGATGGGAATCAGGGAAGGTCCCCTAGGTGGTAATCAACTCACCAGGGGCCATTAACATACTACGGTCGGGACTGTTTGGGCTAGGAGATCAAAGGAGATTGTTCATTAATTCATAGACTGGTAGGCACCGAGGGGGTCGCACTGTAACAGCAATGTCCGAGCATGAATTTTGAGACATCTCTTTCATTTGTGGCATCTTCTGATTGGTGGAGAATGCATATAAAAGGAAGTGGGCTAAATGGTTACAGGCAGTCCAGCCCGAGAACATCTGAGGGACATGCTGTCTGTGTAAAGTATCTATGTCTATCTTTCTTTCTAACTTTTTTTTTAATCCTAGGATTTATCTTATAACTTTGTATATCTTGTATATGTCCATTGAAAACAATTATGAGTTTATGCCTGAATTAACTTAGAATTAACTTTGCAGCCTAGAGCCAACACTATAGAGATATATGATAAATTCTAATCATTCTAACCTTCTTTTTCTGTGTAAATAAATGTAATTTTTATCTTTTTTCCCTGTTATCACTCGTTTTTATTTTTATATAGACAAAGGTTTAATCACTTATATTTGTATCGTTAATCGTTTAAGTGAGGTATAAATATTTCCGTAACAAATGGTGCCCCAACGTGTGAGGAAGCTTCACGTTTGAGTGATTTTGCGGCTGGAGGACAAGTCTAACTCCAGGAACGGTAAGCATTTTTATGTCTCTGTTTGTATGTCTGTCTCCCCTGTATGAACACCCAAACTAGCAAGCTTCTTTGAACATTGTTTATATATATAACCTTTTGTCTGTACTAATACTTTGATGAGACTGATATGAACAGTATAAGTGAAATAAAATTGTACTGAGAGTGTATGAGAAGGCATCCTGCTCGGTTGGGCCAACACTGCAGGAGGGTGTCTGCGTGAATGATAAGGGGTTCTGATTGGACGTTTGAAGGCAGTGGAAAGAAGTAGGATCTGGGCCTTTCTGCCAACAAGCGCTTCTGGTTGACCCTTGCATGAGTCTAGGTCAAGACGCTTCCCGGTCTTTAAGATCGAATTGCACCTGTGGGCCTAGTACACACTGAATGATCTTCGATGTATGTATCTATCTTTCTGTGTAAACTACTAACTGGGAATCGTAAGCTTTGTGATTAGATCTGTAATGTTGTAACTCCTACAAATCGTATTGCAATTAGGTGTGCATCAGTTAACTACCTCCTGTACTACAAGCACGCATTAGTAATAACCTTTCGTTAAGCATTTCTTTTAGAGTACTTCAGAAAAGTCCACGGGGGGATTAAACTTTATTTAGTTTGGGAAATCTCCAGGCTGATATTTTGAAGGACTATAGCCAGGACAGGGAATTGACCTGGCAAGTAGCGAAAAAAAATCGGCAAGGGTGACAGGGGCAGTACCTGTCAACCCAATTCTTGGTCAGAGAGTAGCTACCTCTGAAGTAAAGGCAACCTGTAAAAAGGTTGGGGGAATCAGTTCAAGGTCCGGAGTCCGTAAAGGATGGGTAATCGAATCGCTTCAAAGAGGGCGTCTAACCGTGGGGAACCATACCACTTGACCCCGAGGGAAGAGATGATAGATAAATATGGACCTTGGGTTGTGAAATATTTGCAAGATTGGGATAGTTGGACTGGGAAAAAGTATTCTAAAAGAGGTACTTTTAAGCCGAACGCTTGGGAAGCCCTGTGGTACAATCACCGCGGGAAGATGACACGAACAAATGAAAGAGATGCGTGGAGCGCGTGGATGGTAGAATCCATGCATAGAACTGATGATGTGAATATTTTTACGGTGGGAGTTAAGGAGAAAAAACACCAGATGATGCTGCGGAGTAGGGACAAGCAGGGACAGCCACTAGAGCCACATCCCCAGAGTAGTGACAGTGATGAACAGGGGGATGATGAGGAATGGCCAGGATTGGGGCCTTATACAGCCGCCCGGTCCTTGTTGGCCAGATACTCAGAAAGGGATAGGAATTGTCATCTATCAGCAGATGAAAAAAAGGGGAAGCTACAACTTGCTGCCAAGTTTAACACCCCAGTTAAAACCCCCAATGAATCACAGAAAAACACTTCCTGTGAAGCATTGAAACCACAGGAAAGAGATAGCACAGCAAACCAGGGGGAGGGAGTGCTGGAATCAGGGGAGAAAAATCTCCCTAGTTCCAGAGAGCAGATACCATCAAAAGGGAAACTTTCTTCCCCTCTGACGGAAGACCCTCCCGAATATAGTAATCCCCCATTTACGGGCTGCGAGCCAGCATTCTCCCCTAAACGGCAGTTGACTAGCAACCCTGCTTCTGTAAGCAATACTGGCAGTTCTGCTACAGAGTACACAGCCTATGTACCTTTATACCCCCAAGTAACTAGCACCCCACAGCAAGGACCTGTGTGGTGTCACTCTAATGGGGAAAGGATATCACCCAATGTGGGCACACCTGTGTACCATGGGACTGTTAATGCCACCCTTCAGGGCACTTTGCAGTTGGATAAAGTGCCCCCACCTGGCAGCAGCCATCGTCCTCAGTCTTATTGGGATTCGGTTACAGAACCCCAAAAGACCAATCCACAACTGATGTCTTTTTCAGATGACGTATCTGTCTATCCTGTAAGGGAACAGGTGGTCTATGACAACAGTGGGAGATCCACGGGAAAGATGACACATCACGTGCCATGGACTCCCTCTGAGATGAAGGGATTTCTGAGTGTTATCCCCCATCCAAGGACAGATCCTATTAAATTTGCCAAAGAGCTGCTGGACATCCAGGCAAGCTACAATGCAAACTGGAGTGATATGCTTCAAATAATGAAGAGGGTTTGTGGAGATGGGGACTTGGATGAAATCCTCAGTAAAACCAATATTCCACGAACCCTGTATGTGGACTCCAGCCATCAAGGAGATATACTCACTAAACAATTAGCACAGTTGATTAAAACAGTCTACCCTCCCCAGTCTTGGACCAAGGTGTCAGGAGTGATCCAAGGTCCAAAGGAAGATTGTATGACATACTACAATCACTTTAAACAAGCCGTGGAATCAGCTGGTGGGGACATTAATAACAGTGCCCTATCACCCGTATTGATCCATAGCTTCATTACCGGGTTGAGAGGAAACATCAGGGAAAAATTGATGACTGCAAATCCAGACTGGAGAGATAAGCCCCTCTCCTCTTTGTTGTCACTTGCAACTGCGATTGAAAGGAATATAGCAGATTGGGAGTCACAAAAACCTCAAAAGATCTGCATTGTCACTGATCAGTTGAACAGTGCAGATCTTGGACAGAAACCAAGGGGGAAACCGGTTTGTTTCAAATGCCACAGACCCGGACACTTCAAGAAGGATTGTAGAGCAGCAAGACCAAATAGGCCATCACGACAGGAGAAGGAATCTGGAAGAGACCTCCAGTGATGGGGAGAGCTCCCGGTGTTGCCTGTAATCTCGACAAATGAACAAGGGAGTGCTTATGTACAAATGCATTTAAATAATCAGACCCTAAACCTATTAACAGACACCGGGGCAGCTCGTACCATTTTAAAATCTAGTGAGGTGAATCTTCCCATTCAAAATACCGTGAGAGGAGTTGGGCTAGGGGGTATATCATATCCCCTATTTGAAACCACTCCCACAAAAATTCGAGTCGGACCCTTTCAAACTGAAGCCTCCCTGCTCTTGAGCGATTCAGTTCCTTGCAATTTGCTGGAAAAAGATTTGCTCTCACAAATGAGAGCACAAATACAATTTACTGAGGATGGAGTGGAAGTAAACATCCCTTCTGATCCTGGCCAACACCAAATGGTAGAAACCTGGGATAGCATCATTGCTTTGTCTAAATTAGAACAGGATGCAAGCTTTGCAGAAAGCTTGCCCAGTGATTTAGTCAAAAACACCAATCCAGATGTATGGGCTAAAGAGGGGAACACGGGATTTATGATCCGCTGTCCCCCTGTTAGGATCAAACTAAAACCGGATGCTATCATTCCTAGATTACCTCAGTATCCCTTGAAATTGGCTCAATTGGAGGGAATTAGAGACCAAATCAAACACCTCCTTGAGGAGGGTATACTGGTGAAAGTGAGCTCGCCAGCTAATACCCCATTGTACCCTGTGAAAAAACCAGGCCGGAACGTTTATCGGATGGTACAAGACCTGAGGGCAATTAACAAAATCATCCAAGAGGATGCTCCAGTGGTACCAAACCCTCACACTATTCTGAGTAACATCATCCCTTCTAATCAATATTTCACAGTTATGGATTTGAAGGATGCTTTTTTCACTGTACCACTCCACCCTGACTGTCAATACCTCTTTGCCTTCAGCTTTGAACTGCAGCAATATACCTGGTGTAGATTGCCCATGGGGATGGTATCAAGCCCAAACGAGTACAGCAAAGCAATGAAAGAGTGCTTGGACAGGTGGCACTGCCCGGAGGGTATCACTCTCCTTCAGTATGTGGATGACTTGCTGATTGGAGGCGACACGAGAGAAGCATGTAGAGAGGCCACTATCTCCTTGTTGAATCACCTTGGAGAGGAGGGATGCAGGGTATCCCCCGCCAAGTTACAATACAACATGGACCGAGTTGTGTTTTTGGGTCATTGCATTTCCAAAGGAAAAAAACACTTAACACAAGACAGAAAGAAGGCTATTCTGAATAGCAAAATGCCACAAAATGCAAAACAATTGAGGGGATTCCTAGGGTTGGTTGGATATTGCCGACAATGGATACCAGAAATGTCCAATGTTTGTAAGCCACTCTATGATTCTGTAAACATACAGGGGAAACGGGAACTCAGTGAAGAGCAAATACATGCTATTCAGACATTGAAGGCTGCAATCAGTGAAGCCCCTGTTTTGGGCCTGCCAGATTATACCAAGGGATTCCGGCTTTACTGTCATGAGTCTAGAGGCCACGCTGCTGGAGTCCTGACACAGGACCATGGAGGACATGACAAGCCCATTGGCTATTACAGTTGTCAGATTGACACAGTTGTCAATGCAATGGCACCCTGTCTGAGGGCAGTAGCAGCAGCTGCTGAGATGCTGACTAAAACTGCAGACATTGTGCTAGGGAACCCGTTAGAAGTTTATGTACCCCATGAGGTTCACGTGGTCATGCAGAACCTGACCACAAAGCACATTTCGTCAGCAAGATTGACCAAATATGAACTGGCACTTTTAACGCCCACAAATATTACCCTCAAAAGGTGTGCAAAATTAAATCCAGCTACATTGCTACCAGAGACATTGCAAGATGAAATAGAAAGCCATGACTGCAATGCAGAAATGGAAGATCACTATCGTGAAGCACAGAGAGTAAGAGACACCCCTATCCACAATGCTGACCTCACTGTTTTTGTAGATGGGTCCCGCTTCTATACTGAAGAAGGGCACCCTGTTACTGGGTATTCAGTAGTCACCAAGGATGAAATCCTGTTCCAAGGAAGACTACCTGGGAATCATTCTGCCCAGGTGGCAGAGCTTATGGCTCTCATGCAAGCTTGCATAGTAGGGAAAGAAAAAAAGCTCAATGTCTACACTGACTCGAGATATGCTTTTGGAATATGTCACGATTTTGGCCAACTATGGAAACTGAGAGGCTTCCTGACCACCTGTGGAAAACCCATTAAACATGGTGAGCTCATTAAGAAAGTCCTTGAGGCACTTTGGTTCCCAGAGGAAATAGCAGTCTTAAAATGTGCCGCACACACCAAAGGCACGGATGAGGTTTCACTTGGGAATGCTAAAGCAGATACTGCTGCAAAGGCAGCGGCTGTAACTGGTACCGAGTCTGTGGGAATCTTCATGGCCACACCTTGCTCCGACAGTCCTGATCAGGTAGATTTGACTGTTCTGAAGAGATTGCAAGTGCAAACTGACGAAAAGACAAAACAGAAGTGGCGAGACCAGGGATGTAAAGAAACAGCTGGACTTTGGGCCCATGAGGATGGGAGGTACTGTGCCCCTCCAGCACTGTATTCATATTTGGCTGAGGCATCGCACGGCCCCTCTCATCTGTCCAAAGGAGCTATGGTCTCCACAATCACATCTCACTGGGTGGCCCCCGGATTCACCACTGTTGCGGAGAGATTCTGTCATGGGTGTGAAACATGTCAGATACATAATCCAGGGAGGCTTGTCAAAACTCCAACTAAACATTTGCCCAAAGCCCAGTACCCCTTCCAGAGACTGCAGATTGATTATATTCAATTGCCAAAATGCCAACAATTCCAATTTGTTCTCGTATGTGTGGACATGTTTTCAGGTTGGGTAGAAGCTTGGCCTGTAGCCAATGCTACTGCGTCGGTCACCGCAAAGAAACTATTGCAGGAAATTGTGTGCAGGTATGGCCTAATGGAGACCATAGAATCAGATCAAGGGAGCCATTTCACAGGTCAAGTGATGGCTGAGGTTATGGGAGGACTCCAAATTGAACAAAAGTTCCATACTCCCTATCACCCACAGGCATCAGGAAAGGTTGAGAGGTATAATGGAATGATCAAGAATAGACTAGCCAAAATTTGTGAAAATACGCGCCTTACTTGGGTGCAAGCTCTCCCTCTGGTATTGAAATCCATGCGGCATACTCCTAGAGGTCCAGAAAAACTATCTCCATTCGAGATATTGTTCGGGAGACCCCCAATGACAGGATTGTTTTTTCCACAAGAGATGACATTAATGCATTGTTCCTTAAAGATGTATGTGCAGGAATTACATAAGCAGCTCACCAAGTTGCATGCCCAAGTGTTCTCTTCTATTCCAGACCCAAATTCTGACGGTAAATCTCACTCCCTGCAGCCTGGAGATTGGGTGGTAATCAAGAAATTTCAACGAAGAGGACTGGAGCCCAGGTTTGAGGGTCCCTACCAGGTATTGCTGACCACCCCCACCTCAGTGAAAAGGGAAAAATCTCTTGGGTGCATGCTTCTCATTGCAAACAAGTTCAGAAGGAGATTTAGGAAGGTGGGTGGGATGGGCACATCTTCCCTATTGTTAGGTTTACTCAGCTGGTATGTTCTCGTTTCTGCTCAAGAAACACCAGCTCCTAAGCAGGAAATCCAAACAGAGCCTGTACCCTGGATCCCACCGAAGGAGTATAGTAAATGGGTAATAAAACCTGAGGGGTGGAGTCACACACAGATCCATAAGGCCGAGTGCAAACAAGGACAACTACTCCCCAGATACCCAATGTACTTTCATGGGTATATACTCATTCATGCCATAGCAGGGATGGGTTTTGATGGGACCTTCCTAGAACATACCACCGGCCTCGATCCCCACCCTTACAGATTTCATACAGCCTTTGGGGACATTGATGCAGGGTATCTACTAGATAGGCTTTGCAGTCTTGCGTACTGGAAGACCAGTCCTGATGAGCGGGAACGAATACAGCAGGTGGTAAGAGAGAGCCCCGATACCACAATGTATGTAACATATCACCTAGATGATTACGTTGCCTTGTGTGAAGGAGATTGGGACCCCAAGGATGTGGAATGTCTAATCCCAGGAATTTTTCCTAAAGGATCAAATGACAGTCAATCTACCCAGAGGATGTTTGTAGATCTTGATACCGAGACCTATGAAATGTCCATAACAAACTTAACCAAGGGGTCAGAGTTATGGAGGATAAAATGCAAAAATAGCAAGTTATATCCCGTAGATCCCACAGGGGAGAACTATGAAGGGTGGTATATTGTTTACATTATTTTCAATCAGGGGGAAGAGAAAGAACATAAGAGGTACTATTATGACTTCCCAGAACTTGTTCAAGGGTCACTAGCGGATAAGTGTTTCCACCCCGCGGAGGGAACCCTTGAGATCCTTATCACTAAAAGTCCCACCTATGATAGGAAGACACATCCACTAAACTATCTGTCAAAGAAAAAGGTTGTCTTGCAGTTGAATTGTAGTAGCGCCCATCAGGCTATGTGGTATGAACGAGCAAATGTGACTCTTTCTAACAAATATACAAACACTGTAATCCTAAAAATTAGGACCGATGCTAAAAACAAACAGTATGAGGTCCTGGATTTACAACCAAGACTGTCCATACATGCCTTTGTGTTGCAAGTAATGAGGGAAACTTGTGACCCCGATACAGAGGGTCACTATTTTATTGACACCGCTTATTGGCCCCCAAATCAGTCCTTGGCTTTTAACAGTCCAAACCCATGGAAGTGGGATGTTTTATGCAATGGTGTGGATCTGCCTAGTGTGAATGAGTGGATGAATGGAAGGCCAATGAATGAAGAAATGAGAGGCGTGCATATGACTGTAGACTGGCAGGATCCTCAAGGATATGATTTGGATTTAGACTTACATCTAGATGGCCCATTTGTGTGGCCATTCTGCAACGCATTTGACGAAGGCTGTTGGACCTTTATGCAAATGACAAAGCTTAGGAATGATGACATGTTTCCCGGAATCAGTACCCCAGTTATTGATCCTAAACGTTGGTATCCCTGGAAGGGGCGAGGAAAAATCTGTGTGACAGTTGTACGGGTACCCAATGAGTTAGATGTTCTTG
Source organism: Aquarana catesbeiana (assembly GCF_042186555.1). NCBI lineage: Eukaryota > Metazoa > Chordata > Amphibia > Anura > Ranidae > Aquarana > Aquarana catesbeiana. The sequence continues at coordinate 86,311,293 of NC_133330.1, read as the reverse complement.
TGCCAGCAAAAATTAGTTCAGACTCCTGTAAGGCTCCTATAGTGAAGGCAGCAGATCTAGTCATCCCTTTACTCTCTTCTCACTGGACGGTATTAACAGACACGCAATTTATGTTATATACTTGGAGGATAACCTTATCTGATTTCCGGGTTGATAAGTGGGATAAACGGTGTGCAGCCTTCACAAAGAATCAAATATACATGTTGAAGGGGTGGCTGCAGTCGGGATATTCAGAATATTCCCACACTAGAGTAAAGAGAGGCCTAACAGAGACTGCCTTAGGAGCAGGGGGTGTTGCCCTGGGTAGCCTAAACACTATGGATTTAGAAATACTCAGAAACAAGTTAGGAGGATTGGCACAACATGTTGGAGAAGGGGTCAAGGTGCAGCTAGACGTGAATCATATCCTCGAAAATTTACAACATGCGCATATCGATGCTACTGCCTCACTATCTGAGGTAATGAAACAGAAATTCACAGGATTGATAGCGGGTTTATCCAAAGTACAGGAAAGCATCCAACTTGCTTTATCTTGCACCCAGGTACAATCAGAATTGTCCCAAGACCTCAGAGTAATGATTGCTTCTTTTTCAGCAGGACAATTTCCACTAAATTTGAGAAAACAAGCAGGTAGGGTAGTATCCAAGTTTGCTATGAGTCATATGGATTGGTGGATGACTCAATTCCATGGCTGTAAAAACCTGACTTGCACAGTCTCATCCCTGATTCCCGTTGCAGGGACTGAGCATCGTGCTTATACCACAGTCAATTTGGGTACTATCCTATCGGGCTCTACCGTGTTACACCCCCGAGTCCATCATGATCTGATGGTTTATGAGTCCGGACAACCTCAAATGATTGATACTGATGGGTGCTGGAGAAAGGAAGGGGTTGTGTTATGCCAAGGGAAACAGGATAGGATCATGAGACAACAATGCTGGCACAGGGAAGGGTCATGTCTCATGGATGCCGAGGAAATGTCCCAACCTTATATAAAATACTTGGGCCAAGGGTATTGGTGCTGGTATCAAACGTCCAGTGATGCCCTATATTCTGCCTACGGGTTGAACTGTACTCAGCGTGGTACGTTACCTCAGGGAGTGTACTGCACATCTTCCCCTGTCCTTGGAATAGATGTAGCAGGGACACAAGGGCGGACCCCTATTACCCCAGAGAAAAGGCTTGATATCCAACCTGATACCCCCATACATTTACAGAAACTTCCTCTGGGATTTGGGGCTGAGTTAAAAGCTTGGCTGATGGATTTCGGACAACAGGATGAAATATTAAATGTACTAAGAGATGCTGAAAAACAAGCCACCATACGACTCACCCATGATCAAAATAGACTGATCCAAGTATCCCACGCTTTAGACGCAGACGCTAAGATTTCCTGGTGGGAAAGTTTATTTGGGTATAGTCCGAATGCTACAGCTTTCCTAAACATTTTGCTCCACCCTGTTGTTGTCCTAACCTGTGCAGCCTTATTGCTTTTCCTGATGCAGGTAATAATGTGCGTTACTATCAGGAGAATGAATGCCAAAGCTATGAGAATGTGTACCTCAACAAGGTATCTTCTCTCAAGGAACAGAAAGGCCACTAACTCAGAAACAAATCTCTGAGGAAGCCAGATCCAATCCAGACCAGTACTAAGAAGTTGCACATGTAAGAGAGGACCCTAGAACTATATTTTTCTTGTTCCAGGAATAAGCCTCTTCAATTTTTAGTAATAAAGTGCAGTCAGGTTTACCTAAATTCCAAAAGTTTTAATCATTTTTTCTTTAATTATTTTTATTTTTTTTAATTTTTTATTTTATTTATTTATTTATTTTTTTTTTTTTTTTCTCTCTCTCTCTCCCTTTTGTTGTTAATATCTGTGTACCTGACCTGCAAAAATACTGTTAATGGGAGAGGAGGTTTTTTTTTAAGAAAAACATTTGTTTTGTTTTTTTTTGTTTTTTTGTTTTTTATTTTTTTTTATTATTATGTTTTTTTGACCAATGTATTCATTTTTTTTATATACAGATTCAAGGCTCTTTAACAGTCTTGGTTGGAGCAGCGTTCGATCTGTAGTTTTTTTCGTTTTTTTTGTTCTTTTTTTTTTTTCATTTCCACTATTTTTTCCTGTTCATTTTCATTACTCACCTCTCTTCTATTCCTTTTTCTTCTTTAATATTATGCTCTCTGAGTTTTTTTCCTTTGATTTCTATCATCTATCTTCTCGAGATAATGTAACTAAGACATCAGTCATATCATTTTTTGTTTAAAAAAGACTTATTTATAAAAAAAAAAAAAAAAAAAAAACATATTTTAACTAAAAGTATCCCTGGACATCCAGTTTTATGTCTTAATGTAATTTCACCTCCCCTAGTCTACCTACTACTTTAACCTGAGCCCCGTGAGCAGGTGTGGTGAACCCAGGGACCTGGCAATAACAGACAGTGTTGTCTATCCCTACCATCAAGGGCCATGGATGATACTGGCTGTTGCTCAGACTCTGTACCCTGTGGGAACCCACTCTACTCGTCCACATTACACCCTTGATGAGTATTTAGTCTTAATGGCCAACACTCTGTTCCTGTCCAGCATTTCTCTGTACACTAACGTTCTCCTCTCTCTTTCTGTATTCATGCACGACTGTCTGGAGACCCGCCCGACCCCACCTGAAGAAGCAGCGACCACCAAGTTATTTCTTGAGATAAACGTGTCACGAATAAGACTTTCCTGGACTTTCCTTCACCATGCTGAAAAGTGCTGTCTCGCGGTCCGATCCAATCGATGCAACCATTACATGGTCTTACAAAGATACAGAACTAGATATGCCAGGATCCCGCCATCAATGTTGGAGTTCCGCTCCTCCAAGGCAGAGGAGTGATGAAACATTGCAATACAGCCACTCATGGTTTGAATGTGGAGTCTCCAAAGGACCAGGATTTCTTTGCTATCTTAAGCTTACTTTGAGGAGTTCCGGCGTGTTCAAGAAAGGAAGAGGAGGCCGCAGTGGTGGTGGGGAAGGGTCGGGGCTTCTGGGCTGTTGTGGGTGGGTGCAAGATCATTGAAGGAGGACATAAGTTCAAGAATGAACTTCAGGGGGAAATGTGATGGAAATATTGGATATCATATTTATATCAATGAGATTCAAGTGGACCATTGCAAGGACTCCAATTTAAACTGCCTTGCCTCATAGGATGTGTATGTGTATGTATGTATGTATGTATATATATAGATATATATATATATCTATATATATAGATATATATATCTACGTGTATATGTGGGTATCTATATATATTTCATATATGGGAATATGTTTCTTAATATAACAAAGCTCACCTTAAGAAATGTAGTTACCTTGATTTGAACCCGAGAAGCCCTAGAGGTGTTGATTAGATCAAAGGTTATTGGCAGACCTTAAGGCATTCATTCTTCAGGGGGCCATTAACATGCTTCCAATACACTGATGGGAATCAGGGAAGGTCCCCTAGGTGGTAATCAACTCACCAGGGGCCATTAACATACTACGGTCGGGACTGTTTGGGCTAGGAGATCAAAGGAGATTGTTCATTAATTCATAGACTGGTAGGCACCGAGGGGGTCGCACTGTAACAGCAATGTCCGAGCATGAATTTTGAGACATCTCTTTCATTTGTGGCATCTTCTGATTGGTGGAGAATGCATATAAAAGGAAGTGGGCTAAATGGTTACAGGCAGTCCAGCCCGAGAACATCTGAGGGACATGCTGTCTGTGTAAAGTATCTATGTCTATCTTTCTTTCTAACTTTTTTTTTAATCCTAGGATTTATCTTATAACTTTGTATATCTTGTATATGTCCATTGAAAACAATTATGAGTTTATGCCTGAATTAACTTAGAATTAACTTTGCAGCCTAGAGCCAACACTATAGAGATATATGATAAATTCTAATCATTCTAACCTTCTTTTTCTGTGTAAATAAATGTAATTTTTATCTTTTTTCCCTGTTATCACTCGTTTTTATTTTTATATAGACAAAGGTTTAATCACTTATATTTGTATCGTTAATCGTTTAAGTGAGGTATAAATATTTCCGTAACAGTTTGTCCTGGGGGGTCTGTACTAATGGAGGGGGGGTTTGTCCTGTTGGGGTTTGTACTAATGGAGGGGGGTTTGTCCTGGGGGGTCTGTGCTAATGGAGGGGGGGTTTGTCCTGTTGGGGTTTGTACTAATGGAGGGGGGTTGTCCTGGGGGGGTCTGTACTAATAGAGGGGGGTTGTCCTGGGGGGTCTGTACTAATGAAGGGGGGTTGTCCTGGGGGGGTCTGTACTAATGAATGGGGGATTTGTCCTGGGGGGGTCTGTACTAATGCAGGGGGGTTTCTCCTGGGGGGTGGTCTGTACTAATGGAGGGGGGATTTGTCCTGGGGGGTCTGTACTAATGGAGGGGGTTTGTCCTGGGGGGTCTGTACTAATGGAGGGGGGGGTGTTTGTCCGGGGGGGTCTGTACTAATGGAGGGGGGTTTGTCCTGGGGGGTCTGTACTAATGGAGGGGGGTTTGTCCTGGTGGGGGGTCTGTACTAATGGAGGGGGGGTTGTCCTGTGGGGGTCTGTACTAGTGGAGGGGGGTTCTCCTGGGGGGGTCTGTACTAATGGAGGGGGTTTAGTGACGTCACTGCAGCTGCGGGCTCTTCTTTTGCTCCTTCCCCTCCCTCTCCTCTGCACGTGCACTGCTATACTAGTGAGCGGTGCTGGTCGGCACAGCCTCCCACTATGTTTTTTCCCCTGCCTTCATATCAGACAGGGAAAAAATAGAATAGAAAAAGGAGCATAGAAGAGGATTGTGGGACATGTAGTCCCGAGGACTGACAGCCCCACTGTAACACGGAAACTGCAGCCCACACAGCATGCTCAGCTGAATGGGAGAGAGAGAGACAGGAGCCTGGGAAAGCTTTCAGGGAAGTACACCCTGGACTCCAGAGGGAGAGGGCAGTGCTGAGGAAACACCATCAGAGAGGGAACCCCACTGCCCTGCACCACCAGAAGGAAAGACACACAGCCTAGCACCATCCCTGGTGGAGAAAGGAATGGAGTCATTGCCGGAATACAGATCTGGGTGCTACCCAGCGGAGTCGCCACGGGCAATTCAGAGTGAGCTGACTCCTGATCAGAGGAACCGTTGCTGTATTGCTGGGTCAGGTGAGAGGGCCGATCGGCCATTATCTACTAACGTCCATAGGAACTGCAGTCTCTGACCACCTTCTTGTTCTGACCATCTCTTGTATAATGTCTGCAGTCTCTGACCATCTCCTGTATTATGTCCGCAGTCTCTGACCATCTCTTGCATTATGTCTGCAGTCTCTGACCATCTCCTGTATCATGTCTGCAGTCTCTGACCATCTCCTGTATTATATCTGCAGTCTCTGACCATCTCTTGTATAATGTCTGCAGTCTCTGACCATCTCTTGTATAATGTCTGCAGTCTCTGACCATCTCTTGTATCATGTCTGCAGTCTCTGACCATCTCTTGTATCATGTCTTCAGTCTCTGACCATCTCTTGTATCATGTCTGCAGTCTCTGACCATCTCCTGTATCATGTCTGCAGTCTCTGACCATCTCTTGTAGTATATCTGCAGTCTCTGACCATCACTTGTATCATGTCTGCAGTCTCTGACCATCTCTTGTATCATGTCTGCAATCTCTGACCAGTTTCTGTACCATGTCTGCAGTGTCTGACTGTCTCTTGTATCATGTCTACAGTCTCTGACCATCTATTCTATCTTGTCTGCCGTCTCTGACCATCTCCTGTATTATGTCTGCAGTCTCTGACCATCTCCTGTATTATGTCTGCAGTCTCTGACCATCTCCTGTATTATGTCTGCAGTCTCTGACCATCTCCTGCATTATGTCTGCAGTCTCTGACCATCTCCTGCACTATGTCTGCAGTCTCTGACCATCTCCTGTATCATGTCTGCAGTCTCTGACCATCTCCTGTACTATGTCTGCAGTCTCTGACCATCTCCTGTACTATGTCTGCAGTCTCTGACCATCTCCTGCACTATGTCTGCAGTCTCTGACCATCTCCTGTATCATGTCTGCAGTCTCTGACCTTCTCCTGCACTATGTCTGCAGTCTCTGATCATCTCCTGTATCATGTCTGCAGTCTCTGACCATCTCCTGTATCATGTCCGCAGTCTCTGACCATCTCCTGCACTATGTCTGCAGTCTCTGACCATCTCCTGTACTATGTCTGCAGTCTCTGACCATCTCCTGTACTATGTCTGCAGTCTCTGACCATCTCCTGTACTATGTCTGCAGTCTCTGACCATCCCCTGTATCATGTCTGCAGTCTCTGACCATCTCCTGTAACATGTCTGCAGTCTCTGACCATCTCCTGTATCATGTCTGCAGTCTCTGACCATCTCCTGTATTATGTCTGCAGTCTCTGACCATCTCCTGCATTATGTCTGCAGTCTCTGACCATCTCCTGCACTATGTCTGCAGTCTCTGACCATCTCCTGTATCATGTCTGCAGTCTCTGACCATCTCCTGTACTATGTCTGCAGTCTCTGACCATCTCCTGTACTATGTCTGCAGTCTCTGACCATCTCCTGCACTATGTCTGCAGTCTCTGACCATCTCCTGTATCATGTCTGCAGTCTCTGACCATCTCCTGCACTATGTCTGCAGTCTCTGATCATCTCCTGTATCGTGTCTGCAGTCTCTGACCATCTCCTGTATCATGTCCGCAGTCTCTGACCATCTCCTGTACTATGTCTGCAATCTCTGACCATCTCCTGTACTATGTCTGCAGTCTCTGACCATCTCCTGTATCATGTCTGCAGTCTCTGACCATCTCCTGTATCATGTCTGCAGTCTCTGACCATCTCCTGCACTATGTCTGCAGTCTCTGACCATTTCCTGTATCATGTCTTCAGTCTCTGACCATCTCCTGTGCTATGTCTGCAGTCTCTGACCATCTCCTGTATCATGTCTGCAGTCTCTGACCATCTCTTGTATCATGTCTGTAGTCTCTGACCATCTCCTGTACTATGTCTGCAGTCTCTGACCATCTCCTGTACTATGTCTACAGACTCTGACCATCTCCTGTACCATGTCTGCAGTCTCTTACCATCTCCTGTACCATGTCTGCAGTCTCTGATCATCTTCTGTACCATGTCTGGAGTCCCTGACCATCTCTTGTATCATTTCTGCAATCTCTGACCATCTCCTGTATCATGTCTGCAGTCTCTGACCATCTCCTGTATCATGTCTGCAGTCTCTGACCATCTCCTTTACCATGTCTGAAATCTCTGATCACCTCTTGTACCATGTCTGCAGTCTCTGATCATCTCCTGTACCATGTCTGGAGTCTCTGACCATCTCCTGTATCATGTCTGCAGTCTCTGATCATCTCCTGCACTATGTCTGCAGTCTCTGACCATCTCCTGTACCATGTCTGGAGTCTCTGACCATCTCCTGTATCATGTCTGCAGTCTCTGATCATCTCCTGCACTATGTCTGCAGTCTCTGACTATCTCCTGTATCATGTCTGCGGTCTCTGACCATCTCCTGCACTATGTCTACAGTCTCTGACCATCTCCTGTATCATGTCTGCAGTCTCCTGTACTATGTCTGCAGTCTCTGACCATCTCCTGTATCATGTCTGCAGTCTCTGACCATCTCTTGTATCATGTCTGCAGTCTCTGACCATCTCCTGTACTATGTCTGCTGTCTCTGACCATCTCCTGTACTATGTCTACAGACTCTGACCATCTCCTGTAACATGTCTGCAGTCTCTGACCATCTCCTTTATCATGTCTGAAGTCTCTGATCATCTCCTGTACCATGTCTGGAGTCTCTGACCGTCTCTTGTATCATGTCTGCAGTCTCTGACCATCTTCTGTATTATGTCTGCAGTCTCTGACCATCTCCTGTACTATGTCTACAGTCTCTGATCGTCTCCTCTACTATGTCTGCAGTCTCTGACATCTCCTGTATCATGTCTGTAGTCTCTGACCATCTCCTGTATTATGTCTGCAGTCTCTAACCATCTCCTGTACTATGATTGCAGTCTCTGACTGTCTCTTGTATCATGTCTGCAGTCTTTGACCACATCCTGTATTATGTCTGGGGACTCTAACAGACAGCCCTCTCTGTGTGCATCAGAGAGACTCCCATCCAGGTCTCATTAGTGTACTCTCTTCCTGTATTTTCTTTATTGTTAAGAGATCGTGGGAGGATCCCAGGGTAACAAAGACTTCTTAGGGGAGCAGCTCTGTGTTTGAGTCGTTGCCATAGAATCATTTGTAAACGGGAGGAGTTGGTAAGATGACCACGCCCATGTGGGGGCGCCAGAAATATTTCTGCACCCAGGCGTCTGTGACCCTAGGATCGGCCCTGAACCCCACCATAGACTCGCTGGGCTTCACCAAGTCCAGATAACAAAATAAAAAAGGGGAAGCAATTCTCAGGGGCCTTTTCCCTAATGACACTAGCTAAAATTGCACACGCCTGCAACCAGTTTGAGAACATACGGGTAATCAACCGATACCACCGTTTTCTTCCTCCTTCTTACATCCATCTGGTCTAACTGTAAAGTTAAATTTCTCCAATGGGAAAAAGAAATTAATTTCCACATACTCACCCTTCCATATACGCTCCTTCACTTCCGGTTTTAGATGCGCACCTAAAGGCCCTTCAAAACACACATACACATTGCATTTTTGAAGCATTTGCCAGACGTACCCCTGCGACTCCTTTGTCAGCCGCTTTGTTGTCCGCAGTCTTACCGGCTGTAGTTACTGCAGACGCTGCCAGGAATCTGACGGTCCCACACCCGATCCCTGCTGAGCTGTCAACTAAGCTCCCTGGAGCCCCCTTGAATAGAGATTGAATAAGAACAAGAGAGACGACATGAAACAAAAGGCTCACTTGGCTGCCTCTGGCCCTCAGGACATCCAGCTACAGATCCGGATCCCTGTGCAGCGCGCGGGAGTTCTACATCTTCAGAGTTGCTGAGCACCCCTTCAGACCGGCTCTGTTCCCCAAGCCGCGCTGTCGCTCTCTCCCCTCAGTAGGCTCCAGGGTGCAGTCCGACGGGCGCCCGCTGATGGTGTCAGCAGCTGCCGCCGCCGCCACACCGGAACCCCGGGTGCTCCCTCTCCTACTGCCACGCTGGGCTCTATGAGGGGTAGAGAAAGCCTCACCAGCCGACGCCCGTCTCCTTCCTTCTGCGGTGCACGCCCTGCGATGCACAGGGACACAGGGAAAAGCTGCCACCCGCGTCTTCTGTCACTGGGGGCCCTGGCCGCTCCCGGGACCTGGCCGGCACCCGCTGCTCTGCCACTCCCACACCAGGCCGCACTAGACATAGGCAGGAAGCCTGTATAGCCAGCCGCACCATCCATACTGCGAAGGTGTAAGGGCAGGGGAGTGGGTGCCAGATGAAAACTCTCCTGCCCTGGGTTCACCGTAGATGGGGATTCCTCCCGACTCGCACACCAGGGGAAGCAGGCATGCGCTTAGCTGGTGGGGTCAGAGGGTCCCTTGAGGGGCTCCCAGACTCAGTAATGAAGCGCTCAGAAGGCCTAGACCTTCTAGCACGTGGGTCACTAAAAGAGGGCCGAGGAAAGACCTGCCTGGACTCCTGCAATAATTCACCCGAAAGACTTGCATATCCCTGGCTACTATGGCCAGCAATGTGGAAATGTTTCGTCAACGACGCTTTTCAGGCGTATTTAAACCTTTCTTTGGCCACTAGCTGGGGGTTAAAAGGGCCCCGCTAGCTGCTGAAAAGCGATGCTAAAACAACGTTAAAGCACCGCTAAAACTAGAGGCGCTTTACTGCTAACGAGGAGCGTGAAAGTGGTATTACATCACATCCATGTCGCAGGGGCTTGCTCACCATTGACCACCTAGAAGGTTGCCACCTGCTGGAGACTTATTGATATGCTTTTCAATACCTTGTACAGTACACGTAATGTAATCTGTCATTTTGCTCACAATTTAAACACAGTAGATTGTATACATCATACAGGTGTGCCACTTCACAGGCATGGGCAGGCCATCCACCCAAGCAGTGGCGGCTGGTGCTCCAATTTTTTTTTGGGGGGGGGGGGGGCGCAAACAAACTGAAAAATTAAACTGTTAGTAATGCAGGACTGTACATAGCCATTTATCAGGTGATTATGTGTCAATACATAGTTACATATAGTTACATAATAGGTTGAGGTTGAAAAAAGACACAAGTCCATCAAGTCCAAGCTATGTGTGTAATTATATGTCAGTATAACCTTGTATTTCCCTGTATGTTGTGGTCATTCAGGTGCTTATCTAATAGTTATTTGAAACTATTGATGTCCCCCTACTGCTGAAACCACCGCCTGTGGAAGGGAATTCCACATCCTTGCCGCTCCTCTTACAGTAAAGAACCCTCTACATAGTTTAAGGCTAAACCTCTTTTCTTCTAATTTTAATGAGTAACCACGTGCCTTGTTAAACTCCCTTCTGTTAATGTCCCTTTTGTGGGGTTACCAGTACGGTATTTGTAAAATTGAAATCATATCCCCTCTCAGGCGTCTCTTCTCCAGAGAGAATAAGTTCAGTGCTCACAACGTTTCTTCATAACTAATATCCTCGACCCTTTATTAGCTCTGTTGCCCTTCTTTGTACTCGCTCCATTTCCAGTACATCCTTCCTGAGGACTGGTGCCCAGAACTGGACAGCATACTCCATGTGCGGCCGGACCAGAGTCTTGTAGAGTGGGAGAATTATCACTTTATCCCTGGAGTTAATCCCTTTTTTAATGCATGCCAATATTCTGTTTGCTTTGTTAGCAGCAGCTTGGCATTGCATGCCATTGCTGAGCCTATCATCTACTAGGACCCCCAGGTCCTTTTCCATCCTAGATTCCCCCAGAGGTTCTCCCCCTTGTGTATAGATTGCATTCATATTTTTGCCACCCAAATGCATTATTTTACACTTTGCTACATTAAACTTCATTTGCCATGTAGTTGCCCACCCCATGAATTTGTTCAGACCTTCTTGCAAGGTTTTCACATCCTGCAGAGAAGTTATTGCCCTGCTTAGCTTAGTATCGTCCGCAAATACAGAGATTGAACTGTTTACCCCATCCTCCAGGTCATTTATGAACAAATTAAATAGAATTGGTCCCAGCACAGAACCCTGGGGGACCCCACTACCCACCCCTGACCATTCCGAGTACTTCCCATTTATCACCACTCTCTGAACTCGCCCTTGTAGCCAGTTTTCAATCCATGTACTCACCCTATGGTCCATGCCAACAGACCTTATTTTGTACAGTAAACGTTTATTGGGAACTGTGTCAAATGCTTTTGCAAAATCCAGATACACCACGTCTACAGGCCTTCCTTTATCTAGATGGCAACTCACCTCCTCATAGAAGGTTAATAGATTGGTTTGGCAAGAACAATTCTTCATGAATCCATGCTGATTAATGCTAATGATACAGTTTTCATTAATAAAATCTTGTATATAGTCCCTTATCATCCCCTTCAAGAGTCTGCATACTATTGATGTTAAGCTAACTGGTCTGTAATTCCCAGGGATGTATTTTGGGCCCTTTTTAAATATTGGTGCTACATTGGCTTTTCTCCAATCAGCTGGTACCATTCCAATCAGTAGACTGTCAGTAGGGATGAGCCGAACACCACACATGGGAGTAAGTCACATATGTGCAAGTCACAAGCAAGTCTCAAGTCATAACCTTCAAGTCACAAGCAAGTCTCAAGTTTCTGTGGCGAAAAGCAAGCAAGTCAAGTCGAGTCCCTGCTAGAAGTCAAGCAAGTCAAGTCAAGTCATTTATTTTGGTCAAGTCACAAATTAAGTCAAAATACTGATCTACCCCATTTCCACCTTTAAATGAGTTAAAAGTCAGTTTTCAGGAAAGGTTTTGTTTTATTTTCAACATTATCAAAACTGCTTAGTGCTTTTTTTTTTGGCATATTAAAGAAACACTTTGAATGCCCAAACAGCAGACAAGGAGCAGAACACTCAGCAATTAAATGGCCAACAAGCCTGAAAAAATGTAGTCCTTGCTGAGGGGGAAAATAACTAAGCTCAAAGTTTGAACTTGACACAATGCCAACATCTGGACACTTGAATGGTGATGGGAATAGCCACTTAAAATACATTGCATTTGCAAAAAATTAAATTGGAAAGTACTTTCTCGCTCAGTTGTGAGCGATGGGGTCGCATTATCACCCCACCATGGCTGAACACACGTTCAACAGGTGCGCTTGATGCAGGGACTGACATAACTCTTACCGCTACCCTGAACAGCTCCGATGGCATTTGGCAAATGCTGATTGGCTCAGAGGCGGTGGTGGGCGGAGTGTGTGGGTAATATTTACGGGGGGGGGGTGGTGCCAAGTCATTGCAAGTCAAATAGCCCAAGTCAAAGTTAAGTCGCAAGTCATTAGTGACAAGTCAAAGTCAAGTCGAGTCATTTATTTAATTTTGTCAAGCAAGTCGCAAGTCCTCAAACAGGTGACTCAAGTCTGACTTAAGTCAAGTCATGTGACTCAAGTCCCCTACCTCTGCCAAACACCCCCTGGTTCGGTTCGCCGCAGAACATGTGAACAGGCAAAGAATTTGTTCGAACGCGCGAAAACCGTTAAAGTCTATGGGACACGAACATGAAAGATCAAAAGTGCTAATTTTGAAGGCTTATGTGCAAGTTATTGCTATAAAAAGTATTTGGGGACCTGGGTCCTGCCCCAGGGGACATGTATCAATGCAAAGAAAAGTTTTAAAAACGGACGTTTTTTTCGGGAGCAGTGATTTTAATAATGCTTAAAGTGAAACAATAAAAATTAAATATTCCTTTAACCACTTCAGCCCCGGAAGAATTTACCCTCTTCGTGACCAGAGCACTTTTTGCGATTCGGCACTGCATCACTTTAACTGACAATTGCACGAACGTGCGACGTGGCTCCAAAACAAAATTGATGTCCTTGTTTTCCCACAAATAGAGCTTTCTTTTGGTGGTATTTGATCACCCCTGCGGTTTTTATTTTTTGCGCTAAAAACAAAAAAAGAGCGACAATTTTGAAAAAAACGCATTATTTTTTACTTTTTGCTTTAATAAATATCCCCCAAAAATATATAAAAACACTATTTTTTTCCTCAGTTTAGGCCGATACGTATTCTTCTACATATTTGTGGTAAAAAAAATTGCAATAAGCGATTATTGATTGGTTTGCGCAAAAGTTATAGCGTTTACAAAATAGGGGATAGTTTTATGGCAATTTTATTAATAATTTTTTTTTAAATGACGCCGATCAGCGATTTTTATCATGACTGCGACATTATGGCGGACACATCGGACATTTTTGACACATTTTTGGGACCATTGTCATTTATACAGCAATCAGTGCTATACAAATGCACTGATTCCTGTGTGAATGACACTGGTAGTGAAGGGGTTAACCACTAGGGGGCGGGGAGGGGTTAAGTATGTCCTAAGGAATGTTTCTAACTGTGTGGGGGTTGGGCTGTGTTTGGCACGTCACTGATCTCTGCTCTGATGACAGGGAGCAGAGATCCGTGACACTGTCACTAGGCAGAACGGGGAGATGCTTGTTTACATTAGCATCTCCCCGTTCTTCCTCCCCGTGAGGCGATCGCGGGTATCCCCACGGCGATCGAGTCTGCAGGACCCGCGAACCAACTCACAGAGCGCGGCACGCGCGCGCCCGCTGACTGCCTCTTAAAGGGGGACTTACAGGTACGTGATTCTGCCTGTACGAGCCCTTCTGCCGACGTATATCATCGTGAGGCGGTCGGCAAGCGGTTAAATGTTGTGCCTGGGGGGTGTCCTTAGTATGCCTGTAAAGTAGTGCATCTTTCCCATGTTTATAACAGTGCCACAGCAAAATGACATTTCTAAAGGAAAATGTAATTTAAACCTGTTAGCGTCTGTATTGTCGGATCCCGGCAATATAGATAAAAATACCATAAATACAAAAAAAAAATGGCGTGGATGTCACCCCCAAAATTCATACCAGACCCTTCAGGTCTGGTATGGATATTAAGGGGAACCCTGCACCCAAATTTTGTAGTAAATGGCGTGGGTGTGCCCCAGGCCCCTGAGCACAATATACTCATATATACTATACGACCTGCCCTATATACTCTGCAGAAAATTGGGCCTTAGGTGTTGGTGGTACCAGAACACTGTCTGCTGTGAAATATTATATCAAGATTTGTAATTACATGCCCCTGTTAAATAGGGGCAGAAAAATTGGTACTTGGGCGGCGGTGGTGTTGGTGCCACAACACTGTAAGCCCTAACGGATACTCTTGTTGGGTGCAGGAACACACACATATATATATATATATATATATATATATATATATATATATATATATATATATATATATATATTAACCAGCATTCTCACCCCCTTCCTGCCCAGGTCAATTTTCAGTTTTCAGCGCTGTAACATTTTGAATGACAATTGCGCGGTCATGCAACACTGTACCCAAATGAAATTTTTATCATTTTTTTCACCTCTGCGTTTTTTTTTTTGTTTGGGCTATAAACAAAAGAACAGCGACAAGTTTGAAAAAAACACAATATTTTTTACTTTTTGCTATAAAAAATTTCCAAATTAAAAAAAAAAATTTCCTCAGTTTAGCCCGATATGTATTCTTCTACATATTTTTGGTAAAAAAAAAATCACAATAAGCGTATATTAATTGGTTTACGCAAAAGTTATAGCGCCTACAAAATAGGGGATAGATTTATGGCATTTTTATTATTATTATTTTGTTTTACTAGTAATGGCGACGATCTGCAATTTTTATCTTGACTGTGATATTGCGACAGACATATTGGACACTTTTTTGACACTATTTTGGGACCATTCACATTCATACAGCGATCAGTGCTATAAAAATGCACTGATTACTGTAAAATTTTCACTGTCAGGGAAGGAGTTAACACTAGGGGGCGATCAAGGGGTTAAATCTGTTACCTAGGGAGTGATTCTAACTGTAGGGGGATGGGACTGACTTGGGGAGGAGACCGATCGGTGTTCCTATATACTAGGAACACAGGATCTGTCTCCTCTCCCCTGACAGGACGTGGTTCCATGGTCCTGCTCTGTAATGAGCGATTGCGAGTGCCCAGGGGCCTTTGCGGCCGCTGGGCATGCGCATCGGCCCCTCAGTGACGATGCGGGCGCGCGTGCCCCTATATCGCCGGGAAGCCGAGGACGTCACATGGCACCCACCCAGAACGGGTGATCCCATCTGCGGACGTCATATGACAATGGACGGGTAGGGAAGTGGTTAATACACCACCTGAAGTGTATTAGAAATAGTAAACCACGGAATGCACTGTAGATATAGGTTACACTGAATGCAGAGTATATATATATAGAGTATATATATATATATATATATATATATATATACATACACATACATATATATATATATATATACTGTGTATATATATATATATATATATATATATATATATATATATATATATATATATATATATATATATATATATATAATATACAAGACTGTATATATATATTAATACACTGCCTGCACTGACTGAATATCGAGTAAACACTGAATATATAGTCTATGCTAAATGCAGAGTATATAAATATATACTAGACTGACCTTATATATATACTGCGCATGCACGACTCGCGCATGCGCAGTAGGGAACCGGGAAGTGAAGCCGCAACGCTTCACTTCCTGATTCCCTCACCTAGGATAGCGGCGGCAGCTGCCGAGAACCAAGCGGGTTCTCGGCGTCGCCTGCCAACATCGCTGGACCCCGGGACAGGTAAGTGGCCATGTATTAAAAGTCAGCAGCTGCAGTATTTGTAGCTGCTGGCTTTTAATATTTTTTTTTTTAGGTTGATGTAGGTGGACCCCCGCTTTAAGAAAGAAATGCAAAACTGTAAACCTAATGCACAGTTACTAATGATAGCTGTTTATTGGATGAAATTAAATAGACAAAGTAACACTAAACACTCACATTGTGTTAGTAAAAATAAGCCTGTCTGTGTAAGGCTGTAGTGGCTCTCCTGAGTTCAAGATTCCAGGCTGAAACAAAGGCAAACTGACAGTCCCTGTCTCTGATGTATATGCGAGCAGCCGCCCACATGCTGCATGAGAGCCGCCTGCTCACAGTGAGGATCCTGGAAAGGCAGGAAGACCACACGGATACACGTGCACATGATCCTCAAACAAAGCCAGCTGGTAAGTGACCCTGGTGGTTGCTATGAGGTCCTGAAGAAGGAGGCCAAGCCCTCTGAAATGCGTAGTCATAGCAACCACTAGCGTCACTTACCAGCGTCACTTACCAGCTAGCTTTTTTTGCTACCTTTTTCCTGCTTTTCCAGGATCCTCGCTGTGAGCGGGCGGCTCTCGTGCAGCTTGTGGGCAGGTGATCGCAGATACATCAGAGACAGAGACTGTCAGCTTGCCTTGGATTCAGCCTGAAATCCTAAACTCAGGAGAGCCACTACAGCCTTACACAGACACGCTTATTTTTACTAACACAATGTGAGTGTTCAGTGTTACTTTGTCTATTTAACCACTTAAGGACCGGAAGGATTTGTCACCTTCCTGACCAGGCCATTTTTTGCGATACGACACTGCGTCGCTTTAACTGACAATTGCGCGGTCATGCAATGCTGTACTCAAACAAAATGTATGTCCTTTTTCCCCACAAATAGAGCTTTCTTTTGGTGGTATTTGATCACCTCTTCGTTTTTTATTTTTTGCGCTATAAACAAAAAAAGACTGACAATTTGGGAAAAAAAACAATATTTTTTACTTTTTGCTATAATAAATATCCCTAAAGATAAAAAAATAAATAACATTTTCTTCATCAGTTTAGGCCAATATGTATTCTTCTACATATTTTTGGTAAAAAAAAAAACGCAATAAGTATATATTGATTTGGTTTGCGCAAAAGTTTTAGCGAATAGATTTATGGCATTTTTATTATTTATTTATTTTGTACTGGTAATGACGGAGATCAGCGTTTTTTGTGGCGGACAGATCGGACACTTTTGACACTTTTTTGGGACCACTGATATTTATATAGCGATCAGTGCTAAAAATAGCCACTGTATACTGTATAAATGTCACTGGCAAAGAAGAGGTTAACACTAGGGGGCGATCAAGGGGTTAAGTGTTCCCTAGGGAGGTGTTTCTAACTGTGGGGGCAGTGTAGTGACTGGAGGAGGAGAGAGATCGCTGTTCCTGATCACTAAGAACAGCAGATCTCTCTCTACTTCCCTGACAGAACTGGGATCTGTCTGTTTACATTGACAGACCCCCGCTCTGTCTCTCTGTGGAGCGATCGCGGGTGGCCGGCAGACATTGTGGCCGCCGCCCACGCCCATCGGCTCCGGCGTCGTGCCGTGGGCGCAAACCCTGGCGACCCGCGCGCGCCCCCTGTTCCTCTTAAAGCGGCCGATGTACAATGATGGCGGTTCGCGCAGGGGAGCCAACCTGCCACAGTAGAACTGCGGCGGCTGGTCCAGAAGTAGTTAATTATATTGAATAAACGGTGTTGCACTAGGGGCTGGTGTGCTCTCTCTTTTATCTTTATCTTTGCAGCTATCAGTCTTCCTGCTAGTTGATGGAGCAGCACAGCAAACAAACATACACCATATTGGTTTAACCCCTTCCTTTGACATATCAAGACGCTGATTGTCTTTTTATCATTGAGGATTTATATCTCTAAACAATTTTTGTGAACCTATTTCATGATTTCATCATTCATCCTATCATTTTTATAATTGTTTTATTGTTTGTTTACTAATGATAGCTCAAATACCTTACTGCTAGATTGCTGGGTGTTGCTACTGGATGTTGTAACGATCGCCTCTCTTACATCAATATTACAGTGTGTAAATACAAGGCAATATTTTAAGACCTTATTTCCCGCAACATAAAACTTTCCCCAGTTACTGCTAATATCATACAACAGGAATAGTCTGTAAGAGTATAAAATATATCTTTCAGCCACAAAATGCCTCACTTCATTGGAAACTAGTAGAAGCTGGTTCGAGCTTGGCACCGCTGGTCACGCCTGTGTATAATGAGAGGCTTTAAAAGGAGAAGTTCTTACAAAGTTTTGGACTATGTATAAATCAGGAACTATCCATTTATATGCTGACTAAATACAGGTATTTCATAATACCCATGTGACACTTTTCATGAAATAGGACAGCTCTGTAAAAAAAAAAAAAAGCTCTTACAGGATAAAAGCATATATTGTGTAGATATTATTTTAACGTTTGGATTCCTCAAAAAGCGTATTCATTCTGCTTTCACTCTGCCCCTACCCATATCCTGAAACCCCAACTAGAAAGATTTTATTCACCCTCCTCCTGCTAAGCTTCCAACCGTCCTTCCGCTCCAATATTTTTTAAGACTCTATTCACTCTCCTCTTATGTTTATTCAAACTCTCAAACAACCTTATACTGTACAACAAACAATAATTGGCTCTAGGGTCACTGTAAGTATCCAATGAGAGAGATCTGAATCAGAGACAATTGACCCTGGTATCGTATTAATAGCAGTGCCCAATAAGCCATTTCACCTTCGGCTGAAAGACATCGAAGAGAAACAACGGGGGGGCAAAAGGTAGGCATCTATAGTTTTTTTTTCCTTTTTCTTTATTAAAATAGATGGCTAGAAAAGGTTTTTGATTTAAAGGCTAAGTTCGCCTTTTAAAAAATAATAATCAAAGCACATGTTTTTTGCAGAAAAAAAAATAAATGTGCATTTTTATGTATTGCATCCATGATCAGTGGATCGCAGGTGCAATGCCAAGTTCCTGCAGACTCTTCCTCCCACTCTCTGCCCATACCAAGGTACCAGCTTTCAGTTGTAGAGTTGGAGAAAGTGTACCTGGACTACGACTGCGGTGATTAGCGCACAGGTGTTTTATTGAGAACTACTCAGATAGCAAGCAATTGAGTTGCAAGTTTGAAAATGACTTGCTAAGCTATTGCTAGACTTGCCAGGTTTCACAAGTTTGTTGCACAATTGCAGCAAGTCTGTATTGCATGACTCCAGATCAACTGATTCATTTATCTTGTGCAATAGTCATCCCCCCCACAGGGGTCACTGTGGCTGAATTTGGAAAAGTGTCAACTAGAACTTGTGCTTCAAGTGCTCTGCAAGTGTACAACTTGGCAGTCAAAATGTGCAGCGAGTTAACGAGACTTACAATTCAACACTGCCACAAATTTGTGACAAGTTATCCTTGCGATAAGTACAAGTCTGTCTGCTGCGGTGGAGAATGGGACTTGTAGTTCATTCATTCATTCACAGATCTTTGTGAATGAACTACACAGCTGTGCAGAGGTGGAGCCCCCCAAAACCACGCTGTTTTTAACCACTTCTGGACCGCCCACCGTCGTTATACGTCGGTACTTTGAAAAGGAGTATCGTTGTTATGGCAGCAGCTAGCTGCCATAACCCCGGTATCCTCTTCTTCAGCCGGCGGTCCGCTTCAAGATAAAAGTGGTTTCTGCAGGGGGGAAGTGAGGGGAAGATGGCCCCCACACATTTCCATATCATTGCAGGACGGAAGCGATGTCAAAACGTCACTTCTGCCCATAGCTCTTAAAGGGCCTTTTTTTTTTTTTTGGTATTTTTTTAAATGACATTTTTTTTTATATTGCATTTTAGTGTAAATATGAGATCTGGGGTCTTTTTGACCCCAGATCTCATATTTAAGAGATCCTGCCATGCTTTTTTTTTATTGCAAGGGATTTTTACATTCCTTGTAATAGGAATAAAAGTGACACATTTTTTTTTAAAAGAACAATGTAAAAATTAAATATAAAAGGTAAAATAAATAAGAAAAAAAAATTTTTTAAACGTGCCCCACCGAGCTCGCAAGCTCGCGTGCAGAAGCGAACGCATACGTGAGTAGTGCCCGCATATGAAAACGGTGTTCAAACCACACATGTGAGTTATCGCCGCGATCGGTAGAGCGAGAGCAATAATTCTAGCCCTAGACCTCCTCTATAACTTAAAACACGCATCCTGTAGAATTTTTTTAATGTTGACTATGGAGATTTTAATGGTTAAAAGTTTGTTGCCATTCCACCAGCAGGCGCAATTTTGAAGTGTGACATGTGGGGTATCAATTTACTCATCTTAACATTATCTTTCACAGTATAAAAAAAAAAAAATTCAGCTAACTTTACTGTTGTCTTATTTTTTAATTCAAAAAAGTGTATTTTTTCCAAAAAAAGTGCGCTTGTAAGACAGCTGCGCAAATACGGTGTGACAGAAAATATTGCAATGACCGCCATTTTATTCTCTAGGGTGTTAGAAAAAAAAATAATGTTTGGGGGTTATAAGTAAATTTCTAGCAAAAAAAACTGTTTTTAACTTGTAAACAACAACTCTCAGAAAGAGGCTCGGTCTTTAAGTCAGGGGTCTTCAAACTACGGCCTTCCAGTTGTTCAGGAACTACAATTCCCATCATGCCTAGTCATGTCTGTCAATGTCAGAGTTTTACAATGCCTCGTGGGATGTGTATTTCAGCAACAGCTGTAGGGCCGTAGTTTGAAGATTCCTGCCTTAAGTGGTTAAAAGTGACAGCAGGTCCAGGGGAGAGTAACCCCGGCACGCTGTTACTGGGAGTGAGGGAGCAGTTTAACCACTTAAGGACCGAGCCTCTTTCTGAGATTTGGTGTTTAGATGTTAAAAACATTTTTTTTGCTAGAAAATTTTGTCTCTTTAAGAGCTATGGGCGGAAATGAAGTTTTGACGTCGCTTCCGCCCTGCAATGGTATGGAGATGGGTGGGAGCCATCTTCCCCTCACTCGTCTCCATATCAAGCTAGGGAGCAGACCCGATCACCTACGCCGCTACCGACGGCTCCGGTAAGCTGCAGAGGGCACCGGAGAGCAGCGGGAGGCGGGGGAATTCGCCGCAGAGACCACTTTTATTGGAAACCGGACCGCTCACAGAAGAAGAGGATACCGGGATAATGGCAGCTAGCTGCTGCCATAACAACGATATCCCTCTTCAAAGTGCCGACGTATATCTGTGTGAGCCATTCCGTTAGTGGTTAAGGGTGGGGAGGTCATTTGCACCATGTTGCACCTTAAATACAGTTCTAACATGTAACATAGAGCAAATTAAGGTATCCTTTAGAGCAGTGTTTCTCAAACTGTGTGCCATGAGAGAATTGCAGGTGTTATTCATGTTGTTCGCCGGGCCTGGCGGTGGCTGTGCCAGCGCCACACTGCAAGACTCCGCCAACATAGTGCTGACTGTCACTCACTGAGCAAGTGTGCAGGTCTCACACGGACATGGTCATCTGTGCGCAAATTGGATTGGTTGATGTTCGCCGCCACCAGACGCTGGCAATCTGAATCAAGAATATGATTAGACTGCGGCCTGGGTGCCAGCACAGGTGCTGTGCCAGGTGCTTCCAGCCAATGAGGTGCTGAGCACAGTGCTCCCCAATGTGACATAATTCCCTCCTCCAGGACCAGTCCCACTCACAACAGAGCAGAGGAGCCCACAATCCCTGGCTGTCCCACATGGTGTGGAGCTGAGAAGGTAAGACGAGAGAAGAGAAGGGGACCAATAGACCGGTGTGTGATTATATCAGCAGTAAATATTAGCAGCAGTCTTGTGTGAGCCCCATAAAATATTTATATATTTTAGGAACTTATATAGCACCGTCAATTTACATATAGAAGCTTACTATCTAAGGACCCTAACTCACATTCATATATACATTTAGACAGGAGCCAATTAACCTACCAGCATGTTATTGGAGTGTGGGAGGAAACCAGGGTACCCAGAGGAAACCCACGCAGGCTCAGGGAGAACATGCAAACTCCAGGCTGGTAGTGTTGTGGTTGGGATTCAATCCAGCGACCCTTTTGCTGCTAGGTGAAAATGCTAACTAATACACCACTGTGCTATCAGCAGGAAAATGTAATATATACAAAAGCAGCAGTGTTGTGTGATCTCCATAAGACTGCTGCTTTTGCATATATATTATATTTACCGCTGACCACAAAAATTGTTAAATCTTTTCAGGTGTGCCGTGAAAATTTTTAGATCTTTTTGGTGCGCCGCAAGACAAGTTTTAGAAACACTGCTCTAGGGAAAGGAGAATATACGGTCAGATACAATATAGAATAGCCCAGCAGGGGAATTCAAACATCCGCGCTGTTTACCGCAGGTTGAGGAATTACAGGCTGAATAAAAATATCAAATAGTGCATCATCAGCTTAAATAAAACCCTCCCCTATTTTACACAGGACAGGAGATTTCCTTGTATGTCTACTCCTAACCTGGCCTAAAATATGAAGAAGAAATGTGCATATCTCATTTGAAATGACTATTAGTACTGATGATTAAAATAAAAGACACACCCAATGATTATACAGGTCAAATTTGCTTATTTGTCTCTGCCACCTATGGGCACATGCCCACTATGCCTACTAGTATCCCGGTCCTTTTTATATTATCAAATATCATTGTTTCATTATTTATTTTGTTATATAAGCGCATGCATGACTATAATTGTTTCAGTATATATATATAGATATATATATATATATCTATATATATATAGATATATATATATATATAAATCTATATATATATATTTATTTTTTTTTCTAAATATTTTATTATATCTTTTCATGTGACAACTCTGAAGAAATGACACTTTGCTACAATGTAAAGTAATGAGTGTACAGCTTGTATGACAGTGTAAATTTGCTGTCCCCTCAAAATAACTCAACACATAGCTGTTAATGTCTAAACCGCTGGCAACAAAAGTGAGTACACCCCTAAGTGCAAAGGTCCTAATTGGGCCCAAAGTGACAATATTTTGTGTGGCCACCATTTTCCAGCACTGCCTTAACTCTCTTGGGCATGAAGTTCACCAGAGCTTCACAGGTTGCCACTGGAGTCCTCTTCCACTCTTCCATGACGACATCACAGAGTTGGTGGATGTTAGAGACCTTGCGCTCCTCCGCCTTCTGTTTGAGGATGCCCCACAGATGCTCAATAGGGTTTAGGTCTGAAGACATACTTGGCCAGTCCATCACCTTTACCCTCAGCTTCTTTAGCAAGGCAGTGGTCATCTTGGAGGTGTGTTTGCGGTCATTATCATGTTGGAATACTGCCCTGCATCCTAGTCTCCAAGGGGAGGGGATAATGCCCTGCTTCAGTATGTCACAGTACATGTTGGCATTCATATTTCCCTCAATGAACTGTAGCTCCCCAGTGTCGGCAGCACTCATGCAGCACCAGACCATGACACTCCCGCCACCATGCTTGACTGTAGGTAGGACACACTTGTCTTTGTACTCCTCACCTGGTTGCCGCCACACACGCTTGACACCATCAGAACCAAATACGTTTATCTTGGTCTCATCAGACTTCAGCAGACTTTTTGCAGGCTTTCTTGTGCATCATCTTTAGAAGAGGCTTCCTTCTGAGACGACAGCCATGCAGACCAATTTGATGCAGTGTGGGGCATATGGTCTGAGCACTGATAGGCTGACCTCCACCCCTTCAACCTCTGTAGCAATGCTGGCAGTACTCATACATCTATTTCCCAAAGACAACCTCTGGATATGACGCTGAGCACGTGCACTCAACTTCTTTGGTCGACCATGGCGAGGCCTGTTCTGAGTGGAACATGTCCTATTAAACAGCTGTATGGTCTTGGCCATACAGCAGTTCCCCCGCTATCAGCAGCTTTAGCCGCCGACAGTGACCACACCGAAAGCAAAAGAAGGGAAGAAGGGAGGAAAGAAAGAAGGGGAGAAGGGAGAATTAAAGGGAGAAGGAAATAAAGAAAAAAGAGAGAGAAAGAAAGCGATAAGGAAAGAAATAGAGAAAGAAAGAAGGAAAGAAACAAAGAGACAAAGAGAGAACAAAAGAGAGATAGAGAAAAAGAAAGAAAGAAGGAAAGAAAGAGAAGGAAAGGCAGTAGGAAATATAGGGGGGGAGAAAGAGAGAGGGAGAAGAAGAGAAGGAAAGAAAGAAAGAAAGAAAGAAAGAAAGAAAGAAAGAAAGAAAGAAAGAAAGAAAGAAAGAAAGAAAGAAAGAAAGAAAGAGAAAGAAAGAAAGAAGGAAAAGGAGACGGGAAGAAAGAAAGAAGGAAAAGGAGATGGAAAGAAAGAAAGAAAGAAAGAAAGAAAGAAAGAAAAAGAAAAGGAGATGGAAATAAAAAAAAAATAAAGAGAGAGAGAAAGGAAAAAAGAGAGGAAGAAAGAAAGAGAGAAGGAAATAACTAAAAAAAGAGCGAGAAAGAAGAAAAAAGAGTGAAGGAAAGAAAGAAAAAAGAGTGAAGGAAAGAAAGAAAGAAAGAAAGAAAGAAAGAAAGAAAGAAAGAAAGAAAGAAGTCAGCAAAGTCCCCTTTACATCAGAGTACTCTCTGGGAGGCAGGAGAGGGAAGGGAGGGGATGGATGGATGATCAGGCTGCATCTTTCCTCTTCTGGCTGCTGGCTTCAAACTTACTGCCCACACATCGCCTTCTCTGAGGCACAACACTGCTGTGGAGTGTGGGCAGACATAGGAGGAGAGGGCGGGAGGAGGAGCAGAACTAGCTCTCTGTCTCTTCTCATCTCCTGCCCGTGGAGGGGGGAGGGGGGACTGTCAGCGCTGTCACTGGGCTGTGAGAGAGAGAGCCTCTCTCAGCTCATAGCCCTGCAGCTGCTGGGGAACCACAGTCCGGCCTCTTGGGCCCCCCATGTACTGGCGCTAGCTCCAAGCTAGCTCTGAATGCTTGGAATGTGGGCAGGCACAGGGGGAGAGGGGCGGGAGCAGGAGCAGACCAAGGCATTCTCCTCTCCTGTTTGTATGGAGTGATTGAGTGGGGAGGGGCTGTGCCGGCTGGGCTCTCACAGGATGTCAGAGTCACTCAGCCATGACAGATCCAGCCAGCCTATACTACTGGTGCACGCCTATGAGTATCATGATGTGGCCCTAAGGGCCTGTCCACGCCATTGAATTGCAGTAACAAAAGTTAAAGAGGAACTGCAGTCTGCTCACTGTGATTCTGTACTTGCAAAATATGCTGCAGAAATCTCCCCCCACTAAGTCTGGCTGCAGCCATTTTAACTGTGGGCAGCTGAAACTGCTGCCCGTTCACTTCCTGGATTTACAAAGACACACAGAGGCACACCTCCGGCTCTGCAGCCCTGCAGCTTTCATTGACCCCCTTATGACTCATCCCCCCTCCCTTCCTTGCAAACTCTCACAACAGTGAGAGAGAGCTGTGCATGATGTCGTAAGCCTAGGCTAATGACCAGACAAGAAACAGGAAGTGGGTTGTGTGAGGTATTTACTGGCAGAAAAAAAAAATTGTTATCCAAAGTTAAAACAACAAGGGCGGAAGATTTAATAGATGGAAAGTTGAAAAAAAATGACTGAAGGTCCGCTATAAGGTTTTGGTCCGGTTCACTTTGAGTGGCACCACAATGCACTTGTGTTGCAGCGTATCACAGACATTGTAATCCAATACCATGCCTTGCAAAGCACTCAAAAAAATTACTAAAAAGGCAGCCTGCTGTTAGATCAGTTGTGATACATTTAGTAAGTCATTCATATGAACGCATGTTAATGCACTGCGACTGGTCAGACTGGTGTGATTGGATTGGGCCCTTAAACATTTTAATGCCAATGACCTAAGGGTTACAGTAGAGCAAAAGTATGTAGTAGGCTGACTTCGGTACCTTCACGGAGGCAAAGTTTTGCGAATAAATGTGATCAGTGGCTAACAAGTAGCCGACCACATCCACAAAGTATGTAAAATCAGGAGGCTGCTGCTTCTCTAAGTACCAGCTCTGCTAATGTAATCCATCTAGGCTCAAACAATAACCAACTCTGTGTATTTTGGTGGCACCTTCATCAAAGGAAGGAGGGAAGGAGCAGTGAGGGATTGCTGGAGAGAGGTGTTAGTTGGTCAGGGCGGGGGAAGAGGGCCATGAATGGACAAAGTGCAGTATTTTGCGCATTGTATTAAAGCAGTCCGTTCCATTTGTTGTTCCTTCATCTTACTTCTCCCCTAATCCATCCCATCTTTCAGGAAAATTGCAACCAATTTTTTATTTTTTTTGTGGATTGCAGCCAGCACTTTTGCATTCCTTGCCTAGGCAAGAATGAAATCTACCTTTGCCCAAAG
Organism: Aquarana catesbeiana; assembly: GCF_042186555.1. Classification (NCBI taxonomy): domain Eukaryota; kingdom Metazoa; phylum Chordata; class Amphibia; order Anura; family Ranidae; genus Aquarana; species Aquarana catesbeiana. Next base: position 86,285,096 of record NC_133330.1, on the reverse strand, counting down.
CCTCCTGGTATAGCCATGTCATGCATCCCAGTACACACTGCACATGCGCAGTGCAGCATCATCATGAGGCCAATTTCTATGACTCATAAGAGAAAGCCAGCCACCTGATGACATGACATGAGATGGCAGAGTCCTAGTGTGTGGCAGCTTTCAATGGGTTACAGCTGGATAGTTCTGAATTTGTTGGGTGGTTGACTTGCTATCATGACTAGTCCCAGCAAACAAGGTAAGAAGGGATTAAAATCATAATGAATTTGGAGGTGGGGTTGTGAAGTTCCTCTTTATGTCGCTGATTTATAGTTTTGTGTTGGCTTCAAAGTGTTTTGGGTGGGATGAAGACTTCAATCCTGTGTCAGATTCTACTGGAGACTTGCAGGTGGTATGAGTATGCAGGTGTGTATAAGCAAGGACCAGCCCATAGCTCAGGGCTCTCATTTGGAGACAGAGCCCCATCAGGAGAGAGCTGTGTACTCCAGCCAGGAGACAGTTGTGCTCCCATTAAGAGAGGTGACACTCTTGAGAGACTGAACTCCATGTTGAAGGCTCACTCATAGGATTGGAAAAGGGACAGCAGTGTCATACCCTACAATATTCTGAGATGGGAATGAGGGACACCTATTAGCAAAAGTATGTAGGCATAGGACACACCTCCTGCCACGCCCCTTAAATGAGAATTGTATTAAAGAAAATGATTGGCTAAACCCACAAGTGCTCTTTTTACCACTACTATTCCTTTATATTGGCTTTTGAAATTTACAAATGCAGCAATGTAGAAATTAAATTAAAAGTTTAGCACTGTGAAACACTTTTTGATAGATAAATAGTGCATTTTATCAGACCAAAATGAGGGCAAATGAAGAGGAAAGAGGAACAGAGGGACTTTGACAGTCCCTCGAAATCAGGGACAGTTGGGATCTATGGCTAAGTGACCACGAAACTGTAGAGGTCACGTTCGCAAGTACTAAATAACCTGCCTTCACTTACCTTTGCAGGCATTAGTAACTAAATTTCCTTGTCAACATAGTTGTAAACAATTTTGTACTATGTCATTGTTCACTTATAAGTGCATCCATATATGGACCTTTTAATGTCTTATTTTCCAATAAACTGAAAGATTTTATATATACTTTTGTCCATATCTCTTCGGTACCGTAATAGTCCTAAATTCCCTTTTTCTGGAAGAGGTAGGACTCAATTGGAGAGGTCCTAGCTGTTCTCTCTTTCAAACAATATTGCTTTAAACATTTAAAGGATGATGGTACCTATTGATAATACAATACTCTTTCTCTAATCTTGTGGCATTTACTTGATTATTGTACATGTTGGGTGGATAACACACCCTGATCCTAGGATCAAATTCCCTCTTTTCCCTTTATTCGCCACTACCCCCCTCTCTTTTTCTTTAATGCTAAAACATATAGACTTTACTCTTATTGTTCCCTGGTAGCCAATTTCTAGACTAGCAAATACAATCTATCTTACTTTCAATCAGGGTTCTGTCCTGGTCGCTACGAATTTGAGGCAATGGATGTCCTGGGTACAGCCTGGGGGGACTTCATGTCCACCATACAAGCAGGATGTCTAGCAAATCAGCAGACTGATGATGAGACTAAAACTTTTTTGGATAGGATGTTTAATCTCTTAAAGAGAAAATCTCACCTGTATTGGCATATTCAATACTTCGAATCTTACATCACAGAAAAGGTCTGTCCCATAGGTCTTCGGATCCAAATGTTTCCAACTATTAAGGACCCTTCCCCTGACTTTAGAAAGTCCTGGGAAGATATCCTAACTAAATGTAGCATAGAACTAATGCAACAACTCACCACCCAGTATCGAACAGACATGACGATCTTGGATGGTGAAATTGATAGACTGCTAAACCAATTCCCGAATATTAAAGACTCGACCCCCTTCACGGCGAAGTGGAAGGAGGTAGGAGACAAATTGGAAAACCTCAATAAGGACTATTCACTAAAAAACAAAGAAAATTCTTCCAGGACAAATTGGCCTTTTCGGAAGGGTATGCATATAAATGGTCAGGAAAATTACATCCCCGAAAAAATAACAGTTACAGTCGTAAACCTCAAACTCCTACAGCAACAGATTGTACAGAATCTGACTCATCTATATCTTCCCTATCTTCACAGGTCACAACACGATCCACTAACTCACGAGCACCAAGCATTCCCCGGAAAAGGTCCCTTACAGGCGATAATCAATCTACTAAACACCCTAAAAAAGGCAAACAACACGGTAAAGCATTGAAAACACCACAAGCACCGCGGTTAGGTGGACAGACCCCTCAAGAGGGATCTCTTCAACCTACCCTACACAATATCATTCCCAAACTCTTACAACCCAACATACAGACACTTTTATCACAACCCGGTTTTTTAGTGCAGGCAACTCCAGAACCCACCAGGCAGGGCAATCTGGACACGTTTGTACAAAAGACCCCAGCTCCAAGCACGTCTCACAATCTGTCACATTAGAAGATAAGGGAAATCCTTATCCACTCAATATAATTAATTTCACACCGTATCAATTGACTCCTGAGGAGGAACAAGTTCTCCAACTGGGATTGGGCTTTTGCCCCTCCGAGTCAATTGATATTTATGAGACAATCAAAGACCTCTATCTATTTGCTAGAAAATTAACTTTTAATTACATTTTTGACCAAGACCGCAAACGCATACATTTGGAAAAAGAATTAGCAGAAAAAACCAAAAACTTCACTATGGCTGAATTTAGAGCACTACAGGATCTTATGCTACTTTTTGATGAAGGAGAAGTAGAGCCAGATGCCTCTGACGGCACCCCTGACTCCTCCCCTCCCAACCAAGGTGGCATTACTCCCATTCCACAATACTCCAATCCTAAACTCAATCTAAAGATGAGGTCTAGATCTTTTCCTGATTTAATGACATGCCCATCGAGATGGGCTTTTGTACACGAATGTATCCTGTCTCTAAAGAAAGAGCAATGGCAAGCAAAACCCTCTAATTTTACCCAGAAACAGTCCAGGGCAGTTACAAAGCTTCAAAACAATTCCAACTTCATCATAAAGCAATCTGATAAAGGTGGTAACCTAGTGCTGATGACCCATCATCAGTACCAAACCATGTGTCTCAAGATTCTTTCCAATTCCAGTTGGTATTCCCCTATTGACAGTACTTTTATCCAGAAGACCATTGATGAGTTCAGGGGACTCATCGGCGGGGCCTTCCTAGAGGGCCTCATCGATGAGGACACCTTTAAATTCATCAATGTTCAATTGCCGCGAACACCGACGTTTTATGCGTTACCAAAAACCCATAAGAACCTCTCTGTACCTCCTGGCCGACCCATCGTTTCAGGCAAAGGCTCACTAACAGAGAATGCGAGCAAACTGGTAGATACTTTTTTATTACCTCGTCTTGAGATTACCATCCTACATCCGGGATACCACCGACCTTTTAAAACATATTGAGGGAGTCCAAGTCCCTCCGGACGCCCTCCTCGTGGCTGTTGATGTTGAGGCTTTGTACTCAAGCATCCCCCACGAGCAGGGCGTCCGGATGGCTGGCTCTTTCCTCATGGAACAGGACCACCATACCTGGCCGACCAATACATTTATCTTAAAACTTTTAGAATTCATCCTTACCAAAAACTATTTCTTGTTTATGGATCAATTGTATCTTCAAACCCAAGGCGTGGCAATGGGCACATCTTGTGCCCCCTCCTACGCCAATTTATTTTTGGGTGGTTGGGAGCGATCTGTTTTTGGTGATGAACTAATGGAACCTTTCCTAAACCATGTCCTGGGCTGGTATAGGTTTATTGACGACCTACTAGTCATTTGGACAGGTACAGAGCAACATCTAAAAACATTCATTGAAAGGTTAAATACCAATCACTTCAATCTTGCAGGACAACTAATCACGGATCTATATCGCAAACCTACAGTGGGCAGCACGCTGTTGCATGCGTCTAGCTGTCATCCCCGCCCTCTGATTCGCAGTATCCCTTATGCTCAGTATCTGAGACTAAGGAGGAACTGCACTGAGGACGGGGACTTTCATAGACAGGCTAATGCTCTACGCACACGTCTCCTGACCAGAGGCTATAGTTGCACCATGCTGAGGAAAGCCTTTAACAGGGCCTCAGCTCAGGATCGACAAACATTACTTTTTGGTCCCTCACGTCCCAAAAAACCTTATATGACCAAAATCATCACCAAATTCTCCACTCATCATCATCAGTTACGGAACATACTTTCCCGTCATTGGCATATTCTGACGGATCATCACACGCTTAGAAAATATATTAAATCAACCCCTGACCTGGTATTTAGGAGGGCCACTTCCTTGAGGGACAGGCTCACTCACAGTCATTACAAAACCCCCACATCTGGCCCAAGAGAACCCAGAGGCACCTTCAAGTGTGGCAATTGTCCACACTGCCCCTGGATCAAAGAGGGACAGCAGATTGTACTTCCAAATGGCGAGATATTCTCCCCGAAACACTCAGCCAATTGTGGTACACGAGGTGTTATCTACCTAATGACCTGCGCGTGCAGCACTTTTTATGTAGGAAAAACTATTAGAGAGCTACGGCAGAGACTGGGTGATCATTTATATGCCTCTACTAATGGCAAGCTCACTACGGTGGGCCGCCATATTGGCATTCACCACCGCTTTAATTCGGATTACATTAGATTTACCGTACTGGAAGTTGTCCCTGAAGACCCCAGAGGGGGCAACTGGGATCGCCAAATTCTAAAATGAGAATCACTCTAGATAGAGCGACTTAATGCCTTGATCCCACCAGGTATCAATGAGGCACATACCTATAAACATTTCCTTGAATGACTTCATGATACCCCTACCAGTCTCTGCCATTTGCTTCCCTTAGGTGTCAGTTTTACACCTGCTGAACCCAATGAATAACATCTTTATATTATACTTTTTGCCTCCCCGGGCCATTTTTTGCACCTCTTCTTTCTGCTTCCCCTTTCCATTTCCCACATTTGTAGGATAACAACAGGGATTGACCTATGATTGTTTGGTATGAGATTGTTTATGTATTTTCTAATATATAATGTATATACAAAAATTTTTTTTATATCTGTTCTGTTGGCAGACCATAAGCACTGTATACCATTACGCATTGCGATCACTGTTATCTTCAATTAGTGTATATGTCTCTAGCTAGGCAGGCTTGTGCACATCCATGCCGGTGAGAAAGATTTGCTCCCTGGATGGTTGGAGCACATCCCTGTTATTTGTATGCTAATTGTAAACATTCCTACTTGTTTTGTTTATATCCGATGCACTCGCCTCCCTTACTGAATGACGTGAGGAGTTCATTCTCCCCCGTACGGCGGGCTTGTGACTCTCCGGCAGTGGGCGGGGCCCTTCGGAGCCCGGCAGCTGCTTCTCCATGATGATGCGTCAGCGTCATCAGATGTGGAGCTACGCGCCTGCGCTGGACGATTCCTTGCGCATGCGCAGTAGAGGAGAGCCGGAAACGGCGGCGGCTGATGTATCGGCGCCGCTGGTCTTCCGGGTAGGGGGCATTTAAGGCAGCAGACTTGTTTGGTCTGCTACGAGAGGCACACACAACCCAGCTGACCACCATCTTTCCATAAGCCCGTAAGTAACCATTATATGGGGGAGACAGTATTATGTCCCCCCCTTTATTCCTTCTCAGCCATATTTACGTGTATACTTGGATGCATTGCCTTCTGATGCTTCTAGCCTTTAGCAAATTAATACACAAATGTAATGCCATACGTTTATCCCCAAAGGCTTCCCGTGATGGCATGTATCCCTGGTCAAAGCGGCTGTTGATTTCTTATCATGATCTATGGGTGTGGATAGCCATTGAGTTTGTAAAATTTTAACATCTTAGCCACGGTGGGTTTATACTCCCTAAGTTTCCTTATGAACATTACTTGCATTAATGTGGTGGGTTCCCTATGTCTGATCTTCCTTGTTCCCCTTCCCTTCCTCCCCGTGCCCTCTCCTCCCTTCTCCCCCATCCCCCTTTCCCTCCCCTCTCTCCCCCTTCCCCCTTTCCCCTCCTCCCTCCCTCCTCCCCCCCCTTCCCCTCTTTCTCCCTTCTCACCCCCCTTTTCCTTCCCCCCTTCTCTTCCACCACATTCATTTTCATTTCATGCACCACATTCATTTTCATTTCATGCACCGAGGTGGTTTTCATATTAATAAAACCCAGGCTTACAACCACTTATTCTCTTATTTTATACTAGTATTTCCTAAGTGCCCCCCTTGCCCGCCCCCGGGGGAACGCCCGTTGTGGGCGTCTCACAGTGTCGTTCCAGCCCCTTGTGGGCCAAGGTTGGTGAGTGCAATATAAACTAATGATTACTCTCTCCAATGTCAATGTTTTGTATGTTTATACACTCTTATATTCATTATTCAAACATGTAGCTTGACCGCGAAACTGTAGAGGTCACGTTCGCAAGTACTAAATAACCTGCCTTCACTTACCTTTGCGGGCATTATTAACTAAATTTCCTTGTCAACATTGCTGTAAACAATTTTGTACTATGTCATTGTTCACTTATAAGTGCGTCCATATACGGACCTTTTAATGTCTTATTTTCCAATAAACTGAAAGATTTTATGTATACTTTTGTCCATATCTCTTCGGTACCGTAATAGTCCTAAATTCCCTTTTTCTGGAACAGGTAGGACTCAATTGGAGAGGTCCTAAACAATATTGCTTTAAACATTTAAAGAATGATGGTACCTATTAATAATACAATACTCTTTCTCTAATCTTGTGGCATTTACTTGATTATTAAACTGGTAAAGATGACGTGACTACACAAGTCCAGGGGATGGAGAGAGTCTCTAAGTCTCAGGGGATTGAGAGAGCCTGGGTTGCCAAGAGATCCCCCATCTAGAGGCCAGGAGTGGGCCTGTGCAGCAAGGTGCTGTAATCAAAGGCAGAATAAGCCAGGGAGCTGGGTCTGAAAGAAACTAATAAGAGTAGCAGGCCTGGTGAAGCAGAGCCAGGTGGCTTAAAGCAGAGTTCCACCCATTTACAAAAAGTTTAGCTGTTGACTTTTAATAATCAGACACTCACCTGTCCCACAGTCCAGCGATGCAGGCGCACGAGGCCCGCTCCTCTCCCCCTCCTCTCCGCGGCACCAGCATTCTAACTCTCAGCGCTCGGCTGCGGCTTCACAGCCGGGCACGCATTGCACATGCGCAAGCCACAAGGGTGAGTCGGTTTACAATTGAGCATATAGTTGTGCCACATCCAATGTTTACAAGAAATGAAACCCCAGGTGGCGGACTTTTAAGGCACAAAATGGTAAAAAGGTATATTCTAATATGAAAAGTTTTTATTGAAATATGAAAAAATACACAACATTTAATAAAAAAACATGTTGAGAATAAACATTCCAATGTTGTCATACAAATCAGAATACATATAACGGACTAGTTTTTCCTGTACTCAACGCGTTTCGGAGTGAAAATGTAATCCTCCTTCTTCAGGGTTATAGTTTAAACAAGAAACTCCAACCCAGAGGATGGTTGTTGGTGTTGTGTGGGCGTGGGGGAGCTGGACCAGCACATTGGAACCAGGCATTTTCTTGTTCTTGAGGAATGCCTGCATATTGAACTCTGTGGCTCAAGCAATTTGGAAACAACTCCTCTTGGCACCTCTATGTTTTTAAACAATTGTGACTTCCAGTCTATAATACTGAGTTTCTTGTTTAAACTATAACCCTGAAGAAGGAGGATTACATTTTCACTCCAAAACGCGTTGGGTACAGGAAACACTAGTCCGTTATATGTATTCTGGTTTGTATAACAACACTGGAATGTTTAATCTCAACATGTTTTTTTTATTAAATGTTGTGTATTTTTTCCATATTTCAATAAATACTTTTCATATTAGAATATATCTTTTTACCATTTTGTGCCTTAAAAGTCCGCCACCTGGGGATCTTGTTTCATTTCATGCTCGAGCCACGCTGCATGCTGTGAATGGCCGGGCAATCTTCTGGAACCTGTGACGTGTCCCAGAAGATTGCAGGGAGGGAGGGGGGAGAGGTAATCTTCCTTCCGGCACTGATCTATATATTTGTATATAAAATGCACTTTTTATCTTTCAAAAGGTGTTCCCCAGTGCTAAACCTTTCATCAAATTTCTAAATTTCAGAAGTCGGTGTAAAGAAATAAAAGTGGTAAAAAAAAAGCACTTGTGGGTTTAAAGGGTAACTCCACTTTAATGGGGGGGAAAAATAGCAATTAAAGAAAAAATAATATGGTGTATACAATTGCAACACAAGTCATATTGTAATTGAATGTTATTAAAAATTCCCTTTCCTTTTCAATCTGTAACCGCTGTAATTTGCTACAAATTCAATGCAATATGGCTACCTGGAGTTGTTCTGTACACAGAATGTGTACTGAACACACCCCAGAAACATAATTTCCTGCTTGTGTGATTGGCTCACTGGTTTTCCCAGAAGTCTGCACTAAGATACAATTCAGATTTCAGGCATCCCCTGCAACAAAAATGTCATTTTTGGTGAGATACCCCCAATAGGAACACATCTAAAGCGATGCAGGCCCTGCAATTTTCCTCATTAGTGCTCTGCAGGTGCCACAGCTGATTGATAATTATGAAACCACTACATCACCAACCTCATCTACAGATATCGCCCGAATCGTCCCTTCCGCTCCTCCCAGGACCTCCTGCTCTCTAGCTCCCTTTTTACCTCCTCCCATGCTCGCCTTCAGGACTTCTGCAGAGCCTCTCCCATCCTCTGGAATTCCCTGCCCCGATATAGCCGATCAGCCCCTAACCTGTCCACGTTTAGGAGATCCCTGAAAACTCATTTATTTAGGGAAGCCTATCCCACACCCACCTAACAACTGTCCCAGATCCACCCCCATCAAATCATTCCCTGCATCTATTACCTTTTGTACCACCACCCCCTTACTTTAGAATGTAATCTACGAGCAGGGCCCTCCTGTCCCTTCTCTATTGAACTGTACTGTAATTGTGCTGTCCCCCCTCTACATTGTAAAGCGCTGCGTAAACTGTTGGTGCTATATAAATTGTGTATAAAAATAATAATAATAATAATAATTAGATTCATTTTCCCACATGGGCACAGAAAAACACAGAGGGATTTCTTCAGAAAAAAAAAAAAAGGTAGGAATCTGCAACAAAGTTTGTTATAATCCTTGCAATGTACATAGATAACCCAGAGGGGAATGTTTTTTTCTCAACTAAAGTGGAGCTACGCTAGAGGTTGTAAACTCTTTAAAAGAAAAAAAACCTGTAAGACAATGGCATAATGAGCATTGCCTTCTAGCTCATTATGAAATACTTAAAAAGGGGGTATAGTAATTGCGCAGGTGAAAAATAAATAAAATAAAGGGCAGCTGGCAATTACAAACCAAGAACAAATGTTTATGTAAACAATATAAACAAAAATTGCTGCGCTAAGTGAATAAATACATATCAGTGAAAAAGTAATAAAAAGTGATAAATGACTGATCAGTCCAATCAAGTGTTCAAAGGATGTGAAGAAAACAAGCCTTTGCAATGGTGTCTTAAAGTGGTAAACAACTGATGATTCAAATTGCACCTTCCACCGTGGAAAGAAAGGGATGTGCCCGTACCAGAAGGCTAGACTCCTCATTATAGGAGCCTAGCAAAGCGGATGTATGTAGAGTGATATTGCTGCAAGCATTCCCCCGCGCGCGGGAGGTGGACGGTAAGGCGGCAAGCAAAACCCCCACCCCGGCGTTAGACGGACTGGCCTTATGGGGGAAGTAAGAGCCAAGCCGTTGCTTCTCCTCCCAGCTGAACAGGAAGTGTGCCCCGAGAGCCCATTGGCCAATCGGGTCTCAGGACAGGACCTCTTCCTGGAAAATCAGGAAGATAATAGCGAATATTAATTTGCTATTGTCTTACAACTGGGTGGGCTCAGGGCGCAGGGCTCTGCGCCCCGAGACCACCCTATTTTTAAGCCAATTAGAGCCTCAGGCTCTAATCATGTCCTTAAAAAAAATGCGTGTAGATTAGGGGCGGGGGCATGGATTAGGGGGACGGGCCGCCACTGCTGAGAAGATCAGTGTGCCGTTGCTTCTCCTCCCCAAGCTCTTATGTAGCTGGGAACAGAGGGAACACAGAGAATGTGATCACTTATTAAAAGGGGGAAAAAAGGTATTTAACCACTCCAGCCCTGGAAGGATTTACCCCCTTAATGACCAGGCCATTTTTTGCGATACGGCACTGCGTCGCTTTAGCTGACAGTTGCGCAGTTGTGTGACATTGTACCCAAACAAAATTAATGTCCTTTTTTTTTTTCACAAATAGAGCTATCTTTTGGTGGTATTTGATCACCTCTGTGGTTTTTATTTTTTGTGCTATAAACAAAAAAACTGACAATTTTTAGTTTCTGCTATAATACATATCCAAAAAAAATATAAAAAAAAAAAACAAATGTATTCATCAGTTTAGGCCAATATGTATTCTGCTACATATTTTTGGTTAAAAAAAAAAAAAAGCTATAGCATCTACAAAATAGGGGATTGATTAATGGACTTTTATTTAATTTTTTATGTTTTTACTGGTAATAGCAGCGATCTGTGATTTTTAGCGGGACTGGGACATTGCGGCGGACAAATCTGACCCCAAGTGATACTTTTTGAGGACAAGTGACATTATTACAATGACCAGTGCTAAAAAATGCACTGATCAATGTATAAATGACAGTGGTAGGGAAGGGGTTAACACTGGGGGGCGATCAAGGGGTTAACTGTGTTCCCTTGATGTGTTCTAACTGTGTGGGTGATGGGCTCACTGGGACAACACAGAGATTGCTGTTCCTGATCACTAGAAACAGCAGATCTCCATGTTGTCCCCTGTCAGAACAGAGATCCACCTTGTTTACATAGGCAGATCCCCATTCTGCCTCTAAGTGGAGCTATCGCGGGTGGCTGGCGGACATCGAGTCTGCCGTACCCACAAGCGTGCTACCGCGGCACACATTGGGAACGCGTGTGCTCACAGTATCTATTACACGAAACAGGTACGTTGTTTTGCGCAGTAGAGCCGAACTGCTGCAGTATATGTACTGTGGCTGGTCGGCAAGAGGTTACCTTTTTTTTATATCTATACACAAATGTTTTACCTTTCATTTCTGTTTTAAACTGAATGGATTGTTTTATAAGGTGATCGTTTACAATCACTTTAACTTTCATTTACAGAAACCCAAGGATATCCTTGAATCAGTGGCAAAGTAAACATTCAATATCTACTATGGGTCATCTGCCTCTAGCCATCTTGTTCTTCTATGTTTTATCACCGATAAAAGGTGACTTCCTGATTGAAGGACTGAGGAATATTCAGGTCAGTTTAACCCTTCCATTTTGTTTGCTTAGCCCCCTCATGATGGAGGTTAAAACCATGAGGGTTAATGCCTGAACACAATTTTGCAACTTTGATCTGTGTTAGTAAAACTGCACATATTGCAACTACTTAGTGTATCCAGGTGGTTTATACCCTGATCTAGCCATTTTTTTTTCTTTCTTTCTTTTTTCTATTTCTTTATTTAATGCAAGGCAATAGTACAGAGACTCCAAAACACTTTGATACCAACATGTACAATCTCAGATATCACAGATAGTAGCTAGGATGGAGACAGAAACTGCCACAGAACCAGCGGTATAGAACAGATAAACCTTAAAGTGTTTTTTATCCTAAAAAAAAAAAAAATCCTGTACCTTTAAAACATGAATAACAGCACAGTGCTTGTGCTGTTTCATTCTGCTCTCCCCTCTGTAAACTGACCACAGTTTATCATGGCTGCTGAGCCCTGACATTGTGCTTAGTTTACATGCCTCTGTCAACAACAGCACTCTGTCTCTCCTCTGTCCCCCTCACCCCTCCCCTCCCTGCATGTCAGCTCCTGTGTCAGTGCCGGCCCCTTCCCCTCCTGCTGCTGAAATAACTTTGAAAATCTGATATAATCTTCTGTGTCTCGTTATGTTAGGTTCTCCTGTCTCTGTGTTTTATAAAAACAATGCCGTTTATACCTGTTCTCGGTTTGTCCCTCAACGATCACGTGACCGGCCGGCTCTCTCCTCTTCTCCTGTCCTTGTCCCGGCTGACGTAGGGTTGCCACCTGTCCAGGATTCACCTGGACTGTCTGGATTTCGAATCATGTGTCCGAGTTTTAGTCCATCTGAAACCCGGACACATTATTCAGACAGGAATGTGGCTTGGAACAGTATCTGACAGGAGGGCAAGGGAGCACTATGTGTGCCGCACAACAATTCTCTTTGGAGTGCCCAAAAGTGTCCTAGGTCTGTTATCCTACAGTGCATACGAAAAAAAATTGTTTTTGCTGTGCACCGCTAAAGTGTTCGGGTTTGGCTTGAAAAAAAGTGGCAACCCTAGGATGACGCCAAGAGGGGATTCTCGGCCCAGTCGCTGCAGCTGTCAGACAGGGAGAGCAGAGAGGCGACGGGTCACGTGAGTGCCAATTGGCGCTCTGAGAGCAGGTATAAACTGCATTTTTTTTATAAAACACAGAGACAGGAAAACCTAGTATAAAGAGACACAGAGGATTATATAAAGTTAGCAGAGTGGGTTAACAACCACTTTAACATCCATATAAATTACTGATACATACAAACAGAAGAGGGAAAACCCTGTTGTCCCAGAGTTAAACGTCCCGGTCATCACTGTGTCCAGGAGTCTCTGTACTTATTATTGTACTTATTATTTTTTACAAACACTGTTCTTTGTTTACATTTTTATATAGTGTATCTTTTTTCCCTACCTATATCTTTCTCCATTCAAGAGGAGAAAACAACACAGCGATGGGCTGTACAGTGACTGATCACTGTGATAGCCAGGCAAGGGCTATCACAGCAATCAGGTGATTGGGACCTGGACCTCCCAGTTCCAGCTAGTTAGTACAAGACCTGCGCCTCTCGGTGACAGCACGGTCTCTGTGCTGGGAGCACAGTTTGAAGCATTCAGCACAAACACAGTGGTGCATGTATGCAGCCCCACAGATAGAGTCCCACTTCCATGAGGCTGAATATATACATATGGCCATCAGGAAGGGGTTAATAATGGCATTAAAGTGTATCTGTGTCCAGAACATTTTTATTTAGTCTTTGACCAAGTGAGAAAGTGTTGAAGCCTGTCATGTTTTTATTGCTGCTTGTGTCTCTTGACAGCTTTGGCCTGTTTGCCTGTGCGCAAGTGTCTTTGGTTAGACACAAGCAGCCACACAGTCATTGGTTGCCAGGATGCAGGTGCCTGCCTGTGTCTTAGCAGCCAAGGGTGCTGTGCATGACAACAGCCTGCTTTCTAACAAGCAATAACATCAATGATGGATGTCATTTATTATTATACGCCACAACAGCCAAAGAGGATGCACAAAAAAAAGTGAAGTTTCCCTTCAAAATCCATAACAAAATAAGGGGGCCCCCAGATATTTGCCTTCCCATATGTGAATGAGTAAGGAGTACATAGCATCTTTGGTTACTTATGCACAGAAAAATTATACTAAGTAGATTAACGACTAAACAAACTGTGTCAAAGTCATTTGTTTAAACTGTCATCTAAGGGTACTTTCACATTGGGGCCGCCCGTGCGTTGGCGGTAAAGCGCTGCTTGTTTTAGCGGCTCTTTACCATCGTTTTAGGCCGCTATCGAGATGCTTTTAACCCCCCGCTAGCGGCCGAAGAAAGGGTTAAAATCGCCTATGTTGCAGCGCTTCCGAAGCGCTGCCCATTCATTCCAATGGGCAGGGGCAGTTTAGGGGTGCTGTATACAGCATTCCTACACTGCCCCAAGGATGCTGCTTGCAGGACTGTTTTTTGGGTCTGGTACACCCACTTAAAATCCATACCAGATTCTAATCAATTATTAAGGTCTGGTGTCAATTTAAATGGTATATTTTTATCTTTGTCACTTTTGGTTTAGCACATTACACAGGTGTGCCACTTCATGTGCAGGCTTAAGGCATCTCCCAATCATGTTATCTGCTGCATAGACTCTAAAACAGCTTTTGGAGACCAATTGGCTGGTAATGGGATGTCCCTGCATGCTCAGCATTTAGGGATTTGAGAGTTGGTGAATGTGAAAAACTATGTCTCTTCACAGATGAACCCTCGCCGCTTGCATGGTATCCTGATCCGGTTGGGGCCTTCATAGGTTTGTTTATGTCGCCTTGATGTCCACTTGGACTTCTTCTGGCGTACAAGGCTGAAATACATAAACGTACCAGCATAAGTGCTCTCTTTTTTTTTTTTTTACTCACCTGGACAATGGTCCCTACCTTAAATGTTGAAGAGGGTCTTGTTTGGGTGGCGTACTGCTTATTTTAGGCAACAGACAGAAAAAGCAGCTAGAGAAAGATAAAGGAGTTAGCGACTGGTATTTCAGCTGGAGCAAGGAAACAGTATTCCTGAGTAAAGAAAAAGAAAGAAATTACATTTACCGTTGGCAAAAAACAGGGTCCCCTCCAGGAGCTCCCCACATAGGCAACCTCCTCAGATGACAACAGGCTGCCATGCTCAAAGCCCCCAGTAATAACCAATGGAGAGGGAAGATACAACCCTCTAAAAAATTATTTTGACAAACAAGGGCAAAAAATGTAAAATTTCCCCTATTCAAGATGGCCACCACGATCTCAGGCCAGAACGGTGATGCGCAGCCGGCGGCACTAGAACCTATGCGGCCTGCCCAACTCAGCCCAGCCCACCGAGCTGGCTCCTGACGTCCACGCAGCAGGCAGGAAGACGCTGAGGAACTCAGAAAAGCCGGTCACTACAGTAACCAGGAATGAAGGCACAGCATCACAAAGAGGGGAAGGTGGTGGGGGAGGAAGAAAGTGAAAAAGAGAGAGAGGAACAAAAAGAAAGGAAAGCAAGAGAGAATGGATGACAGGAGGGAGAAATGGAAGGCTAAAATAGATATAGCTGCGTTCTCTGCTGCAGGCCTGAGCAAATGCCAGTATATAAATGCAGATAGGAGCTCTTAGTCAAGAGACAACTGCTGTCCCAAAAGACCCACAGAAGGGACTCCCTATCTTATCAGCACATTTAGTTGCCCAAGAATAGGGACTGCACCTGGAAGAGACTTGAACCCAGCTGGAAGCTGACGACTGCAGCGGTAAGGGACGTTCGACCACCATTCACTGACCGTGAGGTATGAGGAAAGAAGAGGAGAATGCTGGGAGTGCACTAATCCTTTTCTTTTATAATATTCGCTGGTCCTGAGGGAGGAGCCAAGGCGGAGCTTGTCACAGGTATGCTGCCATGGAGGTGCCAGGAAACAATATTATATAGAAAATGTTTTTGCTTTGGTACTTATCCTCTTCCTGTGCCCTTTGTTTCACAATCCCTTAATTATTAGCCTTGAAAATATAGAGAATATATTTTCAAGATCTGCCTCCTATTGACTTCTGTGGGGTTTTCATTAAAGTTTACAATTGGCAAATTTTTGGCGAGTTCCTGTAAATCAAACCCAGGCAGATTCATCCATTACTAGTTAAGATATCTAAAGTGGATCAGAGTACAGGCTTGATAATGTGAAATCCATACCATATTACCTAATACAATCCATCCCACCTGTTATAGGCAGACCAATAAAGTTGTAGAACAATGTAGACCACAATAACACCGAGTTACAAACCCAGGGTAATACAACTAAAATATAGCAAAAAAATAGAGATGGACGATGGTGGGTTACACATATAAAAAAGATTAAGACTATTGGCATTGTATGTGGGGGATTCAGGAGATATCCTTTGTGTCCTGTATGTGGTCATCCAGCTAGCATCTGTGGAGCAGGAACCATTTTGTTTCTAATACTCTGGCTGGCTATTCATTTTTCTACTATGTACTCTCCTGAGGGAGTGAATGTTGTTCATTAGCCCGGTTTCACACATGTACGGTGCAAATTGAAGCTCAGGTTTCACTGGGAAGATAAAAATCTGTTGTTCAAAGGCTTCTCTGCGTTCTAGCTGCGGATCAGTGAGCTGGGAGAGGGCGGAGGGGGGGGGGAGGTGTAGTGAGGAGAAGGAGAAAATCCATGTTCAGAACGCAATGCATCTGCGAATCAGATGCGTTCCCATAGGAGGTAATGGGCTTGTAATTCGCACCGCAATGCCCAAAAAACGCACACGTTTTTTGTGCAATGCGCAGTGCGAATGCAACGCACATATGTGAACCAGATACTTTCAAATGAATGTATTTTAAAATGTCCTGCGAATTGGATGCGGTGTAAGCCGCATCTAATTCGCATAGGAGTGAACCTGGGCTAAAACACATAGAGATTTGCTACACTTCTATGTAAAATACACAATATGGAAATTTTATAAATATGCTAAATATGAACACTTTGGTGGATTATGTGTAGGATATACCTATTATGAAAAACTTTACAAGGCTTACAGATGAATGTATATTTTTTTTATGGCTGACTAAAATGTATTGCTCAGGAATTCAGCTGACAGGAAAGGATCGAGAGCTTTCACACTGGAGCGGTGCGCTTGCGGGACGTTTAAAAAAGTCCTGCAAGCAGCATCTTTGAGGCGCTTTAGGAGCGGTGTATAAGTAATCAGTGAAATCAATGGGCAGCGCCGCCAAAGCACCTGCAAAGCGCCTCGGCAGCAGTGCTTTGCGGGCGCTTTTAACCCTTTCTCGGCTGCTAGTGGGGGTTAAAAGTGCCCCGCTTGCGGCTGAAAAGCGTGGCTAAAACGATAGCTAAAATTAGCACACCCAACGCCCCAGTGTGAAAGTGCCCTTAGTGATACAAAAATGTACTGTGGGGTCACTCTCTGGATTGAAACTGAATATTGCAGCAGAAACTGGTTTTGTTACTGTATCTTTTAATAAGCTATTCATTTGATCTTATTATTGGCTGGGGTCCCGCATTAAACACGGTTTAAATTATGAGTACCACAGCGTGGCAAAAGTCAGCTTCAAAAAATGTGGCAGAGAAAATTGAAGTGTAATTTCAGTCAGAATTTTTTTTCTTGTATAGAGTGAGAAAGGTTTAACACCTTCGTCAGGTTTTTATTGTGTGTGACCTTGTTGCTGTCAGTCATACAGAAGGTTAAGGAAAATTTCCAGCAGGAATACAGATAGCAATACAAAGCTATCTGGAGTTCTGGAATTTCCAGGATCTACTAAAATGACTACCTTTACTAGACATGTGCAATTTGTTTAGTTCCAAATTAGTTTTTTAATGAATTTTGACAATTTCCGAATTTCTAAATTTTTCTATTTGCAAAATTTCGGAAATTCGGAAATTCGGAAATTCGGCTGTTGGGAAATCTAGATATTAAAAATTGGAAAGTTTCGGAAACTCGAAATTTCAGAAATTCGAAATTTGACATTTGATCATTGGAAAATTTCAGAAATTCGAAATTTTGGAAATTCAAAATTTTGGAAATTCGGAAGTTCGGAAATTCTAATTTTGGAAATTCGGAAATTCGAAATTCGGAAATTTCGGAAATTCAAACTTTCGAAAATTGGAAATTTCAGAAATTGGAAATTCGGAAATTCGAGAATTTGGAAAATCAAAATTTCGGAAATTCGGAAGTTCAGAAATTCGAAATTTTGGAAATACGGAAGTTCAGAAATTCAAAATTTTGGAAATTCGAAATTAGGAAATTCCAAAATTTGAAATTAGGAAATTCCAAAATTCAAAAATGTGGAAATTTGAAAATCCAAAAATAGGAATGAAAATTTGAACATTCAAAAGAATGAAAATCTGAAAATTCAAAAACCCGAAAATCTGAAAAAGTTAACCAACTAATAATAAATATTAAATTATATGTCTAACCTTTACATTCTTTTACACCAAAACAATGTCACAAATGTCAGGAATTGAGGAGAAATAACCCCAATGAGTCCAGTAAAAACTGTCAGGCTGGGTTCACACTGCTGTGCGGCATGGCTCATAGCAGGGGTCCGGTGCATCTCTGTTCACCATTTCAGGTTCAATTTTGGTCTGAATTTTTGGCTGAATTTGGACCTGAAACTGAACCGAAGACGCACAGGACTCCTGTGCAATTCACTCCGCAGCCATCCTGGAGCTGTGTGAACCGGCTCCAATGAGAGCCAGTCACAGTCTCCTGACATGCGAATTGGATGCGGGAAAGCTGCATCCAATTCGCCGTTTCCGCATCCAATTCGCTGCATCCAATTCGTGCTGCATCCAATTCGTCCCGCATCCAATTCGCAATAGTGTGAACCCAGCCTGAGGTTCTAACCCTTTCTCATTTTCTCAAAAAAGTGAGCTTGGAATATGCTTTAACAACTGGATTCCACAAGAAAAGAAGACAGCAAGTAACACAGCCCACCAGAGTCCAGTAATAGATGAAATATCATCTTTGGGTGTTCTAAACCTTTAAATCTCTAATACTTACAAAGTGAACTTGATTTTTTAAAATGTATTATGTCTGTTTTTTCCCCACAGAAGAGAAGCACTACCACGGTAAGGACCTCAACTAAATAATTGGACAAGATGTAGTTTTATGGAGGTTTTTTTGTTTGTTTGTTTTTTGCTTGTTTTTTTTTTTTTTTTTATATGGAACTAACAAAGCAATATCAAAGTTGTTGTGTTGCCCTTATACTTTTTTGCACAGTTTTCTAAAGCCGTTTTGTGCTAACCATTGTCTCTTCCTGTTTCATGCACACTGGTGCTCTTGACAGCTGCAAAAACACTCCTAAGCTCTGTTTTTTCAAACGCATTTTGGATGCATTTCATTGGGCAGAATATTAATTTATTCAGGCCATTAAAATGAAAAAATGCACAAGTGCTAAAAGTGCCTAACGTTTATCCACATTTAGGCATGTTAGGTGTTTTTTTTCCACCAAAACACCCCTCTCTTGAACGCGTTTTTTTCTGCCTCTAAACTTCAAGTGTGCATGAGGCCTTATGCTAATAATGTGTTTAATAGAGGGCTAGGATATAACAGTGTTAAATGCTATAAACTATTCATATGATCCTTTTTTACAGATATTCATACTACAGTACATGCTTAAAGTAGAACTGTGGCCAATTACGGAGATTCAATGTTTGCATATTGTTAAAAAGCTGTACATGAGCTTTACAACAAGCCCTCACTGACCTCTGAAGTTGCAGGCATTATGGAGTTAGTTCAAAGTTTACAACTTAAAGAATTGGGAAGGACATTTACCAATTCAAGGAAAGACCATGATAAAGAGGAATTATTATAATTCAGCAGCTTTATACAAAAAAATAATCTCCCAGCTTCTTTAAAATAGTTCTGTGACAGAATAAAACCTGCCCCTGGTCATACCATAAAGCGGACGTTGGATGTTTTTTTTTTTTTTACCCTGCAAGGTAATGTCATAATGTGCTAGCATACTAGCACATTATGTTAAACTTACCTTAAAACGAAGCCCTCCTGTGCCGAGATATCAGATCTGGAGGCCGCCTCCATCTTCACACGTCTTGCTTCCGGGTTCGCAGACTCCAGCTCTGTGACTGGCCGGAGCCGCAATGACGTCTCTCCTGCGCATGCACGCAGGAGCCGCCAGTCACGGCACGGGACTCTGAAGAAACGGCACAGGTGGCCGTTCCTTCAGATTGCATGCGCCAGTGATGTCAGTTGCTGCATGTACACTAAATATCTCCTAGACGGTGCACGTTTAGGAGATATTTACATTACCTATAGTATAGGTAAGCCTTATTATAGGCTTACCTATAGGTAAAATCATGCATGGCAGTTAACTTCCACTTTAATTGTGCGCCTGTTTTGAGTGAAAATGTACATTATTCCCAGTGCTTCAAACTTTTGCAAAACCTGTCTCAGTTTGCTTCAAAGATTCTAGGTGAAGGGGTCATATATACCGTATGCTTTTAAAAGTTTCTCATAGACTTTGCTATCCATCAGGCTGCCTGATTTGCGTCTGATTTGTTAATTATTTGCTTGTTGCATGTCCCTATTTCATTTTATTTTTCAACAGTTCATTTTGCTCCCCCTTACAGCAGGAATTTGGCAGCCTGCTGGTCTTCTAATATCTAGGTTAACACATTGCAGATGCTCACGAAGAGGGGATGAAGCAGAGTGCTGAGAGTCAACTTTACATTTTCTTTTGTGAACTCTGAGGATGAATTATTCCACTGTGACTGCAGAGATCAGTGATGGCCTTTAAAAAACACACACACACAAAACAAATTTGCAGTCCCCAGGCAGTTCCTAAAAATAAAAGCAGCTGCTGTTTTCATTACTCTAGAGAGTGTTGTACCCCTAATGCCGCGTACACACGGTCGGACTTTTCGACCGGACTTGTCCGACGGGCGCCGACGGACCAAATCCGGCAGACAATCCGATCGTGTGTGGGCTTCACCGGTCCTTCAGCGGACTTTTCCAGTCGCAAATCTGACGGACTTTAGATTTGGAACATGCTTCAAATCTTTACGTCGTAACTCCGCCGGACCCAGAAATCCGCTCGTCTGTATGCTAGTCCGACGGACAAAAACCAACGCTAGGGCAGCTATTGGTTACTGGCTATCAACTTCCTTATTTTAGTCCGGTGTACGTCATCACGTACAAATCCGTTGGACTTTGGTTTGATCATGTGTAGGCAAGTCCGGTCGTTAGAAAGTCTGTTTAAAGTCTGGCAAAAGTCCGTCGAAAGTCTGTTGAAAGTCTGTCGGACGGACTGTCGGACTTTTGTAGCTGAAAAAGTAGTGTGTACGCGGCAAAAGGCTCACTCGCTCACCAATCCAGCACCACCGCTCTCTAGCTCAGCATCGTTTAACCCTCTTCCTGAGAGCCTATGGCTCAACCCCTACCCTGGATTCATGGGAGAATGCTGCAAAGAGTGTCACCACGACATTTCATGCAGTATTTAGGATCTGCCCAGAAGAAGATGGAGGAGAAGAAGGCCTGTAACATTACTGGACCAGACCCCTAAAAAAAATAAAAAAGGTAAATATAAAGATTATTTTGTAAAGCTCATTTACTGCTTGTTGGGAATATGTACATTTTTGAATGTCCACAGCCTGGTCACAGTTCTACATTAAAGTAGATCTGAACCATAATGGGAATACATTTAAATTTGTACTGTGTATGGTAAACAATGCTATGTTTTTTCATGAAAGACTGTTTGACCTTCTTTAAATCACTTTCATCATTCAAGTCCTCTTATGGATCACTGATGTCACCCATCACATTAAAGAAACCCTGTTGCCAAACCATTACTTTCAACAAAAATCTTACTTTAAAGTGTTTCTAAAGATCTACAGACATAACATTTTTTACCTTAATGCATTAAGGTAAAAAATGTCCCAGTAGCAGTATCGCCCCACCTCCAAATACTTACCTCACTTTTAGTGCTCACTTGTTCGTGCTGTGCCTGTCTGTAGCAGCTCTCTCTCTCCCTGCATTCACAGGATACAGAGGCAGCAGCAGGAGCCATTGGCTCTGGCTGCTGTCAATCATATCCTATAAACAGAGAGTGGGGGCGGGACTGATCCATGCTATGTATCTCTATAGATGTACACAGCTTGGCTCAGGAGCAAGCCTGCACATCTGCTCCCATAGCAAGTGGTTTGCTATGGAGGCAGACACAGAAAAAGAGGAGCAGAAAGTGATGGCAGGGGACCCCAGAAGAGGAAGGTTTGGGCCATTCTGTGCAATCCCATTGCACAAAGCAGGCAAGTATAACATAGATTTTATTTTAGGTAAAAGAATATGTATCCTTTAGAACCGCTCTAAGATTATGTGTTCATCTAAAGTATTTTATGCATGCAAAAGCCTTCCCTATGTAGACATCCAAAGGCCTTGAGACTGCTGCTGGGCTCGCTATCCTGGATGTGATGTCAGCAGCTACAGTAAATTCAGAGCTGCCACTTAAGTGACACTCTATGGTATTCCCCTTAATCCTCCCAGCAGCTACAAAAAAGGTTATAAAAAACACAGTCACTTCCAGCGCTAATAGGTCTTCCAAGGTGGGGAGTAACATAAGTCAGATAAAATGTTGTTGTGAAAGGTATATATGGTATCCCAAAACTAGGTGGATGCTGCCTTCCTCAGATGAGTAATCTGAAAGGAACTACAAGAAAAACAGAAATGGAAGGCGCGTACAACTTGTGCATTACCAGAGATAATTTAATAATCAGAAAATTTTGTATAAAAGTGGGTACTAACACATTTCGGGGGCGCACCCCCTTCCTCAGAGCTAGGCTAGTCTTGTACACCATGGGCTTTTATAGGGAATGGTAGAATTGAAAATTGTGTGTCAAAAAGAGCCAGGGGGGAAAAAAAAAAAGAAAATTATTAATAAGAAAATACATGTAAAACGTTGACAGAATCCATATCAGAAACCTATATCCAAAACAAAAACCCATCATAAATACACAAATAAATAATGATGATAATTCATTCAAATCCATGATATAAATCCATGATATATTGCACATTCATTTATATTTAGTTGGATGAATACAGGTGTAGAAACACATAAGCAAAAAAGGGATGCAGGATTGATAAGTGGATCATATTTTTTTTATTTTTTATTTTATTATTTTACTATTTCCTAGTGTTCCAGTTTTGTCAGATCATTTTTTTTCATTTTTTTAAAATTTTTTTATTGAATTTTTGAAAAAATGTTGTGGAGAGTCAGCCTGGGGCAGGGTTAAGAAGGGGTTAATTGAAGAGGGCATGTACTTCCCCTTCAGACCTGCTTATTGCCAGCTGAGTTGAAACTGTCAGAGGGGAGAAGTGTGTTTGGAGAGAGATGGCTGTTGAGCTATCAAAGCTGAGAGGAGCTTGAAGCTGGAAGGACCCCTGTTACCTATGACTTGATCCTGCTGGGAGAGCTTGCCTGAACTGGGACTTTGCTATGTTATATGCTGTGGCTGGGATGCTGAACATTATTTAAAAAGACTGTCTTATACTGCTAAGAAGAGTTTTTGTGTTGTTTGAACTGCCAATAAAGACAAAGCTGTTGCTTTTTGCTGAAAATAGCCTTTTAAATTGACTGAACTGTCTGAGCTGGCTTGTCACCCCCCGATCCCTTACAAATTGGTGGAGCTATGCATTGGGCAGTTTGGGCAGGCCAATCTAATGTCCTGGGTGAAAGCTGCATAGGCTGTAAAGTCTTCAGAACAAGCCATAGAGGAGCTAATTAAACAATTAGCAATGGCTAATGTCCAGGCAGTCGCTGTGCAACAGGAAACAAACCGCTTACTGGTTGAACAGCTAGCAGGACTGCAAAAGGCGGTGACCCAGCAGGCTGAAATAATGAAAGGCAGTGCAGCGGACTTTGCAAAAGATGACAGCCACAGATAACATGGAAGCTTATATGGCAGTGTTTGAAAGGTTTGCAACAAGGGAAGGTCTCCCTGAGAAAGACTGCTCCTTTCCTGACTGCAGATCCTCAACAGGTCTATTGTGATTTGGCCTCTGAATCAACACGGGACTAAAAACTGCTTAAGGCAGAAATCCTAGCCAGGCTGGGAGTGACTGTGGCTCTAAGGGCACACCGTGTTCATGAATGGTGCTTTGACAGAGCTAAGCCTGCCCGCGCGCAACTGTATCGTCTACTGCACCTGTTCCAGGATTGGCTGAAACCAAGAAGACCACCACTCAGATTGTAGAGCAAGTTGCACTGGATCGCTTTTTGCATTGTCTTCCTAAGGAGCTGCACCGATGGGTGGCTCAGTCCGAGCCTTAGTCCCTGGATGAGATGGCTGCTGCTGTCAAGCGCTACAGTTGTGCAGAAAGTGTCTAGGAGAGTCCCTCTTTTACCAGAGAGCTGGCCCATTCTAAAGAAGTGCGTTCCAGCACAAAGATGGCACCGGTTGAACGCATGGTGTCTGCTTCGGGTGCCTGACACTCTCGCTAGGAGCACCCTAATGTCAAACCCTCCTGAGAGTCAGAAGGGAGAATGGGAACCCTGTGAGGTTCGCTATTGGTCCTGCCAACAACTGGGTCATATGGTGGCTTAGTGTCCAAGGGGGGAGGAGCCAATGGAATGTGACATGGCTCGACATGGCTCTATGTTTGCTTTTGCCACTGGTCCCTTGAACAATCTAAGCCCACATGAGAGTGTGGTGCGGTTAAATGGGCAGGAGGTTGTAGCACTTCTTGACTCAGGGAGTGGGGTTACCCTGCTCTGATCGGACAGGTTTCAGGGAAATCTGATACCCAGGAAAAAGATTGGCGTGGTCTCTGTACATGGGGCTGTCAAGGACTATCCAATGTCCCATGTAACCCTGTCCACAACCGCAATAACTGCTACACTGAGAGTTGGGGTGATCCTGGGGTTACCCCATGATTTGCTAATTGGGCGAGACTGCCCCCTATTTTGGGACTTGTGTAAACAAAGGTTCAGGGGCCTCCCCTAAAAAAGGAGAAACCCCCATGTGAAGTGTTAAATACTGTGTTGCAGGAGGTAAACAGTAAAGAAATCTGTCAGATGTTTGAACCAGTATTTGTAGGATTGGAGGCTGAGAGTTCTCCCTCTGGGTCTGACTTGTCATATCTTGGGGGTGCCCGATTTCTTTGGTGCTCAGAGGAAAGACTCCCCTTTGATCCCCGCCAGGGAGCAGGTCACACCATTGAGTGGTGAGCCACAGCATTCTGCAGAAGATATGCGCTCTCCCCGAGTTGCTGTGCATCATACTCTATGCTACAGGGTAGCCAAAAAAAGCAAAGTGCTTAAACGTGGACATAAACCATTAGCAAGGACCCAGAGGGGGGTTGCCAACCGGTCTGCCAGGGTCAGAGAGTCTAAACCTGGGGATCAAGTGCTAGTGGTTGAGCCCACTGTCCGAGAGCAGGTGTCTCACGGAAGGACAGGAACTCTCTGAGATAGTAGAAAATAAATGACTATGATAGGTTTACAGTAGCAATCCGGTCTAGAAATTATGTGGATTCAGAGTAGGAAGGGGACATATACCTGGGCGCGTGCATTTGGAAAAAAAAAAGATGCCCTTTCCCAGGCCTATGGCCATTGTGGTATAAATTGTCCAGCCCCCGGCCTGGAACGGGGGGGGGGGGGATATGTGGAGAGTCAGCCCGGGGCAGGGTTAAGAAGCGGTTAATTGAAGAGGGCATGTACTTCCTCTTCACACCTGCTTTTTGCCAGCTGAGTTGAAACTGTCAGAGGGGAGAAGTGTGTTTGGAGAGAGATGGCTGTTGAGCTATCAAAATTGAGAGGAGCTTGAAGCTGGAAGGACCCCTGTTACCTATGACTTGATCCTGCTGGGTGAGCTTGCCTGAACTGAGACTTTGCTATGTTATATGCTCTGGCTGGGATGCTGAGCATTATTTAAAAGGACTATCTTATACTGCTAAGAAGAGTTTTTGTGTTGTTTGAACTGCCTATAAGGCTTCATTCCCACGAGGCTGATCCGCTGCCACGGAGTCCGCCTCTGTCTGCCAGCTCAGCGGGAGATCTCTCCGTTGATCTCCGCTGAGCCGGCAGATGACAGGTCCCTCTCTGCACACTGAGTGGGGAGGGGCTTGTCGAGCGCCGTTGGTTGCTATGGGGAAATTGGACGAAAACGGACAGCATGTCCGTTTTCATCAGATCTCACCCGATCCGATCCGCCAGGGATGGATGCGAACGTAGGGCCATCCGTCTGATTTTAGCGGATCGGACTGGGTCGGATGTCAACGGACATGTCACCACTGACATCTGTTGCTCCATAGACTAACATGGAGCGCCCGTTCAGGTCCGCCAACAAAACTGACAGGCGGACCTGAACCTCCGACAGTGTGAACGGGGCCTTTAGGACAAAGCTTGTCAATTTTCTGTTTAAGTTGACTGAACTGTCTGAGCCAGCTTATCACCCCCTGATGAATTTTCTTCCATCTATCTTTGCCCATTCATGTCCATTATATATATATTTTATTCATTTTCTTATTAATAATTCCTATGAACGTTTTTTTTTTTATTCTTTTCCACCCCTTTGAGGGTGTGGCTCTTTTTAAAACACAATTTTCAATTCCACCATTCCCTATAAAAGCACTTGCCCATGGTGTACGAGACTAGCCTAGCTCTGAGGAAGGGGGTGCGCCCCTGAAATGCGTTAGCGTTACCTCATGTTGAGTGCATGTGCATGCACTGTGTTTATGGCCTTTTGTCAGTTGCATTTTGTTAGTACCCACTTTTATACAACATTTTCTTATTATTAAATTATCTCTGGTAAAGCACTAGGTGTGCACTCCTTCCATTTCTGTTTTTGTTGTAGTACAAAAAAGGTTATGTAAAAAGGTGAAGAAGATGCTGCACAGAATGTAATTATAAACTTCCAAAAGAGGAGAGGCCAATAACTTGCAAAGAGGGGTAGGCTATGAAAATTTACTCTTCTTGGATATGTTAAATTTTATAGCACATTTGGTCTCGTTTACACTTGGAGCAGTCCTTGCTGCTCCTCTGAAAAGCATTTCCTGGTGGATCTCCTTTCAAAGGGCGGTTTGACATCTTCTCACAACTTGTTGAATGAGGCTGCACTACAACTGTCCTGCACAGCAGCACCAGAATCACATGCTTTGCTGGTTGCAGGACAGTTATAGTGCAGCCTCATTCAATTGAATAAGTATGCATTCAGGAGTAGCACTGCCAGCCAATTGCGACAGGGGGCATCATTTTTGCTGTGGCAGGCATCATAGTTGCAGCATGTGTACACTACCTTCCAGCTACCGTTGCAGCGTAAGTTGGGCAGTAAAACCAGCTCAACCACCTATTTTTTTACTGCTCATCAGCTGCACGTGTGAACAAACCCTAAAGGGCACATTGCAAGTGAAATAAAAATTCTTTATGGAAAGGAAAACACTGCAAGTAAGCATTTAAAACACTTGATTATCTGTGCTTTTACCTGCAATTTTTTCAATTGGTGACAGGATCTTTTAGGGCAGGGGTCTCAAACTGGCGGCCCTCCAGCTGTTGCAAAACTACAAGTCCCATCATGCCTCTGCCTGTGGGAGTCATGCTTGTAACTGTCAGCCTTGAAATGCCTCATGGGACTTGTAGTTTTGCAACAGCTGAAGGGCCACCAATTTGAGACCCCTGTTTTAAGGAGTCTTCAGCAAGCAGAGAGAACAGAGCAAAGCGCAACATTTAGGCCTCTTGCACACTGCAGCTTGAAAATGCTCAGTACAGCCTATTTTTTTTACTGAGCTAAAATACAGCCCATTAATTGTAATGTGCCTATGCACACAGGCGTGTAAACAAGCGCCGTTCATTCTTCTGTAAAAAAAATGTGTGCATTCGCGCATATTTGCACGCGTCCGCGCACATTTGCGATAAATTTGCGCGGATTTGTCAATTGACATTGTGAATGCGAGAACAAGCTTCCACGAATGCGAGGAACTGTATGTGAATTTGCGCAAACGCATATGTGCAAAAATACATTTTAAAAAACCGTCTGAAAAAGTAGATGTTCTACAGGAGTATCGCGTGCAAGAGGCCTTAATAAAAATTTTCATATCTCAGTAGTCTAGATCTGATTTGCTTGACATGCAGTTTTTGGTAAAGGTAACCACTGCCGATCCAATTTTTCATTACATGTTAAGTTTTAATAACCCTGCTTTTTGAAAGATTTAGTTTCAGCCATGTTATTAAATAAGGGCCACTGCACAGACGCATAGACTTGCTTTTCTACTTACAGTGGGGCTCCCATCCCATGACATAGTAAGGCACGCTGTACCACTATGATAAAAAATAAGATGGGGCTTTTCTGCAAAGGGCAGGGCTTAACATTGCTGCAACATCCGCAGTTTTATGCAGTGTAATCTAATTGTTGTAGTAGAAAAGGGCATTGAAATATATAAAGCTTTGTACAACACTTAATGCATGCTTGCATTTTAAAGCAGGATTTTGTTACAGAAAACTTGAGTCATAACCTTAATATATAGGAGATTGTAATCTATAAAACTGTTTTATGTTATTTAGAATGTGGATGGCATAGAGGTCTACAACATTAGCATTATCAGTAAGGTCACATCTCGCTTTGCCCACAATGTCATCACAAGCAGGGCCGTTAATCATGCTAACAGATCTGAAGAAGCCGTCTTCGATGTGGATCTGCCCAAAACTGCTTTCATAACCAATTTTACCATGTAAGTATTTGCTGTGTTTTACAGGTGTGAGCAAATGAAAGATTTATACAGTAAGTTTTATATCCCCCTATTATGCATTTAGCAAATTTATGATTTATTTTGTACATAATAAATACATATTGTATTGCATATATGTAATCGCATATAATAATAATATTGGGCCCTGTCACTGTATA
This sequence comes from Aquarana catesbeiana, assembly GCF_042186555.1. NCBI lineage: Eukaryota > Metazoa > Chordata > Amphibia > Anura > Ranidae > Aquarana > Aquarana catesbeiana. The sequence goes on along the minus strand of NC_133330.1, from coordinate 86,256,803 downwards.
GAAAGAGGTACATGGTTTGTGCAGTCGTTTTTTGTGTTTTCTCTGGGTTTTGTAATTCTCGGATTGGTTCTGGAGTCCAGAATCTTGGGAGGGACAGAGCCTCTGACCCTGTGTCTAGGTCCTACTGAAGACCAGCAGGCTGTGTGTGCAGGTGTGAGAATAACAGTGTAAAGGGTGCTTCTGTATCAGTAAAACATCTGGGTATCCTGGTTCACTGGGCCACCTTCCAAGGCGACTAGACACAACTGGAGTGTATCCTGAAGGCACTAGAGCAGCACTTCAGAGGTTGGAAGCAGACTCTGAGAAATATGGGCCAGCAAGCACTAAAACAGTATTTTCTGACTGGGCTGAACGTACTGGAAGCTATGGCATCAAGGTCAAATATGAAGCTTTTATAATGAGCAAAGCAAGCAAGCAAAGACCGCATCAATCCCTCTACCATCTCACTACTACACTTCTTTGTGTGAAAAGGCATGTTCAGCTATTAATCCCCTGTTTACTGATAAATAGTCCCATTTCACAGATTGCAGAGAGCCAACCAGTAATAAATCAGTCTGGGTGATGCATGCACTCCATCCTTGACCATGCCCTTATCCAGCTTGGACTTTCTGTCACATTCCACCCCCCCCCCCCCCCCACTTTCCTTTCATTTGAACCCAGAGGTTCAAACATCTGCTGTCCAGATGTTCTTGAGAAGATACTCACATTTTTTATTACAACCAGCCCAGTTCTCTCATTTGAAAAGAAAGGGGGGAGGGGACGGGGCCAGGAAGGCCAGATGGCCTTCTTGACCCAGGCCATCCATGGTAAGGAAGCATGGTCTCCATGGTCCACTTACTAGCCAGACACTCATGCTCCACAATATTATAATTTCGCTTTGCGAGTGTCAGCTTCCAACTCAAATAGACTACGGGTGCTCCTCTCCATCTACAATTGTGCCCAGAATAAATAACCCAAATAGTGCAGCACCACCAAAAATATTAGATAGCATCCACGGGCAACCATCAATGGTGAAATATATACAAAAACAAAAATAAAATTAGTGTAAAAAAATGTATGTAAATAAAGTCTGTACTCATAAGTGTATCCAATAATAAACTTCCGTTAAAGTGCATCCAATACTAAAGTCCAATACTATCATAAAAGTCTGTGATCAATATCAACATTGGACACTTATGCCGCGTACACACGGTCGGACTTTTCGTCTACAAAAGTCCGACAGCCTGTCCGACATACTTCCGACGTACCTTCGGCGGACTTGCGGCAGACTTTCTTACGAACGGACTTGCCTACACACGACCACACAAAAGTACGACAGCCTAGTACGCGGTGACGTACACCAAGTCCGACGAGACTGTAAAACGGAAGTTCAATAGCCCGTACGACACCCTTTGGGCTCCTTCTGCTAATCTCGTGTTTATCTCGTGTTAGTAGAAGTTTGGTGAGAGACGATTCGCGCTTGTGAGACTCGTATTTTTCAGTTCGTTTTAACTGTTGTTCAGTCTGTGCTTGTGAGGTTTGTATCTGCTTTTCAGTGCGTTTGGTCAGTTGGCATTGAGAAATCTTTGTTTTATTGGCCGCTCGTTCCTGATTTTCAGGTCGTTCTTCACAGGCCTTGCTGTTCTTCAGTGCGTTCTGTTTAGTGCGTTCTGACCAGCCGACCGTTTTGAAACCATGTTACCTGTACGTACTCGTCGTAGAGCTCGTGCATTGTATGTGCTTGGTGCTGTAGTTTATTCTTCAGCCCAAGACCAGTCCATGAACAGGGCGAGGAGGAGTTCATGGACCAAGAATTGGTTGCTTCAGCGTGACCAGTTCTGTCACATGCCTTTGCTCCGTGAGATCCGTGAGAATAATCCTGAGGATTTCAGGAACTTTCTCCGGATGACGGACCCCGTTTTTGACCGTTTGTTGGCTTTGCTGACCCCCTATATCAGCAGGCAGGATACCTGCATGAGGCAAGCCATCACTCCGGAGCAGAGGCTGGTCGCTACCTTGCGGTATTTGGCCACAGGGAGAAGCCTGCAGGACCTTAAGTTCTCGACAGGCATCTCCCCCCAGGCTCTGGGGATCATTATCCCAGAGACCTGTTCTGCCATCATCCAGGTCCTGCAGAAGGACTATATTAAGGTAAGATATTTTTCTTTTATTAGCATCACATGTTCTTTTATGTAATCTTTGATAATGTAATGTATTTCTTGCTTCAAACACTACTTACCATCATTGCAATATAGTGTGAATGTCCCCTTTTTATCCTCACACATGCTGGATTTTTTTCCTGTTATTTTTTGTCATGCATGTATATTTTCCTTCAATAACCTTCCCAGCATGAAGTGATGGGAACATATCCACCTAGTCTACTCATTTTGAATGTATTTTGTTTGAGTGTATTTAGTGTGCTTATAATTAGCAATTAGCTAGATTTCACAACCCCCCCCCACCTAAACTCACTCCAAATAGTGTGCTGCTAATTAGCAATTATCTAGATTTCCCAACCCCCCCACCCACCCCCACCTAAACTCACTCCAAATAGTGTGCTGCTAATTAGCAATTATCTAGATTTCCCAACCCCCCCACCCACCCCCACCTAAACTCACTCCAAATAGTGTGCTGCTAATTAGCAATTATCTAGATTTCCCAACCCCCCCACCCACCCCCACCTAAACTCACTCCAAATAGTGTGCTGCTAATTAGCAATTATCTAGATTTCCCAACCCCCCCACCCACCCCCACCTAAACTCACTCCAAATAGTGTGCTGCTAATTAGCAATTATCTAGATTTCCCAACCCCCCCACCCACCCCCACCTAAACTTACTCCAAATAGTGTGCTGCTAATTAGCAATTATCTAGATTTCCCAACCCCCCCACCCACCCCCACCTAAACTCACTCCAAATAGTGTGCTGCTAATTAGCAATTATCTAGATTTCACAACCCCCCCCCCCCCCACCTAAACTCACTCCAAATAGTGTGCTGCTAATTAGCAATTATCTAGATTTCACAACCCCCCCCCCCACCCTCGTAAAAATTTTCTTGAATGTTCTGTGGTGTTGATTTGTCTAAAGCAAATATATGTTGCAGTTTGCAAAATGCATGTGCACTCTACAAGTGCATTTGTTCCAGTGCTTTAGTAAATGAGCAGAAGCTCTGCTGATTTCCATCATCAAATCATATGCAAGCCTCAAAGTGTTTTCATTAATTGCCCTTGCATGTGATTGTGTACTCCTTGCAACATGAATGCCTTTTTACATTACCTCATTTACTGTAAGCTGGTTAGCAACTGCACCTGCAGAGTGCGACAACTGCAGTCTTGTAGCCTTTTTAGTCCCTAAATTCCTGCGTGTCCTAAAAGTAATCTTTTTTAGGGATTTCACAACCCCCTAAAATGTAATCAATGTTCCATCAGAGGGGGTGAGCAATCTGATAAGTGTGCCTTTCCATATTAGTTATTCCAGAAGAATTAAATTATTGAATGTTATACTGATGCTGGGGAATAATGTTTTTAATTGTCTAATTTTCTTGCAATGTTAGCTTCAAAATTAATTGATTTTGGTTTTCTTGTTTGATTCCCCAGTTTCCTTCAACGCCACAGGAATGGCAGACTGTGGCATCCCATTTTGCCAGCCGTTGGGACTTTCCCAATTGTGGAGGGGCTATAGATGGGAAACATGTCCACATTGTGCCACCACCCCATTCGGGGTCATACTATTTTAATTATAAGGGGTTCCACAGTATTGTTTTAATGGCGGTGGTGTCGGCACACTATGATTTTTTATATGTGGACGTGGGGAAGAATGGCCGGATGTCGGATGGAGGAGTATTTGCCCAGACGGAGTTCTGCCAGCGTCTCCAGAGTGGTGGCCTGGGATTGCCACCTGATGCGGATAACGTGGAAGGACTCCCCTTTGTCTTCATTGCCGATGAAGCCTTCGCTCTCAGCAAGCACCTCATGAGGCCATTCCCCCAAAGAACCCTCACCCCGGAGAGGAGGGTTTTTAATTTCCGGCTGGCCAGAGCTAGAAGAGTGGTTGAGAATGCGTTTGGAATTCTGGCCAGCCGGTTCCGCCTGTTTCAAACAGCCATTAATTTGGCGGAATACAAACTTAATTTTATCATTTTATCGTGCTGCATTCTGCACAACTTTTTAAACAAACATTCTCCGAATTATATAGGCACAGTTGGGCCTGAGGCCGGACAAATAGATGCCAACCTTACGGGCCTGGATACTGTCCGTACTGGCTTGGCCCCCCAAAGTGCCCGTCAAGTTAGACAGCAATATGTTAATTATTTTATGGGTAGGGGGGCCATTGCAATGGGCCAGGATATATAATTTTTTACAATAAAAAAAATATTGATGAAATCTTGCATTATATTTATTGCTTGCCTTTCTTTTGGGCTGTCTCCTAGGTTATGGTCGAGCAGTTGTAGTGCCAACTGTATTTTAATTTTAAATGTCTAAATAAGCTCCATTGCCACTGTAAACAACTTTTTTACAATTATAACCAAACTGATACTGAGCCTTGAAATAACAAACCACACATTTATTTAATTCCTATAAGGAGATGTTTTTATTAATGGTTGTTATGCATTCAGTTCTGCATTTAGTATAAAATGTTCATAGACAAAAATATAATGATATCTTAATAATGTAGAAAAATATAATTATATTTAAATATTTCTACCTAATCCACAAAAAAATATTTTTGGCTTTTTGATTTTCGCAAACAGGCTTTTTTTTTTTTTTTTTTTTTTTTTTTTTTGAAAATCAAGTTTTGTTAGTTTTTTTTGGTTTTTTAAAATCAATTTTTTTTTATTTTTTTTGTTTTTTTGAAAATCAAGTTTTGTTAGTTTTTTGGTTTTTTTAAAATCAAGTTTTATTTTTTTTGGTTTTTTAAAATCAAGTTTTTTTTTTTTTTTTGAAAATCAAGTTTTGTTAGTTTTTTTTGGTTTTTTAAAATCAATTTTTTTTTATTTTTTTTGTTTTTTTGAAAATCAAGTTTTGTTAGTTTTTTGGTTTTTTTAAAATCAAGTTTTATTTTTTTTGGTTTTTTAAAATCAAGTTTTTTTTTTTTTGTTTTTTTTTGAAAATCAAGTTTTGTTAGTTTTTTTTGGTTTTTTAAAATCTATTTTTTTTTATTTTTTTTGTTTTTTTGAAAATCAAGTTTTGTTAGTTTTTCGGTTTTTTTAAAATCAAGTTTTATTTTTTTGGGTTTTTGAAAATCAAGTTTTTTTTTTTTTTTTTTTTTTGAAAATCAAGTTTTGTTAGTTTTTTTTGGTTTTTTAAAATCAATTTTTTTTTATTTTTTTTGTTTTTTTGAAAATCAAGTTTTGTTAGTTTTTTGGTTTTTTTAAAATCAAGTTTTATTTTTTTGGGTTTTTGAAAATCAAGTTTTTTTTTTTTGTTTTTTTTTGAAAATCAAGTTTTGTTAGCTTTTTTTTGGTTTTTTAAAATCAATTTTTTTTTATTTTTTTGTTTTTTTGAAAATCAAGTTTTGTTATTTTTTTAGTTTTTTTAAAATCAAGTTTTTGTTTTTTTTTTTTGGTTTTTGAAAATCAAGTTTTTTTTTTTTTTTTGGGTTTTTGAGAAAATCAAGTTTTATTTTTTTGTGGATTTTTTAGGTATTTACGAGAAACAGCCCTCCTTTTTTAAATTAGGTTAAACAGCCATTTCTGTTCAGCCAAAAAAAGAAAGAGAAGGCCCAGAATGGGGTCAGCAAAACAGGAAATGAAGGACATGATTGATGTTTTGGGGTTTCAAAAAGGGCATTTAGATTCGACCCAAAACATCAATCATGTCCTTCATTTCCTGCTGCATACGATCCAGCCGATTACGCATTTCATCGATGTCCTTATTCCAGGCCATTATTTGACCAATTAGCCGTTGGGCACTTTCTGAGGTGAAATAGTCACTTCTTGTTGTACCTAAAGTGGAATGAAACCAAAAAATGTCTTTAGAAATATGCACACATACATAGTTTACCTTACCATAATAAAGCTGTTGTCTCAGACACTGACCTGGTGGGGTGCCCATGTAGCATAATTCCTCCACATCCTCGGGGGTGGTGCTGTTGCTTGAATCAAGCACAACCAGATCCCCTAAAATAGAGTAGACAAATTACATTAAACAAAAGGCAGCCATGCATAGATTAACGTAAGCTGGTGTGTCAGACACTCACCTGGTGGGGTGCCCATGTCGCCCACCTCTCCTTCCTCCACATCCTCAGTGGGACTTGGGCTGATTTCCCAATCATGTTTGGCTTGGGGTGGACTGTCTTCTTGTTGGCTGAGTGATTTTTCCCCTATGTGAAACAAAAAATTATTAATCTACTTAGCACACAGATATTTTAGTACATAGTAATTTTCCAACATTTGTAGTGAAGTGGTTTGTGTAGAGTTCCTATTTTACCTCAATATTTAAAATTATAAAGACATATCGGATAGATAGATATCTAGATATCAATATCTCAAAATATAGTTAATAATCTTTTGATCTCTCTCTCTCTATATCTGGAACAAAATCTATAAATATCTAACTAAATGTAAAGAAAAAAAAAAAAGATAACTTAAAATATTCCAAAAGAATGTTTTACATTTCTATATCTATCTATCTACCTATCTCTATATTTCTCTCTCTCTATATATTTCTCTCTCTCTCTCTCTCTCTCTCTCTCTATATCTATATCTATATCTATATCTATATATATATCTCTATATATTTATATCTATATATCTATATATCTATATATATATATCTATATATCTATATCTATATATATATCTTTATATATATAGATAGATCTATCTATAGATATGTAACGAGGTTTATTAAAAGATCGTTTAAAACGATGAACAAAAAATCGTATAGGAAGGAAAAGCACATGGAGCAGTATACAAGGTAATAAACACAAGAGAAAAACACGACAAGTACTTACTTTTTTTAAGAACTTTCCGGATACGTCGGTATTGATCCGGCTCCCTGAGTTTCAGGTCAGACCATCTTTTTCTCAGTTGATCTCTGGAGCGCTGGACCCCAAAAGATGCCTGCAAAGTGACCACGACCTTCGCCATTATTTTGGCCTTGCGCAAATTTGGCCGTGCGTACGGCCCATACTTCCCATCATAGTCGTCTTTGTGAAGAATGGCCACCATCTCCACCATCTCTTTAAAACTCATATTAGAGGCCTTAAATCTAGGCCTCATAGATTTTGTTGACGTTCCAGCCTCCGGGCTGTCTCCACTACCTGAGGTCGTCAACATATCAGGTGTCTCCGCAATTATTTACTCCACTACGCGCCGTAACAAAAAATGGGCGGAGAACATGAGTTAAAATCGAACGTCAGGGGCGGGCGACGCAAGCGGAGTTTCACACATGCGTAGTGTATAAAGAGGGGCCTTGCGCACGTGTCGTACGTACGTTCTGTGCGTCGAATTAGGGGGCGGAGAACATGAGTTAATTTCGAACGTCAGGGGCGGGCGACGCAGGCGGAGTTTCACACATGCGTAGTGTATAAAGAGGGGCCTTGCGCACGTGTCGTACGTACGTTCTGTGCGTCGAATTAGGGGGCGGAGAACATGAGTTAATTTCGAACGTCAGGGGCGGGCGACGCAGGCGGAGTTTCACACATGCGTAGTGTGTAAAGAGGGCCCTTGCGCACGTGTCGTACGTACGTTCTGTGGTAGGTGATAGTGGACCAGGACGTTACAAAACGAAGGTAATTTTAGATATATATTTTTTGGGTTTTATGGTCATGACTTTGTAGCAAGCGGCCTATATGGCTTGATAGATTGATGAGGCCTACATAGGGAGAAGATGATGAGGGGTTAGCAGAAACCTATAATAAAAGTGTTTTTTGTCTTGTGACTTCATCTTTTCCAGATATAATGAATCCCCTATTTAAGGATCCAGAGTTCCTTACAGCTTTTATTTCGAAATATCGAGAGATGAGGAATTTGTGGGAGGTGAAACACCCTCAGTATTATGCAAAGCATGTGAGGAAGTCAACGCTGGAGAGACTTCTGTCCTTTGTCCAGGCGACCATCCCGGAAGCAACAATGGAGACATTGCTCAAGAAAATTGGGGTCTTGAGGAACATGTATAAGAGGGAGCATAAGAAGATCCAGGAATCAAGGAGATCAGGAGCATCAGCAGATGATGTTTATGTACCCAGGCTGTGGTACTACAATCAACTCCGTTTTCTGGATGACCAGAATGAAGCCAGGCCATCACTTTCAACCCTTCCCTCCACCCTTCCCTCCACCCTTCCCTCCACCCCAGCAGAGGCTGATGAGGAGCAAGCTGGGTCTTCCATCCTGGATGAACCAGATATGACCATCTGGAGTCAGGTAAATTATTTTAACAAATATTTACTGTACTAATATTAATGATGTTAACTGGATGTTATAATTGTCTAAAATAATTTTGCACTCAAAATTGTGTATACATATCAATTGACAGTAGTGGCTAAATATGTTTGGCACCTGCTTGAAATAATTAGGGTGTCTGATTAGACTCTTTTATTAAAGAGATGTATTCACATTGAATTTGCTATTCATGAGAAGCAAACTGTGTGTCATTGATGAACCCAAAAAAATATACTCAAACTATTGTCCTTTTTTTATACACAGGATGAGTCCATCCAGGAGGAATGTGGGGAAAGTGGCAGGCAGGAGGAGACCGGGCCCATGGACAGCCTGGAGGAGGCCGAATTCACCATCATCCTGGAGGAGGCTGGGCCCAGTGTCAGGCAGGAGGTGGCTGCTCCCAGTGAGGTGGCTGCTCCCAGTGAGGTGGCTGCTCCCAGTGAGGTGGCTGGGCCAAGTGAGGTGGCTGGGCCCAGTAGGAGCCTGACCGAATCCCAAGTGCCTCCCCTCCACCTTCCCAAAAAAAGGGCCAGGAAGGGGATGGTCACACAGGACGCATCCCTGCGCCTCATGCAAGAGGCCACCCGTTTTTTAAGGAGCCCCCCGAAGCGGAAGAATCCTATGGCTGCTACTTAGCCAGCAGGCTTCTTCAGATGGATTGGGAGCAGCGCCTCATTTGTGAGCGCCTATTTGGGGAAACAATTCATAAGGGGCTGCAGGGCACGCTAACACAAAACACCCAACTACATGAGGCAGCCCCCCCTCCTCCTCCTCCTCCTCCTCCTCCTCCTCCTGCCACAACTGAAACACCAGAGCCACAGCCTCAAAAGAAGGCTACAGGGAAGGCTGCAGGGCAGCGTGGAGGAAAGGCTGCAGGGAAGAGAAGAAAGTGATGACCTGGGTTCAGTCTGGTCTGACAGAAGACGCAGGCTGTTGTAGGACCACAGTCTGGGGACATCTAGATCATCTGCTGGTGCTGTTGATCTCTGGGATTCTTGGACCAGATTGTGCTCCCTCTTATATGGACTCCGCAAGATCCCAATTTTCTTGTACACCGACTTTTTCCAGCGTTGACTTCCTCTTTATTTTATTTTGACCATGAATAAATGGATCTTTTTTGAGTTTAGCAAAAGACTTTATGTGTTTTCTTTTAAATCATTGATTTTACACACAATGTTAAATTAACAAGGGACAACAATCTCATTGAGTTTGGAAAAAACACACCAAAAATACATTACTAATGTTAATAATGTTCAAGTGGTAAGTCTTGAAAATAAAAAAATTTACATAACCAAAAACGGTGCTTTGGGTTAACTTTATCTAAAAACTAAAAAATAATCACTATAAAAAAAAAAAAGAATAATGGGTTCTTTGTGGTAACTTTACAAACCTAAAAAAAAAAAAAAAAAGGGGAAAAAGTATTATTAGTATGGAAACCTTGTTTTTAAAATGCATACTATATCATTCATGAGATCAAAGAGAAAAAGAATCCAGAAATCAGTTTGGGAGAACTCTGATTATGAACAGCAAAACACCTTCGTTCTTTAGAGCATTCGTAAAGAAGAAATAAAATGCGCTGCATTCAACGATCACAGATTTTGCAGCGTGATGAATGTGCTACCTACAATACGAACACTAGTTTTACTAGACCGAGTGCTTCCGTTTAGTTTTTGCTTATGAGCATGCGTCGTTTTTTTGTCCGTCGGACTAGCATACAGACGAGCGGACTTCGGGGTCCGTCGTAGTTACGACGTAAAGATTTGATGCATGTTTCAAATCTAAAGTCCGTCGGATTTGAGGCTAAAAAAGTACGTTGAAAGTCCGGAGAAGCCCACACACGATCGGATTACCAGCCAGCTTTAGTCCGTCAGCGTCCGTTGGACTTTTGTAGACGAAAAGTCCGACCGTGTGTACGCGGCATTAGAGAAAAACACTTCACGATCGATAATCATTCTGACGTAATGATAGCAACCCTCCTCCTCATGCATACACCCTTGTGCATTCACCCTGGTGATAAAATCGGCCACTCCAATTCTGGCCATACCTCAAACTATTAGAGAGGTCAAATGTTCTTGGGTCCCTGTAAAGGATAGTGAGCACCACGTTTCTACAGAGCGCTTGCTTAAAAGTTTCAAAAGCTTCTTCAGCCTTCCTACAGAGTTCTTGCCTTTGGTTAGGTCAGTTAAGGGTACTAAAAATTAGGTTGAACCTATGGAAGTACCCACGAATACCCAGGAAGGATCTGACTTGTTTCTTGGTAACAAGAGAAGGCCATACCGTGACTGCTTCTACCTTAGTGAATTGGGGTTTTATAAGGTCCTACCAAATGGTGTATCCAAGATCCAGTGCCTCATCTAACCCTATCACACTTTTTCGGGTTCGCTGTTTAGCTCACATTCCTTTTTTATTATTTATTCGTTATTCAATTTATTTCCCAATACAAAATATCATAACATAATGTAACAATTACAATCAGAATGTTTCTCCAATATATTTTCTTTTCCCAGCATTGTAATACACATCAGCAAGCTTTATCCCTATCCCCTTCTTCTCCCCCCCCCCCCCAATAGAGAAATACTGTCTGTATTTGTATATCTCTGTTTACTAACTATTTTATTCTGTATTTCGCTTCAGTTATTACCACACCTCTTATCCTAGTTTTGGAATTATTATAATGTATTGTTCAATTATTCCAGTATTGACTTTTCCAGAGTGTGCATTTCATACTTGTCCCTTTTCTTTAAGTGATTCACAGATCTTGCTCTATATTTTGCGCTCTAAGGGGGGATCCCATTCTAACCAGCCACACTCTCCACATCCTTTCAAATTCTCTAAGGTTTCCTCTTTTTATATAGACTGCTTTTTCTTTCCATATAGTCTCATTTGTGGTATTAAGCCATTCATTCACTGTCGGGGGTCTTCTCAACTGCCATCTCAAAGCAATCAATTTTCTGGCTTGCTATAGGCATCTTAGTATTGCTACTGTGGTACTCTGCCCCTCCCCTGCTTTCTCCTTGTATCCCAATACACAGAGCCCAGCTTGCAATTCCAGAGTTGTCCCATAGATCTCATTTATGGTGTGAAGAACCCCCTCCTGGTAACCTCCATACCATATGTATGAGATCTCCAGTCTCCTGGCATCTGGGGCATTTAGCATCAGGTCTCCTGCCATACATGAACAGCCTCTTAGGGGTATAATAGGCTCTGTGTATCAGCATCAAATGAGATACTTTCTGTGAAGGGGATACTGATATCTTCTTCACAGAAAGTATCTCATCTGATGCTGATAGGTACATGAATCAGGAACAAACAGCAGTCTTGATATATTCTAGTCCTTTTGATGTAAGTTTTCTTTGTCCCTCATCAGCTTATTGGCCTATGTTGACAGGCTTTGGACTTCTATTATCGATGGAATCAGTTTGAGACATGACTTCATTCAGAATTCATTCACAGGTGCAGCTGACCTACATCTGACCTGCTTTTTACCTGTTTAAGCAAGTTTTGCATTCTCATAGGCTATATGGGCTGCCTCATTGGTGAATTGGAGGTGGACAAGCTCCATCATAACAATGAAGTGCAGAAGCTTTGCTGGTTCAGAGATGTGTGGCATTCAGGCTAAAAGAGAACACATAAAGCAGCTATATGTGCATGCACCTCTAGTCTTTTTGAGAGACAATTTAAATAAACTTTTCAGCTTTGACCAAGTTTTTTACAAGATAGCAATAGTGGCTTTTCTAATTGCCTGGAATTGTTCTTGAAACATATTAACTGACAAAAAATAAACTCAGCGCTCATTTGAGGAGAGACCCTGGAGGTGTACACAGATCAAATAAATGTGATTAAAATAGTCTCTCAATAGGAGGGACAAAGACCATAGCAACAGTCTCTAAGATGAATCCATGTACCAGCACTAAGGGCAGCCACTGTGAAGAGCTAGAAGCAGTCTCTGCAATACAACAAAGGAAAAGAAACACAGCGCCCCTAAGTGCAGTATTGGTAAACCATTTGATAAGTCAAACGTGAAATTACGCACAAAGGGAGCATAAACACAAGCATGATAGTAATCCTGCAGCAAAATCTTGGGGTGGTTTTCTCCTAAACGTCCGTGTCTCTGAAGTGCAGCTGACAGCTCGTGCAGATGGATTCCATCATTTGCAGCAACAGCAGGGAACACAGAGGCAATCGGAGATGACGTCACTTCTGGGTGAAGGGTGAGAGGAGATGGCCTGAGGAAGGAGCAAGCATGCTCTGAACGCGAAGCCACCTCCCCTCACCCTGCACCCTGCAGGATTACTATCATGCTCGTGTTTATGCTCCCTTTGTGAGTAGTATCAATTTTGACTTATCATTAAATGGTTTACCAATACTGCACTTAGAGGCGCTGTGTTTCTTTTCCTTTGTTGAAACATATTAATGTTTTGATCATAGTATCTTTAACTTATGTAACAGAAAAATTGTTTTCTTATTAAGGAAAATCGATGGAGTAGAGTATCCTGGAATAATTAAGGAAAAAGAAGTTGCAAGAAAACAGTATGAAACAGCTGTTTCTAGAGGACAAACAGCGGGACTTGTCAGGTAATTCCCTATTTTCAAATAAATTAATATATATGACCTTTACGCAGTGCATGCAAACGTTGTACATAGACTGCAAAAAAGTGTAAAAGATACTGAATTAGAAAGAAACAAACAATTTCCAGCAGTACTACCTGGTTTGTAGATGTAGGCATATAGGCATTGTTTTACTGGTAATTGAAGATATGAATCCAGATTCTAATTATACTGTACTTTTGAATATTGTCAGAACATTCTCTTGCTATCAGTAGCTGCCATTGTGGTTGTTACAATGCTGATAGAAAATTCACAGAAATCAGTTCTTGCTTACCACTTTTACTACTATGGAAGTTCTCATTGTCTCTACAACAGAGTTTGAGCTGGGTGTACTAAATGGCTGTCCAAAAGACACACAATGCAAAATATGCTGGTAAATTAGGTCAGTAACGACACATAGCTGATAGAGACAATTTAAGGCCACTCTCATTGGCTGCTAACCACCCAACCCTAGGTAGCACTGTCTCTTCGCTAGCCCTCTCACCTCCAAATCCCTCAAAACGTTAACTTACCCCAATCTACCTGCCACAATTTATCAACCAACTATTGACACTTATAGATTTATTGGACCCCTTTCGACCCACAGTTATTTTATAGATGCCTTGGATAGTCCCATCAGTCTTTAGGAGTCCCATCAACCTTTACCAGTTTGGAGAACCCTGATCTATACCCAGTCAAAGTTGTACACCCACATGTTAACACCACATGCCACCATTCCAAATGCAACATTCAGGTAATAAAGGCATACATATATATATATATATATATATATATATATATATATATATATACCGTATTTATCGGCGTATAACACGCACCGGTGTATAACACGCACCTCAATTTAGGAGGGAATTTTAAGGAAAAAAAACTTTTAGGAGGGAAGTTGAAGGGAAAAAAACTTACATTTAAATGCCCATCATTGCAGCCTTCTCAGTGCAGCCTTGCCCCAGTCCAGCCTTGCCCAGTGCAGCCTTGTCAGTGCAGCCTTGTCAGTGCAGCCATGTCAGTGCAGCCTTGCCAGTGCAGCCATGTCAGTGCAGCCTTGCCAGTGCAGCCTTGCCAGTGCAGCCATGTCAGTGCAGCCTTGCTAGTGCAGCCATGTCAGTGCAGCCATGTCAGTGCAGCCTTGCTAGTGCAGCCATGTCAGTGCAGCCATGTCAGTGCAGCCTTGCTAGTGCAGCCATGTCAGTGCAGCCATGTCAGTGCAGCCATGTCAGTGCAGCCTTCCCCAGTGTCCAGTCCAGCCTTGCCCCAGTCCAGCCTTGCCCCAGTGCAGTCTTGCTGAAGCCTGTGAGCTTCAAAATCGCCGACCGCGATTTGAAAATGGCGCCGCCGGCGCCGAAATACACAGAGCCGGTCCTCGGCTCTTCTCGGCGGCTCTCGTTTACTTTCGGTTCCACTCGGACGGTGAGCGGAGCTATCTGAAACTAGCCGAGTATACTCGGTTAGGGTCCGGGCGGCGCTCGAGTGAAACCGAAAGCCGCCGAGAAGAGCCGAGGACCGGCACTGTGTATTTCGGCGCCGGCGGCGCCATTTTCAAATCGCGGTCAGCGATTTTTTAATTCTGACAGGTCAGGATCGCAGGGGATCGGCGTATAACACGCACCCGCGATTTTCCCCTGATTTTAAGGGGAAAAAAGTGCGTGTTATACGCCGATAAATACGGTATATATATATATATATATATATATATATATATATATATATATTAATTGGCACTTTACCTACATTTTTTTTCATCTATTTATTTTTTCTTAAGCTCTTAGTTGTTTGTTTTCTGCCCTACTTGCTTATACATCTTCCTGGCATGACTGTATTAATCAAATTTTTTGACTGTATTGATGGTGATTTTGTTTACAGAGCCTCTTCTGGTAGGAAGACCGAGAAATTTACCGTGTCAGTCAATGTGGCAGCGAAAAGTAAAGTTACCTTTGAACTGGTCTATGAGGAAATGTTGAAACGTCACCTTGGAAATTATGAGATGTTCATCAAAGTCCAGCCAAAAACACTTGTTAAAAACTTTCAGGTTATTTACAGTTTATTAACTTCATTTTTTGATATATAGTGACAGTTTATATTACAACTGCAAATATGTCAATGAATTAGAGAATAAATGAATAACTGGATAAATTAAATATACTATGCATTTGATAAAATCCTAAAAACTAGACTACAAGTTACTATGACGGCTCTGGGCATTAAGGTATAAGGCTCCATTTACTCCTCGGCATTCCGGATTCACCAATCACTGCAAGACGCAGGACGTCCTTGCAATCCCTTTACTTTAAATGGCAGCCCAATCGCGATTTTGCTGCGATTTTGCCATGATTGTCACCTGACAAATCGTGCCAAAATTGCGCAAACAAAATAGTAGGATACTTGTTGTCCAAAAGAAGTTCCAGAACTTCTTTTGGGTGACAGGCGTCCTGCAAATTTATTTGCGTGATATTGCCACAATTTTTCAGGCGAAGATCATGGCAAAATAGCGCTACAATTGGGGTGCCATCGAAAGTAATAGGATCGAAAGCGTGTCCCGCGATTTGTGGCGATTCGGGAATTGTGAGCAGAATCACAGCGATTCCACCCGCCATCCAAAACGCCAAGGTGTGAATGGAGCCATACTAAAGGCAAAACTTTTTTTTTGATAGAATGGAGAAGAATTAGAACACCAATTAGGTTTCTATTGCTGTCTGTGCCCCCGTTAGGGAAATTGACCTTCTCTATTTGTCCTGTTTACCATTATCATTGAAATTGAAAGTAGAGCAAAATACCACATTTTTCAGAACAGTAATAGAGGGGAAGTCTTCCAATGGGGACACTAGTTCTGGTAACAGTGCCTGTACAAGGCCATCTAGAGCCCAGGGCGAACATGCCAAATTGCACCCCCCCCAAGATGTATGCGTGTTATGTGTCAGTGAAACACCCCCTCCCCCCCAAAAAAGTCGAACACTAATCGGCATGCTCACCCCTTAAGCATAAATTCCCTCTCCTCCCAGTACAAATCTGCCCCCCTGCTGAAATCCCCCCCCTCCCGGGACAAATGTTTGCCCCCCCCAGCTCAAACCCTCTCTCCCAATATGCCCCCAGCACAAATCCCCCTATCCCTCCCAAATAAAATAAAAAATTCCCCCTTCTAGCACAAATCATCTACCCCTCAAATTTGCCCTCCAAGCACTAATACCCCTCAATCATCCTTACTAGTGCAACCCCCCCCCCCCAAAAAAAAATATTTCCTTCTACGTTTTTACTTTTATAGCACAAATCCCCTAATAGCACAAATCCCCCCAAATCACCACTCCTAGCACACCTCCCTCAATTTGCCCTCCTAGAACAATTCTTACCCCCTGCCACTCCCTAAATTCCCCTTTTCAACACAAATCCCCACACCCAATCTCCTTGCGGTGTCTCCCTCTGCTTCCCATGATACCACAGTGCCCAGGGCAGCCGTCCTCCTGCCTATTGATTGTCCTGGCCCTGTCTGGTAAACCTGGTGACAACCTCTGATTTCCCTGACTTTGGAGGTACTTCCTTTCACTTCCTGTTGTGGCTGTGAGACATGATGTGAAGGGAAATCCCCCCCAATGGGAGTCAGATGGCAATAAAACTGACAGGGGTTATAACCATCCCATACTCTATCCACTTTAAACCATTCATTTAATAATATTCCTTGATAGCCACAAAAGATATACTGTACATTCACTTTTTGTGCACCAAATGTCTTTGCAAACCCATTTACTACCTTGTAAAAGTGGTAGTGACATCATCACTGTGCTATACATAGCCTTTGCAGAGAGCAGAGCTGTGGGAGGAGCCCAGTAGGCCCACCCACTACAGGCTGATTGCAGAACACTACAAGAGGAGGCAGAGACAAGACCAGTCACCCTGCACAAGGTGAGAGAGTAGCACTGACTGGTCTTTATTACAGGAAGCTCCTGCACAGAGGCAAAGCTTCACACTGGATTACAGCATAGATCTGGAAGAAAAACACAAAGCACATCAAGGTTCACTAAGAATACACATGCCCCTTGTATTTGGACAATATTTATTTATACATTTCAGCTTTAATGTGTCCACCTTAGGGTAAGATTTTTGTATGACAGCAAAAACAGAACAACCTACCAGAGTGGGGGTCAACTTAAAAATTAGAGGTACTCAAGTGTGGCCCCCAACATTTTGAGAGGACTGCACGATAGTAGCGTGTTTTCATGCGTTTCAGATGCATTGCATCAAGTCAGGTAGCCAATTCAAAATAAATGTGCTGTAACCCACCTGAGTTTTGTTCTTCTTGTGGGTTTATTTTGCAGTGTACAGCAAAGGACACTGAAGACAAAGTGGGCGTAAAATAAGCCCCATTATTGGTGTCAGTAATAGCAGCAGTGGCAGCGATCAAAACCCCTAGCGTTACTGTCAGTGGATAAAATAATAACTCCCAGCATTAGTGTCAGTTGTCACAATAACCCACAGAATTGGTCTCAGCGGACACAATAATAACCCCATGCATCGGTGTCCGTAGCTGCAATGGAAAAACCCACATCGGTGTCAGAGTCGCAGTAATAACCACCAGAATTGGTATAGATGACAGTACAATTAAATCCCCCTCTCTGCATTGGTGATTTGTTACACTGCTCAGGGGTGTACATAGAGCATTTGGCACCTGGGGCGATCCTATATCTGGCACCACACCCCCCCACACCCCCCCGACGTCAAGTGGTGTCACGCGTAGCTCCTCCGCACACTGCGGCCGGGAACCCGGAAGAATCCTCCTCCCTCTGCTCCCATGGGTCGGCAGGCCCCTCCTCCTCTGCAAAAACAGCGCTGACCGACCCGGGGATCGGCGCCAGACAGTAATACATGTAACTGGCAGTGGCACACTAACTATTTGCTACTGCCAGTGGCATCACTAGGGTTGGTGTCACCTGGTGCAGTAAAACATGGTGTCACCAAAAAAAACAATTTGCGCAAAAGATGTAGCATGTGGGACTTTGGGTGCGCTTTCAGAAAATGCAGAGAAAAATGAGCAACCTAAAATAAATCTATAGAAGTGCAACTATAACTGCGGGTAAAATGTAGAAAGACCCCCTTTACATTACACAGCCCCCATACGTCTGTACCCCTATACATTACACAGCCCCCATACCTCTGGACCCCTATACCTTACACTGACCCCCACACCTCTGGATCCCTTTACATTACACAGCCCACACCTCTGGACCCCTTTACATTACACAGCCCACACCTCTGAACCCCTTTACATTACACAGCCCTCCACACCTCTGGACCCCTTTACATTACACATCCCCCATACCTCTGAACCCCCTTTACATTACACAGACCCCCCCACACACACCACACCTCTGGACCCCTTTACATTACACAGCCCACACCTCTGGACCCCTTTACATTACACAGCCCCCATACCTCTGGACCCCTTTGCATTACACAGCCCCCCCACACCACTGGACCCCGTTACATTACACAGCCCACACCTCTGGACCCCTTTACATTACACAGCCCCCATACCTCTGGACTCGTCCACATTACACAGCCCCCCCACACCTCTGGACCCCTTTAAGATACACGGACCCTGGCTTGCTCACACCCTTGTGGGGCAAACCTGAAGACCGCGACCTGATACTAACATGCAGCTAAATCCATCTCCACCATCAGGAGCTCTGGTGAACACCGGTTAGTACTTAGACTCTGCACCTCAGGTAAGCCTGTGTCATCTGCCAGGGTGACTGCCTGTGTACCTATCCTGCCTTTACATTTCACAGCCCCCCATACCTCTGGACCCATTTACATAACACTGCCCACACCTCTGGACCCCTTTACATTACACAGACCCATATCTCTGGACTCCTTCACATTACACATC
The DNA here is from genome assembly GCF_042186555.1 of Aquarana catesbeiana. Classification (NCBI taxonomy): domain Eukaryota; kingdom Metazoa; phylum Chordata; class Amphibia; order Anura; family Ranidae; genus Aquarana; species Aquarana catesbeiana. The sequence goes on along the minus strand of NC_133330.1, from coordinate 86,237,960 downwards.
TCCCATACCTCTGAACCCCTTTACATTACACTGCCCACACCTCTGGACCCCTTTACATTACACAGACCCATACCTCTGGACTCCTTCACATTACACATCTCCCATACCTCTGGACCCCTTTACATTACACAGCTCGCCCCCACACACACCACACCCTTGGACCCCTTTACATTACACAGCCCACACCTCTGGACTCCTTTACATTGCACAGCTCCCATACCTCTGGACCCCTTCACACTACACAGAACCCCATACACACCTCTGGACCCCTTTAAGATACACGGACCCCGGCTTGCTCACACCCTTGTGGGGCAAACCTGAGGACCGCGACCCCTTTACATTACACAGCCCACACCTCTGGACTCATAGTTACATAGTTACATAGTAGGTGAGGTTGAAAAAAGACACAAGTCCATCAAGTCCAACCTATGTGTGTGATTATGTGTCAGTATTACATTACATATCCCTGTATATTGCGGTCATTCAGGTGATTATCTAATAGTTTCTTGAAGCTATCAATGCTCCCCGCTGAGACCACCGCCTGTGGAAGGGAATTCCACATCCTTGCCGCTCTTACAGTAAAGAACCCTCTACGTAGTTTAAGGTTAAACCTCTTTTCTTCTAATTGTAATGAGTGGCCACGAGTCTTATTAAACTCTCTTCTGCGAAAAAGTTTTATCCCTATTGTGGGGTCACCAGTACAGTATTTGTAAATTGAAATCATATCCCCTCTCAAGCGTCTCTTCTCCAGAGAGAATAAGTTCAGTGCTCGCAACCTTTCCTCATAACTAAGATCCTCCAGACCCTTTATTAGCTTTGTTGCCCTTCTTTGTACTCGCTCCATTTACATTATACAGCCCCCATTCCTCTGGACTCCTTCACATTACACAGCCCCCCACACCTCTGGACCCATTTACATTTCACAGCCCCCCACACCTCTGGACCTCTTTACATTACATAGCCCACACCTCTGGACCCCTTTACATTACACAGACCCATACCTCTGGACTCCTTCACATTACACATTTCCCATACCTCTGGACCCCTTTACATTACACAGCCCGCCCCTACACACACCACACCTTTGGACCCCTTTACATTACACAGCCCACACCTGTGGACTCCTTTACATTACACAGCCCCCATACCTCTGGACCCCTTCACATTACACAGAACCCCCCCCCCACACCTCTGGACCCCTTTAAGATACACGGACCCCGGCTTGCTCACACCCTTGTGGGGCAAACCTGAGGACCGCGACCCCTGAGGACGGCAACCCCTTTACATTACACAGCCCACACCTCTGGACTCCTTTACATTATACAGCCCCCATACCTCTGGACTCCTTCACATTACACAGCCCCCCCACACCTCTGGACCCATTTACATTTCACAGCCCCCCACACCTCTGGACCCCTTTACATTACACAGCCCACACCTCTGGACCCCTTTACATTACACAGACCCATACCTCTGGACTCCTTCACATTACACATTTCCCATACCTCTGGACCCCTTTACATTACACAGCCCGCCCCCACACACACCACACCTTTGGACCCCTTTACATTACACAGCCCACACCTCTGGACTCCTTTACATTACGCAGCCCCCATACCTCTGGACCCCTTCACACTACACAGAACCCCCCCCCCCACACCTCTGGACCCCTTTAAGATACACGGACCCCGGCTTGCTCACACCCTTGTGGGGCAAACCTGAGGACCGCGACCTGATACTAACATGCAGCTAAATCCATCTCCAGCATCAGGAGCTGTGGTGAACACCGGTTAGTACCTAGACTCTGCACCTCAGGTGAGCCTGTGTCATCTGCCAGGGTGACTGCCTGTGTACCTATTCTGCTGGTCGGTGGTAGTCCTGCAACTGCTATAGCAACTGGTCTTCAAGCCTGATGCCTGATCGTAACAGAATAACCCGGCCTAAAACAAGGAGGCCACTATAGCAAATGCTGTGGCTCCTTTCAGGCAGCAAATTGCGGAGCAGCAGGAGTTTGGTGACACTTACCAAGAAAAATTTGCTGGACTGGAAAGTGTGGTGAAAGGGCAACACAAAGAGACCCGTGCTCTGCAAAAAAATTGCTGGACCTACGATCCTGAGATAATGCTAACGCACATATGCCTCACCCACCCAAGTTTAATGGAGATCACCGCCTTTACAGAGGTTTTCCTAACCAGTGTTGCATATATTTCCAAATGTGACCTGCTGCATTAATTTCGGAAAAACAGAAGGTAATGTTTGTTATCAACCTCCTGACTGGGAAAACTCTATCCTGGGCCTCCCCTTATATAGAACAAGACAGTGCCACGCTGAATAATTTCCAGACTTTTGAGGCTGCAATGAATCAGGTTTTTGATGATCTCAACCGCTGCGCTACTACTGAAGCAAAGTTGCATAGTTTATGGCAGGGTAAACGTTCTGTTGCTGAGTACACAGCTGAATTCAGACGTTGGATCACAGATGCCACTTGGAACCCAGGAGCACAAAAAAGTCTGTACCACCAAGGGCTTTCTGAACAGGTAAAAGAGAGACTGGGAATGTTTGGAAGTAATAGGGGCATGCATTTCTCTGCTAGTCAGTTTCTTCAGAAGGATCCGAGAGTTTCTCCAGATCCTGACACAGCTGAACCTATGCAGGTTGATGCAATGAAGAGATCCATTTCTACTCAGGAAAAAGAGAGAAGATGCTCGGAAAACCTGTGTTTATATTGTGGGGATTCTGGGTATTACACAGTTAACTGTCCTAACAAGTTTAGAAGAACAATTGCAGCAACTGATGTGATCATGCCTGAACAAATAAACTCTATTTCCCAGTCGATCTCCACATTGATTCGTGAAGAGAATAAAGTCAATTCTGTACTATCTCATTTTATCACCCCTATTAAACTCATCTCTGATGGTATTGAAATTTCTTGCTCTGCTATGCTGGACTCTGGGGGGAACTTTATGGATATAGAATTTGACCACAGCAATAATATTCTAACAAGATATAAGTCTGCTCCTAACAATATGGAGACGTTTGGTGGTTCACCCTTAACTTCAGAACCTGTTACCCATGAAACAGTTCCTTTGGTACTGTAATTTAAGGCTAACTATCATGAGACCATCAGTTTTCAGCTGATTACGTCACCCAAATTTCCTGTCATCCTGGGCATTCGTTGGTTTTCCACCCATAATCCCTCCATCAACTGGGAAGCACGTATTATAAACTTTACACCCCCCATTGCAAGGAATTCTGTAGAGAACCTTGTCAAACAAGTTCTTTGCTGATCAAGGAATCAAAGGTGGATGTTGTAACTACGCGGTCATATGACAACCTGCCTCCACAGTATCATGAGTTCCGGGATGTTTGTGATAAGAAGAATGCCAATCAGTTACCTCCTCATCGCCCATATGATTGTCCCATTGAACTGCTCCCAGGGGCTGAAATACCTTTGGGTCGCCTTTTCAATCTTTCAGAACCTGAATTAAAGGTTCTCAGGGAATGGATTGATGAGAATTTAGGGAAGGGCTTTATTAGACCCTCAACGTCTCCTGCAGGGGCAGCTCTGTTCTTTGTTGCAAAGAAAGATTCCACCTTGCATCCATGCATTGACTACCAGGACTTGAATAAAATCACTATTAAAAACCGCTATCCACTTCCTTTAATCTCTGAAATGTTGGAAAGACTCCGCTCTGCCAAAGTCTTCACAAAACTAGACTTACGGGGGCATATAACCTCATCTGCATGCGTCAAGGAGACAAATGGAAAACCGCCTTTAGAACCAGCTATGGCCATTTTGAGTCCCTGGTTATGCCTTTGGCCTCAGCAATGCCCCAGACACTTTCCAACACTTCATCAATGATGCTTTTTGAGACCTATTGGACCAGTTTGTGATTGCTTATCTGGATGATATTCTCATCTTTTCTAATAACCTGGAGGAACCTTGTAAACATGTTTGCACTGTCTTTGCAAGGCTGAGGAAGAACCAACTTTATATTAAATTGGAGAAATGTGAGTTTCAACTAACTCAGACGCAGTTCTTGGGATATATTATTTCTTCTAAAGAAGTAAGCATGGATCCTGAGAAGATCAAAGCAGTGGTGGATTGGCCTGCCAACTTCTACAGAAAATTCATAAGAAAATTCTCTAAAGTGATAGCACCAATTACACAGCTGACAAAGAAAGGGATGTCCTTTGTGTGGTCAGCTGAGGCACAGACTGCTTTTATTAAGCTAAAGACTCTTTTCACTTCTGCACCAATATTGGTACATCCTGATCCTGAAGTTCCTTTTATAGTGGAAGACTCTGCTGTGGGAGCTATCCTTTTCTCAGCGAAAAGGAGAAAAGATGCAGCTTCATCCTTGTGTGTATTTCTCTCGCTTAATCAGCTGAAATAAATGATGACATTGGGAATAAGGAGTTAAGGAGTTACTGGCAATTAAGGAAGCCTTTTCTGAATAGAGGCATCTGCTGCAAGGGGCTAAGCATCCAGTAACTGTTCTCACTGATCATAAAAATCTAGAATTCATTTGTTCTGCCAAGAGGATGTCTTCTAGACAAGCACGTTATGCACTGTTCTTTTCCAGGTTTATTTTTATCATCTCGTATCGACCTGGGTCAAGGAGTGGTAAGGCCGATGCATTATCACGGATGTTGACTGAACCATGCCAGGAAGGCAACTCTGAATGTACTATCCTGCCTCAAAAGAACTTTATAGGGGCCACGGGTTTCAAGACAGTCTTCTAAAGGAGGGCTATGAAAATGACCCTCTTCTTAACCACTTCAGCCCCGGAAGATTTGGCTGCTCAATGACCAGAGCACTTTTTGAGATACGGAACTGCGTCTCTTTAACTGACAATTGCGTGGTCATGCAACACTGTACCAAAACAAAATTGACATCCTTTTTTCCCACAAATAGAGCTTTCTTTTGGTGGTATTTGATCATCTCTGCGGTTTTTATTTTTTGTGCTATAAACAAAAAAAGAGAGTCAATTTTGAAAAAAACACTATTTTGTACTTTTTGCTATAATAAATATCCCCAATTTTTTTTTTAAAAAAAAGCAAAATTTTTTCTCAGTTTAGGTCGATATGTATTCTTCTACATATTTTTGGTAATAAAAATCGCAATAAGCGTATATTGATTGGTTTGCGCAAAAGTTATAGCGTCTACAAAATAGGGGATATATTTTTGGTATTTTTATTATTAGTTTTTTTTTTTTTACTAGTAATGGCGGTGATCTGCGATTTTTATCGTGACTGCGAAATTATGATGGACACATCGGACACTTTTAAAACATTTTTGGGATGATTGACAATTATACAGCGATTAGTGCTATAAAAATGCACTGATTACTGTATAAATGTCACTGGCAAGGAAGGGGTTATCTGTGTTCCCTGACTCTGTGTTCTAACTGTAGGGGGAGGGGACTGACTATAGGAGATGACAGAGCGTGGCTCCTAGCTATTAGGAACTCATGATCTGCATCTCCTCTCAGAACAGAACAGGGATTTGTGTGTTTACACACACACGTCCCTGTTCTGCCTCTCGTGCCCACGATCGCTCATGGCTGGCGGGCACCCCCGAGTGCGTGAGCCTGCTATCCCGCTTAAAGGATCCGACGTATAGCTATGATAGCTTGCGGGATCATGCCGACCTGCCGCAGTATAATGACGGCGGCTGGTCAGCAAGTGGTTAATCATCCGCCTACAGATATTAACCTTGTGTACAAGAACGGCTTTTGGACTCATACATATAGTTTCTATGTACCTGAATCTGCTCGGATTGAAGCCCTTAGGTTGGTTCATGACTCAAAACTTGCTGGGTATTTTGGGATTTCCAAAACAGAAGAGCTCTTGTCACACTCCTTTTGGTGGCACAGCTATAAGAAAGATGTCAAACACTATGTGGCCTCATATCTGACCTGTGCACGCAGTATGACTCCCCGAGCTTCTCCTTTGGGGTTGCTCCAGCCACTCCCTGTTTCATCAAGACCATGGGGCTCAATTTCTATGGACTTTGTGGTAGATTTACCTCCCTCAAAAGAAATGACCACTATATTGGTAGTTGTTGACCGGCTCATTTTATACCTGTTAAGGGGGTACCTTTAGTTGAACAAACTGCTGAGTTAATGGTTCGAGACGTATTTAAACTACATGGAATTCCTGACGATGTGGTGTCTGACAGAGGAGTACAGTTTACCTCAAAATTTTGGAAAAACGTTTGCTCAGCCTTACGTGTAACAGTTAATCTGTCTTCTGCTTTTCATCCCCAGTCTAATGGTCAGACCGAGAGGACCAATCAAACCTTGTCGGTTCGGAAAATGTCATTCTCTGCTGCTGAAAAGTGCTTGACTCAAGTATAAGCCGAGGGGGGCATTTTCAGCACAAAAAATGTGCTAAGAAACTTGGCTTATACTTGAGTATATACGGTAATGAAAATACTTTTTCTGGAAGAATTCTTCCACCTGTTGAGGTACAGGGTGAATTTGTGGTGGAGAAAATTCTTGATTCCAGGATCTTTAGAAACAAGCTACAATATCTGGTCCAATGGGAAGGATATGGGCCAGAAGAAAATTCTTGGGAGCCTGAGGAGACCGTTTATGCTCCTAGATTAACAAGAGAATTCCATCAGAGGTTTCCTTACAATCCCAGCCCTAGGACGTCCAGAGGACGTTCTGAGAGGAGGGGAGTACTGTCAGGACTTGGGCTCAAACCTGGGACCTCTTCTGTGGTTGGCATTGACTCTTCCCACTGAGCTATCTGGGATGCTGGACAGCTCCCTGCCTGATCTATTGGACAATCCTACCTGATCCATTAGACAACCCTGCATTGTGTCTTGATTGATGTTGAACCGTGAACTCCTTGCTCCTCCCATGAACGTCCATATAAGCCTTGTCTCAGCATTTCCTCTTTGCCAGGTTATTGACCTTCTCAGCTAGTGCCTTTCTCTTGTCTTCCCTGCTGCTGTCTGTATTTTGCTACCACTCATGCTTGACCCTTGGCTTGTTCCTTGACTACTCCACTGCCTGATCCCAACCTGCAACTACTCATTACCGACTTTTGGTTTGTTTACTGACCACGCTGCTGTTTGTTCCTTATCTGCTCATCTGCTTCTGAACTCCAGCTTGCTCACACCCTTGTGGGGCAAACCTGAGGACCGCGACCTGGTACTAACACCCAGCTAGTTCTGCCTCCTGCTCCCTGCTCTGCTAACCTGTGTTAGTGAGAGGCGAAGGAAATCCAGTGGCCAGCTCTGGCGGGTGTCAGAAAAGGTATTAAAAAACAGACACAAACAGCAGGAAAATAAATGTATTTCATAAGGTAAAAAAATAGTAAAAGAGCAACTGCCATCTGCTCACATAATTTGTAATAAAAACATCTTTGCCATTCTGAAGCTTCCCTCCAAGCACTTTGGATTATATTTTATACACAGTATACTGTGATTCTGTACTTGCCAAATATGCTGCAGAAATCTCACTCCACATAGTCTGGCTGCATCCATTTTAACTGTGGGCAGCTGAAGCTGCTGCCTGTTCACTTCCTGGATTTACACGGACACACAGAGGCAGCCAGCCCTGCAGCTCTCATTGGCCCTCTTATGACTCATCCCTCTCCCTTACTGCCAAACTCTCACGAGAGTGAGAGAGAGAGCTGTGCATGATGTCATGAGCCTAGGCTTTTTACCAGACTAGAAACAGGAAGTGGGCTGTATAAGGTATTCACTGGCAGAAAAAAATTTTTTTACAAAGTTAAAACAACAAAGGCAGAGGATTTAATAGATGGAAAGATGAAAAAATAACTGAAGTTCCACTTTAAGTAGAGTCCACTTGGTCTTCGGTTCAGTGCAGAGTTCAGATTCCTTGCAGAGTAAGTCCATTCTGATATTACAGAGTCAATGGCCCTCAGAAAGGTGTCAGGGCCTGCAATTGAATCCAGAACCTCTGCTGTGTAAGGCAGTGTCTCTTCTTGCTGAGCTACCTGGAATGCTGTACAGGTTATGGGACAATTCCTTGAATGATCCTGTCTTAAACCTTGTTTGTCTTGAACCCTGAACTCTTTGCTCCTCCCATGAACTTCCTGATTTAAGGCATGTCTCTGCACTTCCTTATTGCCAGCTTATTGTGCTCTCTCCAGCCAGTATTTCGCTCCTGTCTTTCCTGTTGCCGTCCATATTTTGCTACCACTCATTATCGGTCCTTGGCTTGTTTCTTGACTACGCTTCTGCCTGATCCAAACTACTCTTTATTGACCTTTTGGCTTGTTTACTGGCTATGCTTCTGTTTGATCCCTACCTGCTTATCCGCTACTGGACCATAGCTTACTCACCTCCTGGTGGGGCGATCCTGAGGACTGCGACCTGGTACTAACACGCAGCAAAATCCATCTCCACCATTCGGAGCTCTGGGGAATACCAGTTAGTACTTAGACTCCGCACCTCAGGTGAGCCCACAAAATCCACCAGGCTGACTGCCTGTGTATCTGCTATAGCAACTGGTCTTTGAGTCTGACCCCTGATCATGACACTCAGTATCATTGGTAGTTTTGATTTCAAACAAGAGCACAATACAACAGTTTTTCTAAACCCTCTAGATGGAGTCAATGCTACCCAAAGGGTTTTATGGATGTATAGTGAGTGTGCTGGAAAGTATTTTATTATTCTCAGCAGGCAGTATATCTGAATCCTAACCTTGTAAAAAAAAACATTCAGTTTTCAGATTGGAAGTGTAACTGCGCTTAGGACCAAAATTTATATAAGAGGAAAGCAGCCAGCACAAAACTGCTAATATAAGTGCAGTGCTAATCACCATATAAATGATCAGCGCAAAAACTTGTTAAAGTGATAATGCATTTAATACATAAATAATGTAATATATAAGGTAACCATACAATACAAATTTATCAGTGACAAAACAAAACAAAAAAAAGTACTAAACCTTGTACAAATATGTGCATAATAAATATAAAACAAGGAAGATGGAGCCTATCCCCAAAGGAAGTGACCTCAAAGGCCAGTGCTCATACAGTTACATGGAGCAATGAGAATGCCATATAAAACATCACCATCTTGTGGTTAAAGTTATTATTACCATATTGCTGCAAACCGCATTTATTGGTGCCCATAGATTAATTCAGTTTAAAATAGTGCAAGGCAAAACATGTGAGTGTATATATAAAAAAAAAATAACAAAAAAAAAACATATACAGTAAATACCGTTTTTATTTTTTTTAAAGAGTGCTCACATAACCTCTGTTCTCAGCTACATAAAAGGGTGCAATCTGCAAGGGGGTAAGGAGTATCAGCCAGAGGCAGAGAAAAGGCAATACACTGATCTTTCCAGTGAAGAGTCATGCATGGAGGCATGTCAGCACAAGTCTTGGCCAATAGAGGACAGGCAGAAAACTGACTACGCTGGGAAGTATGTGCGTCTATGCCTAGCTTGGTCAGTAGGAAATCAGAGGAAATGGCAGGAACACCAGGTATTTACACAAAGAAAGAAATACAAAGAGAACAGGATACTTTTTAACACAACAGACAGACAGACATGTATCAGAAATATGTTTGGGTAACACACTTTATTAAAGCTATATTTGCATTTGACAACGTTTTATATTTCTACAACCAGTATATTATTTGGCAGAATTAAGTTAAATTTGTTAGATACCAGCTATGATATACTGTAGATCTTATGTACATTTCTCTTAATATTTCTCTTATTAGGCTTCTGGACATTATAGTATAGCTGTGTTTTTTGTCAAACTTTTTGGTATCTTCTTATACAGTAGTGTAGCCATTTTTTTGAAAGGTAATGCCTTTACCCTAGGAGTTGTAGAATATGAATAGTTGAGAATTTGGGATGTATTAAAGGTTGACAGATGTGCATTCCTCAAATTGTCTTCTCTAGCTGTTTATAACTTGACCATTTCTGATAGGGTCTTGTTAGGAGTCCTTTGAAGACCCTGGACTGCTGAAGCTTTCTAATTCCCTTCATACCTTCTAACTTTGTATGCTGTCTGTCAAATGTGTCTTAAGGGATAATGCGTTTACATTTGTACTTTTTTTTGATAATGGCTTTTTAATAATGATGGTTAACATGGGAAATACCATTGTTTAATAAAGTAAAATCATAATAATGTCGTTCCCTTCTTCCCTCATATCAGATTACTGTAGATATACACGAACAACAAGGCATCAGCTTTTTAGACGCCAAGGCATCATTTATAACAAATGATTTGCAGCCAGCCATCAAAAAAACCTTCGCTGGAGAAAAGGTATAAAACCAACAGTTCCTCAGAATTTGTATATAAATTAATTCAAGTTTGGTATTTTGTTAATTTAGTGTTGACATATGTCATCCAAAATGTAAAGCTGGTCCCATAAGATACTTTAAAGAGATGTGTAAAAGTTTGGTCACTGTTGAGATCAATTGATTGCTACCATGGTATACTTCACCTCTAATAGGGCGTACACACGGTCGGACTTTGTTCGGACATTCCGACAACAAAATCCTCGGATTTTTTCCGATGGATGTTGGCTCAAACTTGTTTTGCCTACACACGGTCGCACAAAGTTGTCGGAATTTCCAATCAAAAACCACGCGGTCACGTACACCACGTACGACGAGACTAGAAAAGGCCGGTTCAGAACCAAGCGCGGCACCCTTTGGGCTCCTTTTGCTAATCTCGTGTTAGTAAAAGTTTGGTGAGAGACGATTCGCGCTTTTTCAGACTCATGGCTTTCAGATCGTTTTCTGCCGTTCAGTTTGTGCTTGTGGGTTTGTATCTGCTCTTCAGTGCATGCAGCAAGTTCCGCGTGACTTTAGGTAGTCATTGTATTCTTGTTCGTTCGTTACTGGTTTTCAGGTCGCTCTTCACAGGCCTTGCTGTTCTTCAGTGCGTTCTGTTACTTCGTTCTGAGCAGCCGACCGTTTTCTAGCCATGTTTCGTATGCGTACTCCTCGTAGAGTTCGTGCTGTGCGGGGGCTTGGTGTTGGGGTCCTGACCTTGACACAAGTCCAGTCCATGAACAGGGTGAGGAGGAGTTCATGGACCAAGAATTGGTTGCTTCAGCGTGACCAGTTCTGTCATATGCCTTTGCTCCGTGAGATCCGTGAGAATAATCCTGATGATTTCAGGAACTTTCTCCAGATGACGGACCCCGTGTTTCACCGTTTGTTGGCTTCGCTGACCCCTTATATTAGCAGGCAGGATACCTGCATGAGGCAAGCCATCACTCCGGAGCAGAGGTTGGTCGCTACCCTGCGGTATTTGGCCACAGGGAGAAGCCTGCAGGACCTCAAGTTCTCGACAGGCATCTCCCCCCAGGCTCTTCTTTGTGGACATTTACTGCTTGTGTTTGTTTGAGCTGACCCTGACAGAAATGTGTGGAGTCCAGAAAATGTCGTGATTGTGTAACCTTATACAAAGCACTGTTGGCTGTTATTTACTAAATGCAAAGACACTTTTCACTACAAGTGCACTTGCGACTGCACTGAAACTGCACTTGTAGTGCAAAGTGGATTTGCCCTTAGGAAATTACCCCCATTTTCTCATAAAACAACAATTACATCACCCCAAAAGTGTTGTAGCGTTGAGACAATAATCCACACATTCTTGATGAACAATCTTTTTAATACCTGCACAATCACATGTGCATTTACCAAAGGTTTTTCTGACAAACCAACATGTTTGTTGTATAACAATTTTTGTGGTGTCATTATCCAAAATCAAAATGTGCATTTTATAGAAAACAGGCCTGTGTAAAACCAACAAGAAAGACACAAATCTTGATCTTACAAAGTTCACATTTGGTAGAACTTGAAGGCAATATCAGACATGAGTATTTAGGAACTGTGTTTGATATTGCGTTCAGATGGGGGGAAATCACCCCTGGAAAAGCCAAATTTGGAAGATGCACACAAATTTCACAATGTCAACATGTGCTATCTGCCATCACGGGGGGATCAAGGGACGTGTTTTGGGGGAGAAAGCCCTTCCTCACCGCTACTTTATTATTGAGGAAGGTGTTGCACCCCCAAAACGTGTCCATTGATCTCCCGTGATGGCAGATAGCACATGTTGACACACTGTGTGCATCCTCCAAATTTGGCTTTGGGAAAAATCACAAAAACATTTCGCACATTGTAGCACACAAAAGAAGAAAGTGATTTGGAGGGGTTTTAAACTCGCCCCAAAACATCAATGATGTTTTTATATTTTGGAATAACATCATTGATGTTTTCCTTGATGTTTTCCAATTGTAAATTACACCCCATGATCTCCCCGATCAGGATCTGGGCACTTTCGGATGTGAAAGGATCTTCATCCACAACCTCACGATCACCTAAAAAGAGAGGAACCCAAAATAAATTAGGTTTCCAAAAAAATGCCGCCATCCATCTCTTATCTGAGCCTGTGGTCGCAGACACTCACCTGTTGTGGTGACTAGTTCCACCACGTCTTCTTCCTCCTGCTCATCTTGTGTTGGGTGGATTTCCCCTTCTTCCAGAGGGGGGGGGTCTCTGGTCTCCTCGGATGAGGGGTGTCCTCCGAGTCTTTTCTCCCCTATGTAAAACAAAAATGGTATAATTAGCACACGGATATTTGATGGCAGAACTAGAAAGATGAAACATTGCTTGGAAGTGGGGTACAATGATCTATTTTAGCAGAGTTCCAAGATGTAGAATTTTGAGTGTCCTTTGTCAAGCTGCAATACTTTACCTGTTTTGTACAAGCTTCACAGATGGAGACCCCCCTATAGTATACACTGGAGCACCTGTGTGGCCCCCCTAATAAAAATGGTGTTCTTGTGTCTCACACTAGTGCTCCAGTGTCCAGATGTGAAAACAGCTGCTGAGTGTCCTCTCCTTACACACAATCTAGTTTGCATTTCATTCTAGTAACAAACCCATCTACACAACCCAATTCTTTGAAGACAAGTATAGGGCGTCAAAATGGTGGGCAAATGCATATGGCCTAAACAATGGTATTTTATCGTCTGAAATAAAAATGTGTGATCCGAACGAATAATGTGCCCATGAACATGAAAGTTGCCATTTTAAACTGTACAACAGTTCCTAAAAGCACATGGAGCAGCACGAACGTAATAAACACAAAAACAATAGGAACACAGCACAAATACTTACTTTTTTGCAGCACTCTCCGGATCTTTCTGTACTGCTCATGTTCTCGTAATTTCAGGTCCGACCACCGCTTCCTGAGCTGATCTTTCGATCGTCGTACCCGAATTTCCGGTGCAGACTCCTGACCACTTTTGCCATGATCTTGGCCTTTCGGAAATTGTGGTTGGGGTAAGGCCCATACTTTCCATCATAGTCGGCCTTCTTCAGGATGTCCACCATCTCCAACATCTCCCCAAAGGACATATTTGAGTCCTTTAATCTCCTTCTGGATCGGGACGTTTCAGGCTCCGGCCTTTCCTCCTCCTCCTCCTCCTCGTTGCTACAATTAGCACGATCCTGCTGTCTATCCGCCATGTGCTCTTCCCCCACTGCGCCGAACGAAAGGGGGCGGGGAATAGACTAGAAAGAACGTCAGGGGCGGGCGGAGTTATGCGCATGCGCAGTGTGTATAAATCGTAACGCGCGCGTCTTAAGTACGATCTGTGAGCAGAGGAAGGAGCATCGGAGACGCCGATCGTGCTAACGAAGGTAGGATCTAAACTTGCGCCTATACTGCTTCGAAATGGAAGCCTATATTGTAACAAGATTAGGGGAGTTTGGCCTGACATTAGGGTTTGTCTTGTGTTGTGTCTTGCAGAGAAAATGGATGGGTTCAACGACCACAATTTCCTGCCCCTGTTCATTGACAAGTACAGGGAGCTGCCCTGTCTGTGGCAAGTGAGACACCCCCACTATAACCATAAACAAAAGAGGCAGGCAGCGCTGGAGAAACTGCTGGAGTTGGTGAAGCCGGTGGTCCCCACAGCAACCATCCCTTATTTAAAAGCAAAAATTGGTGGCCTGAGGAGCACGTATCTTAGGGAGCGCAAGAAGGTCACAGATTCCCAGAGGTCCGGAGCTGCAGCAGATGACATTTATGTCCCCAGGCTGTGGTACTATGAGAGACTGCGATTTCTGTCAGACCACACTGAAGTCAGGGAATCCCTCTCTACTCTTCCTTCCACTCTTCCTTCCACCCCAGCTGAGGCTTCTGATGTCCAACCTGGGCCTTCCAGCCAGGAAGAAATGGAGGAGCCCAGCTGGAGTCAGGTATAGCATTCTTCTACAGATTTCTTGGCAATAAAGAAATGATGTTTACTAGATGTTAGTATTGATCACTAATTGCTGATTAAAAAAAGTGTTTTACATATCAATAGACAGTAGTGGGCACCCAAAATTGGGACAAGAATGCAAAATGCTGGGCTCAGAATGATAGTCTGTTATATTTGTTAACATTCAATTTGCAGCAGTCAGGAGGTGAAAATTGTGTGTGATTGATGTAAAAAATACTAAAACGATGTCCCTTTTTCATACACAGGAAGACCTCAGCCAGGAGGAGGCTGTGGAATGTGGCAGCCAGGAGGAGGCGGGGATTAGTGTCAGCCAGGAGGAGGCGGGGATTAGTGGCAGCCAGGAGGAGGCGGGGCTAAGTGTCAGCCAAGAGAAGCCTGGGACCAGTCGCAGCCTGACTGAGTCTCAGGTTCCTCCCCTCCGCCTGCCACATAAACGAGCCAGGAAGATGACTCCCAGTCCTGTGCAGGATTCAGCATACAGGCTGATCCAGGAGGCTTCGGCGTCCCTCAGAGCCTTCCCCAGTCCTGAAGAGGCCTTTGCCTGCATGGCTGCCACCAAATTGCTGGGCATGCAGGAGGGCCAACGCAAGATCTCTGAGGACCTGATTTATAAAGTCCTATGTAAGGGGGAGAGTGGGGAACTGACACACAAGACGGATGTCATTGAGATCGACGATCCTCCTCCTCCTCCTCCTCCTGCTGCCACAACTCCACCACCACAGCCACAGCGTGGAAGGAGGCGTGGAAAGAAGACCAAAGAGTGATTGCCCTGGGTTCAGTCTGGTCTGACAAAAGCTGCAGTCTCTCGTATGACCACAGCCTGGGGACATAGATGTCATCTGCTGCTTTCCGGATCTCTGGGACTTCTGGACCAGACTGCCCTCCCTTAGATATGGACTCCTCAGGCCAACAATTTTGCTTTTAAATAATTGATGTCTGCCCTGGGGGTCCAAGGCTTCGCCCACTTCTGCAGTTTCTCCAGCGTTGCCTCCCTCTTTGTTTTTTTATAGTTGTGAGCCCTTAATAAAATTTTTTCGGTAAATTCTACTCTCCTGTGTGTTTTTTCATCCAAAAAGGACAGTTTGTTGGTGACGATTCAGGTACATTTCTAAAAACATAAAATGTGAAATTAACAAGGGACAACAACACCAAACAATCTCCTACAGATTAAATAGAACAACATATCAATGGTGTTGTGGGAACTTGTCACAAAAAACACACAAACATTTTTGGGAGTACAAATCAAAATCACCAAAAAAAAAAATTAAAAAAGAGAAACACAAAAAAAGAATCTACATTAAAGTCAAACAAAAAAAAAAAATATGTTGTCAGATGTGAGAAATCAAAATATATTGAAGGAATCCCGATAAATAGTAACGAAATAAGTTCGTGAGAAGTGTGTGTGAATATGAGCATCAAAACTACTTAATTCTTGTCACATTATAAAGAAGAAGAGAGTGCGCTGTATTAAACCATTTTGAACATTGCAGCGTGACGAAAGTGCTGTATCCATTGCGAACGCTAAGTTTACCAGAACGAGCTGTCCCGTGTCGGAATTTCTTCTGAGCATGCGTGGCACTTTGTGCGTCGGAACAGGCCACACACGGTCGGAATTGACGCGATCGGATTTTGTTGTCGGAAAATGTTATCTCCTGCTGTCCAACTTTGTGTGTCGGAAAATCCGATGGAAAATGTCCGATGGCGCCCACACACGGTCGTAATTTCCGACAACACGCTCCGATCGGACATTGTCCATCGGAAAATCCGACCGTGTGTACGGGGCATAACAGTCAACCTTCAGTGCTTTATGCACATTGTCTAGTACTCGATTGCTTCCTGGAACTAGTGAAGCCTTGCTTTGCACAAACAGGTTCACTTTATTCCCTCCTTTCCCTTCAGTACGCACATGATCACCTTGTGCAAGCTAGGAGTTGAACTGAAAATTTAAATATTAGAAATTTAAATGGCATATAGACCATGAACAATATAAAAATAGCTTTATTGAAATATTTATATTAATCTAAAACTTATAAAACATTGTCTTGCATCATTGTAGCAACCATAGCCACCAAACGCACTGAAAATAGCTTGTATAAAAGAACCAGATATAAGATAATATTTAAGGTGCCCCTCCCCCCCCAAAAAATCAACAATTTTTATATTTCGCAGTTTAAATGAATGGAAAGCTCCTTTTTAAATATAGAAAAAGATCTTTGCCATGGACTCTTTACTCTTTCAAAACATAAAATGACAAGTCGCAAGGTTGCAATACCAACTAAATATTTGCCCCCTTCCTGATTTTTCTTTTTTTTGCATATTTGTCACTTTTAAAGTGGTAGTAAACTTAAAAGGAGGCTCAGAGCAATTGAAAGTACTTTTTCTGAGTTAAGAATACATACTTGAATGGAATTTTATTTTTTTAAACCAGAGTTTAGTGTAATTTAACTGTAACAGTAAAACTACTTGTACAGTACAGTATATTGTTCATGTAACAAAGAGAGGTAGGAAAGGATGTGAAAAGCTACATAATGCAGCAATGATGTGACATGTAATCCAATAATGTATCTTATTTATTAGCACTTTTTATAAATAAATATATATAAATAATAATTAATAATAATTAATAATATTAATAATAAAATTATAGACCCTTCATTGCTTTGTAAGAGGGCAAACTTACAAAATCTACAGGGGATCAAATCATTTTTTCCCCACTGTGTGTGTGTGTGTGTGTGTGTGTGTGTGTGTATGTATATATGTATATGTGTGTGTGTGTATATATGTATATATATATATATATATATGTATATGTATATATATATATATGTGTGTATGTATATATATATATATATATATATATATATATATATATATATATATATATATACACACACACACAAATATACACGGTGGGGAAAAAATGATTTGATCCCCTGTAGATTTTGTAAGTTTGCCCTCTTACAAAGAAATGAAGGGTCTATAATTTTTATCATAGGTGTATTTTAAATGATAGAGACAGAATGTCAACCAAAAATCCAGAAAAAAAAAAACATAAAACAAATGCTATTAATTAAGTTGCAGTTCAGTGAGTAAAATAAGTATTTGATCCCCAAGCAAAACATCACTTAGTACTTGTTGGAGAAACCCTTGTTGGCAAGCACAGAGGTAAGACGCTTCTTGTAGTTGGTGACCAGGTTTGCATACATCTCAGGAGGGATTTTGATCCACTCTTTTTAACAAATCTTCTCTAAAGCCTTAAGATTTCTTGGCTTTCTCTTGGCAACTCAAAGTTTCCGCTCCTTCCATTAATTTATTTAATTAAAATAGACTGGCTAGGCCACTCCGTGACCTTAATGCGCTTCTTCTAGAGCCACTCCTTTGTTGCCTTGGTGGTATGTTTTGGGTCATTGTCATGCTGAAAGACCCATCCATGACCCATCTTCAGTGGCTGAGGGAAGAAGGGTCTCATCTAAGATTTTACAATACATGGCCCCGTCCATTGGCCCCGCAATGCGGCAAAGTTGGCATGTACCTTTAGCTAGGGATGAGCCGAACACCCCCCGGTTCGGTTCGCACCAGAACCTGCGAACAGACCGAAAATTTGCACGAACGTTAGAACCCCATTGACGTCTATGGGACTCGAACGTTCGAAATCAAAAGTGCTCATTTTAAAGGCTAATTTGCATGGTATTGTCCTAAAAAGGATTTGGGGTTCTACCCCAGGGGACATGTATCAATGCAAAAAAAACTTTTAAAAACGGCCGTTTTTTCGGGAGCAGTGATTTTAATGATGGTTAAAGTAAAAAAAAAAAGTGAAATATTCCTTTAAATATCGTACCTGGGGGTGTCTATAGTATGCCTGTAAAGTCGCGCGTGTTTCCCGTGTTTAGAACAATCCCTGCACCAAATGTCATTTTTAAAGGAAAAAATCTCATTTAAAACTGCTTGCGGGTTTAATGTAATGTCGGGTCCTGGCAATATGGATGAAAATCAGTGAGACAAACGGCATGGGTACCCCCCAGTCCATTACCAGGCCCTTTGGGTCTTGTATGGATGTTAAGGGGAACCCCGCACCCAAATTAAAATAAGGAAAGGTGTGGGGCCACAAGGCTCTATATACTCTGAACAGCAGTATACAGGCGGTGCAAACAAGACAGGGACTGTAGGTTTGTTGTTAAGTGGAATCTGTTTGTCATTTTGAACGGGTACATTTTTAATGTGTTTAGCTCCAGCCAAAAAATCTTTTTTAAGCTTTTTGGAAAACATAGGGAAGTGTTATCACCCCTGTGACATTTGTTTTGCTGTCTTTCCTCCTCTTTAGAAGATTTCACCTCACTTTTTGTCCCAATGACAAATGTTTTTTGAAAATTTGGGTTTTTTTGTGGAACAAGGATTGGAAAGCATCAGTGGAAAGGAGAAATGTTTTTCCCATATTAACTCTTGTGCATAAAAAACCTATAAACCATGCGCTTACTCCAAAAAAGTCATAGATGTAAGCAGCTAACACAACAAATAGAAAATTTGTAATAAATCATATATAACAAAGTGTGGCGCTAAAAAATGAGAAAGAAAATATTGCTATACCACATATAATAGCAAAATGAATTGTGAAAAGATAGTGTTTTGTATACTTTGTGAACATTCATACATATAGAACACTTATGTTATAAAGCCTTAGGGTCACCAAAAGTGATAACAGGATGTAAAAATGGCAATAAAGTCCAAAACTGAATGTGCAGATACGGTGAACATAAATTTTGCAATGGTGATAAATTCCAAAACATATACTCGTGAGAGATTTCTGTATGTAATCCAACATGTGCTGACAGACTCTTGTGCGAAACCGCCACCTAGGATGACTGGAGGCTTACCAGAAAGTTGGGACCCACCTAGCATACGCTACATGGGTCAAACAGGCTTGGATTGCTCACTGGCAATGAAGGTAGGGAACCAAGGGCTGGTGAATGGTGAAGTTGTAACGTTGCTATCCCAAAGAGGTCTTCTTCATATGGAAGCTCGGACACCAACGGACATTACCCACATGTAATGAAGAAGGGGCTCATAGCGTAATTCTGTAAACCATAAAAAATTTATTAAAAGGAAAAACACTTACATTTCAGAATAAAAAGCGCTTGCAAGTAAAATGGCGGCAGTGGAGTCCTCCCGACGCGTTTCGTCATACAAGACTTCGTCTGGGTTACTTGCCCACTGCAGCCAGACTCCTTTATATAGGGACAAAGACCCCTCTGATGAGAATCCAGCTCCCAGGCTTGTTTGCATTGGCACTTCCGGGGTCATCCAAAATGGCGGACCTATTAACTCTTACAGGAGAGAATTTCCCTTCCTAGGGGTAGATTTCATCTCACTTCCTGTTGTCTCCTTCCGTTTGCAAGTAGGAGTCGTTTGTAAGTTAGATGTTTGAAAGTAGGGGCCTGCCCTATATACTCAGCATAAATTTGGGCCTTAGGTGTTGTTGTGGCCACAACAACGTAAGCCCTCACAGGGCCCTGCTGTGAAATATTACATCAAGAATTGTAATTACATGCCCCTGTTGAACAGGGGCAGAAAAACTGGGCCTTTGGTGGTGGTGGTGGTGCTGGTGCCACAACACTGTAAGTCCTCACTCGCTCTTGGTGGGTGCAGAAATGGGCCCTGCTGTGAAATATTAGATCAAGAATTGTAATTACATGCCCCTGTTGAACAGGGGCAGAAAAATTGGGCCTTTGGTGGTGGTGGTGGTGGTGCTGGTGCCACAACACTGCAACCCCTCACAGACACTCTAGTTGGAACGCAGGAACGAGCCCTGCTGCAAAGTATTGCATCAAAAATTGTAATTACACGCCCCTGTTAAACAGGGGCAGAAAAATTGGGCATTAGGCACTGGTGCTGGTGCTACAACACTGCAACCCCTCACAGACACTCAAGTTGGAACGCAGGAACGAGCCCTGCTGCAAAGTATTGCATCAAAAATTGTAATTACACGCCCCTGTTAAACAGGGGCAGAAAAATTGGGCCTTAGGCACTGGTGCTACAACACTGCAACCCCTCACAAACACTCTAGTTGGAACGCAGGAACGAGCCCTGCTGCAAAGTATTGCATCAAAAATTGTAATTACACGCCCCTGTTAAACAGGGGCAGAAAAATTGGGCCTTAGGCACTGGTGCTGGTGCCACAACACTGCAACCCCTCACAGACACTCTAGTTGGAACGCAGGAACGAGCCCTGCTGCAAAGTATTGCATCAAAAATTGTAATCACACGCCTCTGTTAAACAGGGGCTGAAAAATTGTGCCTTAGGCATTGGTGGTGGCGCCCAGAACCAAAAATGTTCTTTCAAGCTATCAGCGTGATGATTGAGGAGGAAGAGGATAATTACTCAGGGATAGTCACTCAGCATCAGCATAGGAAGTCTTTGAAGGGATCCGAGATTTTAAAAAAAATTATTCGGTTACATCAGCATCAGGTGCTTGGTAGCTGGTGGTGATCCAAGACTGATTCATTTTTATGAAGGTCAGTCGATCGACCGAGCCGGTGGACAGACGCACCCTGTGATCGGTTACAAAGCCTCCAGCAGCACTGAATGTGCGTTACGAAAGAACGCTGGATGCAGGACAGGCCAGTTGCTCAATTGCATACTGTGCAAGCTCTGGCCAGTGATCCATCCTCAAGACCCAGTAACCCAGAGGATTTTCGGTGGGAAAGGTGTCCAAGTCTGATCTTGCCCCTAGGTATTCCTGCACCATGTAAAACAGACGCTGGCGATGGTTGCTGGAACCGATCATACCTTGGGGCTGCGGACAAAAAAATTGTCTGAATGCATCGGTCAGACGGCCACCTTCTCCACCGCTCCTTCTTTGACTGACCGAAGCCTCAGCAACACGTTGTCCAGAAACAGGAGTTTGTAACCTCCCAGTCTCTGGGAACGCGTTGCACAGACCTTTCTGCAAGGCCTCCCGAAGATGTTTCATCCTCTGCTCCCTCTGCGATGGCAAGATAAGGTCCGCAACCTTACCCTTGTAACGTGGATCAAGGAGGGTTGTCAGCCAGTATTGGTCCTTCTCCTTGATACCACGAATACGAGGATCCTTACGCAGGCTTTGCAGGATCAGGGAGGCCATGCAGCGTAGGTTTGCTGAGGCATTCGGTCCGGAGTCCTCTGGGTCACTAAGGACGACATGGTCCGCAGCCACCTCCTCCCAGCCACGTACAAGTCCATGTGTTTCTTGGGACTGATCCCTTAAAGACTGCTGCTGATGCTGAGTGCCAGGCTCCACCTCCATACTGACACAATCTTCCTCCTCCTCCTCCTCGTCCTCTTCCTGTGTGATCGGCGGGCATGCAGAAACACTGTCTGGATAAAGGGGGCCTTGAGAGCTAAGGAAGTCCTCCTCTTCCTGCCTCTGTTCTGCCTCAAGTGCCCTGTCCATTATTCCACGCAGCGTGTGCTCCAACAGGTGGACAAGGGGGACAGTGTCACTGATGCATGCACTGTCACTGCTCACCATCCTCGTGGCCTCCTCAAATGGTGACAGGACAGTGCATGCATCCCTGATCATGGCCCACTGGCGTGGGGAAAAAAATCCAAGCTCCCCTGACCCTGTCCTGGTGCTATAGTCGCACAGGTACTCATTGATGGCCCTCTGCTGCGTGTGCAGCCGCTGCAGCATGGCCAACGTTGAGTTCCACCTGGTGGGCATGTCACAGATTAGGCGGTTCTTGGGCAGGTTAAACTCCTTTTGGAGTTCCGTCAGCCGAGCACTGGCATTATATGACCGGCGGAAATGCACACAGACTTTCCTGGCCTGCCTCAGGACATCCTGTAAGCCCGGGTACCTGCCCAAGAACTGCTGCACCACCAAGTTAAGGACGTGAGCCAAACAGGGCACATGGGTCATTTGTCCCTGTCGGAGGGCAGAGAGGAGGTTGGTGCCATTGTCGCAAACCACCATTCCTGCCTTAAGTTGGCGTGGCGTCAACCACCTCTGAACCTGCCCCTGCAGAGCTGACAGAACCTCTGCCCCAGTGTGGCTCCTGTCCCCCAAGCACACCAGCTCAAGCACCGCATGGCATCTTTTGGCCTGCGTACTTGCGTAGCCCTTTGAATAGCTACGGAGCACCGCTGGTTCCGAGGACAAAGCACAGGAAGAGGCCATGGAGGAAGAAGAAGAGGAGGGGGTGGAGGAGAGAGGTGTGTCACAATCATTAGCATTTTGGAGGCGTGGTGGCGGAACAACCTCCAACACTACTGCACCTTGTCCTGCATCCTTCCCAGCTGCCAGCAGAGTCACCCAATGCGCCGTGAAACTTCAGTAACATCCCTGTCCATGCCTGCTGGACCATGAGTCAGCGGTAATATGCACCTTACCGCTGACCGCCCTGTCCAGCGAGGCATGGACATTGCCTTCCACATGCCGGTAGAGAGCCGTAATCGCCTTCCGTGAGAAAAAGTGGCGTTTAGGTACCTGCCACTGAGGAACCGCACATTCCACAAACTCACGGAAGGGGGCAGAGTCTACCAACTGAAAAGGCAGCAGTTGAAGTGCTAGCAATTTTGCCAAGCTAGCATTCAACCGCTGCGCATGTGGATGGCTGGGAGCAAACTTCTTTCGGCGGTGCAGGGACAGGGAAATTTGCCTGGTACAATCTGACGTCGGTGTACCAAAAGCAGATTGCCCACAAGTACTTGGCTGTGACACACCTAATTCTACACCTTCATTCCTCTCAGTGCAGGTCTCAGAGAGGACTGAAGGTATAGTGGGGTTGGAGATTTCAGCTGATGAGGAGCAAGGAAAGGTCCTCTTTGTTCTTTGGTGTGGGTCTTTTAGATACGCTTGTCAACGAACTGCATGGCAGGTCAACATATGTCTGGTCAAGCATGTGGTACCCAAGCGGGAGATGTTTTGCCACGCGAGATACGCTTGAGACATATGTTGCAAATAGCAGCGGTGCGATCTGATGCACTCGTCTCAAAAAAGGCCCACACCAAAGAACTTTTTGAATAACGCGCAGAGACTGCAGCGCCCTGCACATGTGGAGCTTTGGGGTGTGATGCAGTCAATGTGCTGCCCTTAGGCTGGCCCCTGGAGGGCATCCTGCCTCGTTGGTGATGTGCCGCCTCCTCCTCCTCCTCTCTCCTATCAGGCACCCACGTTGAGTCAGTGACCTCATCATCCCCTCCCTCCTCATCACTGGAGCAAACCTGGCAGTATGCTGCAGCAGGGGGAGCATGACTGCCAGATTGCTGTCCTTCTTGGGCACCCCCTCTGTCTGCGCTCATGTTACTGCCTTCATCGAGCTCAGTATCATCATCAGAGCCTTCCAAACGCTGGGCATCCTCCTGGAGCATGTGCCCAACACTGTGGTCAAACAGTTCGAGGGACTCCTCAGGAGGACATGGTGGGGCTAGGGAAGGAGTCACTGATGACATTGAGCCGAGGGAAGAGGCCGCTGCTTTGCCAGACAAAGTACCCTGGGCATGGGTGAGAGAGGATGAGGAGGATGAGGACGGCTTGGTCATCCACTCGACCAAGTCTTCCGCATGTTGTGGCTCAACACGGCCAGCTGCCGAAAAAAAGCCCAATCGTGTCCCACGGCCACATGCTGATGAGGATGCGCCGTCTCCATGACCAGCACTAGACACAGAGCCTGCTTGCCCTCTCTTATTGGCTTGTGACTGTCTGCCTCTCCTTCTTGGCCTTCCAGACATACTAATGGCCTGTAGCTGCACTAAGCTGGGATATATATATATATATATGTACTGATACTGCAGCTAGCAAAATCAACTGCCTGCCTGTAGTATGAGAACACCACCAACCTTCTACAGGTAGCTTTAGCTGAACACTGTGAGGTGGACGCACCCCACTAACTTGTAGGTTTAGCTGAACACTGTGAGCAGGACGCACCCCACTAACTTGTAGGTTTAGCCGAACACTGTGGGGTGGACGCACCACACTAACTTGTAGGTTTAGCTGAACACTGTGAGGTGGACGCACCACACTAACTTGTAGGTTTAGCTGAACACTGTGAGCAGGACGCACCCCACTAACTTGTAGGTTTAGCTGAACACTGTGAGCAGGACGCACCCCACTAACTTGTAGGTTTAGCTGAACACTGTGAGCAGGACGCACTGCACTAACTGTAAATAGTCTAGCTGCCTGACTGTGGTACTAATAGGATCAAAAGAACACCATTAATTTTCTTCAGGTAGCTGTATATACTGTAACAAGACAAGCCTGCCTGTCAGTAAGAAGATAACAGGAACTGATCTAGCTGAACACTGTGAGCAGGACGCACTGCACTAACTTGTAGGTTTAGCTGAACACTGTGAGGTGGACGCACCACACTAACTTGTAGGTTTAGCTGAACACTGTGAGCAGGACGCACCCCACTAACCTGTAGGTTTAGCTGAACACTGTGAGCAGGACGCACTGCACTAACTGTAAATAGTCTAGCTGCCTGACTGTGGTACTAATAGGATCAAAAGAACACCAGTAATTTTCTTCAGGTAGCTGTATATACTGTAACAATACAAGCCTGCCTGTCAGTAGGAAGATAACAGGAACGGATTTAGCTGAACACTGTGAGCAGGACGCACTGCACTAACTTGTAGGTTTAGCTGAACACTGTGAGGTGGACGCACCACACTAACTTGTAGGTTTAGCTGAACACTGTGAGCAGGACGCACCCCACTAACTTGTAGGTTTAGCTGAACACTGTGAGCAGGATGCACTGCACTAACTGTAAATAGTCTAGCTGCCTGACTGTGGTACTAATAGGATCAAAAGAACACCAGTAATTTTCTTCAGGTAGCTGTATATACTGTAACAAGACAAGCCTGCCTGTCAATAAGAAGATAACAGGAACGGATCTAGCTGAACACTGTGAACAGGACGCACTGCACTAACTTGTAGGTTTAGCTGAACACTGTGAGGTGGACGCACCACACTAACTTGTAGGTTTAGCTGAACACTGTGAGCAGGACGCACCCCACTAACTTGTAGGTTTAGCTGAACACTGTGAACAGGACGCACTGCACTAACTTGTAGGTTTAACTGAACACTGTGAGGTGGACGCACCACACTAACTTGTAGGTTTAGCTGAACACTGTGAGCAGGACGCACCCCACTAACTTGTAGGTTTAGCTGAACACTGTGAGCAGGACGCACCCCACTAACTTGTAGGTTTAGCTGAACACTGTGAGCAGGACGCACTGCACTAACTGTAAATAGTCTAGCTGCCTGACTGTGGTACTAATAGGATCAAAAGAACACCATTAATTTTCTTCAGGTAGCTGTATATACTGTAACAAGACAAGCCTGCCTGTCAGTAAGAAGATAACAGGAACTGATCTAGCTGAACACTGTGAGCAGGACGCACTGCACTAACTTGTAGGTTTAGCTGAACACTGTGAGGTGGACGCACCACACTAACTTGTAGGTTTAGCTGAACACTGTGAGCAGGACGCACCCCACTAACCTGTAGGTTTAGCTGAACACTGTGAGCAGGACGCACTGCACTAACTGTAAATAGTCTAGCTGCCTGACTGTGGTACTAATAGGATCAAAAGAACACCAGTAATTTTCTTCAGGTAGCTGTATATACTGTAACAATACAAGCCTGCCTGTCAGTAGGAAGATAACAGGAACGGATTTAGCTGAACACTGTGAGCAGGACGCACTGCACTAACTTGTAGGTTTAGCTGAACACTGTGAGGTGGACGCACCACACTAACTTGTAGGTTTAGCTGAACACTGTGAGCAGGACGCACCCCACTAACTTGTAGGTTTAGCTGAACACTGTGAGCAGGATGCACTGCACTAACTGTAAATAGTCTAGCTGCCTGACTGTGGTACTAATAGGATCAAAAGAACACCAGTAATTTTCTTCAGGTAGCTGTATATACTGTAACAAGACAAGCCTGCCTGTCAATAAGAAGATAACAGGAACGGATCTAGCTGAACACTGTGAACAGGACGCACTGCACTAACTTGTAGGTTTAGCTGAACACTGTGAGGTGGACGCACCACACTAACTTGTAGGTTTAGCTGAACACTGTGAGCAGGACGCACCCCACTAACTTGTAGGTTTAGCTGAACACTGTGAACAGGACGCACTGCACTAACTTGTAGGTTTAGCTGAACACTGTGAGGTGGACGCACCACACTAACTTGTAGGTTTAGCTGAACACTGTGAGCAGGACGCACCCCACTAACTTGTAGGTTTAGCTGAACACTGTGAGCAGGACGCACCGCACTAACTTGAAGGTTTAGCTGAACACTGAGCAGGACGCACCCCACTAACTTTTGTAGGTTTAGCTGAACACTGTGAGCAGGACGCACTGCACTAACTGTAAATAGTCTAGCTGCCTGACTGTGGTACTAAAAGGATCAAAAGAACACCAGTAATTTTCTTCAGGTAGCTGTATATACTGTAACAAGACAAGCCTGCCTGTCAGTAAGAAGATAACAGGAACGGATCTAGCTGAACACTGTGAGCAGGACGCACCGCACTAACTTGAAGGTTTAGCTGAACACTGAGCAGGACGCACCCCACTAACTTTTGTAGGTTTAGCTGAACACTGTGAGCAGGACGCACTGCACTAACTGTAAATAGTCTAGCTGCCTGGCTGTGGTACTAATAGGATCAAAAGAACACCAGTAATTTTCTTCAGGTAGCTGTATATACTGTAACAAGACAAGCCTGCCTGTCAGTAGGAAGATAACAGGAACGGATCTAGCTGAACACTGTGAGCAGGACGCACTGCACTAACTTGTAGGTTTAGCTGAACACTGTGAGGTGGACGCACCACACTAACTTGTAGGTTTAGCTGAACACTGTGAGCAGGACGCACCCCACTAACTTGTAGGTTTAGCTGAACACTGTGAGCAGGACGCACTGCACTAACTGTAAATAGTCTAGCTGCCTGACTGTGGTACTAATAGGATCAAAAGAACACCAGTAATTTTCTTCAGGTAGCTATATATACTGTAACAAGACAAGCCTGCCTGTCAGTAAGAAGATAACAGGAACGGATGTAGTTGAACACTGTGAGCAGGACGCACTGCACTAACTGTAAATAGTCTAGCTGCCTGACTGTGGTACTAATAGGATCAAAAGAACACCAGTAATTTTCTTCAGGTAGCTGTATATACTATAACAAGACAAGCCTGCCTGTCAGTAAGAAGATAACAGGAACGGATCTAGCTGAACACTGTGAGCAGGACGCACTGCACTAACTGTAAATAGTCTAGCTGCCTGACTGTGGTACTAATAGGATCAAAGGAACACCAGTAATTTTCTTCAGGTAGCTGTAAATACTGTAACAAGACAAGCCTGCCTGTCAGTAGGAAGATAACAAGAACGGATCTAGCTAAACTGAATACAGTGTATATATATATATGCAACACCTGGGATGCATATATATACACAATACACTGTAAGTGCAGCTAACTGACTGACTGTTCTGCCTAATCTATCTAACTCAAATCAAATGTCACTGTCTGTCTCTCTCTCTCTCTCTCTCTCAATGAACGCCAGAACACACACTACACAGGGCCGCCGTGCAGGCGGCCTTATATAGTGTGGGGCGTGTACTAAATCCCCTGAGCCATAATTGGCCAAAGCCTCCTTGGCTTTGGCCAATTACGGCTCTCTGTTCAGGCGGCGCTGTGATTGGCCAAGCATGCGGGTCATAGTGCATGCTTGGCCAATCATCAGCCAGCAATGCACTGCGATGCCGCAGTGAATTATGGGCCGTGACGCGCCACACGAATTTGGCGCGAACGGCCCATATCGTTCGCAATTCGACGAACGATCGAACAGCCGATGTTCGAGTCGAACATGGGTTCAACTCGAACATGAAGCTCATCCCTACCTTTAGCAGAGAAACAGCCCCAAAGCATCATGTTTCCACCTCCATGCTTGACTGTAGGGATGGTGTTCTTAGGGTCATAGTCAGCATTTTTTTTCTTACAAACACAGGGAGTTGAGTTATTGCCAAAGAGCTACATTTTGGTCTTATCTGACCACAGCACTTTCTCCAAATCCTTCTCTGAATCATTTAGATGTTCATTGGCATTACTGCACATGTGCCTTCTTGAGGAGGGGGACTCACTGTGTTTGGAGGAAGAAAAATTCTGACTATTAATATAAGAACACCATCCCTACAATTAAGCACAGAGGTGGAAACATTATGCTTTGGGGCTGTTTCTCTGCTAAAGGTACAGAACGACTTTGCAGCACTTAGGGGCCAATTAATGGGGCCATGTATTGTAAAATCTTGGATGAGAACCTACTTCCCTCAGCCAGAACACTGAAGATGGGTCATGGATGGGTCTTTCAGCATGACAGTGACCCAAAACATACCGGCAAGGCAACAAAGGTGTGGCTCAAGAAGAAGCACATTAAGGTCATGGAGTGGCCTAGCCATTTTCCAGGCCTTAATCCTATAGAAAATTTATGAAGGGAGCTGAAACTTCGAGTTGCCAAGCATCAGCCAAGAAACCATAACCATAAGGATTTAGGGAAGAT
This sequence comes from Aquarana catesbeiana, assembly GCF_042186555.1. Lineage (NCBI taxonomy): Eukaryota > Metazoa > Chordata > Amphibia > Anura > Ranidae > Aquarana > Aquarana catesbeiana. Next base: position 86,209,180 of record NC_133330.1, on the reverse strand, counting down.
CTGTAAAGAAGAGTGGAAGTGTTTTCAGTTTTGCAGAAACACACTACAATCTGTTTAACATGATTTCCCATGGGTTACATTCACATCTGTGCATTTTATGAAAAGGGCCAGGGACTAGCAGGTTGTGTTTTTGGTTTCATAGACTTCAATGGATCAAAAATGTGTATTGAAAAATGCAAAATGCACCTGGAATATGCATCAACTGTAACCTGCATAGGTGTGAACCAGGCTTAATTGCTCAAGGTATAGCTTACACAGTGCTGTTAACTCTCCCCATGTAACAGTACTGGTGTTTAGTGATTTGCCCAGCCCTGTCATATAAAGTGAGTCGCATGCTCCTTCATACCTGCAAGTACGAGGTGTTTTCTTTGCTTTAGACAGCTGACTAGCAGCTACTTTTCTGTGATCTGGCTAGTAAAAAAGTAGGAATATAGTAGATTGATCACAAGAAAGCTAGACGATTTGCAGTAGGGAGGTAGGGGTAAGATGCAGATAAACTGGAGCACTTTGATAAGTCAATATTGATCAGCTCCCATAGTCCATGGCTCTGGCCCACCCCCATGCCCACCCCCATGCCCTGCACCTCACTGTTGGTTAGTGTGGCTGCCCATTGTAGAGGTGCATCAATAGTGATGTATGGAGTTGGGCTAAAACCAGATACCCGCAACTGCGTACTTTCAGTTCTTCTTTTTTATATGGCCACACGTTCAAAGTGTTTTTTTCACATCACATGTGAAACAAGATTGAGTTTTTTTTTTTTATATGGCCACACGTTCAAAGTGTTTTTATCACATCACATTGTGAAACAAGATCAAAGTTTTAAAGAAATGACTAAAGGAGTGTAGAAATCACTGTGAGTTCCCATTGTTAGAAAACAGCAGTAAAAAAAATTATCGGTTTTGTTTTTTTTTCTGCATTAGGCTTCTTACCATATAAAACTGCGTATGGTTGTACAGTATAAAATAAGTCTGTTGTTGTGGTGCTTGGGAGCCGCGGCTACAGCATATTTTTGCCGAAAGCGCTTTGTTTAGTCGCACATGCAGAACATTAACGTTTTGAAAAATACACTCATATGCTGTATATATATGCAAGTAAATGTCCGTAGTGGCAGTTGTGGTCGCATAGCATTTTGTATTATGCATTCCTGTTGGCAAAAAGATGCTGCAGCTGTGGCTCCCATGGCGCCACAACAATAGATGCAGAGGAAGTCCCCGAGTTATGAATACCCGAGTTATAAACGACTCCTACTTACGAACGGCCTCAAATGCCAGTCACTTGTGCTCCACGCGGGTCCTGGATACCTTTCGAACACTTTTGAGCACTTCCGAACACTTCCCACACTGCCGTACTACACCCCAGATAACATAACAAGTGCCGGAACATCGCACATCCATGCACAGGCGGCAGTTACACTTACAGACGCAGTGTTCCGACCGGAAGTTACACTTACAAATGCAGTGTTGCGACTTACGAACAACTTCGACTTACGAACAAACCTATAGTCCCTATTGTGTTCGTAACTCCGGGACTGCCTGTATTTTACACTGTACGCCCATATGTTGCTCTATACAGTCATGTGCAAGAGGCCTAACAGAAACCATAACTAAAAAATGTATGGGGGCTGCTACTACTCTTCTCCTTTTGAAAAAAATCATATTTGCCTTTATTACTTGTTAAGACACTGATCTAGAATAAGTGGGCTGCCAGTGAAGTCACAATTTCTGATATGCATGCTTACAGTGGCTCAGAAAGTATTGATTCTATTGGATCAGTATCACAGCCACTGGCTGTTATTCTTAGTACCCCTCCAACTTACCTGCATAAAGTCAAACTTCTGACAATGCTCAGTTGGGGCACTGTAAAATGTCAGCCCCCACAGTGGATTTAGCATAATAATGTAACATGATTTCAGACTTGTCCAAAACACGTGGTCAGGGGTAGGCAACCTTTTCAGTCCAATCCCATAAGGCATTGCAAGACTCTGACAGCCACAGGCATGACTTGCTGTCGATGTTGCCTACCCCCGTAATAAACTGACAAAAGTAATGCATGCCTGAGTATTTTTTCTTTGGAAATAACAAAACAGAAGTAATGAACAAAGAAGATTCATAAAAGATTTTCCTGTTTATTGCCAGCATAAGGCATCCCAATTTTATATTAATAGTTGCCATACCTTATGGTGAATGTTTATCTCATTGCATATTTCTTTAGAGCCAGCATTTGAGGGCAACTTGGCTGGTGTCAAAGCTATTCAGCATATATATCCTTAGAGTGGCATAAATTATCAGCAAACTTTTTTTAATTGGCAATGTGTACCTACAAAATAGACCTAAATGTTTTTTTTCACAATATTTGGAATATGGAGCAAAGAAATGCAGAAAAAAGGTGACAATGCCCATAGCAATTCTGGTCTTAATAACCCTATTTTTTCTTTCAGGGGCAAATCACCTTTACACCCACACTAAACCAACAGCGCACCTGTGCTGGTTGTACAACTACATTACTAGATGGAGATTTTACTGTGATATATGACGTAAACAGAGAATCTCCAGGAAATATACAGGTAATATGTTCTATATTGAGGGCCAGGCTTCCTAATCTAATTAAATTCATTTATTTTTTTAAAAAGCCTGTTTTTCAGGTAGTTTTAGCAAGCTGTAATATACTCGCTTTGATCTGTGGTTATAAATTGGCCAGTGTTTTGCTCAAGCTGTCCCTGTTCTTGTTGCTGTAAAACTGTCCTACAGCTAGCCGATTTCTACCAAAGGCTCATTAAGAATAAAGGAATAAGCAAGATGGATTCAAATGTATTATAGACACAGGACACAAGCAGGTGTTTTACTGCAAAAATTAGAATACCGCAGATAATACAGCATTGTAAAATTGGCATACGGCCAGGGGCGTATCATGAAATCAATGGACCTGTGTTCCAGATAAAATGGGCCCTAGGCATTGATAAAAAAAAAAAAAAATGTGGAAGTATGTGTAGGAGAGGAGTTTGGAGCGTATGGAGGTGGGTAGAATGTTCAGGTGAGGAGTGTACGGTGGTGGGTAGTATGTGCAGGATGGTGTCAGTAGAGCAGTAGACGGTGTCAGCAGTTCTTTATTTTTTAGTATTTTTTAATATTATTATTTTACAATTTCATTATTTTTTTTATTTTTTCAAAATGCTTTTTGGGGGCCAGTGGATGGTGTCAGTAGAGCAATGGACAATGTCAGAGGTGTTTTTTTATTTTATTATTTTTTACAATTTATTTTTGTATACATTTTTCGAGAATTATTTGGGGGGGGTTAGTGGACAGTGTCAGTAGGGCAGTGGATGGTGTCAGTGTTTTTTTTTTTTTTTTTTTTTATTTTATTATCTACTATTTTTTACAATTTTGTGTTTTATTATTTTTTTTCACAGTCTCTGGAAAAGGAGGGGGGGAGCAGTGCACAGTGTCAGTAGGGCAGTGGATAGTGTCAGTAGAGCAGTGGCTGGTGTCAGTAGTTTTTTTATATTTATTTATTTATTTATTTATTTATTTTTTAAAATTTATTTGTTTTTCAATTTTTTATTTTTTTATTTTTTTACAATTTTTTTTTATATTTAGCACAATTTTTTTTTTATTAGCCCTGTTGGTGGGCTTTGGTGAGATATCAGGGGTCTAAACAGACCCCTGACATCTCCCCTTTAAGACAGAGAAAGGGACTGAGGATAGGGCTTCCCTAGTCCCTTTCGCAGTAGCCTAAGTATTAAAAACTAAAGAAAAGGAGACAGCAGCTCCTGTTCATCGGTAGCGATCGCTCACTGAGTCCAATTCGGGAAAGGAAGGGGCCGGTAAATTACATGTTTACCCGCCCCTTCCTCCACCCTGAATCCTGACAGATCCCCCCAGCAGCCGGCAGGAGAGGAGCTGTGGGGGGATGAGGGGGAGTCAGAGAAGGACAGAAAGGGGGGCCGGAGGAGGAGCACACAGGGGGGACGGAGGAGGAGCATATGGGGGGGCGGAGTAGGAATACATGGGGGAGCCAGAGGAGGAGGACACGGGGTTGGAGGAGGAAGACACAGTTGGGGATAACCAGTGTGGTGGGAGGAACAGTTGCACACACCAATGTATGTGAGAGGCAGCAAGGAGCCTGCAGTGAGTGTGTTTGTGAATAGCTCTCTTCCATCACAAGCAGAATGTAAATCATAAAATTACAACAAAAGGGACTAAGCCTGCAATCACACCAGGTACTATTTAAAGTAGTGTGATTTAAAGCCTGACTTCAACCACTACTTCAGCACTACTTCTGTGAGAGTTGTAACAATTTACTATGACTTCAGTGCTACTTCAGTGAGAGGGGCTGTCCATGTCACAGGGAGGAACAGTGATGTGATGAACTAAATTTTAACTTGCAAAGGGTTAATATTTAACTTCTTACAGTAGTGCTGATAAAGACACAGGTATGAGTTGCAGCACTATTTACATTATAGTCTATAGCAGTGAAATCGTGCTGGAGTCCTAAAAAAGAAACACATGAACTACTTCTCAAATTGCACTACTTGAAATCGTACCTATTAAGATACCGCCATAGAAACTCATTAGATGATACTTCAGGTACAATTTGTAATTTACATGTCGTACCTGAAGTCGTACTGGGGGCTGAAGGTAGACTAGTGCATTGCAACAATGTCTGCACCAATGCCTGAACTTAAGGTTTTATTTTGAGGTTTGACTGTAGCATTAAGGCAAAGAGGGAAATTAACTGTAATGCCGCGTACACACGAGCGGACTTGCCAACGGGCTAAACTCCGTCGGTATTTCCGACTAAATGATTTAGAACATGTTCTATATCTGAGTCCGTCGGAAATGCCGACAGAAAAAGTCCGATGGGGCATACACACGGTCGGACTGTCCGACCAAGAGCTCCCATCGGACTTTTTCTGTCGGGAAGTCCGGCCGTGTGTACACGGTATAAGAGTATGGACTGGATTCATATGTCTCAATCAGCTCCAATAATTAATTGATAACAAAATTTGATCTTTGCCCTTTTTTTATTTTTTAGGTTGTCAATGGATATTTTGTTCATTTTTTTGCTCCTAAGCTTGGTGGAGTGCCCAAAAATGTTATATATGTAATAGATAAAAGCAGCTCAATGAGTGGTTCAAAAATCACTCAGGTAAGAGAAAAAATATAACAGTGTTAATGTCTATGATACATTTGTTACTTGTCACTAACAATGTGCTTCTATATTCAGACAAAAGAAGCTCTCCTTCAAATTTTGGATGACACAATGGAACACGACTACTTCAATTTTATATTGTTTAGCAGCTACACTTCAGTGTGGCAGGACAATTTAGTGAAAGCAACTCCTGGAAACTTAACAGCTGCCAGGGAATATATCAGAAACTTTAATATTGGTGGGAGTAAGTAAAAAAAAAATTTAGAGCAAAACTACTGTACATGTCTAATTTGTATATACTGTACTTAAAGAGCAACTTCAGGCAGGCTGAGATAATTGAAGAAAATAATCATTATCATCACAATAATTGTAAAAATGTAAGTTTAAATTCTATTAAGTTGGGCCTTTACATGATTTCAGCAGAGGACTACAGCCTCTTGCAAGTATTTCCATGCTGTCTAATATTTCACACTAATCAACCTGTGTGTGTGTGTGTGTGTGTGTGTGTGTATGTGTGTGTGTATATATATATATATATATATATATATATATATATATATATATATATATATATATATATATAATATAATATAATGTTTTTTTTTGTTTTTTTTTTTGTTTTGTTTTTTACACAAATCAATGCAAGAGGAGACTGAAACTGAGACGCAGATCAAGAGGGCAATTTTTTTTTTTCTATAAAATGGGCATATTAAAATGATCCAGCATAAAAATTCACAGAGCAGGGCATTGCTCATGTCAAACATACCTCCCTGATGGCTGGTGATATGATAACTGGTGGGGGAATGATCAAAAAGCAGCAGGAGAGGTGGAGGTAGTACAGATCCACTGAATGAATAAAGAAAAAGCAGGGAGATCCTGGTACTGCAGGTCTCCAGGTACAGCTTCTCTCCATGAAGTCTCCAGGAGTCCAGTGAGCAGTTCAGTAGTATCATCACCAAATCTCATTCTAAATCACTTGAAACTAGCAGTAAGACACATGCAGTAGTGCCTTGCAAGATTTCACACTGCAGATATACAGCTATAAGGCCACAGAACAAGAGGTGCCAGAAACAGTGCCAGGGCAAGCTCAACCAGTGCCCAGGTTGAAGATGGGAAACTGTGCCCCCCCCCCCCCCCCCGGCACCCTACACCCCCTTGACCCGCCCCCGTTGGACGGAGAAGGGGATGGGGCCAATAGTGGTGAGTACCAAAATGTTTGTAATTTTTGTGGCATACAAATAAATAGTACCAGTGAAAAGTTTAAAATCTGTGCACAAATACTGTGCTAACAGGCAAAGAAAGAAATGTTTCTGAGTTGCTGGTGTCACTGAAAGGAAAAATGCCCCCGAGTCAGTGTTGTCACTAGAAATTAAAAAAAAAAGTCTCTGCATCAGTGGTGTCACTGAAAGGAAAAAATGTCTCTGTGTTGGTGGTGTCACTGAAAGGAAAAAATATTCCTGCATCAATGACATCACTGGAAGAAACAGCACTACAAAGCTCCCCCCCCACCCTCAGTACAGAGGTCTTCATTCAAACCCAAACCTACTTCTTCACTACAAAGCTCCCACCACTTTAGTACAGAGCATCCCCTATTCCTACTCCTTTCCTTTAGTAAAAAGGGCCCCCTCGACTTCCACACCCCTCAGTACAGAGCTCCTCGCTCCTCCCTCTCCCCTCTCCCCCAGTGCACAAAGCCCCCTCTCCTTCCTCTTCCCCTTTGACACAGAGCCCCCTCTCCTCTCTCTCCACCCAGCACACAGAGCCCCTTTCCTCCCTCCTGTCCCAGTACACTGAGCCCCCCTCCACACTCTCCCTGCAGTACACAAAGACCCCTTCCCTCTCCCGCAATACACAGAGCCCCCTTCTCTCTTTCCCTCCAATACACTGAGCCCCCTTCCTCTCTCACTCCCACAGTACACATAACCCCCTATCCTCACTCTCCCCCCTAGTACATGGAGCCCGCCCTCTTTCCTCTTCTTCTCTCCGTGCACACAGCCCCCTCACCCCACCCACCAGTACACATAGCCCCCTCCTTCTTCTCCCCAGTACACAGAGGCCCCCCCTCCTCCCTCTCTCTCCCCAGTACACATAGCCCCCCTCTTCCTTCTCCCCTAGTACACAGAGGCCCCCTCTCCCCCAGTGCATAGAGCCCCCTCTCCTTCATCTCCCCCCAGTACACAGAGCCCCCCTCCTCCTCACTCTCTCCCCAGTACACACAGCCCCCCTCTTCTCTCTCAGTACACAGAGCTCCTCCTCCTCCCTCTCCCCCCAGTACACAGAGCCGCCGTCCTCCCTCTTCCCCCAGTACACACTGCCCTCTCTCCTCCCTCTCCCCCAGTACACACAGCCCACTATCCCCCAGCGAGTTATGCAGTCCTGCAGAGTGAAGCTACTCCTCCTGCACAGAGCGGGCTCTGTCACTTATAAACACAAAATGTGTCATACGAAGCTGATTCTGTGTTTGACAACAATAAAAAAAAACCCTGCTGACAGGAGTGACACTGCAGCCATTCCTGTCAGTGAAAGGCAGGGAGCTGCTGGAGCTCCCAACACCCCTCCCAATCCTCCACATAGAGCTGGCGGCAATTGCCTCGGCAATTGCCCCTTCTACCACCTTTTGTCCTTGCAATTTTTGCACGTCTGGATGAATGGGAACACCAATGCTTGATACAGGAAAGTTGTAATCATATGAATGAGATTATCCCTCCAGGGAGCATATATTTGTAGCACCCTTGTCCTAAAACAGGGCTACAGGTACATTTAGTTGTGCTGGGTGGTACCTAGCCTGGCTAATTTGTAGTCTTTAGTGGTCCAATAGCTTTCTCCTAATCCTGTTTCAATTGAGGTTTCTCCCTTTTGTCAATAGGTGGCGCTGTTGCCTTTGACATTAGTATGATGAGCTAGAGTGAATTCAGGTTATGAATAAACATACCTTTCTCAGCCAATCAGATTGGCAGCTATGAATGCTGGGAGAGGGTATTTATTTGGAGAAAGTCAGGTGCTCAAGGTCTTCCCTGCCTAGGCTGCGGTCTGGGTGGGATGTGTGTGAAACAGCTCCTGCTGGGTAGGCCTAAAGCCTGAGGCCTATCCAGGTGTTCAAGATTCTGCAGAGGAGAGCCTGCTCAATACCTGGAAATAATTCTGAAAGGGCTGGAGACCTGAGATGAAGTACCAGAGGTGACTCTTGCATGGATCGGGGAGCGGGAGAGCCTGGGAATGCGTCAGTACGGAACCATCCATAAAGTTCTTGCACCTTCCGTGAGTTAAGTTCAGTTACTATAAGAGACGGCCTATTCTACAAAGTACAAATGTGCTGGTTCAGCCTAAAGGCTCTTCTCCTGTACTGCTAACTGCCTTCTTTTTGTCTAAGGAGTCTGCCAATTTGCCTGTCTGCTGATCGTTACTATTTTTGACTAAGGGTATCCTTTGCTCTATCCCCTCTCTCCCACATTTTCCTGTTTGCGAGAAATAAACTTCTCTTTGTTCAAGCATAAAAGTGACTGCCGACCAATTTCTACCTTGTTGATCACCCACTATGCCTAGTAACCCGTACCCTGAGGATGTATGTCAGCCCTCCCCGCCTCTGGAGGTCACCACCATGTTCCCAGAAAGTTGGGAGAGGCGCTACATATATTCCTCTGAAATAGGACAAAAAGCTTTCTCTGACCATATGTAAAAGTGTGGTCAGATTTCAAGGTGAGAGTGCATCCGGTGGAGGGTACACAGTGCACAAATTTTATTGTGAGCACAGTGTTGTGGGATTCAACACGGAGGCATGCACACATTTATTTACTGATTAATTTCTTGTGGACACTTTTTGGCACATTTGTATATTGCAGTTACAAATGCATGGACTGGTTTTATGAATTTACAGTATATGTTATGTTTTCACTTAAGTTTGTCTGTATATAATATTTATAGCCAAAAAGGTTAAGTAAAACTACACAAATTTATTATGAGGGCTTTTTTTATTCAGTTTTGTCAGAAACCATGAACCAGACCAAGAAAGAAGTACAGTAAAATCACACTTGTTTATTAATAAAAATAAAAAGGTAAATAGAGTAAGCGTAGTCAAAGCATGGCCAAAGTCCAGTAACCGGATCGAGTAGTCAGCCAAGCCAGAGTTCAGTAACCAGATCGGGTAATCAGCCAAGCCAGAGTTTAGGGATCCAAGTAGAGGAACAGCAAGCAGGATAAGGAGCCAGAAGGGATGTCAGCAAACCCAGTCTTTAAACAGGAACGCAGGAGATGGTTGCTTGTTATGTGACCAAGGCGAAGGCAGAGATCAAGTGAGCTGGACGACTAACCACTTAAAGACCAGCCTCGTTTTGAGATTTTGGTGTTTACATGTCTAAAACAGTTTTTTTGGCTAAAAAATTTCTTAGAACCCCCAAACATTATATATTGTTTTTTTTTCTAACATCCTAGAGAATAAAATGGCAATCATTGCAATACTTTATTTTCACACCGTATTTGTGCAGGGGTCTTACAAGCGCACTTTTTTTGAAAAAAATTCACTTTTTTTAATACAAAAATAAGACAACAGTAAAGTTAGCCCAGTTTTTTTATATTGTGAAAGATAATGTTACGCCGAGTAAATTGATACCCAACATGTCACGCTTCAAAATTGCGCCGGCTCGTGGAATGGCGTCAAACTTATACCCTCAATCTCCAAAGGCGACATTAAAAACATTCTACAGGTTGCATGTTTTGAGTTACAGAGAAGGTCTATGGCTAGAATTATTGCTCTCACTCTACTGATCGCGGTGATACCTCACATGTGTGGTTTGAACACCGTTTTCATATGCAGGCGATACTCACGTATGAGTTCGCTTCTGCGAGCGAGCTCGTCGGGACGGGTCATTTTAAAAAAATGTTATTTTTACCTGAAGATCCTGCACGTAACACACTGCTGCACTGTATCTACCATCTCTCACTTTACTGTATCCATCCTACTGTAGCTCCTATCTCCATCACATGTTGGGAGATGTTCTGTAGCCCATATAGGACAGATGGGAATTCTGGCACAATGGATTTCTGACAGGATTAATGGAAAATCTACTTAGTCTTAAAAAAATACTAAAGCAGCAACTACTAAGGTTTGATAACAGTGGTGGCTGGTGAATTTTTTTTTTCGGGGGGGGCGCAAACCCCTCCATCTGCTTACCTGAAAATGGAGCCTCCACTATCATGGCTCCCCTGATACCTGGCGGCTTCCATGTTCCAAATATTCAGCCTCTTGACTGGCCGGGAAAAAGGAAGTGACGCGTGACAGATTTTGATTCGCTAAAGTCAAAAGTGGGCGGGTTTGGGGAGCATTGCGCCCTGAGCACAATGTTAAACAAGCCAATTAGGGCCTCAGGCTCCAATCAAATACTTGGTTAAACATTAACGGACCTAATAGACTTCTATTAGTCTGGCGCCCCACAGTGTACTGCACACACATAGAATGATACATTTTAAAAAAATCATAATATGACTAACATTTTTTAACTTTAAGATGTTAAAAAATGTTAGTCATATTATCATTTATTTAAAAATAAATCATTCTATAAATCGCATTCCTATTGGTCACATTTGGGGGGGTGGCCCTTATGGACCAGCCTTCACTGTTTAGTAAACTTCTATATTATAAATTATCGTTCTTGAGGTAAGATCTACTTTAAACACAATTAACATTTCTAGATGATCTCTTTGTCAGGAACCATGAATCAGACCGAGACAGAAGGACAGTTAAATCACACTTGTTTAACCACTTGCCGACCACCGCACGACGATGTACGTCCAAACTTTGGCGGCGGATATCTTTGTTATGGCAGCAGCTAGCTGCCATAACCCCGGTATCCCCGTATTCGTGCGGCGGCCGGCTTTCAGATAAAAGTGGTCCCTGCTCCGGATTCGCCGCGAGATCACTTTTATCGGTGGCGGAAGAGAGGCCCCCCCCTCCCGCCGCGATCCGGTGCCCTCCGCCGTTTACCGGAGCTGTAGGTAGCGGCGGAGGCGATCGCGTCCTTCCCTGTGGTGTGTCTGGAGACGAGTGAGGCTAAGATGGCACCCACTCGTCTCCATGACACTGCTGGGCGGAAGCGACGTCAAAACGTCACTTCCGTCCACGCCTCTTAAAGGCACATTTTTTCAAATGTCATTTTTTTAAATGACTTTTTTTTTTTTTTTTTATTGCATTTTAGTGTAAATATGAGATCTGAGGTCTTTTTGACCCCAGATCTCATATTTAAGAGGTCCTGCCATGCTTTTTTCTATTACAAGGGATGTTTACATTCCTTGTAATAGGAATAAAAGTGACACAATTTTTTTTAAAAAAACAGTGTAAAAATAAATAAAATATTGTAAAATAAATAAAAAATTTTAAACCCCCCCCGTCCCGACAAGCTTGCGCGCAGAAGCGAACGCATATGCGAGTAGCGCCCGCATATGAAAACGGTGGTAAAACCACACATGTGAGGTATCGCAGCGACCGGTAGAGCGAGAGCAATAATTCTAGCCCTGGACCTCCTCTGTACCGCAAAATATGCAACCTGTAGAATTTTTTAAACGTCGCCTATGGAGATTTTTGAGGGTAAAAGTTTGACGCCATTCCACGAGCGGGCGCAATTTTCAAGCGTGACATGTTGGGTATCAATTTACTTGGCGTAACATTATATTTCACAATATAAAAAAAATTGGGCTAACTTTACTGTTGTCTTATTTTTTTATTCAAAAAAGTGCATTTTTTCCAAAAAAAGTGCGCTTTTAAGACCGCTGCGCAAATAGGGTGCAAAAAAAAGTATTGCAACGACCACCATTTTATTCTCTAGGGTGTTAGAAGAAAAACCATATATAATGTTTGGGGGTTCTAAGTAATTTTCTAGCAAAAAAAACTGTTTTAAACATGTAAACATCTAAAATCCAAAACGAGGCTGGTCCTTAAGTGGTTAATAATAGAAGTAAATAGAACAAACGTAGTCAAAACATGCCAAGTTTCGGTATCCGGAGCAGATAGTCAGACAAGCCAGAAAGTCAGGAAGCCAGGAATCAGCGTAGTGGAGCAGCAAGCAGGATCTAGAGCCAGAAGGAACGTCACCCAAGCAGGTCTTTAACAGGAACGCAGGAGAAAGTTTCTGTGATGTTGACCAGGCGAAGGCAGAGATCATCTGGGCTGGACGGCTTAAGTAAGCAGGACTGACGAGCAGGAAATCATCAACAGGTGAGTAACTGTAGAGAGATAGGAGCTGGCAATTAACCGGCAGCTGAGTGGCCAGCTCAGAAGGAAGGGCTGAGCCCAGCCCTGACACTCTTTAAAATAACAAATCCTCACTTTTTATGTTCATGTCCACTTTAAAGTGATTCTAAAGTCAAATTGTTTATTTTTTATCTTAAGGCCCTGTTTACATTACACAATTTGGAATCACATACAGAATCGACATGATTCTGCCCATGATTCCAAATCACAGCAAAAGCGTATGACGCATGTTTGGGTGCCATTATTCTTAATGGCACCCAAACGCAGTGCAGCCATGACACAATTGTTGCACGACAGAACTGCGCAGCAATCACAGCAAAATGTGCATATAAAAATCGTGCTAAGCTTGTTGCCCCAAAAGGAGCACAAGCTTATTTTGAATGACAAATGCACATAGGGCAGCCCATTGAAATGAATGAGCTGCCCTATGTGCAACACGTGGAATCGCGTGAAAATTGCGCAAAAAGAATCATAAGCAGAAGTGCTTGTTCCCACTATAAGAAATGTGAATGGAGCCTTATGCGTTCCTTGCATTAAGGTAAAAAACAGCTCATTAACTAATTCCCCCCCCCCCCAAAAAAAAATTTTTTTACCTGACATCTCCACAGATCCAGCGCTGTCCCGTCTGCAGCAGCCCTGCTCCTTCTTCCTAGTCTCACAGAAGAGTCAAAGGCTCCTGCTGTTGTCAGTCAAACTCCTGTGAGAAGGGATCAGGGGCATGGGCGACTTACGCTATGTGTGTCTATGGGAGCTCCTTTAGCACACAGCTTGCTGAGAGGTCACTTGGGGGAGAGGAGGAGTAGACAGTGCCAGCGGGGAACTCCAGAAGAGGAGGTAAGGGACCATTCTGTGCAATCATTGCACAGAGCTGGTAAGAATAAAACATTTTTTATCCTAATTAAAAAACAAAAAAAACCTTAATGCTGCGTATACACGATCGGAATTTCGGCCCGCAAAAGACCGATGAGATTTTTTCGTAGGAAAATGCGACCGTGTGTATGCTCCATCAGACTTTTGCTGGCTGAATTCCAGCCAGCAAAAGATTGAGAGCATGTTTTTAATTTTTCGGTTGGGAAAAGTTCCTATCCAAAAATGCGATCGTCTGTGGCAATTCCGGCGCGCAAATTTCCTACGCATGCTTGGAAACAATTCGACGCATGCTCTGAAGCATTGAACTTCATTTTCTCGGCTCGTCGTAGTGTTGTATGTCACCGCGTTCTTGAAGGTCGTCATATCTTTTTCCGACGAGAAGTCCGATCATGTGTACGCGGCATTACAATCACTTTAACTTTTCTGTCCTTCATTTTCTTTATTCCTTCTTTCCGCACTTCAGGTTAAACCCTATGCTACTTTCCTCCAATGTGCTGAGACTTTTCTCTCCTCCGGTGACACTCTAGATCAACCCCCTTTACTTGTGCACTGATCCCTTCTTATTTTTATACCCCAGTGCTCCAACCATGGAGCCAGACATAGCTGTTCTTAAGGCCTGTTTTGGCCCTTGCTTAGGTTCACAGCCACACACCATAGGAACCAAATACTTTTAAAAGTTTGGAGTATCAAAAGAGAGTAAACATGAAATAAATAATGGCGCATCATGGTATTTATTCACAACAAGCCAGCTCCTAATAAAAACATGTTGCAGGTAAGTAAATAGGCAACTGAATGGTACAATTTTTTAATGATTATTATTAATAATTATATTTTCCATTTAAATACTAATGAAATTAAAGGTGTTGTAAAACCCTCAAGGTTTTTCAACTTAATGCATTCTATGTGTTAAGGTGAAAAACCTTCTGCTCTGCAGCTGCCCCCCTTTTTGTTACCTGAACCCGATCGTTCCATCGACGAGCACGAGCCCAGCAGCTCCAGCCGCTGTCTCGGGTCCTCATTTGATAGATTGATAGCAGCAGGAGCCATTGGCTTCTGCTGCTGTCAATCAAATCCAGTGACATGGGAGTCGGGGGTGGGGCCGAGTCCTGCAGTCTGTGTCAATGGACGCAGCAGCAGGACTCAGGACCGCACCCGCACGGGTGCCCCCAGGAAAAGCGGCTTTCCATGGGGGGGACCCGATGAGGAGCCAGGAACGCTGCCGGGACACCCCAGAAAAGGAGGATCGGGGCCACTCTCTGCAAAACCCTTGCACAGATCAAGTAAGTATAACATGTTTGTTATTTTTCAAAAAAAAAAAAAAACTTTTACAATTACCTTAAGTGAAAACTGAGATTTCTGTTGTAGCATAGCTGCAATGTTTCCTGGATGGCATTTAAGTTCACTCTGTGATTTTACTTGTCACATGGAGTTGCTTTGTGAAGGCAATGTTGCATATGTACTTGTTAAAGCTGGACTCTGGGATAGGAAGTCATGTGTATTTCTTCCTAAATCTTGATGTACTTTGTGTATTTCCTTCAGATCTGTGCAGTAATCCAGTGTAAAACTGTGCAAGAAATTTCTGCAATAAAGACTGGTCCCTGCTGCTCTCTCTCTCCTTGTGCAGGGTCTTGTCTCCGCCCCCCTCCTGTAATTTTCTGTAGGCAGATTGTAGTGGGTGGGACTTGCCAACCCCCTTTAACAGCTCTGTTCTCTGCACAAGCTATGTACAGCACAGTGGTGTCACTGCTACATTTACAAGGTAATAATTAGGTTTGCAAATGCACACAAAGTTGGTTTATATCCTTTGCGGCTATTCAGGAATATATTTAAATGAAGGTTTTTGTGTCCAGAGCTTTAAAGATTGTTGCATTATAGCATTGCAATATTTTCTCCTATTCTAGCAACAAATATTAATGATGCCTTGATGCAAGCGGTTCATCTCTTGAATAGAGCACATGAACTAAAACAGGTTCCAGAGAGGAGTGTGTCCTTAATAGTATTGCTCACGGACGGTCAAGCTAATGTTGGTAAGTTGATTCTAAATAGATTTGCTTGATTAACTCCCTATTTTTTTTTTTTTTTTTGCTTCTATAGTTTCTGGGCAATAAAAAGACGGGTACATACACTCCAACCTGAATCAATACAAATACAGTAGATACAAAACACTCCACCCCAGTCATGTCTTTGTCTTTCTGATTACACACACCAAAGTTTAGTAAATTATCTATTTTAAGTGGCTGCTTAAAGCAACCCTTTTGCTAAACTAAAAGCTTGCACTGCCAAAAACAGCCCCAGTGAAGCAAAGTTTTCATTTATAGTTTTTGCAGAAACCCACACTACTAGAAGTGGCTCCTCCCAATGATATCCACGTCACCACTGTGTTTTGCATGTGTGTTAACGCACCACACAGCACCGAAAATATGTGAATGGGGTCTAAGAAGAGTGTGTTGTAATGCATGAACAGATGCTACAATGCTGTCCTCTAATGTCTTACAACTGAACTAGAAATATTTCCCCTTTAAGGTGAATCAGATCCAACAAGAATTCAGGAAAATGTGAAAAGAGCAATCCAAGGAAGATACACCCTGTACTGTCTTGGCTTTGGCTATAGTGTTGATTATCCTTTTCTGGAAAAGCTGGCACTAGAAAATTCTGGTGTTGCTGTTCGTATATATGAGGACTCTGATGCAACTTTGCAAATGCAGGTAAATGTTTGTCTTAAGAGGGGTATCCTAATTCCTGTGAAATAGTTGCTATTGAATTATAGCAGGTCATTGAATTATAGCAGGTCATTCAAAACAAGTTTCATTAATATCCTCCATTATAGTTTAAAGAGACAAGTATGCTTTTTCCCAGTCTGTGCATATGGAGGGTTCTTGTATAACATTGAACTTTTAGGACATATGAGCCACCTTCATCTCACCTGCCCTTCACTATTTGCTTCCTACTACTTGCTTAACAACAGCAATCCCAGTAGTAGCATTGTTCTCCCACACCCCACTTTGCCATTGCTCTTTCCCCCATGGGTCTGCTCTGCCTCACCTCCTCCACACTACTCTCCAAAACATGGCTGTAGTCAACACCACTCAGGTTAACCTGGTCTTTATTACACATATTTTACCGGCGCCATTGGTCATACATGTATTGGATGCAGTGTCAAACCCCGGCCACCTTCACCAACTTGTGACAAATGCCTGTTCAAACTCACACCACACTGTCACTGCTAAACGACAATGAGACACTCTCACCCCCACCCTAAGCAAAGATTTTCAGGCTTGCGGGACCACAATCAAGTGCCAGCTGACTGAGAGTGATTGTTGCTGGGTTTGGTTAACTAAGCAATTAACCCTCTCATTCCCCAAATCAATCATGCCACCAGATATTTTTATTCATAGAATATCAAATGTTCACAATGTTAGTGATAGCAATTGTGACTTTACATAAATGTCTGTAAGCCACACTGTCATCACAGATAGGTATATCCAGTGATTCACCATTATAGTAGCGGTCTTCAAAGAGATAGGGATTCTTTAAGTTCTGCATTAGTGCGTCAGAGATAATTTTACTTTAAAAAATGTGTTTTTTAAGTAAGCAGGTAAACTGGTGCAAACAAAAATATTTACAGGAAAAGGGTATTACAAATGAAAAAGAGACAATGCAACAAAAAAACAAAACGGGTGTAAAAGTGAAAATATTTAACAAAGTACTGTATTTATTGGCGTATAACACTCACTTTTTCACCATGAAAATCGGGTGCAAATAGCGTGTGATAGCGTGCGCGTGTTATATGCCAATACAATTTCAGCTGCCTCGGAGGCAACGGGGGGGGTGGGGGGGGGGGACGACGAGTGCCTTAAGATTGCATACAGTGAGAATCTCCTGTTTACTTGGCGGCCTCTGTAATAGGAAGTCAATAGATGGCAATGGCGAGGCTGCTGCATTGATGGCAATGGTGAGGCTGCATTGATGTGGACTAATAAGGCTGCATTGATGGCACTTGTGAGGCTGCAGGTGGGCATTGATCCGGCTGCATTGATGGCAATGGTGAGGCTGCAGATGGGCACTGACCCTTATTTTGCTTCAAAGTTCCTTATTTAAAATTTAAGTTTTTTTCCTGAAACTTCCCTCTTAAAATGAATGTGTGTGTTATACGCCTGTGCGTGTTATATGCCGATAAATACGGGTATGTTCAAAGAGTTTGTCAAAGTCCAATCAATAAGCAAGATGGATCAAGGGTGCTCATAGATCTTGGCCGATGTTCCTTGTTTTTGATGTAAAAAGAGAGCTCCATACTGCTGATTAGAGATGGGCCGAACACCCCCTGGTTCGGTTTGTGCCAGAACTCTCCAAAATCGCAAAAGCTAGGACCTGAACCCCATTGAAGTCTATGGGACCTGAACTTCAAAAAATCAAAAGTCCCCATTTTGAAGGCTTATATGCAAGTTATTGGCCATAAAAAAAGGGTATGGGGGCCTGGCTACTGCCCTGGGGGACATGTACCAATGCAAAAAAAAGTTTAAAAAAGAGTTTTTAAAGTAGCAGTAATTTTAATGATGCTTAAAGTGAAACAATAAAAATTAAAAATTCCTTTATAGTGTCTGGGGGTCCCCTTAGTCTGCCTGTAAAGTGGCACATCTGTACCATGTATAGAACCTGCTGCAGCAAAACCGACATTTATAAAGAAAAAAAATGACATTTAAATTGATTTTACCTGCAAGCCTTCTTTATTTAGTAAACAACGGCTTGGGGAGCCAGTCTGTATGATGAGGCCACAATTTAGTGCCATCAGAACAAGATTAGAGATTTTTTGGATAAATTCTGGTATCTCTTTGGCAGATTTTGGATGGAAATTACAAAGTTTTGCACCACAGTGAGCAAGCCTTATGTGAAAAAGCCAAATTATAGTATACTCATTCCAAAAATAGCATTTTTTTTTTTTAAGATAAAGTCTGATGTCTCTTTCGAAGACTTTAGATAGAAATAACAGGTGCGGAAAAAATGGGCTTTGGCTGTTCGTGGTGCCTTCACACCGTAACCCTATAGAGGTACTCTTGATGAAAGCAAGAATTGCCCTTGCTGTAAAAAATTTAAATTTGACGCCCCGGTCAAACAGTTGCAGAAAAATTGGTCTTTGGGTGTTGGTGGTGCCTTCACCCCGTAATCAAGAATCAATTCTTCATTCAATCAATTGAATCAAGAGTACCTCATCTTTGGGTGTTGGCGGTGCCTTCACCATGTAACCTTCTAGAGGTACTCTTGATTCCATTGATTGAATGAGGAATTGATTCTTGATTACGGGGTGAAGGCACCACCAACACCCAAAGATCAATTTTTCCTGCAACTGTGTGACAGGGGCGTCAAATTTAATTTTTTTACAGCAAGGCCAATTCTTTCTTTCATCAAGATTACCTCTAGAAGGTTACGGCAGGGTGAAGGCACTTAATTAAAGCAAGAAATGCTCTTGCTGTAAAAAGCTGAAATTTGACAACCCAGTCAAACAGTTGTGGCAAAATTGGTAACATGACTGCCAATTTGTTGTTTATCAGTGTTCTCCCTGCTCTGTAGGCTCATTTACTTCCTTACTCTACCTCAGAACCAACATCAGAATCAAATAATGTCAGTGCATCCTCAAGAAGCAAATGGCTGATGCTATGTTCAAATAATTCAGACTCCTCATGCATAATGCTGGAGCTATGACAGAAGAAGCTGTGGACATGGAGGCAGAATAAGCGTGGTGGACTGCACACTTGTGTCAGCTTGGGTCATAGAGGATGAGGATGGTTTAGTAAGAGACGAATGTGCCCTGCCTGAGGACAGACCATGTCTACCTTTGCCTGTGGACACTGACGCTGCTGACCCCCTCATAGTACCATGGGAATGTCTGCCTCTCCTTCTTGGCCTCCCAGACATGATAGGGGGGCTTATTACCCAAATTTAATATAAAGTGGGAAATGTGTGATTGGATGTACTTTATTAAATAAAAAAATGGTGTTTGGTGCAGTTTAAATTGAGGACTGCTGCTGAGAGAAATGTAAAAATTATTTTAAAAATGTAAAAAAAGGGGAACACCAGCGTCACAGTCAGAAAAACTGTGGCTGCCAATTGTAAAAAAAAGGGGGCAGGCAGGGGACAAGAAAAAGACGGAAAAAACAAAACAAAAGAAAAAAACACACTGCAACTAAAAAAAAAAAGGGGGGGGTATACAGCACTGTATACAACATTAAATGTTATGTAATGCTGTGTTGAACACAGCAATACACTACCACACTACACTATACTCACACTGTACTAACACTACACTAATACTCTACACTCCGAATAAGTGAACACACTAACTCGCTAGTAGCAAACTGAACCCTGTGCTATCTATCTCAACTACAACCACACACTGTAAAAGCTTTCCAAGGGAAGGAACCTTTTATATTGTGGGGAAGAACTATGAGCCGTGACTTTTTGTCCAATCAGGGCTCTGACAGTGCTCTGTGCCCTAATTGGCAAAGTCTTGCACGGCTTCATCCAAATAGGGCCCTAGAACACCCTGTGAAGCGTGCAGTGCATTGTGGGGCGCTCAGCGGGTGAACATCCCACCAAGTGCCCCACAAATTCTGGTGTTCGCCAGATGTTCGGGCGATGTTCGGGCCGAATTTTTGCCTGTGCCAAACCGTTCGCCCAACACTACTGCTGATGCAGCCCTTCCTTTCTTGTCTATGAGGGTGTTGACAGAAATTATCTGACCCATCAAGAGGTCTGAGGAGTGGCCAATGGGGATGTCACAGGGTTTTGACCATGCAGCTGCCCTCCCACAGATTCAATATCTTGAAATACCTGCAGGTTACAGTCTGGTACCTTGTATATTATTGTCCAGCATTAAATTACCTTTTGAATTAATACAGATTTTGATATGATGGGAATTTGGTTGCTCATTGACCTAGGAGAGGTGATGGGCCTAATCTGCTCTGACACTTCCTAGGATAGTGGTGTTTGTAATGAAAATGCTGCTAATTAACTAATACTGGTAAATATGTCCTTTCTCTGGCTGTACTTTTATTATCTCAGGAGTTATAAAATACACTGAAGTTTTGGTTCTACCAGGAAAAATAGACAGCAAAGTGTGCTTTTTCCACCTACTTCAGCTAAGCTTTTTACAATGGGTGATAAACCTGATACTATTAGGAAGAGGGATGCCTGTTACATTTCTAGAAACTGGACTGAGACGTGTATTGGGTCAAAATGATCAAAATACTGATAAGGGTATTTGGAATACAGATAAATGTTTGTTGTTTGTGTAGCACCTGCTGGTGTGCTAGAATATATTTTTTGTTAGAGCAGGTAAATTTTTTGGCTTGGCTGACAGCCAAGCCTGTGTTTTTCTGGGTCAGGGTTTGAGTGGCTCAGGGAGGGCTGGATGACTCACAGGCAGCACCTCCGAGACCTCCCTTTAGTTCTGAGACCTGCTGGAAACTTCCAGAAGAATGGGCTTGAAGGAAAGGAGGAGCTGCCTGGCATATTCTGAGAGCCCTGACCAATCCAGGGGGCAGGCCCCCTCAGATACTCAGGGGCAGCCCAGCTGGGGCAGTGGAGTTCAGGTGGAAGCTGCAGATGAAGTGTTGGGCTGTCAGTGGCCCTTGAGGATAGCCCCCTAGTCTGGGGCGTGTCTTTGGGTCTGGGAACTTGGGTGCAGAAGGGACCTTCTTCACGACACACAGGGGTGTCCTGACCGGAGGCATGGGAGCAGGAGGAGGACAGCAGGAGAACACTGCCAGGCAAATTTTCAGGGAGGAGGACAGCCAGGTGGGCTGGTGAGTGATACAGTCAGAGAGGGCTGGGAAAGAGTAGTCAGGGATGGATGCAGAGTCAGTCTGGGAGGACTGTGGAGTCTTAGCCAGGAGGTCTAGAGAAAGGGGCAGCTGCACCCAGGTGGACTGGCAGTGCCTGAAGAGGTCTTGCTGGGACCAGTAGCCACAGGAAGAGGACAGCTCGGCACTGGGACTTTGCGGCACAAATAAGGAGCCCACGGTTCCTGCCTGTAAAGGGCATTTGCTACTTATCTGACTGAGCCTTTGTCAGATCATCCAAACAGCGCCAGCTGGTCCTGGGAGTTGTGATTCTGCAATCAACCTGTGTGCAGGAGGAAGAGGTGAAGTGTATATATGGACTGTATATAGTTGTGTCCCTGAAGAGTTATGCTGGTTTGATCCAGTAGGCATCCCATAATACCCTATCCAAGTTTATTCCCTTCAAAAAAACATAAAAACAAAGCACTGGACTGTTCTTCTGACTCAAGTGTGCTGTAAAGATGCAGTCTAGTGTGCCTGGCTGTGCAGGGTGGGGGATCCCTTTTTGCTTGTGGCTCCTTAGGGGTGCTCTACAGTGTCAGATGCATTCCTTGGAGGATGCAAATGGGATCACTGCTACTATGCAGCTTCTTCTGAACATAGCTGTACCCCACAATATTGCCTTCCAACAGCCCTGTGCTACACGTGCTCTCAGCTCTGCACCTAGCACACATCTGTAATGAACTCCACCCCCCCCCCCCTTGTTGTCTACATCGCTCCCCAATACATTTCTCTTCAACACAACCGGACCCTCTCATATCACTGCACCACAACTTTGGCCTCCAACATCCCTGTACTTCACATACTTCCACCCCATACACTTGTGCTCTGCAATACTGACCTCTCATAGCCCTGTGCTCTAACCTACGTAGCACAGTACCCTGTACACCTTTGGCCTACAACACTCATTTCTCCAAATCACTTCCCAACAAAGCCTTGTGCTACACATCACTTCACACCACAGCCCTGTGCTCCACAACTCTCACCAACACAGCCCTTCATTTCATATGAGCCCCCATGTAACATTTTAGGAAAATTAACTACTGTGTATGGCTAAAAGTAACTAGACACCCCTTAATCTATTGGGCACAGGTAGCTAGTAAGCATACAGTCATGCCATTTTTTTTACCCTACAAATTTAGGTAATTAAATGTGTCAGTGATCAGTGAATGGCAAAAATGCACCATCATTGGATAACACTGACAATGAATCAGTTTGTCAAAGCCGTTCCCCGTGCCCTGGCAATACGGTGACACTTGAGATCCAGACTCTGTTAAGCAAGTTAAGAGTCTGAGCCAAAAATCCAGCTGCAATGGCGCCGTCTGCACCCGAGCTGATGGAGGCTTCGGGGGGCCGACTTCACAGGATCCCTGGACAGTTAAATCTCCTTATATTAAAAGTCAGCAGCTACAGCATTTGTAGCTGCTGACTTTTCTTTTTTCCTTTTTTTTTTTCTTTTGAGGCTGGAACTCTGCTTTGACAGCTCCTAACAATGGAAAGCAGACTTTATGTCCAACTGGAAATATAACTGGTATATTTTTAGTTTATATTTGAAGACAAGACTGTGAAAATGTCAATGGAATTTTCAAGGGTAATACCACTTTCATAGGAAAAATAGCAAATAAAAAAATAATATAGCATATACAATTGCGTGTAGCCATATTGTTGTGTGTAGCCATATTGGAATTGAATGTTAACATAAGTTACCTTTTCTTCAATCTGCAGTGCTGTCATTTTCTGTAAAATTCAATGCTATATGGCAACCAGGAAGCCTTCTTGCTTGTGTGATTGAATCATTGATTTTCCTAGAAGTCTTTACTAGGATACAAATAAAAATGTAGGCATCCTCTGCAATTGAAATTATATTTTTGGTGAGATACTTCCTGAGAGTTAATTACTTCTAAAGGGATGCAGACCCTGCAACGTTCCTCATTAGAACTCTGAAAGTGCATAATCTGATTATTATTGAAAAAGTCACTCACATTAAGATTCATGTAATCATAAAAGGGCTCTTTCTTCAAAGCAGAAACGGGCAGGAATCTGCAACAAAGTTTGTTAAAATCTTTGCAATGTACATTGTTCACCCAGGGTGGCTTGTTTTTTTTTCTCAACAAAAATGGAGTTACTCTAAAGTTTGTGCAAATTAATTCTGTTTATATTTATTCCAGGGATTCTATAATGAAATAGCAAATCCAACACTGGTGGACATTAAAATGCAATATCCTGAGAATATCACATCTAACGTCACTCAGAACACCTTCAAACACTACTTTGATGGCAGTGAAATAGTTGTTGCTGGACATATAACTGATGACAGCTTGGACTCATTTATTGCAAATGTGGAGGCCGAAGGAGTAAGTATTTCAGACCTAAAACAAATTGATTCCATATGAAATAAACAATTAATATGTATACTGTATGCAGGCTACATTTTAAACATTGTATGTTTTCAGGTTAAATATTTCCACAGTACGTCTTTGGGTAGATTCACAGCTTTGACTTGTGTAGCATCCTAGCAAACTGTATGCACTGCAGTGTGTGTATGTGTGTGTGTGTTTGTGTGTTTTTGTTTGTGTTTTTTGATTGAGTGGGGAAGAGATAAAATCTGTCAGTTTTTTTTTATTTTTATTTTTCTGTTAAGATTTCCCCTTTTTTCCTTCCCTGCAAAGCCCATATAAGAAATCGGAAGTACAGTTGTCAATGGAACTAGAAGGCACAGAAAGCAATAAAAACATTGTCAGAAAAGTTTACCCTTCCTTAAACACCTCATTGCCACAGTGTAGCTGAAAAACGGCTACCACGGCTCTCTAGTTTTGGGAGGGCATCCATGGACGTCCTCCCAGAATCATGCTACCTGTGTGCTTCCTTGGACACAGCTGATAACAGATTGCAGTGAAGGGCCAATCACAGCAGCCCTTTACTATGTGATCAGCTGTGTCTAGTCACAGCTGATCACATGTAAACAGACTTGCCGGTTATCGGCAGTCCTTTCCTCACACACTGTGTGTCTGTTTGAGGAAATACATTGGAGACGGAAAGTATTCAGACATCCTTAAAATTTTCACTCTTTGTTAAATTGCAGCCATTTGCTAAAATCATTTAAGTTCATTTTTTTCCTCATTATTGTACACACAGCACCCCATATTGACAGAAAAACACAGAATTGTTGACATTTTTTGCAGATTTGTTAAAAAAGAAAAACTGAAATATCACATGGTCCTAAGTATTCAGAACCTTTGCTCAGTATTTAGTAGAAGCACCCTTTCGATCTAATACAGCCATGAGTCTTTTTGGGAAAGATGCAACAAGTTTTTCACACCTGGATTTGGGGATCCTCTGCCATTCCTCCTTGCAGATCCTCTCCAGTTCTGTCAGGTTGGATGGTAAACGTTGGTGGACAGCCATTTTTAGGTCTCTCCAGAGATGCTCAATTGGGTTTAAGTCAGGGCTCTGGCTGGGCCATTCAAGAACAGTCATGGAGTTGTTGTGAAGCCACTCCTTTGTTATTTTAGCTGTGTGCTTAGGGTCATTGTCTTGTTGGAAGGTAAACCTTCGGCCCAGTCTGAGGTCCTGAGCACTCTGGAGAAGGTTTTCATCCAGGATATCCTTGTACTTGGCCGCATTCATCTTTCCCTCAATTGCAACCAGTCGTCCTGTCCCTGCAGCTGAAAAACACCCCCACAGCTTGATGCTACCACCACCATGCTTCACTGTTGGGACTGTATTGGACAGGTGATGAGCAGTGCCTGGTTTTCTCCACACATACCGCTTAGAATTAACGCCAAAAAGTTCTATCTTGGTCTCATCAGACCAGAGAATCTTATTTCTCACCATCTTGGAGTCCTTCAGGTGTTTTTTTAGCAAACTCCATGCAGGTCTTGCACTGAGGAGAGGCTTCCGTCGGGCCACTCTGCCATAAAAGCCCGACTGGTGGAGGGCTGCAGTGATGGTTGACTTTCTACAACTTTCTCCCATCTCCCGACTGCATCTCTGGAGCTCAGCCACAGTGATCTTTGGGTTCTTCTTTACCTCTCTCATCATTGCTCTTCTCCCCCGATAGCTCAGTTTGGCTGGACGGCCAGCTCTAGGAAGGGTTCTGGTTGTCCCAAGCGTCTTCCCTTTAAGGATTATGGAGGCCACTGTGCTCTTAGGAACCTTAAGTGCAGCAGAAATTTTTTTGTAACCTTGGCCAGAGGTGCCTTGCCACAATTCTGTCTCTGAGCTCTTGAGGCAGTTCCTTTGAACTCATGATTCTCATTTGGTCTGACATGCACTATGAGCTGTAAGGTCTTATATAGACAGGTGTATGGCTTTCCTAATCAAGTCCAATCAGTATAATCAAACACAGCTGGACTCAAATGAAGGTGTAGAACCATCTCAAGGATGATCAGAAGAAATGAACAGCATCTGAGTTAAATATATGAGTGTCACAGCAAAGGGTCTGAATACTTAGGAAAATGTGATATTTCACTTTTTCTTTTTTAATAAATCTGCAAAATGTCAAAAATTCTGTGTTTTTCTGTCAATATGGGGTGCTGTGTGTACATTAATGAGGACAAAAAATGAACTTAAATAATTTTAGCAAATGGCTGCAATATAACAAAGAGTGAAAAATTTAAGGGGGTCTGAATACTTTCCGTCCCCACTGTAAGTACTGATAACCAGCAAGGCTGTCAGCATACTGATCATCGGTGTCCTGATTATAAGTGCAGTGCCAATCAGTGCAGCTTATCAGTGGCAATCAGTTCTGCCTACCAGTGCCCATCAGTGCAGCCCCATCTGTGCCCATCAGTGCAGCCTCATCTGTGTTATAAAATATATAATAGGGTAAATGTAAAATTAAAACTTATTATAGCAGGCAGCAAGCAGACTCTTCTTTATGAACGAGAAGCAAGCTTTAAAGGCATAGTTCTTCTTATATCTTACCTGCATAGGCAGGTTTTTGGTAGTCTGTAGATAAAAACAAACTATGCAGCATTGACCAAAGTTAAATCATACCCTTGCTATAGGTGAAGCCCATTTACGTACCTCCTAAAACTTGACTAAAAAACTCCCAGAGGTGGCATCATCCCGTCCTTCCTTGTTGCTAAGACGTCGCTAAGGCACTCCCAGCTGTTATTGTTCAACCCCACTATGGGGAGTGAGCTCTCAAATGCTGAGCCCAGAGTTATTACAATGGGGAAGAAAAGCACATGTATGGGGATTTGAATCAGAGAAAGAGCTTGCTCCTGTGGCGGTAGAAGTGAACAAAAACACCTGTTAGCAACGTCCTAGCATCAAGGCAGGACTGGATGATGCCATCTCTGGGATTTTTTCAGTCAGACTTTAGAAGGTATTTAGAGAATGGCCTACACATAGCACAAACATTATTGCTCAAAGCTGCAGTTTGTTTTTATTTACAGACACCCCTTACTTGCACAGGCAGCTTTTTGTTAAAAGTTAACTATGCTTTTAGAGCCTAACATCAATGTCATGTATTCATATGTCAAATGTCTTTTGAATGAATTAGCCTACATGCTGCAGGAAGTCCAGCTCTCACTATACTTTCTGGCCACTATGGGGTCAATTCACTAAGGTTTACTGCATGTGATAACGCAATCACGTGACTCATTTGCATAAATTATTGCATGCAGTAAATAAAGTCCAATTCATTTTAAGGTAAAACAACGTTAAAAAAGATGTCTGTAAATATCGCAAAAAATTGTGCGGTAAGCCGTTACGATCAATTCATTACGGAACAGGAAGTTAAAATACAATATTTAACACCACTCTTTTGGTGGTGGTAATAAGTGCGGTGTTTCCTTTTGGAGTGAGAGGGAATTTGAGAGAGAGAGAGAGTGAGGGGTTACCAGCATTCACAGCTATGGATGTTTTTTAATGCAAAGTTTTACAATTCAAATTGCTATGAAAGCGTCAGAGGAGGAGGAGGGTTGTGGTGATGACTCTGTGACATTTTGCGGAGAGGACCCTGCTGGACATCTTCACAGAGGGTGAGGCTCTAAGGAACTTCTTGCTGACCAAGGAGCTGATCCTTATGCTCTACATGAGGCTGCGGTTTGTTCTGGAGACCACCACCCAGAGGAGTCATGCGATCACAGGCATGACAAAGTTTCTGGCTGTGCTCCCTTTCCTCTGGAAGGCTTTGTATCAAATGGTGGCTGGGAATGTTGTTCACATGTCTCAGGCATCCTTTTCCCATGTCCTCAGACGAGTGCTGCAAGGATTCCGTGCCATTACAGCCACCTACATATACATGCCATCGTCTCACCAGGAGTAGGATTGGATCAAAGGTGAATTCTACAGCATGGCCTCCATCCACAATGTAATGGACACTATAGATTGCACCCATGTCCCTCTCTTTGCACCCAGCAACAAGGAGCATATTTAAAGGAATGGTAAGGGCTACCATTCCATGAATATCAAGGTGGTGTGTGACAGCCAGATGGTTATCCGGGATGTGGTGACTGGATTCCCCAGGTCAGTCCATGATGTCCATATCCTTCGCCAGTCTCAGCTCTTTTGGAAAGGGACCATTCCATCATGGCTGGCTACTCGGTAAGTAGTGTAAAATCCTCATATATGTTTTCTTGCATGCTTGTTTATTGTTTACATACCTGTAGGATCATTTCATGTCTCTCCTCTGCTACGCTCTTACCTGTGACTCTTTAGTAATGTGCCCCTCTTTCCAAATGACCCAAACTTTTTTTTTACTTTTTCCTCCTATGCTATATATGTGTTTTGGAAAACTTAAATGCAACTTAAAACTTGTTTTTACACTTAGGTGATTCCGGATTCCCATGTTTGCTCTGGCTGTTCACACCCATTTCGTATTGCACCTCTTGTGCCCAGTTGTGGTAAAATGCAGCCCATTCCAGGACCCGGATTGCCTTTAAGCAGACTTTCAGTGTCCTAAAGACTCAGTTCCAGTGCATTTTGCTGTTTGGAGGGTTCCTGAAATATGGTCCAGAGAAAGTGGGGGACATGTTCCTGGTCTGCTGCGTTCTCCACAACATTGCTCGGCATGCTGGACTGCTGCAGGACATTGATGTGGAGCTCATGGAGGATGAAGTGGACATCTTCGTACCAGAAATGTCACTGAATCCTCATGGCAATGCATGTTGGCAGCAGTTGATCGATCCCTACTTCACCAGGTGAGTTACATTTTAGATGACATGTCTGGTAAAGTGTAATTTTTCGAAGCTAAAAATATACCCTGAGCACCTTTTCATAGGACGCACATGGGCACATGGTTTATGTATTGTTTTTGGTTTGCTGGGGTGTGGTGGTGTGGGGGTGGTGTTTGGTGATGACAATAGTTATTATTAGCACACTGCCTCTACTTTTCTGATGCCAACAACAATTATTAAACAGAACAGATTTAAACAAATAGCAAAGTACACTTATTTAAAAATTAATAGAAGACAATAAAAAGGTCAAGATCATTTTTTAGCCATTTTAACAATTGCAGCAGCATGACATGTAACAAATATACAACCAAAACTAAAATGGATGGTCTGTACAAAACAGTTATGTGTATCATCCTTGAAAGAACAAATTTAAATACAACACATTAAAAAAGGGGCACTCTGTTACCCTTGGACACCCACACAAAGGGGTACTATTCCACTAACAAAAAGGGGTACAATACTACCCACAGAGAGGGGCCTAATTTCACCCACAGAACACCCACATGCAGAGGCGTATCTAGTGAAAATGGCGCCTATGGCAAGCACTGAAACTGCGCCCCTGTCAAAAAAAAAAAAAAAAACAGCTAACAAAACTACAAGTCAAGCTCTTTAATCTTTCTATTAACAAATTATGGATTAGTACTACATAAACTGCCCAATGGATCAGTTCGCCCCTGGTCATTAAACATTCTACATTCAGTGAAAGTTCATGTACTGCAAAGTTTGCACTGCATGAACTTTCACTGAATGTAGAATGTTTAAGGAGCTTGTTGCACAAATCACTTTATTAAACTTTATGATATCTATTTATTTAATCTATATTGAGCACTATTTGATTGTGTGTATATACCAAGCAGAAGCAGCCAATCAAATATAGTGCTCAATATGGATTAAATTAATATGCATAGCCATAAATATCAGAAATAAAAGTGTAATAAAGTGATTTGTGCAACAGCAGGTACTACTTTTAAATAGACTGCAAATGTGACTACAGCAGATGACCAGACTGTGAATGCGACTACAGCAGATGACCAGACTGTGAATGCGACTACAGCTGATGACCAGACTGTGAATGCGACTACAGCTGATGACCAGACTGCGAATACAGGAGATGACCAGAATGGGAATGCGACATACTACAGGAGATGACCAGACTGCGAATGCGACATACTACAGGAGATGACCAGAATTCGAATGCGACATACTACATGAGATGACCAGAGTGCGAATGCGACATACTACAGGAGATGACCAGGTTGCGAATGCGACATACTACAGGAGATGACCAGACTGCGAATGCGACATACTACAGGAGATGACCAGACTGCGAATGCGACATACTACAGGAGATGACCAGACTGCGAATGCGACATACTACAGGAGATGACCAGACTGCGAATGCGACATACTACAGGAGATGACCAGACTGCGAATGCGACATACTACAGGAGATGACCAGACTGCGAATGCGACACACTACAGGAGATGACCAGACTGCGAATGCGACATACTACAGGAGATGACCAGACTGCAAATGCGACATACTACAGGAGATGACCAGACTGCGAATGCGACATACTACAGGAGATGACCAGAATGCGAATGCGACATACTACAGGAGATGACCAGACTGCGAATGCGACATACTACAGGAGATGACCAGACTGCGAATGCGACATACTACAGGAGATGACCAGACTGCGAATGCGACATACTACAGGAGATGACCAGACTGCGAATGCGACATACTACAGGAGATGACCAGACTGCGAATGCGACATACTACAGGAGATGACCAGACTGCGAATGCGACATACTACAGGAGATGACCAGAATGCGAATGCGACATACTACAGGAGATGACCAGACTGCGAATGCGACATACTACAGGAGATGACCAGACTGCGAATGCGACATACTACAGGAGATGACCAGACTGCAAATGCGACATACTACAGGAGATGACCAGACTGCGAATGCGACATACTACAGGAGATGACCAGACTGCGAATGCGACATACTACAGGAGATGACCAGAATGCGAATGCGACATACTACAGGAGATGACCAGACTGCGAATGCGACATACTACAGGAGATGACCAGACTCCGAATGCGACATACTACAGCAGATGACCAGAATGTGAATGCGACATACTACAGGAGATGACCAGACTCCGAATGCGACATACTACAGCAGATGACCAGAATGTGAATGCGACATACTACAGCAGATGACCAGAATGTGAATGCGACATACTAAGGAGATGACCAGAATGCGAATGTGACTACAGCAGATGACCAGACTGCTAATGTGACATACTACAGGAGATGACCAAGTAGCCAGTTTTAAAATGTAAGCTTTCAGCAATGCACAGCTATACAGGGGGATAAAGAACATTGTCAGGGAGGGTTTAGTAACACTGAGTCTATAGGTAGAAAGACCTACCTGACCAGCCGGGCTCACCTCTCAGAGGTCCGGAGGCGGAGCTTTCCGCGGTAGGGGCGGGGCTTACTGTGGTAGGAGGCGGGGTTTACGGCGTTAGGGGGCGGGAATATTCGTGGTCCAGGAGAGGCCATGTCAGTGCTCCGAGCACATACAGAGTACATGGGGCGGGGCAGGGCAGGGTCAGAGCGTCAGTGGAGCTCCCTGCCCCGCCCCTCCCTGCTGACAGAGCCTCCCTGAGCCTAAACCGAGCCTGACAGCCATCTGATAGAACACCAGCGCCGCGATCCTGCAGGCTGGCCGCGGCGCCGGGGGTTATATTAGTCTGGGAGGACAGGTGGGGGTTTTTTTTCATGCAGAGGGTGGCTTTTTGACGCCCCTTCCCCCCATGGCGCCCATGGCACTTGCCATGGCTGCCAGCCCTTAGATACGCCACTGCCCACATGAAGGGGTATCATTCCAGCCATAAAAAGGGGTACAGAATACCCTCAGAGAGGGGCCTAATTCCACCCACAGAGGACCCAGAAAGAGGGGCCTATTCAGACCCACAGAACACCCACAGATGGTGCCTAATTCCACCCACAGAAAAGGGGCTTAATTCCACCTGCAGAACACCCACAGAAAGGGGTACTATTCCAGCCACAAAAAGTGGTACAATACTACCCACAGTGAAGGGCCTAATTCCACCCACAGAGGACCCTGAATGAATGGCCTATTAAAAC
Source organism: Aquarana catesbeiana (assembly GCF_042186555.1). Taxonomy (NCBI): domain Eukaryota; kingdom Metazoa; phylum Chordata; class Amphibia; order Anura; family Ranidae; genus Aquarana; species Aquarana catesbeiana. The sequence goes on along the minus strand of NC_133330.1, from coordinate 86,177,733 downwards.
CCACAGAAAGGGGCCTAATTCTACCAATAGAACACCCACAGGGAGCCTAATTCAACCCACAGAAGACCCACAGAAAGGGGCCTAATTTCACCTACAGAGAGGCTAATTCAACTCACAGAGGACCCACAAAATGGGACCTAATTACACCCACAGATTGCCTAATTCAACCCACATAAAGGGTCCTAATTCCACCTACAGTGAGCTTATTCAACCTACAGAGGATCCAGAAAGAGGGGTCAACAACCCACAGAAGACCCACAGAAAGGGGCCTAATTGCACCCCCCGCAGAACACCCACAGAGAGCTTAATTTAACCCACAGAAGACCAACAGAAACTTGGTTAATTGCACCCACATAGAGCTTAATTCAGCCCACAGAAAGGGGCCTAATTACACCCACAGAGAGCCTAATTTAACCCACAGAAAGGGGCCTCATTCCACCTATAGAGAGCCTAATTCAACCCACAGAGAACCCAGAAAGAGGGATATATAACAACCCACAGAAGACCCACAGAAAGGGGCCTGATTCCACCCACCGAACACCCACAGAGAGCCTAATTCAACCCACAGAAAGGGGCCTAATTACACCCACAGAGAACAGAGTTCCTTGTGGAAAAGACACAGTTTGGATTACCAAGCATCAGGAGACACAAATTTGAGAAGGTAGTTCAAATTTGAATGCCTCCTAGTACAGAATACTGTAAAACAGGTTACATTTTTTTTTTTTTTCGGACAGCAGTGAAGAAACCAGTTCAAAGCACTTTCAACCGCCCTATTAGGCCAAACATTTAGAAAAATACACATTTTTATGAATGTATGGCAGGATGGATTTTGTAAAAGGAGTGAAACGCAGCCTAAAGTGGAAGTCCATGCTAAAACTAAAATCCCTGCATTTATAGACACCCACAATCTAACACTAACCTACAAAATATTTACAAAATTTTTTTTTTTTTTTCGGACAGCAGAGAAGAAACCAGTTCAAGGGGGAGGGGGGAGGGGGGGAATTTATCTTACAGAAAAATTAAACTACATGCAGAAGACAAGTTTAAACATTGATGCGAGGGCCCCTAGTAGTTTACTATAAATTACAGAAATACATTTTTTATCATACAATGTTAAAGGTCTTAATTAATTTTAAAAGAACTCCAGCAGTATTGGGCAGATGTAGTGTTCCTGCAGGAGACCCATTTGGTTCATGAATCATGCATTAAACTTTGTTCTAAAGATTTCCAGACCTGGTTTTATGACGATTCGTCAACCAAGAGGGCTAAGGGGGTGGCCATTGGGTTTGCAAAAATGACAAAATTCTCGTTGGTGGATAGAATGACAGACCCTGATGGTCGCTATCTTTTTTTGAAGGGAAGTATAGGTAATAAGACATTTACTTTGGCAAACGTATATTGTCCTAACAAAAATCCAGTTAGTTTTCTAAAGCAGGTTTTGAGTAAGCTAATGGACTACAAGACAGGAGAGGTTATTCTAGCAGGGGATTTCAACTTCTGTTTGAACCCCTCTCTGGATAGTACGTCCCGGGCGCAGGGGATGAGTAGAGTGTCATTAAATATGATTAGGCATAGACTGCATCGATGTCAAATTATGGATGTGTGGAGGGTACAACACGCTAAAACATGTGACTATACTTTTTTCTCCCCTGTGCACAAGACGTACTCTAGGTTGGACTACATAATGGTAGACCATAGTCTACTTGACCTAGTAGATGAAGCTAAGATAGAAATAACTACACTATCTGATCACTCCCCTGTCTCAATGAGACTGAGGATCCCGGGGATCCAGAGACTACTGTTTACATGGCGATTGAACGAAAACCTTCTAAAAGATGACAAAATAGTAGAAACAGTACAGAAAGAAATAGAACTTTATTTTTCAGTTAATGATACAGGGAAAATACTGGGTTCCACCCTTTGGAAGGCTCATAAAGCCTATATTAGGGGAGTCCTCATATCTATTGGTTCTGGAAGAAAAAAAAGAGAGAATAAGAAAGGATATCCCTCATTGAGGAAATTCATAGATTAGAGCAAGATCATAAAAAGGCTAAGAGCCACCATCAGGATCTCTTCCATCAATTGATAAATAAGAGAGAAGAATTGAAGGATATTTTGGAACAAGAGTCTAGAAGGATATTTAATATCTCAGCCAGAGACAGGTACCTTTAGGGTAATAAGACAAGTAAGCACCTAGCCAGGATGTTGAGAAAGAAGAGAGAAATTAACTTTATTGAAAAAATCCAAAATAAGAAGGGGGAAGTGGTCCAAAAGAGAATCTAAAGAGATAGCGGAAGAATTTAGAAATTACTATAAAGCCTTATACTCAGTAAGACAGAAGGGTCAAGGGGAACAAGAAAATATGGACAAAGTTGAAGAATGTTTAAACACGGCAGGATTGCCGTGCCTGTCCGAGAAAGATAGAGAAGAGGAGGAAATATATTCAGTGTTAAAAGAATCTGCCCCAGGAAATAGCCCTAGCCCTGACGGATTTACAACTTACTATCTTAAGAAAATTCAAGAAAACCTTAGTACCGAGGCTTTGCCAGTATTGGAATGGTCTAGGTCTGAATTATGAAATGGGAGGGGAAGCATTGTCGGCAGCAATAACAGTGGTATTAAAGGAGGGCAAAGATAGGACGCTTTGCTCTAGCTACAGACCAATACCCCTACTAAATGCAGACACTAAACTCTATGCAAAAGTCTTGGCAATGAGACTAAAGGAAAGGATGTCCGCTCTGGTGCATCCAGACCAGGTTGGTTTCATACCAGGAAGGGATGGGCGGGACAACGGAGTGCAGTCGTTGCTCCTCCTCGAATCTATCAACTCAAATGGGTCCCCAGGTCTATTCCTGTCGATGGATGCCAAAAAAGCATTCGACGGGGTAGACTGGGGGTTCATGATGAAAACATTGGAAGTCATGGGGATAGGCCTGAGATTGATCCAATGGATTAAAGTATTATATAACCATCCTCCTGCGAAGGTGAAGGCGAACGGGGTCTTTTCTTCGCAGTTCACAATGGAAAACGGAACTAGACAGGGGTGCCCGTTGTCACCCCTTCTGTTTGTGATAACCTTGGAGCCTCTGCTTGCTTCAATCCAAAACAACTTAGATGTTAGTGGGATTAAGATAGGTGCAGAGGAGCACAAACTCGCGGCGTTTGCTGACAACGTGCTCTTCTTTATCACTAATCCTAGAATTACGATCCCAAACTTGCTGAAGTCGTTGAGAAAATATGGCGATATTTCAAATTTTAAATTTAATCTTAGCAAGTCAGAGGCCTTAAGTATAAATATAACAAAGCTGGAAGAAGCCAATCTCCTCAAAGAATTTAATTTCCCTTGGAGAAAGGACATACAATATCTTGGAGTCAGATTGTCAGACTCTCTGAGAAAAATATATTTAATAAATTACATCCCTTTGTTTGCTGAAATTTAGAAGGAAGTTAAAAAAATATCAATGCGTTCTCTCTCATGGATAGGGCGTATTATTACAGTGAAAATGGTGCTAGCTCTGAAAATTCTATACAAGTTTCAAATGCTGCCAATACAACTCCCAGAATCATATTTGAGAGCTTTAAGAGGTCTGATATTGACATTTATTTGGTGTAATAAAAAAACCACGAATAGCATATTCGGTACTGAGCAGGGGTAAAAAACAGGGCTAACTCCGAAAATTCTATACAAGTTTCAAATGCTGCCAATACAACTCCCAGAATCATATTTGAGAGCTTTAAGATGTCTGATATTGACATTTATTTGGTGTAATAAAAAAACCACGAATAGCATATTCGGTACTGAGCAGGGGTAAAAAACAGGGCTAACTCCGAAAATTCTATACAAGTTTCAAATGCTGCCAATACAACTCCCACAATCATATTTGAGAGCTTTAAGAGGTCTGATATTGAAAGTTATTTGGTGTAATAAAAAAAACGCAAATAGCATATTCGGTACTGAGCAGGGGTAAAAAACAGGGCGGCTTAGCGATTGCGGACTTTAAAAAGTATTTTATTGCAGTGGTCCTTTCTAGGGTGGTGGAATGGGCAAAAGATGGGTTAGTATAGAAAACAGTAATGAGTAATAAACAGTTAAGTCACATAGTATGGAACCCCCCACAATTTAAGGCACTGGGACCAAATACGAACGAGTTAACACGGAGTACACTAATAATATGGGATAGGATTCACAAACAAAATAATTGGGAATACAATTCACCTTTGATTTATTTAAAGGACAACAAGTTTTTTGAGCCAGGGATGAGGTCGGTGGGGGGGAATTGGATTAAAAGGGGAAATGCACAATTGAAAGACATAACTAAGAAAGGTAAAATAAACACTTATCAAGAATTAAAATTAGACACGGAACTAATGACGATTGATACATGGCGGTTTATACAGCTGACCCACTTCGTTGAAAAATTGCCACAGCCTATTAGAGATGTAGAAGATCTTAGGCTGTTGGAGCAACTATGCATGAGAGAAAACTCAAAAAATTATATATTGCGAATATATAGAATACAAATGATTAGAGAGGAGTTGGTCGTCCCGCCATATATCAAGAAATGGGAAGAGGAATTGGGTTCACAATGTAATAAATACACATTGGAAAAATTCAAAATTTGACACATTGTGCTGCTGTAGATACAAAAACGTCTGAGACAAATTATAAGTGCCTGGCAAGGTGGTATGCTACACCTGACAAGGTTAGTAAATTTCAACCGGAAAAGTCAGCGGAGTGTTGGAGAGGGTGTAGGGTTCCGGGAACAATGGCCCACATATGGTGGGAGTGTTCCATCATTAAGGAATTCTGGAAGGAAGTCTTACAGATTATAAGGTTTATTACTAACAAAGTAATTCCGGAAGACCCGTGGATATGTTTGTTCCACGGGACAGACAGGCCAGTCAGACAATATAAAACATCTATTATTCCCATCATGTTAAACGCTGCGAAGGGGCAAATACCGAAAAAATGGCAGGAAGTGGAGAGCCCAAAAATTAGGCATTGGATTTTCTCGGTCAACGAAATATATAATTTAGAGAGTCTTGATGACAAGAGAGTTGAAATGGTAGAAGGGACAGATCGTAATGATAAATGGGAAATGTGGCTTGAGTTTAAAAAACCATGGAGATACGTTGAAGAGATCACTAGATAATGAGAAAGGGGATAAGGATGGGAAAATAAATACTTCAAACATCTTCCTTAAGTGGTTTCTGCAAGATAGGGGTAGGGGGGTGGGTGGGATTTAAGGTAAATGGTGATGATATGAGCAAAAAGCAATATTTTATTATGTTCTTGTGGTAGTATAATGGTGTGTATTTATTAAAATAAAATAAAGAATTAAAAAAAATAGCTTAGTGTTAGATCGTGGATGTGTATAGATGCAGGGATTTTAGTTTTAGCATAGATTTCCACTTTAAGAGCTATTTTTAGGCAACAGAGTTCCACCTGGAAAAAACACAGCTTGGATTACCAAGTATCAGGAGACATAAATTTGAAAAGGTAGTTCACACTTCAATGCCTTCTAGTACTGAATACTGTAAAACAGTTTACAATTTTTTTTCGGACAGCAGAGAAGAAACCAGTTCAGAGCACTTCCAACGGCTCTAGTAGTATGAGTGTTGTAGGAGGAAACGATTAAACTATTTCATTGTCAGACAATTCTTGTTGCAAATCTTCCCTTTCCCTTCGGAAAAAAGCATCAGTGTGCCTGGATCAGCATTGGAACCTGTAAACTAAAATGGCATGTTAGGCATTTGACAATTATAAACACTTGTATGATATTTCCAACCATTCTCCAACAACAACCCTCCAAAGAAAATAAAAAAAAATTGGAGACAAATGTTTGACTTACCTACTACAATGTGAAAGGCCTGCTATGCACAATTGTTCGTTTACCCTACAAAAAAGTAAGCTTGTACCTGCAGCTGTCCCACATTGTCTTCTAAACAGTGTACTTACCTAGCTGTCCCACCTTGTTTTATAACAGTGTACTTACCTAGCTGCCCCACGTTGTCTTATAAACAGTGTACTTCCCTAATAAACATTTGTATGCTATTGTTGCAATTCACAACGATAAGATTAAAAAAGAAAAAAATATATATTCTTAAAGAAGAAAAAACTCCACATTACTCACTTTTTCTTTGACTGGAGGTGTCAAATCCTTTCCCAATTCCTGAAACTATGTCTTGATCAATGAATAGTAACAGAAGCTCCTCATAATGAATTCTAATAATTTTGGTAAACCTGAACCCGTTTTCTTTCTGCAAATAATATAAAACTAACATTAACTGCTTGCCGACTAGCCGCTGCAGTTGTACTGCGGCAACATGGCTCGGCTGAGCAAATCGCCCTTATGTTACGTCCCTCCCTCTGGTGGCCACTAGGAGCCGCTGACTGCCGGGCTCCCGCGATCGCTCATAACACGGCGAGAACCGGGATCTCTGTGTGTAAACACAGAGATCCCGGTTCTCTGAGGAGAGAAGTGACAGATCGTCTGTTCATACAAAGTATGAACAGCGATCTGTCATCTTCCCTAGTCAGTCCCCTCCCCCCTTCAGTTCGAACACACACAAGGGAACACAATTAACCCCTTGATCACCCCCTAGTGTTAACCCCTACACTGCCAGTGACATTTTTACAGTAATCAATGCATTTTTATAGCATTGATCGCTGTATTAATACCAATGGTCCCAAAAATGTGTCAAAATTGTCCAATGTGTCTGCCATAATGTCGCAGTCACGATAAAAATCACAGATAGCCACCATTACTAGTAAAAAAAAAAATAATAATAATAAAAATACTATAAATCTATCACCTATTTTGTAGACGCTAAAACTTTAGCGCAAACCAATCAATATATGCTTATTGCGAATTTTTTTTTTTTTTTTTTTTAACCAAAAATATGTAGAAGAATACATATCGGCCTAAACTGAGGAAAAAATCGTTTTTTTATATATTTTTGGGGGATATTATAGCAAAACGTCACACGACCGCGCAATTGTCAATTAAAGCGACGCAGTACCGAATCGCAAAAAGTGGTCTGGTCGGGAAGGGGGTAAAATCTTCTGGGGCTGAAGTGGTTAAAACAACAACACAGAAAAAAAAAAAAGAAATAACAAGAAAGGGGAAAGGATAAAATTTTTTCTTTAAAGAAAGTTAAAATACATACCTAGACTTATGTATATGTATGTACATACATAGTTACATACCTTTCTTTATTATTAGTTCTGAGTTTCTGCTTGATATCCTGATAACATTTTTAAATGTGTTACTCAGACCTTGGGGCAATCCCTATTGCATTTACAGCATTGGTAATCTTTTGCCATTGCTGTCTCTTCCATGTGGACTTTGTGTTCCACATTTTTAGACCAATTCGTTTGTCAAACACAGCCAGACACAAGATGCTCAATAATTGCAATGTTTTTGGCATGTGTAAACTTTAAATTTCGCACACGTCCATCCTTCATCTTTGTCGTTTTCTGCGAGAGACAGCTCCTTTCCTCTTTACTGTTGCTGTTATTGCACTGCCGCCTCCTTTTTTATTAATTTCTTAATTTTTCTCTCTGCGCTGTTATCTTGACCTCTGTCACTGCCCTCTTCCGCCACTGGTTTGTATGTTTAGTGTTCAACATCGTCAATATCTGTGCTGCTGCCTTCACTACTGTTGATCGTTATTCAACCACAACCCTAAGAAAAAGAAAGATACATTTTTTCCATTACACTACTTTTGGGTGTCATGAATACAGTGATGTTCACTTACCAATCTATTCTTTTTTTTCCCAGATAATCCTGTTGGGATCGCGCTCCCCTCGTCTATCCTGGAGGATGAAGCTGGTCTCTGATGGGTCCACTGCAAAAATAATAAATACATTTTAGTATTCAAAATTTAAAATTTTGATTATATATTTTTTGCCATAATTACATTTGATGCTTTCGGTTTTGTCAAGTGTCCTGGTTTCTCAACACCAGTTGAAAAAATAAATAAAAAAACACACATGGGTTACAGGTATATGTAGCACTAAACTCACGGTGGAGCTGCTGGTTTAAATGGGTCTGTTACCTTCACTTTGCTTCCCTCTGTTTCACCGGCACCGGATCTAGGGGTTCCGTTGAGTTTACTGCTGGATCACACACGCACCAACACTGGAGTACGGTTTCAATGCTTTATTGAACAGTCAAACTTTAGGAAGTAGCAGGAAAGAGACGGAAAAGGAAACTCTCAGGAGAAACTCAAATATCTTCTTGCAAAATCTTAGCGACAAATGTCCCGGTAGAACTCATATAATTATGTGGAATGCGCTCCCCTTGTGGGACACACTCTTTGCTCGTCTGGATAGGCCTCTCTCACTGGTCTCTGCCACAGACTTACTTGGGGGGGTAAATCTGCAGGATCCTCTGCCACAGGATGTATTATTTATTATTATTATTCAGGATTTATATAGCGCCAACAGTTTACGCAGCGCTTTACAATATAAAAGGGAGACAATACAGTTATAATACAATAAAATACAAGAGGATTAAGAGGGCCCTGCTCAGAAGATCTTACAATCTAATAGGGTGGGATGTATCAGATCTTCTGCAGTGAACAGTCAGTCACAGTGCCTGAACCTTTAAGCCGAACCAGCGACACTATGCTGTATAATTACTTCTTTCGGATACATCCTCCAGCCGAGTCACCAGGCCTCTCTATAGACCAGCACGCTGCGTGATCTCTCCAAGACGGGTCCTCCCCTGGGATCTCCTCGGCTGTCCAGCTTCGTCACACAGGACCGACAGCTCAGGACCATTCCTCGGCCGCGGTGGTAGGCCCCAGACAAGCCTCTGGACCCACCCCTGCGCCGTAGCATCGTGGGCCTCCCAATCGGAGGACCACGAGGTAGCTCCTTAACGCATACCTGTCGCCCAGGAGGGCCAGCAGGTGGCTGTAAAAAAACCCTAGAACATGGCGTCTGTCCCATAAATACCGTCGCCCAGAATGCAACTCGGAGGACCACCTCCACCGAGCTTGCCTCCGAGACAGAGGAGCATCTATACACTTCGACACGTTGCCCTTCCAACACCGACTAATGGTAACAGCAACACCCACCGGTCAGCACGGAAGCACATACAACGTCAGCCAAGCTGGAACAGAGGCGAACTTTTAACCTTCCTAACACACAATTTACTAAATGTACCTAATCTGCGGTAGATTATAAATCTACCAGCACTGCATATAGATAATAAATAATAGTAGAGTATGCAGTGCATGGAGGGTGCAGCATTGTAGTGCATTGCAGCATTGCACATTCTTGTGCATGCATCCATATGCCAACATTATTAAGGTGCAAGCAGAGTTTGCTGGCAGTGACATGCATGGTGGATGCTGTGCTGCTGCAATGGCACGTGCAGAGTTAGCTGGCGGTGAAATTTGATGCAATGGTGCATGCAGAGTTTGCGGGGGGTGACATGCATGGTGGATGCAGTATTGCTGTAATGGTGCATGCATGCAGAGAGTGGTAAAATTCAAGATGGATGCTGTATTGCTACACATGGTGCATGCTGAGTTAGCTGGCAGTTAAGTGTGTTGCAGTGGTGCATGCTGAATTTGCTGGCGGCGACGTGCATGGTGGATGCAGTATTGCTGCAATGGTGCATGCATGCAGAGAATGGTTAAATGGATGCTGTTTTGCTGCACATGGTGCACGAGCACATGGAAATTATGGAGTTAAATGTGGATGTTTTATGCAGGAGTAGTGATGCTGTACAAATGTGTCATGCAGAGCTTGTAAGCAGACATGCGTTGGCAGTGATGTTGCAGCTAGCAACTTACCATGTGCTCCACCAAATCCACCATTTTAGGCTTCTCCTCCTGTCTCTCGGAAGTTATCAGCTATGCCCACAGGAAATTACCTTAAACAACCCTTAACCACTGACACGTGCAGTAATTACGTAATAATTGAAAAAATACTGCATCCGTTATTTAACGCTAAATTCTTAGTAAATTTAACTTTCACAAATGATTTACCGCATGCATTATTTTACCGCATTTTATTTGCTGTATTGTGAATTGACCCCCAAGTCTGTAAATGTTGCAAGTCTCATAGACCTTAGCATTATTGCCGTGTTCCTGCCCCCTCTCCTCCTCATTATTCACAAAACACACAGCCATAGCCCTAACTTTCTGAATGGGAAGAAGGGGAGGGGGCAGAGATGTGATTGTAATGTCGGGTTACATGAGATCTGCAGCACTTACACCTGGAGCAGCCAAGAACTAAACAGCTGGAGATGGACTTCCTCTGGCATTTAAACTAACAGATTTGCAGGACATAGAGGTATGCTTCCATGACAGTGAGGTCCTTCTGAGGAAGAGAAAACTTTCCCTGCGGGAAACCTGTGAAGCTTATCCTTTCCTTTCTAGAGTTGGGCTTTAACCCTATTGCTGCCAGAGTTGTTTATTAATCTTTGCATACATGTGTACATTTTTGGCCTGAAGATTAGCAAAACCCCAAAACATTATTTTCAGAAAACAGAAACTGTTAAGAAAAAAACAGTGGTAGTTCCATTTTTTTCCTTGTTTTTATCTGTTTTCTCTCCCTAACTTTTTTTTTCTTTCCCATTTTAAATGGAACATTTTCATGTACAATTCTGCAATAAGCTTGCAGGTTACAAAGGTAGGGCAGAAAGTTAACATGAAAATATACTTCTCAAGCAAGGACACAAAATTAGTACAAAGAATTACAGAATATAAATATCAAGACTGGGAGAATGGTTGGCAGTAGGAGTATTCCCCTGAGTATTCCCAAGCTATGATAAGAGTTTTGTAGCAGCTAAACCACCTCTCCTGTGCACACCCCCACATGGTCCAATGGGAATGTAGAATGGTAGGGACCAGAGGGGATTAGTAAGCCCCATTGTGTGATAATTGAACAGCATGTGTTCATGTGTCATGTACCTTGGTTGGAGGCCAAAGTGATGAGAGGTCTTCCTTTGCAGCTCTGGTCCGTGCACCCCTGAATATGGAGACAGGTGTGTAAGGCATAAAGTAGCATGGATGCCAGTGAACCAGGTGAAGCAGTGTCAGGGCTATAAACAGAAGTATTAGGCCCCATTCACACTTGTGCAACTTAAAAATCTGTGATTTCCATTGTGACTTTACTGACTTGATGAGACTTTGATGCGACTTTGGATAAGTGCGACTTGTTTAGAAAAAGAAAAAGTTATTAGGTTTCTTTTTTTGCTAACGAATTTCAAATTTTCAGAACAGCTGGGATTTGAATTTGTCCAAAATTGATCGACCGATTTGAATTCTGTGTGAAGAATAGCTGGTTGTTAAGGAGCGGGCTAGGAAGCCGGCCACCGCGTCCTTAACAACCGATGACTCATCAGCTGTCAGCAGGTTTCTCCACTGACAGCTGAATGTAGAAAAAAAGAATGCCGGCAACAAAAAAAAATGAAAAAATGGCGTGGGTTCCCCACAAAATCCATACCAGACCCTTATACGAGCATGCAGCCCCGCAGGTCAGGAATTGTGGGGGGTAAGTGAGTACTCCCCCCTCCAGATCCATACCAGGCCACATGCCCTCAACATGGAGGGGTGCTTTGGGGCAGGGGGGTGCTCTGCCACCCTCACCTCAAAGCACCTTGTCCCCATGTTGATGGGGACAAGGGCCTCTTCCCCACAACTCTGGGAGGTGTTTGTGGGGGTCTTACTGGAATCTGGAAGCCCCCTTTAACAAGGTAGTCATTAGATCCCAACCTCCCCCATGTGAATGAGTATGGGGTACATTCATCATAAAAAGTGTAAAAACAGCTGATGAGTCATCGATTGCCGGCCTCCTGATCCCCTCCTTAACAACCAGCTATTCTTCACACAGAATTTGAATCGGTCGATCAATTTTCGACCGATTCAAATTCCAGTCGTTCTGAAAATTTTAAATTCGTTAGAAAATATAGAAACCTAATGAATGTTTCCATTCTGTACAAGTTGCACTCATCCAAAGTCGTATCAAAATCGTATCTATATGATTCAGGTATGACCTTCATGCAACTTTTGAGGGTTTATATTGAGGTCTGTGGACCTCAAGTCACATGAAAGTCGGATCAAAGTAGTGCATGACTACTTTGAAGTCGCACAGATATGGACAGTACTCACAGGGAAACATGGGATGGACCCCAAAGTCGCATAAAAAGTCACACAAGTGTGAATGGGGACTTAGAGACACTACAGGAGAAACCGCGGTCGACAGTCTGTATATCTGCGGTAGTGTAGGGTGGAACCATGAGGGGGAACTTGGGTGAAGCAACGTGGAGACTATACCTCCAGTAGGGAGACAAGCTGTTTGTCCAGAACCCGAGCCAGGGTCAGGTAAGCAGTCAGAATGAGAGGCATGGTCTGAAGACAAGACAGGGTCATGCACAAGTAAGCAGCCAGTATGAGAGACATGGTCAGGAGACAAGCTAGGGTCATACACGGGCAAACAACTGGAACGTAGCCAGACTAAGGTTCTACACAGAAGATCACATAGATCTTGGTCAAACTACAAGCCAAGGTCACGATCAAGAGTTCAATGTGTTCAGGAGCAAACCAATTCAGCAATAGGTGATCAGGTATCCGGAACCAAGCAATCAGGAACACCTCACAGGTAGCTGAAGATCATCCAGTGATGAGCAGTCACCACTCTTTCCCTTAAAGTGGTTGTACACCATTACATATAACCAGTGAAATGACTGGCCTCGGGTGATAGACAGAGATGGGACAGATCCTCTTACATACAGTGCCTCGAAAAAGTATTCACACCCCTTGAAATTTTCCACATTTTTTCATGTTACAACCAAAATGTAGATGTATTTTATTGGGATTTTATTTGATAGACCAACACAAAGTGGCACATAATTGTGAAGTGGAAGGAAAATGATACATGCTTTTCAAATTTTTTTACAAATATCTGAAAAGTCTGACGTGCATTTGTATTCATCCCCCTTTACTCTGATACCCCTAACTAAAATCTAGTGGAACCGATTGACTTCAGAAGTCACCTAATTAGTAAATAGAGTCCACCTCTGTGTAATTTAATCTCAGTATAATTACAGCTGTTCTGTGAAGCTCCCAGAGGTTGTTAGAGAACCTTTGTGAACAAAGAGCATTATGAAGGCCAAGGAACACACCAGACATGTCAGGGATAAAGTTGTGGAGAAGTTTAAAGCAGGGATAGGGTATAAAAAAATATCCCAAGCTTTAAACATCTCACGGAGCACTGTTCAATCCATCATCCGAGAATGGAAAGAGTATGGCACAACTGCAAACCTACCAAGACATGGCCGTCCACCTAAACTGACAGGCCAGGAAAGGAGAGCATTAATCAGAGAAGCAGCCAAGAGGCCCATGGTAACTCTGGAGGAACTGAAGAGATCCGCAGCTCAGGTGGGAGAATCTGTCCACAGGACAACTATTAGTGGTACACTGCACAAATCTGGCCTTTATGGAAGAGTGGCAAGAAGAAAGCCATTGTTGAAAGAAAGCCATGAGAAGTCCCGTTTGCAGTTTGTGAGAAGCCATGTGGTGGACACAGCAAACATGTGGAAGAGGTGCTCTGGTCAGATGAGATAAAAATAGATTTTTTTGGCCTAAAAACAAACGCTGTGTGGCAGAATACTAACACTGCACATCACCCTGAACATACCGTGAGACATGGTGGTGGCAGCATCGTGTTGTGGGGTTCCTTTTTTTCAACAGGGACAGGGAAGCTGGTCAGATTTGATGGGAAAATGGATGGAGCCAAATACAGGGCAATCATAGAAGAAAACCTGTTAGAGTATGCAAAAGACTTGAGACTGGGGCGGGGGTTCCCCTTCCAGCAGGACAACAAACCTAAACATACTGCCAAAGCTACAATAGAAAAGTTTAGATCAAAGCATTCCTGTGTTAGAATGGCCCAGCCAAGGTCCAGACCTAAATCCAATTGAGAATATGTGGCAAGACTTGAGCATTGCTGTTCACAGATGCTTTCCATACAATCTGACAGAGCTTGAGCTATTTTGCAAAGAAGAATGGGCAACAATTTCACTCTCTAGATGTGCAAAGCTGGTAGAGACGTCCCCGAAAAGACTTGCAGCTGTAATTGAAGCAAAAAGGTGGTTCTACAAATTATTGACTCGGGGGCTGAATACAAATGCATGCCACACTTTTCAGATATTTATTTGTAAACAATTTTGAAAAACATTTATCATTTTCTTTCCATTTCACAATTATGTGCCATTTTGTGTTGGTCTATCACATAAAATTCCAATAAAATACATTTATGTTTTTGGTTGTAACATGACAAAATGTGGAAAATTTCAAGGGGTGTGAATACTTTTTCAAGGCACTGTAAGTTGTACCTGTTTATCTGCTGTCACCTGTCCTACAGCTGTTCAAAGTGCTCAGTTTACACAGGTTCTCTCAGCAATAAAAAGGAGGGGGCAGAGATCTGAAGTTTCACACTGCAGATCTCAGTGAGAAGGGCTCTGAGCCATGATTGAAGGCAAGGAACACACCCCCCTCTTCAGTGACAAAGCCGATCCATCTCCCTCCACCACAATGTTGTCTATTCCTGATGTTTTACTCTGTGAGTAGAACTATTGATTATTGTAATAAACGTTTTCAGTGGTTATATTGCACTGTGGGCATTTGCACCACTTCAGGCTCTGGAAATGTTTTCAACCAACATTCGTCACATCATCAAATTTACTTAGAATTGTCGTACAAATGATCATACAAACATTTAGCTCCTTCTGATTTGTATAGCTAATATCTTTTTTGCTTTATCAGACAAACACAACAGTGAGCTACAGTGAAAATGTTCAACTCAAAGATAAGGATGTTGTGAGAAAACAGCAGGAGTACATTTTTGGTGACTTCACTGAAAGGCTCTGGGCCTACCTCACCATACAGCAATTGCTGGAGAAACGGTATGTAATTCTGCAATCTTTCTGATGCTGAATTGTTAAAATGCACTATATGGCCAAAATGTTGTGGACACTGGACTATCACACCTAATTTAATGAACTTGTTGGACATTCTATTTCTAAACCATAGGAATTATGGAGCTAACCCAATTTACATCCTCTACTCATCATTTTGGAGTGGGTCTATGGAAAATTATGCCTATTCAATCAAAATAGCATTTGTAAGTTCAGGTGCTAATGTTTCACGAGAGGACCTGGCTCCCAATTTGCCCTCCAGCTAATCTCAAAGGTGTTCAGTAGGATTGAGGACAAGGCTCTATGCAGGCAGCTTGAATTCCTCTACACCAAATTCATCAAACTGTATCTTTATGGAACTGACTTTGTGCACAGGGCTCAGTTATACTGGAACATAAAAGGGCCTTCGCAAAAACTGTTGCTACTAGGTTGGGAGCATATAATTGCCTAAAAGGTATTTGTATGCTGAAGTATTAACATTATGGTAGAGGTTAAATTCTACTCTCTGCCTTCCCCTCACCTTACCTTGGCTTCAAGGCCCTGGAAGTCCTGCATATTCAGACCACACACAATGGATCATACACAACAGAGACTTGTTTATTGGGCACGGTTCATCATGTTAAGTATTCAAAAGACATGTGGGAGGGGACATCTCTGCCCACCAATCAGATAAAAATATAATGCATATTATGATAAGTGCATTAGATGACATATTTCCTTTATTATAAGGAGAAAACCTCCTGTATTCATTTAACAAATCCTAAAGCTACACATATTAGAACATATTATCGTAATTATTCATGACTTATCTTTAAAGTGGTTGTAAATCTTTACAAACCACTTTTTACTACAGGTTAGCCTATAATAAGGCTTACCTGTAGCTACCGTGTATATCGCCTAAACCTGCATGGTTTAGGAGATATCCCCTGTATCAGCATGTGCCAACATCATCAGCACATGCGCACTGAAACAACGGGCCGTTGCTTTAGCTGATGTGCCATTACCGGCGGCTCCTACGTGCAAGCGTGGGAGTGATGTTATCATGGCTTTGACCAATCACAGCGCCGAAGCCGGCGATACCCAGAAATAACTCTGGGAGATATGTCACCGTGCAGAGCAGTGTGCCGGGACCGCTGCGGGGGCTTCAAACTAAGGTGAGTATTTCATAATGAGCTAGTATGCTATGCATACTAGCTTATTATGCCTTTGTCTTGTAGTTTTTTTTTAATTCATTTTTTATTTTATTTTTTAGCGGGTTTACAACCACTTTAAATATACAACCACTTTAACCTAAAATTTTCCATTGGGCCATTTCCTCTGGTTGTCTTGCTGCTAGGCTATTCTTGAATTTATAAGTTCCTCATTTAAATTTCACTTTTACTAAACAAGCTTACTGCAAAATGTTCTATAACACTCTTTTAAACTGAATTATTAAAGAAGCACTCTATCTACAAGCATAAAATATTATCTATAATTATCTTAAACATATATTCTTCTAATTAACCCTTCAATTACCTTTCACTGGAAACACCTGAACTCAATTTTGGAGGGGTGCCCACAGCTTTTTTTATATACAGGTGGGTGTGATGGTCAGTTGCCTGCAAACTTTTAGTAATTTATGATCTGGAAGAGGCTTTTCTGAGCAGCTATTTATCTGTTTTCTGTATGTCAGGGCCTGTGCAAACCAGTTTATTGAGGTATCACATTCATGTTGAATTTGCATCACTATATGTATTTTACATGTGTGCATCAAGAAGCTTTTGGAACAAGCTGCGACACATGACACGCTTTTCCTAATACAGCACACGTATTATTCACTTTTGTGTGCAGTGGTGCACATGCGCTGCAAATTTCACATTTTTCTGTCCAGATTATCTCTTATCAATGTATATTTTCTAATCACAGGGTATATGCTGATCCGTCAGAAAAAGAAAGACTGAAAGCTCGAGCCCTGGAGCTTTCTCTTAAGTTCAATTTTGTGACTCCTCTGACATCGATGGTGGTAACCAAACCTGAACAGAAAGACGAAAAGGCACAAACTTTAGTTGCTGATAAATTTGTGGAGGGTAAGATGCCCTTTTTTTTCAAACCTTAAGGAAGCAGTTACATTACTTTAAGTAGAAAGGGTTACCCAAGTCATACAATCCCTTGTGGTAACTACAGGGGCTGGTGGAAATATGTACCAATTGTCCCCATGAAGGGAGGGCCATTTGGCTTGAGCTTTACTTTACAAGAAAGTCCATGGGTCATAACTGTGAAAAGATGCACCTTTTTCACTGCTGAATGAATTAACAGTTTTTGTTGGTGGCAAAAAATACACCCTTGTGTTTTCCAAGCACAATAGTGTCCTGTACACGCGATAGCATTTTCAGATGGAAAATGTGTGATAGGACCTTGTTGTCGGAAATTCCGACTGTGTGTAGGCTCCATCACACATTTTCCATAGGAATTTCCGACACACAAAGTTTGAGAGCTTGCTATAAAATTTTCCGACAACAAAATCCGTTGTCAGAAATTCCGATCGTGTGTACACAAATCCGACGCACAAAGCGCCACATATGCTCGGAATAAATTAAGAGACGAAAGCTATTGGCTACTGCCCCGTTTATAGTCCCGACGTACGTGTTTTACGTCATCGCGTTCAGAACGATCGGAATTTCCGACAACTTTGTGTAACCGTGTGTATGCAAGACAAGTTTGAGCCAACATCCGTCGGAAAAAATCCTAGGATTTTGTTGTCGGAATGTCCGATCAATGTCCGACCGTGTGTGCAGGGCATAACACTTGTTCACACTTTGTGGTGACTTGCATTTTTCCACACAGGATAAATGCAGGTCACCGCTAGGCCACACAGAAAATAATGGATTTCTCTGTGCCCCATTCACACCACAACGCAGGTATGATGCTCGGTGCAGGGCAATGTGCATGTCAGCATTTGTCTGCAGCACACTGGATGGCACCATATGTCCCCGGACTGCAGCGCAACATGACACGCTGCTATGCAGAGACATAAATGAAGTGTTACACTTTCAAATAATTTTAAATAATAAAGAAAAAAGTAAGCAGTATGATGTGCTGGGGTACCGCTCCCTGCCAGAGCTCACACTAAACAACTGCAATTTTACTGTGCAGGCTAGTATGAACCTAGAAGCTTATACAACCAACACCCAAATACAACCTGGCCTGGCATATGCATTGCAGTGTAGTTAGGAATGTAAGGACATTGGGAACACAAAACCGCTGCTCAGCAAATGTAAGGCTCAACATGGGAGGGCAAACTTTGTAGGTCAGATATAATGCTGTTTTTAGAATCTTTCCCTGGGGATTTGACCTTTAGCAGCACTAAACTGAGGAAACCACTCACAGGAGTAGTGAAATATCTTCAACTCTACTAAAGAAGTCCAATTAAATTATAACTAGCTATACTGTGGTCTAATTCAAGTATTTATTTTATTTTTTATTTATTTCAAGTACTTATGTAGTGCCGTCTATTTACACAGCGCTTTACATATATATTGTACATTCACATTAGTCAATTAAATAAAAATTTTCACAGACATTCTTTAGGATATTCATGATTGATATCGTTTTCTTGTTTTACTTGAGAATGCAATATACAGAATGCCGAGAATTTAGACTTCAGCACTGATGAAAGACTAGAAAGGTTTTAGAGAACATTTGTAGCAAGGAAGGAACTTTTTCAATAAACCTCAAATTTAGGCTGATGTGCCTTGCCCTAAATAGTATTGTTAAGTCAATACATTGCCTATTTTTTGTGACACTTCTTTACATTAAAGCGGTAGTAAAGTTACGATAGGAAAATAAAAAAAAATTGACCCCCTGCAGGTTTAGGTCTTAATGTACTAGTACATACTGGTACATAATTACAGACTTGCCTACAAACGGAGCCCTCCAGCAATGCGCTGCTGTCAGGACTCTCCCAGGTTCCCCAGCGCTTCCATCTTTACACGGTCCTTCTTACAGGTTTCGCATTTTTGGCCACTTTATTGGCTGGGCCAATGTGACATCACATTGCTTGAGCGCGGTGAGAAGGCCATAAATGTGGTCTGAGCTGTGCATGTGCGGCTTAGATCACATTACCCGCTGACAAGCAATGGGCATTTATGACAGAAGAGACCGCTAGGATCTCTTCTGTTACAAAAAGCTTGCCGGTCAGCAGATTTTTTTATAACTAACTTTAATATCATTTTAAATTTTGCTTTACTCGGTTAGTTCAAGGGGGAAGGGGAGGGGCGTGACCGGATGCCGGAGTGAGAGGCGGTGTTAGCGGCCTCCCTCTGGCCTGAAGCCTCCGTGACTATCCGCACCAGCCCTATGGCTCAAGCCCAGCCAGAAGCTCTCTCGCCGGCTGCAAAGATTGTTTAGCTGCCTGGCTCCCCTCATCCCAGCTCAGGCTGTATATGCCACCGGAGCCCATAAGATAAGTGCCGCCAGCGATCCCCCAGTGACCCCCCTCCCTGGAGCGGCGAGGAGAGTGTGTAACGCCGGCCGTGATCGGAGGGTTGCCGGGGCGACGGATCCGACGCTAGTGGCTCTGACGGCGCTTGCTAAACAGCGGCGGGAGTAATCAGTGGGGAACGTCCCTGCACTGCCCAGACAGCCTGGCAGTATTAAGGTACTGAGTGCTTTGATTATAAAGGAGACAGACTGTTTCTTTTTTTTTTTTTTTTTTTTTGGTCTTTTTCTCTCCCTTTTCTTGAATAGCCGCTTGAAGCAGAGGGGTTCTATCTGGTGATGAAAAAGCGGCTTGTCCCTGTGGGGGAGGGGGGTGCTGGCTGGAGTTGGGAAGTATAAATATAGCAAATGTCTATCTATGACAGAGAAAATAAAGGTCCGATAATACTGAATCACCCGTCAACCGCTGTACTAGGCGTTGTGCTAGGCTAGGTGCTAGCCCTGCTTGCAACCGAGTACTTGAAAGATACAACTGGGACTGTATTAATATCTTTGACCTGGGAAAGGGAAGGGGAAGGTTAATCTGATAAGCCGCTAAAACCCCACAATCATCCCCCTTTGGATTATACATTAAGCCATGACTAGAAAAAAGGGAGAGGAGCCGCAGCAACAGGAGAACAATAGCTCTCAAATTACCCGTGCATCAAAAGAAAAGGGAAATCAGGCAGCAGCAGCAGCAGCGGCCAAGCTGGAAAAATTTGCGCACCCCTCTGCCTCATCACCATCCAAAAGCACCCTCCAACAGCAGGAGAAATCCTACGCGGGGGGCCCTGGGGACAGGAAGAGTTTAGGAAAAGGGTCGTCGGTATCACACACGATAAAATCCGCGAGTAGTAAAGGCTTAGCGGGTGAACCCTCAGGAATGGCTACTAGCAATGCCGCCGAGCTAAATATACTCTTAACAGCGGAGCCGACATTGAAAGATGTTTTATGTGCTGTTAATTCCTGTAAAGCCTCCCTAAGTGAATTATGTGATCAGTTGAGGGGGTTAAAGGAAAAGTTAAGTACAGTAAGCCAAGAATTACAAAGGACTGTTGCTAGAACAACCACACTAGAGGAAAGGATGAGCCAGGCTGAGGACGATCTGTTCCCATTGAAGCAAGAGCTTAAGGCAATGAAAACGCAGATCGACCTGCATAAAGCTAAGATGGAGGAAATGGAAAATAGGTCTCGCAGGGGCAATGTGCGGGTGGTGGGCCTGCCGGAGAGGTGCGAGGGTCCCCACCCTGAAGAGTTTATAGAGAAGTGGCTCAGGGGAATTTTTGGTACCGAAACCTTTTCTCACCTTTTCTCTATCGAAAGAGCCCACAGAGTGCCAACTAGGCCCCCGCCATCAGGAGGATATCCCAGACCAATAATCATGGAATTTCTGAACTACAGAGACAAGGTTACATTGATGCGCAGGGCTAGAGAGAAAGGGGATATTCTATACAACGGGGCGAAAATCCTATTCTTCCCCGATTACTCCCCAGACCTGCAGAAACGTAGGGCCGAATTTAGGGACATTAAGCACAAATTACGGGACTATAAAATTGAATATGCCCTGTTATATCCGGCACGCCTGCGCATCACTGCCCTAGGGGCTACTCATTTCTTTGACACAACAACAGGGGCAACAAAATGGCTTGAAGATAACAAAATGACCCTGCAGAGCTAGGGGTCACATAGGACTGGCTGAATTATTATGTTTTATTTTATTTACTTTTTTTCCTTTTTTTTTCTTTTTCTTTTTTCGTTTTTTTGGGCTTTGTTTGCATCATATAGCGGATGGCACGGGGGGGGGGGAGGGCAAGAGGGGGGCGTGTTGGATGGAAGCACGGATGAAGGATGTGATCTCACTAGGTTTATATTTTTTGAGTAGTGTTTTGTGTTTTGGAATTGGGTGGGGGGAGGGGGAGAGGGGGGGAGGAGTTTGGAAGTGTGTTACGAAGCACTTGGTCAGTACGTGAGTGAAGAGGTTCTTTTTTTTGAATGGTTGGAAGGGAGTAAAAAGGTCACACGTATAGCCCCTAGGACTAGCCTAGTTAGGCAGGAGGGGGGAACACGAAGGGGGGTGGGGGAATGGGGGTTGGGCCAGGCAAAAGTTGGGGGGGGGGGGAGGGGGGCAGGTTAAATAGAGGGAGGGGAGGGGGGTTCACAATAAATAATGGGGTCAGATATTGTGGTGAACGAAAGGCACACGCACTTAAGAGGAGAGAGTCTGCAAAAATTAAGCACATTTGCACAGGTTGGCCACGCTTGCAATTAAATAACATGGGAGGAGGGGATGGAGCGGTCCCTAGACGCGGGGGCCCTTACCCCCTCACCCTATATTTCTTTCTTATTTTTAACACAACCACAGATATCATGGCAAGTCTTGTAGACACAAACGCACAAATGAATTGTTTTTATTCTCTGGGGGGTCAGCCACTCCCCCTTTTTTCTTTTTCTTTTTTTTTCTTCTTATTTATTTGTTTCTTTTTTCGCAGATGCCCTTTAAAACTTTAAAAATAGGCTCATGGAACATTAGGGGTATGAGTGATCCTGTTAAGAGAGCAGCTGTCTTTTCGATGATGGAAAACTATGGTGTTGGACTGGCTTGCCTGCAGGAAACTCACCTCACTAATGAGACTAAAGTACATGTTCGGAGTAAGAAATTCCAAGAACAGTATCACTCGGTCCATACCTCCTACTCAAGAGGGGTGAGCATTTTGGTGAGGAGAGGTATCTCATTTTCCTGCAGGAAAGCTAGGATAGACCCGTTGGGAAGGTATGTTTTTCTGAGCTGTGTGGTAGAAAATAAACCTTTGGTGATAGCAAATATTTATATCCCTCCCCCGTTTAAAACAGAGAGTATGCTGGAATTGTTGGAGTTTGTGGATGGCATGGAGGACATTCCTATAATAGCGGTGGGTGATTTTAATGCAGTTTTAGATAGTAGCATGGACCGATTCCCGCCCGTGACCCGCGTGGAAAGAGTACCAGAGGGGCGATTGGCCCAACTGCTCGCAGAGATCGGATGGTGTGATTTCTGGAGATCTCATAATCCAAATACTCGGCAGTACTCCTGCCACTCAGGGTCACATTCCACTCTCTCGCGTATAGACATGGCAGTGGGTAACAGTGAAGCTATGCGAATAATAGGAAACATAGAGTATAGACCGAGGGGAATATCGGACCACTCTCCCCTGACTTTGACTCTAAATTTAAGCACTAGAACTAGTCAGAAGAGGTGGATAATAAACCCACTATGGCTGGACCTGATTAGTAGTCCAACAGAAATCTCTTCTAAGTTAAAAGAGTTTATAACATTCAATTCAGGTACAGCATCAGTAGGGGTGGTGTGGGATACCCTAAAAGCATATCTTAGGGGACTGCTACACCAGCAGGTCGCCATGGTAAAAAAAACATCAAGGGACCGGGAGGTAAGGGCTAGCAGGGAAGTCATGGAAGCAGAAGCACAATATGTGGCAGACCCAACCCGAGCAAAACAGGAGATTTGGCTCAATAAACAACAAGTGTATAAAGAGGTAATTAATAGAAGAGTAGAGAATAAGAGACTTTTCCAGAAACAAAATTATTTTGGGGAGGGAGAGAAAGTAGGCCGGATGCTTGCCCTCCTAACCAGGTCTAATTTATTCTCACCGGCCATCTCTTCAATTAAAACGTCAGCTGGAAATATTACGTCTGATCCGGCCGAGGTCTTAGAAACCTTCTCCACATTCTATAGAGACCTGTATAGGTCCCGCCAGGGCTTGAACCAGCGTGAGATGGACAGGTTCTTGGAGGGAGTAGACCTGCCCACACTCTCGGAGATTGATAGAAGCGAGGTAGATTCCCCTTTGACCCTGGAGGAGCTACAAAAGGCAGTCGCAGAGATGTCAGGGCAGAAATCTCCGGGCCCGGATGGGCTACCATTGGAGATCTATAGGAAATATGGGGAGACTCTGCTCCCGGAACTTCTAAAAGTGCTAGAGCAGGCGACCAGGGATGGTAGGCTGCCCCTATCAATGTCAGAGGCCGATATAGTAGTAATCCCAAAGGAGGGGAAAGATCAATCGGAAGTTGCCTCATACAGACCGATATCACTGCTGTGCACAGATGCCAAGATTATTGCAAGGGTGCTCGCATCTAGGCTAAATAAATGTATCGACAAACTGGTGCATCCGGACCAATCGGGGTTTATCCCCGGTCGGTCCACTAGTATAAACATTAGAAGAGCTTACCTGAATCTACAGGTACCAACAGAGAACGCGGAATCCAGAGCCATACTGTCTTTGGACGCTGCCAAGGCCTTTGACAGCCTGGAGTGGGAATACCTTTGGAGGGTGCTAGAGAAGTTTGGATTCGGCCCCGTATTTATCAGCTGGCTAAAAACTTTATATAACCATCCAAGGGCAAGGCTCAAGATAAACGGCGAATATTCGGAATGCTTTTCCCTCGAAAGAGGGACAAGGCAGGGATGCCCCCTGTCTCCTTTGCTGTTTGTTCTGGCCATGGAGCCATTGGCGGGAGCAGTGAGAACATCCACGGAAATACAGGGATTTCAAAGAAAAGGGAGAGAAGAGAGAATAGCGCTTTTTGCAGACGATGTCATATTTTTCCTGGGGGACACGACCTCTTCGTTGGAGAAAGTGATGCACTTAGTAGAAGACTTTGGAAAGTTTTCAGGACTAGTTATCAACTGGGAGAAGTCATCGCTTCTACCGGTAGACCCATTGGCCAACTCCATCCCGATGTGTTTGCCCCACTTGAAGATCACAGAGAAAATGAAATACCTGGGTGTTGTGCTGTCCAAGGACCCCGGTATGTTTATCAAGGACAATTTGATCCCCCTCTTATCAAAATTCAAGAGGAAATGCGATATTTGGAGTAGACTCCCTTTGTCGGTGGCAGGCCGAGCCAATTTGATAAAAATGGTTTGGATGCCCCAGCTGTTATACTTACTTCACAACTCCCCAACTTGGATTGGAGAGAAGTGGTTTCAAAAAATCCAATCCCTTTTTAGGGAATTAATATGGAAAAAAGGGCAGGCTAGGATTGGCCTACAAAAACTGCAGCGCCCCGATACGGAGGGGGGACTGGGGGTCCCTCAACCATTTATCTACTTCCTGGCAGCCCAGCTACAACAATTGGGCGGTTGTGCTACCGAGAGTGGGGGAAACAGCAATATTAAAATCATTCTGCAGGGGAATCCACACACCTCATTAGTGGGAGCACTGGAGGCAGACTCGCTACAAGGAGAAATCCCAACATTTAAAATGATCACCAAGGTCTGGCAGGCAGCTAAAAAAATAATGGGGTACAAAGGAATATCAGAATACGCGCCATTATGGAACAATAAGCGACTGCATGAACTATCAACAGTAGAAAGGAACAGACTGTGGGAAAACTGTGGGGTAAGCCGGCTGATACAACTATATGAAGGGGACACTCTGAAATCCTTTGAGGACCTAAGACGTGAGTACGGGATGTCAAGCCAGGCATTCTACAGCTACCTGCAGATCAGGCATGCTTTGAGCAAGCAGTTTAGTAGACAACCCCCAACATGGTGCAGGATCCCACTACTACAGACAATAATCAAATCAGAGACCACCAAGGGCTTAATAACAGAGGCATACACCCAATTAACAAAGAGAGGGAATACGAAGGCAGGTCTATCAGGGGGAAGGGGCAGATGGGCGGTAGATGTGGGGGTGATAACAGACGAGCAATGGGAGAGGATTCTTGAGCTTGGATCAGAGGTGTCAGTTTCTCCTTCACAAAAAGCCTCCCACTTGATGTTGTTACACAGATCCTACTACACACCAAAAAAGCTGTTTATGTTTGGCCGCAGAACCAACGACGAATGCCCTAGATGTAGAGGAACAGGTGACCTAATTCACATGGTTTGGAGGTGCCCAAAATTAGTTAGGTATTGGACCGAGATTATAAAGAAAATAAATGCTATGTTCAGAGTGGATTTAGAACCTGATCCCAAAATCTGTGTGTTGGGTTATGTCAGTAGTGAACTGAGGGATAGGAGCACAGCCATAGCGATAGTAAGATGCCTGTTTCAAGCCAGAAAATGAATTGCTCAAGCATGGCAATCAAGCACACCTCCAACCCCAGAAGCCTGGGCTGGAACGGTCAACTCCACAATATGGAGCGAAAGGACTTTCTACACCAGGTTAGGCAATTACAACTTGTTCATGAAACTATGGAACCCATGGGTCCAAGCATTGCCACACTCTCTACTAACACTACCTCAGCGCTGAGCGCAATAGCCTCTTTACCAGGGCAGAGATGCTGTTCCATAGCCTAGAGAACCGAAGTCAAGAGAGAATGTGAGAGGAGGAAGAGAGAGGAAAGGAGGGAAAATATAGATATTAGCTTAAAATAAGGTATGCACTGGAACAATTGGGGTGGGACATTGGGGGGAGGGGGTGGGGGGGGGTCACTAGTTCTAAAAGCAATAAATATAGCCATGCATGCAAACAGTAAGAGTTTGTGTGGCCAAGACGTATAGAGTGGGTGTTTTTTTCTTTTTTTTTTTTTTTTCTTTTTCTTTTCTGTTACACTTTTGTATAACTGTAACCTTATATATTGAACGCACAAATTAAACCAAGAGAAAAGCTTTAACGGCCACAATGATGTGATTTGGCAAGAGACAACCATGACTATCAATCTGAAAGATGTCTCTGATTAAGGTAGCTGAAGTGGCAAAAAAAAAAAAAAAAAATTTTGCTTTACTCCTCATTGCAAACAGTATGGTGGCTTCATAATCTTATATAGTCAACACGTCACCTTAGCTTCTAGTCACCCAGCACATAAGGAAAATATGCATGCATTATTATTTAACCATATGGCAAAGATTAAGAATAGGTTACATATATACAGTACATACACATTGGCCAGACCCCTAATTATTGTCTAGTTATAGTAATTAGCCCAAGCTTGTCAAACTCAAATTCTTCCAAAAGGGCCACCAAGTGCCAGAAGGTAGCAGAAAAACACTGTTTAAAAAATGCTCAGTTTATGCATGTCTATGGATGTATTACACTTTGAAGCCTATACACATAAGCTCATTCTATTGGCTAGAATATTCATTTATTGTCCAAATACAAGTATGGGGAATTTATTGTCCAAATACAAATATGGGGAATTTTTTATGCCCCTGAACGCTGCTCTAAAATACAGATTTAAGTGCCACATGTGCATGGACACATTGGTTGAAATAGTAGTGTGTTCAGAAGCATAAATTAAAAAAAAAAGTCTCCAAAACCTGTGTTTGTTTTCTGCTCATGTGCAAAATTGTTTTATTAAATATCCTTCTCAGATTTATTATTCTAGGTTGACAAATGGACACCAGTTTTTATTATTTTATTTTAAAGCACTTAAAAAAAGTCTCCTTAAAGGAGGTATTTTTTCTCTGTGAATAGCAATTGCAAAGAAAAATACTGACAGGCATCACAATCAATGATCGGTGTTTACTATCAAATTACCATGTCATAGCTGACATGATCACATGATCAGAAACCACACTGATTAGAAGGCATTGGGAGTTGTCAAATGACAGAGCAGTCTTATGGCATAGATCATGCAGCAGGGGACACTGTCGAAATAAAATGAACATCATGCAGCAGGGGACACTGTCGAAATAAAATGAACATCATGCAGGGGAATGTCAGTCTACAGATTTTAGATTTAAAAGGGGTAGAAGTGAAACCAATATTTTTTTCTTTTTTAGTTATCATAAAGGAGGGCTAGAACCTGCTATGTTTATTACTACAATATAAAAATAACTTGCACAAGAAATTAAGATACAAGGTTGCCAGTGTGAGAGTTACAGTCTTAGGCCTCAAGCACACAGGATATTTTTTTAACTCCTAAAAGCCATCAGCATTTTTGCAGAAAAAAACACCAGATGCTTGTAAAAGTGTCTAATACTTTTACAAGCATTTAGGCGCGTTTCGTTAATTCATTTAATTGACCAGAATAATTTATTTTGGCCATTGAAATTAATTCATGCTCAATCGCTAAACACACCTAGAGTTAATACTCATTTCAGTGTGTTTATACGTGTTTACAAGCGGCAAGAGATTTTTCTGCTCCAATTCTGCTGCTCCTGGACGCAATTGCAGAGAGTTTTTTTCCTGCCTCTAACATTAGTATGGATTTCCTGTCTTGGCAACAATGGTAACCAATGCAGCACATCTCCGTATACACTATTTCCAACCTTTTTTACCCCAGCAAAAATTAGGTAATCAGGGTCAGTGGGAATAATTGCCATTGAATTGTTGGTTAGTGAGAGGAATGCCCTCCCCCTTACAGTGGTAGTCATAAAGCCACCCTAAAAACCACTGAAATGATCATTAGTGTCATGCTGTTGGCTTTGCCAGGTGGTGAAGGAATTATGCAGGCATTGTCAAATGGGAGATCAATCAGCCACAGCCCAAGGAATACCTAGCACGCTATTCAGGGTCTCACATGCTCCCCCTCTCAGACACGGCAGTTCACAGCAAAGGGGTTTCAGCAGCAGCAGAGGTGGTTGGTGCGGTCAACCCAAAAAGCAGTGGGCAGAACTAGGTGTTGTCAGTTGTTACAGAGCAGTGAATCAGCAGTGACCATGTTGACAGCCAAGCCCCTGCAACATTTTCTTCATCCCACCTGTAGTGCAATCAGGCATAGCCTACATGAGAGTGGCAAATTTAATCTGAATTCAGAAGCGATGTAGCATCATTGCCACACCATCAAAGGAAGCCACATTAGGTGGACTTCACTGGCAGAATCACCAAGTATTTGTTGGTCCTTGCTGGGAGACAGTAAATAATAAAGTGCTGCGGCACATATTTACAGTGGGGACGGAAAGTATTCAGACCCCCTTAAATTTTTCACTCTTTGTTATATTGCAGCCATTTGCTAAAATCATTTAAGTACATTTTTTTTCCTCATTAATGTACACACAGCACCCCATATTGACAGAAAAACTCAGAATTATTGACATTTTTGCAGATTTATTAAAAAAGAAAAACTGAAATATCACATGGTCCTAAGTATTCAGACCCTTTGCTCAGTATTTTTTTTCACACCTGGATTTAGGGATCCTCTGCCATTCCTCCTTGCAGATCCTCTCCAGTTCTGTCAGGTTGGTTGGTAAACGTTGGTGGACAGCCATTTCTAGGTCTCTCCAGAGATGCTCAATTGGGTTTAAGTCAGGGCTCTGGCTGGGCCATTCAAGAACAGTCACAGAGTTGTTGTGAAGCCACTCCTTCGTTATTTTAGCTGTGTGCTTAGGGTCATTGTCTTGTTGGAAGGTAAACCTTCGGCCCAGTCTGAGGTCCTGAGCACTCTGGAGAAGGTTTTCGTCCAGGATATCCCTGTACTTGGCCGCATTCATCTTTCCCTCGATTGCAACTAGTCGTCCTGTCCCTGCAGCTGAAAAACACCCCCACAGCATGATGCTGCCACCATCATGCTTCACTGTTGGGACTGTATTGGACAGGTGATGAGCAGTGCCTGGTTTTCTCCACACATACCGCTTAGAATTAACGCCAAAAAGTTCTATCTTGGTCTCATCAGACCAGAGAATGTTATTTCTCACCATCTTGGAGTCCTTCAGGTGTTTTTTAGCAAACTCCATGCAGGCTTTCATGTGTTTTGCACTAAGGAGAGGCTTCCGTCGGGCCACTCTGCCATAAAGCCTCGCCTGGTGGAGGGCTGCAGTGATGGTTGACTTTCTACAACTTTCTCCCATCTCCCGACTGCATCTCTGGAGCTCAGCCACAGTGATCTTTGGGTTCTTCTTTACCTCTCTCACCAAGGCTCTTCTCCCCTGATAACTCAGTTTGGCCAGACGGCCAGCTCTAGGAAGGGTTCTGGTCATCCCAAACGTCTTCCATTTAAGGATTATGGAGGCCACTGTGCTCTTAGGAACCTTAAGTGCAGCAGAATTTTTTTTGTAACCTTGGCCAGATCTGTGCCTTGCCACAATTCTGTCTCTGAGATCTTCAGGCAGTTCCTTTGACCTCATGATTCTCATTTGCTCTGACATGCACTGTGAGCTGTAAGGTCTTGGTCTTATATAGACAGGTGTGTGGCTTTCCTAAACAAGTCCAATTAGTATAGTCAAACACAGCTGGACTCAAATGAAGGTGTAGAACCATCTCAAGGATGATCAGAAGAAATGGACAGTACCTGGGTTAAATATATGAGTGTCACAGCAAAGGGTCTGAATACTTAGGACCATGTGATATTTCAGTTTTTCTTTTTTAATAAATCTGCAAAAATGTCAACAATTCTGTGTGTTTTTCTGTAATATGGGGTGCTGTGTGTACATTAATGAGTAAAAAAAAATAACTTAAATGATTTTAGCAAATAGCTGCAATATAACAGCTCTCACTGGAGCACCAGGCTGGGGAGGGGGTGAAAGCGGCTGGCTCAGACTCTCAGTGGTGCACTAAGAGTTAGTTAGGCATCTGGGTGAATCCTGACATTGTTGGGATCCCTGCAGAGCCTAGGCCGGCTCTGTGACGTCAGCCAACAGTAGATTTTAGCCCGCTCCCAGCTGAATCTGGGTCACAGCAGTGCAGAACTAACTGCACTGCTGTGACCCATAGGAGAAGTATAGGCAAAAAAGCTTTGGCCATATTTCACCTTTTAAGCATCAGATATTCTACTGAAATATAAAAAAATGAAAACTTTTGTAATCGTGTACAGTTCATAATTGGTTTTATTTAGTTAAATTTGTAGCCATGGTATTATTACAGTTGTCATACATGTAATTTGCTTCTTTTTCTTACTTTCTAAATCTTCCATCTTCCTCAACCCACCAGGACAACGTAAGTATCGTACATTGAACACTTTGAATTTAATGGCCAAACAAACACTATGTTGTTGCACAAAGGAGAACACAGTATGATTAGTGCATGAAGGAGCAGGTAAAAATTGAGACAATTGGGGTATCACAAAAAATGAAGACCATGTTGTAGGAAACTCGGTCTAGCATTTAATCCTACTTTACTCTTCCTTATCTATGTAGACACTATAGAGCAAGGTGTAGGGGAAAGAAGTTTATAGAAAGGGGCAGGACTTCATGACACCATTACTCTGGCATATTGTGCCTTGCTCACAATGCCTTAAAATAAATGCAAAAAAAAAAGCATCCAACATAGTGAGTTGTGGGCTGAATTATGGACATCTACCTTATGAAAAACCATAGTAAACCATAGGCAGCTAACTTCCAATTGCTGTACATAGCATTCTGTTCTTCTGTGACACAACACGTCCTACTCAGCTGTGAAGTGCTAGTACTAGTTTTCATCATGGAGCTCTGGCTGTTGGGGAGTAACCTTACTCCATGCAACCCTAAATAAGCATACTCCATGCAGAAATGTGTTCATAGAACTAACCTTCATTATTACCATTGAGGTCAAAGGCTATCCTCCTCCATTAGCTTATGGATCAGTTTAAAAGACTATCCTCCCCCAGACGGTTGTGGGTGCCATGATTTAACCTGCTTTGACTAAAATTTAACAGCTGTAAGCGATAGGATCTGGCTTATCCTTTTTATGATTTAACCATTGAAAAAAATCTTCCCTTTATAGCTGGAAATGTTTACGCTGCTCAACCAGCTCCAAGTAAGTATTTTTTAGTATCTCTATTGAATATTTGTAGACTTTTGCAGAGGACACTGTTATTTCTTATGCTTTATCCAATACTATTTTAACATTATAAGATAAGAATTGCATAAATGCTAATAAGGTACTGTATATAAAAATCCATATATATTTTATCTGGAATACCTGATACATAGATTTTTTTCAAATTACTGGACTTTTTATAATTTGGTTAATTGTCACTGTCAGATTATATTTTACAAGAGCTCTACTTTTTTCCATTCTACCCTGAGCAATAATACCATCTTTAAAATTAACTTGCTTAAAAAATATGTGTAATAAATTGCTGTGAAGCAAT
Source organism: Aquarana catesbeiana (assembly GCF_042186555.1). NCBI lineage: Eukaryota > Metazoa > Chordata > Amphibia > Anura > Ranidae > Aquarana > Aquarana catesbeiana. Next base: position 86,146,384 of record NC_133330.1, on the reverse strand, counting down.
AACAATGCGGAGCAATATGATGAAAAGCATTCAGCTGATTCCTGGATTTTCCCTAAATTACCAGCCCCATGTCATGAAAGCTGATATGTGATTTTATAGGACCAGACCAACATCTGTAGTAGTGATAGCACTGCTGCCATGGTCAATGATTAATCTATAGCATGATACCGTGGGCTGGTTAAAAGAACTAAGGGGGGGGGGGGTTGTTATAATAAAAATATTCCCCTTTAATATTGGGGAAGATTTAGAAATTCTGTCAAATTTTTATTACTGTCAAGCGTCAATGGATATGCACATGCTTGTTGCATATAAATGATTCACCAAATAATCAAGGAGTGATAAGGATTGCATCCCTGGACCTTGCTACTGCAAAAGCAAGTTAGCAAGGGCATCTTCAAAGTTTTATAAGCCAACAAGTTCCTTTTCATCTTAAAGCAAGATCCACTTAGTGTAACTAAAGGCAACACTTTTTTGTTCTGGGTTGAATGGAGAAGGATTACAAAACCTGCCAGGTTTTTTAATACTGCCTCTGCCCCTGTTAAGAAGATTCATCTTCTCTATTTTCCATGTTTAGTGTTATCACAGAAAATGACAGTAAAAGATAAATCCCACATTTTGGATTGTCCCCACAACAGAAATAGAGGGTAAATCTTCCAAAGGGGATGCTAGCTATGGTGAATTTTGTAACAACCAGGAAATCCTTAATTTGTAGGGATTTCCTCTCACTTCCTGTTTTGCCTATGGGACAGGAAGTGAAGGGAAGTACCCCAATGGGAATCAGATGAGCAAAAAAAAACTGTCAGGGGTTATAACCCTTTGTTAATGTACATTAAAGTTGTACTTTAATGGTTGTTAGCTTCCCATACAGAGTTTTATCATACATTATAGAAAGTTTAATGACAGTTCCCAGAAAATCAGGTCCTTCAAATCAGATTAGCCTACTGCATGTACCTCAGGATGACTAGGATTAGCATTCTCCATGCAGTTCTGAGTGTTAGGAAATAGTCTTGCCTGGGTAGCAAAGGCAAGCTTCCTTTTGTGCAGCCCTGAACCAACATCCTCCATGAAGGTCAGTTTTGAAAGGACGAACCTTATTGATTATTAAATCATTAAAAATGGATATCAAAGTCTACCCTCCCCATTTTTAAATATAGTAGAAAACACCTGTAGTAATTTCCAAAGGTGGTGAGCAGTCAGTGCACTGGCTTGTAGTGTCCTCCTTGCACCTGAGCAAACATGTAGATGAATGAAAAGCGGCAGCTCGATCTTCCACAATGAATAACTGTATTAATCCAAATGTGGTATAAAAAAATACAGGGCTTACGCATTTCGGCATGTAGCCTTAATCATAGCCATGATGGCTATGATTAAGGCTACACGCTAAAACGCATAAGTCCTGTGCTATTTTGTATCACACCTGGATAAATAAATGTATTCACTGCGAAAGATCGAGCTGCCGGCTTTCTTTCATCTACATGCCCTCCCTATTTAGCATGGGGAACAGGGACTAGCCTCCACCCAATTCTTGGTACACGGATTCCTACCTGTAGTTTTCGGATGAAGATTTTGGCTTTTCCCTGCATGTTTGGTGCAGAGTCTGAAACTTTATTCTTGATTTGACCATTTCATAAAATATCTTTTCACAGTTCCAAATGTTTACGTTGCTCCAATAGTTCCAGGTATGTCATTTTTATTACTACTTGTTGAACGTTTTGTACAATTTCTTAGAACAAAAACTCTTTTGTCTCTAATTAAAGAAGGATAAGTAACCTTGAAGCATATACCTTCAACAACAAGTCATCAAGGACAGCTCCCATATTTCTATAACGACCATGTCTTGCTTAAATTATATGTATAGTCAAAGTTTTCTTTTCTAGTTCTGGATAAAGCAGGGAAGGGTTAGAAGCCGGTTAGGTTTTTATTGCTGTCAGTGTCAATACTGTGGAGAGTGACCCTATTTTTCCTGGTAGCCATTGTCACCAGAACAGAAAGTGAGGGGAAATCCCAAAGTTTAGAATTGGCAGCAGAACAGGAGGTAAGGGGAAAACTTTCAATAGGCACTATTTACTACTTATCCAAGAGGGGAATTACACTCACTTTGCAGAGATTTTCTGGTACAATATTTTTTTTATAATGAACATGACAACATGACAACCCTTCACCCATGCAGTAGTATAGCATGTCAAACAAAATAAAAAGGCATGGGCTGAGAGAACATGAACAAATAACTTTTATAGATAATAAATGTCCTCTGACCTAGGGTAACAAACCGAAGGTCCACATATGTCTCCCAGGCCAAATGGTCTACAAGGAGAGTCCGTGTTGCAGTTGCACTAGTTTGCATCAAGTAGAAAAAAAAAAAATGTGTTCAGTTCCACAAAATGCCTCTGGTCTGGGTGGGTAGTCAGTAAAATTGGTTTTGTATCTAGCGGTGTTAGCCACATGTTAGCAAAGAAAGGAAGGGGGAGCCCTAGACCCAGGGCCTCTGTAAAAAGCAGGAGACAGAGGACTGCCACAAGCCCACTGTCAGCAACAGGGAGAGAGAAAGAGATAGACTAAAGAGGAGAGGAATGGGAAAAAAAGAGAAGAAAAAAGTGATAGGGGGAGAAGGGTAAGTCTTGCTGCAGTGTGGGAGAGTTGCAAGGCAGATGTTAGCAGAGACCCAGGCTGTTTCGATGCAGGGTGGGGAGAGCGGTTATCATGTAAGATACTAGTAATTTTTTCATTAATCATAACCGATAAATGGTATTCATAACCGAAAACCGATAACCATAACCGGTCAGGATGGTCCTCACCATGGCAAACGAAACAGAGGTTTCTTCCATGTTCTGGCTATCGCCCTTTTAGCAGCTATGAACGTCAGCTTTTGTTGGTATGAGAATAACCCCTGGATCGGGCAGTGCAGCAAGCATTTTGGCATCCTTGTGGATGGGTATATGGAACAACACCCTGGACCAGAACCCTGTGAGACCGGGACAGAACCACCAAACATGCGCGACATCCTCTCGTTGACCACAACCCCTGAAGCTATAGGATGGGTTTGAACTAGCTATCTGGGCAGGAACCCAGTACCATCGTACAAGAACCTTATATGAAGCTTCTTGGGTAGCCGTGTTTAAGGAGCACTTAGCAATGGAGGACCAGGCTTTGTTCCAGTTCTCTGGGTCAATAGAGGTCTCCAGATCATGTTCCCACTGGGACTTATAAGATACTGCCACAGGGGAATCTAAAGCATTAAGAGAAGTGTAAATCTTCGATATGGTGTCAGGGGAACCAGGGGAATGAAGACAGATGTTCAAACATTGTTTTTTGGAAAGGGTAGGAGGAGTTGCACCTCAGTGAAGAAATCCAGTGGTGCAGTTGGGCGTAGCAGAATTCTGCAGGTGGTGCCTCACTGGAATCCCAAAAAGGTCCATGATTGAAGTCTGCGAGAGGAGAGGAGGTGGCGGACATCAGTGAACCCATGGGCAGACCACCAGGAAAAAGAGCCCAGTTGGTCAAAACCCGGCGGAAAGAGGGGGTTGTTGAAGAGAGGGAGAAGTGAAAGACTTTGCAGAGATTTTAGTTCACTTTCTGTTGTATCTCTAGCACAGGTAGTGAAAGAAAATCTCCCCAGTAGGACACATGCAGCATAAAATGAACTGATACCAGAGCTAAAAAAGGTGGCCATTATACATACTGTACACTTTAAAGCGCTTGTAAGCTTGTTTTGCACAACCTTTGTTTTGATGTACCTAGAATATATTTAGCTGATACACAGTTTAACCCCCCTGGCGGTATTCCCGAGTCTGGCTCGGGGTGAGATTTTAGTACCAAAAGCGGTAACCCCGAGCCAGACTCGGGATCGCATTGCTGGATCCTGGAAGACGCGACTCACCTTGTCTCCGGGATCCCGCGATGTTCTCACACTGTGTTCGTCGGCCGGATCCTCCGCCCGATGCACTGTGTGCTCTGTGTGCCCTGGCTTCCATTCCCTGCGAGCGTAGCGACGCAGGGGGTGGACTCGGCGGCAAATTCAAATAGTATATAACACAAACACACTGATACATTGTAATCCTATTGGATTACATTACTAAATATAATAAATATAATAAAATTGACCTCAGATTGCCCCCCAGTGCTTTGTCCAGTGCCCCTGCCTGCAGTTTTACTGTACTTTGTGTCTGGAAACTGCAGAGCGACCATGGCATCCAAAAAGCGTGCTTCAACCTCAAAAGCGACATATGACAATGCTGGAAAACAGCGACAGCGAGACAGAATCGCTTGCAGAAGTGAGTGATAGCGAATCATGGGGAAGTTCGTCATCAGGCACGGAAAGCGATTTCAGCGATGATCCTGCAACTTTGCCCAGCGATGTGCGGACTTGGTGCTCGATTGATTGTGGTACGGAGTACACAGCACCCCCAAGATTCCCGTTTACCGGAGCGCCTGGTATCAAAGTGGAGGTTGAAGATGACAGCCCCTTGGGATACCTCCAACTCTTTTTGACTGATGAGGTCATAGAAAGAATTGTTACGGAGACAAACCGATACCAGGAGCAACAAGCTGCTATACCTCAGAGGTTTTCAAGGAGCAGAAAATGGGAACCAGTGACCAAGGAGGACATCTGGAAGTTTCTGGGCCTAATTATTCTCCAGGGAGTGGTGGGGAAACCCCTACAGAAGTGGTACTGGACAACCAACAAAATATTAGCCACTCCTTTTTTTGGCACCATCATGTCGGAATACAAATTTTCTCTCATAATGAAATATCTGCATTTTCAAAATAATGACGAATTTGATGAGACTTCTCATCCAGCTCCAAAACTGAAAAAAATTTGGGACTTATATCAAATTATTCAGAAAAATTTCCAGCAGACCTATGTACCAGACAGAGACGTCAGTATCGACGAAAGTCTTATGGACTACAAAGGAAGACTTAGCTGGATACAGTACATGGCATCTAAGAGAGCGCGATTCGGCATAAAATCATTCATGCTCTGTGAAGCCAGCACTGGTTATATATGGAATTCGGTCCTTTACACCGGGAAAGGGACCAAATTCAACGACAGATTCAGTCAATATGGAATGGCAACCGCTTCTGTTCTCACTTTGATTGAGCCATTGTTGAATCAGGGGTACTGTGTAACCACAGATAATTTTTATACTTCTCCAGAACTCTATGAGTTCCTTCTACAACACAAGACGGATGCACACGGGACTGTTAAAGCTAACCGGCGTAACATGCCGCCAACCTTTGCCAATAAAAAGCTCAAGGCAGGAGAAATAGTTGCCTGACAAAAAGGCAAAATGATAGCACTAAGATGGCGAGATAAAAAAGATGTGTGCCTAATGAGTACCATTCACAACACCTCTACTGTCATGGTACATACAAAAGGTGGAAAAGACGCTATGAAACCTCAACTCGTAATGGACTACGACAACACAATGGGAGGTGTTGACAGAGCTGACCAGGCCATGACTTTTTACCCTGCTATGAGAAAGCAACAAAAAAAATATTACAAAAAAATCTTCAGGCATCTTCTTGAACAGTGCCTGTGGAACGCTTTCATTCTTCTAAAAAAAAGAGTGACAGGCAGTGTGATTCATGCAGACTTCGTTTGGAAAGTTGCAGAACTCATATTTCTGAAGCACCAAACACCAACCACTGTAAATAGATCTGGACGTCGTGCTGCTGGCGTTGTGAACCCGTAATGTCTGACAGGTCGACACTTTATGGACCACATTCCACCAACGGAAAAGAAGGCAGCACCCACAAGGATGTGTGTGGTTTGCTGCTCTAAACGTGATGACACAGGAAGGAAAGTCAGAAAAGAAACCCGGTTCTACTGTCCTGACTGTGACGTCGGACTTTGTGCTGTACCCTGTTTTAAAATTTACCATACCCGAGATGTTAACTAAAGCAATATGACTACTATTGCACTCTTGTTTGGCAAAAAAAAATGTCAGTGTTTTTGATTTATATTATTTACTAAAATGTATTCAATAAAAAGTATTATTACTATTATATTAGTATTTGTTATTATTTATAGTTATTTATTATATTATAATTTATGATTTTGTGTTTCAAACTTTATCATACCCAGGATGTCTACTAGACTCTTGTTTGGACAGATTTCAGTGAGTTATTCCTAAGAATTACAGGCCTACAATATAAAATGCCACATTTCCATGCAAAAATAATGGTACCGCTTTCAGCACCTAAAATCTGAAATAATCATACTGCCAGGAAGGTTAAAGTGGTATTAAACCCAAAGGCAAACATTTATTATATTGCAGCTTGCCAATTCTTAGATGTGATGGCTGCATTACATTTGTTTTTAAGAGTTTTTTCTTCTATTTTCATCTGGTGGTCTGGCAAGTAAGCCTGTTTTTCAAAAGAACAAGTTCTCTTGCAAATGTATCAGTTACAGGTATGAGACAAACCATTTACCAGTGAAAGGAGTGCTTACAATGATCAGCTTTAAATCTGCTAGTACTTACATCTCTGTTAAAAAAAAAAATCTGCTAGTACTTCTAACACTCCCCTCCCCCCAGATTAAAAATGCTGCTGTCCAAAGGTGCCCCTGTGTGTCTTCGTCCAGAGTGGGGCACACTGTAATACGGGAGGTGTGTTTCTGGCCGGATCACCAGGTTTAAACAGTGAGAAAAAAAAAAAGGAAACTGATGCAGCCACCACAGCTAATGATTATAAGCTGCAATTTAATTAGGTTTTGGGTTTACTACAACTTCAATTGGACATTGAGCCTAGGTTCACAGTGATGCGATTTGGCATGCGAATTGACATGTCAAATCGCATGCCAAATCGGTGGCCACTGTCGTCAATGGCACCATCTGAATCAGTGCGACACCGCACTGATTCCCAAAAGTAGTTTCTGTACTACTTTTGGCGACTTCGGGGTGAGATTTGTATAGACATCTGTGCAGGAACCCGCACAGATGTCTCTGAAATCGCTCCCCTAAGTCGGACTGACATGCGGGAATGAAATTGTGCGAGTTTAGCGAGTTCAGCCAGTGTGAACCTGGGCTAAAGGACAATATGTATTGAAGTGTCTGAAACAGAACTGTTGTGCAGCATACACACAGTCGGACTTTTCGACCGGACCGGTCCGACGGACCGAGTCCGGCGGACAATCCGATCGTGTGTGGGCTTCATCGGACCTTCAGCTGACTTTTCCAGTCGAAAATCTGACGGACTTTAGATTTTGAACATGCTTCAAATCTTTATGTCGTAAATCCGCCGGACCCAGAAATCTGCTCGTCTGTATGCTAGTCCGACGGACAAAAATGGGCGCTAGGGCAGCTATTGGCTACTGGCTATCAACTTTCTTATTTTAGTTCAGTGTACATCATCACGTACAAATCCGTCGGACTTTGGTGTAATCGTGTGTAGGCAAGTCCGTTCGTTCAAAAGTCCGTCAGAAGTCCATCAAAACTCTGTTCAAAGTCCGTCGGACCAGTCCGGTCGAAAAGTCCACCCGTGTGTACACAGCATTGGACTTCCAGCACATTTTAAAATAAACCCCAAAAGGGTTGTGACATTAAATTGTTTCATTTTTGTTTTACCCGTGCATTCCACACATTACATTTATATCTTTGTAATGTAACTATTTGGTCTCACAAAACCATGTTTATAGTGGGTCATGCAGTACAGAGTCCTGGGAGAGACTGTCAAAATAGGTCCTGACAAAAAATTCCGCTTTCGATGAGATTGCACGATAATCTGATCGTTAGTACACAGCTGTCGTCTGAAATTTTCTGAAGGGACAAACACGAAAATTTTTCTCGTACAATACCAGATCGTACGATTTTCCTTTAATCAATACAGTCTTTGTCCTGAAAATAGCTTTGGCCATACTACACCTTTTTAGCATCAGATATTCTACTGAAATATAAAAATGAAAACTTTTGTAATCGTGTACAGTTCATAATTGGTTTTATTTAGTTAAATTTTTAGCCATGGTATTATTACAGTTGTCATACATGTAATTTGCTTCTTTTTCTTACTTTCTAAAACTTCCATCTTCCTCAACCCTCCAGGACAATGTAAGTATCGTACATTGTTTCATTTTTGTTTTACCTGTGCATTCCACACATTACATTTATATCCTTGTAATAGAACTATTTGGTCTCACAAAACCGTGTTTATAGTGGGTCATGCAGTACAGAGTCCTGGGAGAGACCGTCAAAATAGGTCCTTTTTGTTAGTACATAGCAGTCAATTAAGCCTCGTACACACAATGAGAAAACCGGACAAAAAATTCCGCTTTAGATGCAATTGCAATAGTACACAGCTGTCATCTGAAGTTTTCCTGAAGGGACAAACACGAAAATGTTTCTCGTACAATACCAGATCGTACGATTTTCGTTTAAACAGTACAGTTTTCATCCGAAAATACAATACAAATACATTACAGCACTTCCGAATTTTTTTTCTTTCGTACGAGAATTTTCTTACTTTAGTAACCTATTCTCATTTGATATGGAGACTAGAATGCAAAAATAACCGAATGATCATTCGTCCAATAATCTTATTGTGTATGCTAGGCTTTAGTTTCTCCCTTTCTTGTTACTAGGACAGGTGAGAAAATGCAAAGAGTTGCAACATTTTATTCAGGAGGTCCATTTGTAAATCTGGTCTTTGCCTGACCTTCTTACTTTGCAAAAGTGTGCAAAATACAAGTGTAATATATTCATTTGAATGAAAGCAACAATATGCACAATTAAAATCATTCTGGTCACTGGGTTATGGCATCACCAAGTGTGACACTGTTAGCATTTGTTTCTCAGTAGTTTTTACAATTCATTTAATTGAAAAATAAATGTAAAGTTGTATAATGCAATTTTGAATTCATCTGTTATATTTTGATTTACAGCGCAGCATATTCGAAACTATGGTGTAAGAAACTGGGGTATGTTTTTTGTTTTTTTGTTTTTTTTTTTCATCTCTTCAAACTACTACTTCACTGGAAAGCATTGATGCCACTAGTTTTTAAGAAGCTGTATTTCCACAAATGTTATTAATACTGTTCTAATCCCACATGCCCAGTTCCCATATTTTTTTTCTTACTTATACTATAATGATACCCCTCTCAACCCCATTATAAAAATCCAAAGAAAACCAATGTTCAACAGATTTGTGAACGCACCTGACCCACCTCCCTTGGGTGCTGAAGAATTTTGGCAAATGCTCTTTATATTGTGTTATATTATGTATCAATACATGTATGGGGGATCATTTTTCTATTTGACAGTACTCATTCTGGATGTTAAACAATAATTGAACAAAAAACTACATGCTGTAATATGTGCTTAATTAACACACATTGACATACATACTTTAAGGATATAATTGGCTTGTATGAAAAATACAGATCTTTGTACCTAAAATGCAACATGCAGCATATTTTTACAATGTAATACAAAAAAAAGGTATATTGATTTGAAAAGGTTTTATTTAAAAAAAAAAGTTTTTTCAGGACTGTGCATTTTGCCAAAAATTTGTCTAAAAGTAACTTTTATCTCTGGTAACAGTGGACTCAGACCCTCACTTTGTCATTGCTGATCCACGCAAGAATGATGCTTTGTGCTTTAATATACAAGAGGATCCGGGTGTACTTCTGAATCTTATAACAGACCGAAAGCAAGGTATTGTACTGGCCAATAACTGAAGATCATTGTTTGTATAATTTAAATATCAGTTTCTTTGTTAATATGACTAGAGTGAAGTTGTTGCTAGGCCAGGACATTCAAGTACAATATGTACATATTCTTTACAAGCAGTAAGTCTAGGTTCACATTTGTGCGCACACGTCGCCAATACAGCAACCCACTCGCGGCTCTATACAGAGATCGGGGTCACGCCGTGTCCTAGCAACACAGGCACGGCCGCCATTGCCACACTGCGCGCCCGTTCCGAGAGCTGCACTGCCCCGCCGTCATTTGACGGTGGGCGGGCAGCAAGCAGTTAAAAGGCACCGCATGGAATCACATGGTGTTGTGATGCTTTACAGTTTCGCATGCGTAACAAGTGGAGGTTTCGCCGATGCGTGAAGATGCCATTAAGAATTGCACACCTGTGTGTCTGCAGGTCGGGAACACGTGCATAATCACACATTTGTGAACCTTGTGAATTCATCTTCAAATTGACAAACTCAGCTCACCCATCTCCCCCCTCCCAGAAATAAGTGTGAGCCTTCTAGCCAGTGACGGCCTGTTCATTAGGGGCGCACGAGCCATGGATTCAAGAATCCGGCCCCCTGATTTACATGCAGGGACACCGGACCATGGATTCCAATGGGGGGGTGTTTTTTTTTTTAAAGCATGTGATTAGAGCCCAAGGCTCTAATAGGCTTCAAAAAAGGGTGGGCTCGGGTCACAGAGCACTGTGCTCCATGCCCACCCAGTTGTGTGACAATAGCAAATTAATATTCGCTATTCTCACACTAAACCTCCTCCTGGCCAATCAGGAAGCGGGTCGTGAGACCTGTCACTCAGCTGAAAGGACAGGCGATCCGATTGGACACCTAGCACCTAGGAGGAGGTGAGAAGAGATGCGCGGCAGAAGACGCCGTGATGGAGAAGAGGACACACAAGCTGCTGCCCATTGCCAGCTGTAGTGCTGCCTGCCTGCCTGCAACCTATGGGGTAAGTGCCGATCACCGACCTAGAGCTGCCACTGTATCCAGCCTCATAATGAAAAACATAATGAAAAACACAGGGCCCCTCCTCTGCATTTATAGTAGTAGACTAGAAGGCTGTCAGGTTACTGCGGAGAATGCTGAGAAATTGACCAGAACCTGACTGCAGTGGTCTGTTATAGACTTTGTCAATGAATTTCTCCACAACGCTCATTAGCACATGCGCAGTGTACGCTGCATTCAAGGCATGTTTCTGGTGATAACTGTCACAGTCAACATGCTTATGTAAATTCTCAGCCAGACATTCTAGCTCTCAAATGGCTGATTACATGTGCAGCAATATGGCAACTGCAGATTTAAATATAGACTAAGATGGTACTGTCCTTGGCGGCAAAAGGATAGAATGATTATTTCCACTTTCAAAATGTGAAACTATCTAAATGTCCATAGTTTTGCCTAAAATCTGAATCAGCTAAAAAAACTCTTTTGGTCAGTGGTGGCCCCTAATCCATGCGCCTGGCCCCTAATCTACATGCAGGTCGCCAGGCGCATGGATTCCAATGGTTTTTTTTTTTTGGTTTTTTTTTTAGAAGCACGTGATTAAAGCCTGAGGCTCTACTTGGCTTCAAAAAAGGGTGGGCTCGGGGCGCAGAGCAGGGCCGCTTTTAAGGCAGGGCAAAAGGGGCAGCTGCCCAGGGCCCTGTCATTGTTGTGGGGCCCAAAGTAGCTGCCTCATACTTGCCAACTATCCTGGTTTAAATTCCCTCGTCGGGTTTTAGTCCCGTGCTGTGTCCCAATATCTCAGTGTGAAGTGCTGATACTAATGCTGCCCAGCTCTGCCCTTTTGTTGTGTACAGATGACTCACCTGCAGACCCTGTGTTTACATGTAAATTACCGGCATTCATATGAAAATAGCGGTGGCATTCATATGTAAATAGCGGCGGCAGGCGGCATTGATATGTATATCATGCCCCCCTGAGGTCATATCCACAGTAATCTCTAGCAGCCAATCAACAAGCATAAATCATGTGCTGTAACCAGTGAGCCGTAATGTGTGCTGTAACCTCTAGCAAACAGTCAGTGAGCGGTAATGATACACTGTAACCTCTGGCAACCAATCGTAATAGCTGCCCGATCTGATTCAGTAAACTGATATTGAGTCCAGCTGCTACTTATTGTATGTCTCAGAGCAGGTGGAGAGCGAAACTGCATGGGGGGGCCCCAAGAAAAGTTTTGCCTAGGGTCCAATCAATATTAAAGATGGCCCTGACGCAGAGCACTGCTCCCTGAGCCCACCCAGTTGTGTGACAATAGCGAATTAATATTGTCTTCCTGATTCTCCTCCCGGCCAATCCGGAAGCAGGTCCTGAGACCCGATTGTTTGACCCCCCCAAACAAAATCTAGGACCAGCCGCCACTGCTTTTGGTAACTCTCCAAACTAACTCCCTAGTAGTAAGACTGTTATGCCTATTTAGTTTAGGGGCATGGTATAAGCAGATGTATTTACTTTATTCCTTACTCCTGCCAGCTTCTTGCGCAACACGCAAATGGTCCCAGAAAGATGTTCCTCTTTAATGGTTGATGGACCAGCAATCCTGCATTTTATCTGAGGATGATGAGGGTCTGCTCCTATACCAAGGCTGGAGCTGGAGCATTTTATCTGGAATTACTGTAAAACATTAGTGTGAATGGTTCCAAAGGCATATTGTTATTAACAATCAGCGTTAGCCTTCTGTGTTAACAGATTTCCCCCTTGCATGTGTACTTATAATAGGTCTTCTTTTTAAGGTATTGCTGTGAATGGAGAACTCATAGGTGATAAGACAACAAATAAAAGTGTGCAATCGATTGAAACCTATTTTGGAAAACTGGGTATTGTAAACAAGATGGTAAACCTGAGAATTGAAGTGACCACAGATGCAATCACTGTCATAGATGGTGACGACCAGACAACATTCTCATGGCTGGACACAGTCACGGTAGACCAAAAGGGGTATGTATCTGGCGCCAACTGTGTATGTCAAGCCAAATAATTTTGGATAACAGTAAAAACTTGATATGAGTTCTAATCCTTCCCTGCTTTATCCAAAACTGAAAAAAAAAATGTTCTTTAATGTAAAAGTGATCTGAGCGATTACACAGACGCCAGATCACTTTTAAATGTGGGGAAAGGTGGTTTCCTCTACTCTGGTTTGATCAGATGCTTTTGAGGGCAGAGGGGAGATCTGGGACCTAATAGACCCCAGATATCTCCATAAACACGACCTGTCATGACCCATGCTATCACAAGGCTTGTAAAGCATCTGCTCAAACTGATCCAAGTTTGATCAGATGCTTTTGAAGACAGAGGGGAGATCTGGGGTCTAATAGACACAGATGAAGTACAGTATGCACTTTGGTAAATAGATCTTAAAGCTTTTTATAGACACTAAAGGATCAATTCACAAGGTAACACATTAGAATAAGAATCCTCAGTATCAAAAAAGTGACAGTCATTTACAGCTAAGTCCAATGAGATTTGAAAAGTACAGTTGCATGGCTGAAAATAAAGCTCCTTATCCTGTATTAAAGCTTTCTGAATTGAGTCTGAAGTCATTGTTGCTTAACCTTTTCTGCTGCTGAAATGAAACTCAACAATTTTTCATGGCCCCATATATACTACAGAAGAAGCACACAGTTGTATAGATGTTAAACACCACAATAAATAAGCACACAGTATCTCACAAAAGTGAGTACACCCCTCACGTTTTTGTAAATATTTTATTATATCTTTTCATGTGACAACACTGAAGAAATGACACTTTGCTACAATGTAAAGTAGTGAGTGTACAGCTTGTATAACAGTGTACATTTGCTGTCCCCTCAAAATAACTCAACACACAGCTATTAATGTCTAAACCACTGGCAACAAAAGGGAGTACACCCCTAAGTGAAAATTTCCAAATTGGACCCAATTAGCCAGTTTCCCTCCCCGGTGTCATGTGATTTGTTAGTGTTACAAGGTCTCAGGTGTGAATGGGGAGAAGGTGTGTTAAATTTGGTGTTATTGCTCTCACTCTCTCATACTAGTCACTGGAAGTTCAACGTGGCACCTCATGGCAAAGAACTCTCTGAGGATCTGAAAAAAAGAATTGTTGCTCTATATAAAGATGGCCTAGGCTATAAGAAAATTGCAAGGGCCCTGAAACTGAGCTGCAGCATGGTAGCCAAGACCATACAGCGGTTTAACATGACAAGTTCCGCTCAGAACAAGCCTTGCCAAAGTTGACCAAAGTAGTTGAGTGCACGTGCTCAGCGTCATATCCAGAAGTTGTCTTTGGGAAATAGACATATTAGTGCTGCCAGCATTGCTGCAGAGGTTGAAGGGGTGGGGGGGTCAGCCTGTCAGTGCTCAGACCATACGCTGCACACTGCATCAAATTGATCTGCATGGCTGTCGTTCCAGAAGGAAGCCTCCTCTAAAGATGATGCACAAGAAAGCCCGCAAACAGTTTGCTGAAAACAAGCAGACTAAGGACATGGATTACTGGAACCATGTCCTGTGGTCTGATGAGACCAAGATAAATTTATTTGGTTCAGATAGTGTCAAGTATGTGTGTCGGCAACCAGGTGAGGAGCAGGCCTGGACTGGGACAAAAAATAGGGCATTTTAGACTGAGCAGCCCATGGCATATTTACCAGGAGGCACGGAGAGCATGGGGGGGGGCGGAGAATGTGGGGGGGGGGGTGGAGAATACAGGGGAGTGTGGAGAGCACTAGGGGGGCCTGAGAGCACAGAGTGTGAAGAGCACGGGGGGGTGAAGCGCACTAGGGGACCTGGAGTGCACTGAGGGGGCGGGGACCACGGGGGGCTGGAGAGCACAAGCAGGGGCAGAGAACACAGGAGGTGAACAGCACGGGGGGGAAGAGAGTACAGAGGGGTTGGAGAGCATGGAGGGCTGGAGAGCACTGGGGGGGTCTGAGAGCACAGGGGGGCCTGAGAGCACTGGGAGGAGCTGGAGAGCAAAGGGGGGCCGGAGAGCACAGGGGGACTGATGAGCACAGGGGACCTGAGAGCATGGGGGACTGAGGAGCACTGGGGGGGCAATGAGCACAGGGGGGGCCTAATAGCATAGGGGGCTGGAAAGTGCAGGGGGCTGATGAGCACTGGGAGGGGTTGGAGAGCTCTGGGGGGGGACCCGAGTGTACAGGGGCTGGAGAGCACTGTGGGGATTTGGAGATCACTGGGGGGGGGGCCTGGAGAGCATTGGAGGAGCCTGGGAGCATGGGGGGGCACCTGAGAGCACTAAGGGGCAGTAGAAAGAAGCTGGATAGGAGGAGCAGCTGCATACACAGTAGAAGAATCCATCTCTTTATTTTTCTCCTACAGCCTCTGAAATTCCACGGGAGAGAGAGAATGAGAAGCAGCATTCAGAGGCTGCAGGAGAAAAATAGAGATGGATTATTCTACTGTGTATGCAGCTGCTCCACCTATCCAGATGCACGCGTGGGGAGCCACACTCAATTTCCCTCCTGTCCGGCGGCCACGTCTCGTGTAGATTCCCTCCCTCTTCATGGTGTGCCCTTTGGCCAGTCCGGGCCTGGTGAGGAGTACAAAGACAAGTGTGTGTTGCCTACAGTCAAGCATGGTAGTGGGAGTGTCATGGTCTGGGGCTGCATGAGTGCCGCTGGCACTGGGGAGCTACAGTTCATTGAGGGAACCATGAATACCAACATGTACTGTGACATACTGAAGCAGAGCATGATCCCCTCCCTTCGGAGACTGGGCCGCAGGGCAGTATTCCAACATGATACAGACCCCAAACATACCTCTAAGACAACCATTGCCTTGCTAAAGAAGCTGAGGGTAAAGGTGATGGACTGGCCAAGCATGTCTCCAGACCTAAACCCTATTGAGCATCTGTGGGGCATCCTCAAACGGAAGGTGGAGGAGCCCAAGGTCTCCAACATCCACCAGTTCCATGATGTCATCATGGAGGAGTGGAAGAGGACTCTAGTGGCAACATGTGAAGCTCTGGTGAACAGGTTAAGGCAGTGCTGGAAAATAATGGTGGCCACACAAAATATTGACACTTTGGGCCCAATTTGGACATTTTCACGTAGGGGTGTACTCACTTTTGTTGCCAGTGGTTTAGACATTATTGGCTGTGTGGTGAGTTATTTTGAGGGGACAGCAAATTTACTCTGTTATACAAGCTGTACACTCACTTTTTTACAGCAAAGTGTCATTTCTTCAGTAGTGTTGTCACATGAAAAGATATAATAAAATATTTACAAAAATGTGAGGGGTGTACTCACTTTTGTGAGATACTGTATATATGCATTTATATGCTTATAATGTGGACATGTACAGTACATGCACACATTTATAATTTTATATATAGCATATACACACATTTTTAAGATGCATGTACCCATTCATACATGTACACATACTTACATGTACTGTATATACACAAATGAAGATTCCTATGTTACAACAGAATGCTTCCAAAACAGACTGTGATGTTCTAAGAAACTGCCATATTATCATAGATTTCAATGCCACTATAAATTGCCATGTTACAAAAGACTGCAGTGTTACAAGAGACTGTTGTCATGATAACACAGACTGGCATGTTTCTACATATAGCAATCTCAAGAGACTGCCATAATGCTCGATCCTACCATATCCCCAAATTATGCTGGCACAAGAAACGACCATCTTTTAGAAGATCACCGCATTAAAAGAAACTGATCTTAAAAAGTCTAATAAGTTCTCAGAGTCTGCCTCCTGTGTAAAAAGGCAATGCCCTTTTTGGCTCCTAGACCAACTGCAACTGCAAGGTTCCCAGGCATCTCCCGTGGCTCCATTGTGTGTGCTCTAATGTTATGTCCAGAGCTACAGAGGATGCCTACAACTTCTACAATTACAGTGGTGTTAGGAGCTTCATTTCAGAGAGCTGGTAGTGCTGGCATTGCAGAAGCACGTGTAGCCTCCCTGGCGGTATGATTATGTCAGATTTTTGTCAGATTTTTGCATCTCAAAGCGGTACAATTATTTTGCATATAAATTTGGCGTTTTATATTGTAGGCCTGTAATTCTTAGCAATAACACACTTATATCTGTCCAAACAAGAGTCTAGTAGATATCCCAGGTATTATAAAGTTTGAAACACAAAATCATAAATTATAATATAATAAATAAATATAAATAATTATAAAAAATAATAATATAATAATAATAAAAAAATTTCCCCACGGTTCACTATCGCTCAATTCTGCAAGTGTTATAATTTACTATCGCTGTTTTCTAGCTGGTCTAAAACCGCTTTTGACGAGGGACACTTTTTGGTTGCTATGGACAATCTCCAGTTTCCAGGCAGAAAGAACAGTATTTATAATATAAAACTGCATGCAGGTCACTGGACAAACCACTAGGGACAAATAGGGATGTGAAATAATTTCATACAGTACTGTAATCTGTAAGATTACAGTGTACTGTATGTGTTATGATTTTTTCCTTTTTTTAATTTGTGCGTCGTGACGCTCGCAGGGAACGGAGCCCGACACACAGAGGCTTCGGGAGGAGGACAGAGCCCGCAGACACAGCGTGGGGACATTGCAGGATCCTGGTGACAAGGTAAGTACACCGCACCAGGATCCTGCAATGCAATCCCGAGTGTGGCTCGGGGTTACTGCTAATGGTACTGAAATTTAACTCTGAACCACACTCGGGAAAACCGACAGGGAGGTTAACCACTTGCCGACCGTCCACCGTCGTTATACGTCAGCTGTTTGAAGAGGGATATTGTTGTTATGGCAGCAGCTAGCTACCATAACCCCGGTATCCTCTTCAAGAGCGGGCGGTCGGCTTTCAGATAAAAGTGGTCTCTGCGGCGGATTCGCAGCGAGATCACTTTTATCGGTGGCAGGAGAGGCCCTCTTTGGCCGCCGGCCCTCCGGTAAGGGTCCGCTCTCCTTTGCGGTATGGAGCTGAGTGAGGGGAAGATGGCCCCCACCCAGCTCCATACCATTGCAGGGCAGAAGCAACGTCAAAACGTCACTTCCGCCCATAGCTCTTAAAGGGACATATTTTTTTTTATTGCATTTAGTGTTTTTTATTGCATTTTAGTGTCTTTTTGGCCCCAGATCTCATATTTAAGAGGTCCTGTCATGCTTTTTTTTCTATTACAAGGCATGTTTACATGCCTTGTAATAGGAATAAAAGTGACACTTTTTTTTTTAAAGAACAGTGTAAAAATTAAAAACAAAACGTAAAATTAATAAGAAAATTTTTTTTTTTTAATGCTCCCCATCCCGCCGAGCTTGCGCACAGAAGCAAATGCATACATGAGTAGCACCTGCATATGTAAACGGTGTGCAAACCACACATTTGAGGTATAGCCGCAATCATTAGAGCAAGAGCAATAATTCTAGCAATAATTCTAGCCCAAGAGCTTCTCTGTAACTCAAAACATGCAACCTGTAGAATTTTTTAAACATCGCCTATGGAGATTTTAAAGGGTAAAAGTTTGTCGCCATTCCACGAGTGGGTGCAATTTTGAAGTGTGACATGTTGGGTATCAATTTACTCGGTGTAACATCATCTTTCACAATATACAAAAAAAAAAAGGGCCAACTTTACTGTTGTCTTATTTTTTAATTAAAAAAATGTATTATTTCCAAAAAAGTGTGCTTGTAAGACTGCTGCGCAAATACAGTGTGACAGAAAGTGTTGCAAAGACCGCCATTTTATTCTCTAGGGTGTTATGTTTGGGGGTTCAAAGTAATTTTCTAGCACAAAAACCTGTTTTAAACCATCAAATCTTGAAATGGGGCTCTGACCTTAAGTGGTTATAGAAGGTCATAGTTTTGGGGGGGGGGGCTGGGGCTGGTAGCGAAAAGTTTTTGTACATGTGCATACTATTTTTTTTTATATTTGCAGATTTAACTTTGCAATAAGTAATAAAAAGAGTGTAAAGTTTTCTTTTGGAGAAGGGGCAACATTTGTAATTGTTCTCCATAAAGTTTGGAAAAAAAATCCTGTACACAGAGATTACTTGGGATTCTACACTCTGAATGACCATGCATTTTCTGAAGGAGTCCATGGACTGTTAGGTAAGGGATTGTTTTTTCTGTTCCACAGCTTCTTATATATGCTGATTGTCTTGATTGCTATAGCAACAGCCATAATGCTGTTAAAATTTTAGTAAACTAAAGGAACAAAATCAGCAAATATATGTGAAAACAGTTGAAAAGACCACTCAATCATATAATACTAACGAGAAGCAGCAACTACACACCAACATCAATACATGAATCATTCCACATGTCTAGTTTAGAGAAGCACAGTGATAGCATAAGCAGTCCTTGTTTCCAGGTCTCAAGAGTTTGTTCTTTTAGGCTCTATTCACACTAATGCATTTTTTGATGCATTTTGCAGAAATGCATGGGAATTTTTTAACATGTGTTCCTATGGAACATGTTCACAGCAATGCATTTTTGTGCCTCTGCGTTTTTGGAAAGGGTCAGGGACTTTTTTTCATGCAAAATGCAGCATGTTGCATGTAATAGAATTCAATGGACCCGCATCCAAAACGCACAAATTCCAACAGAGGGTAGGAATACAACGACTGTCTAGGTACATATTTTTGGAGTATTACAATGTGTTTGTTATAAAAATTTTAATTGATAAGTTACATTTTTTGAAAAGTTGATACAACTACAAATGTCACCAAACTGTTAATTAACATGGAACTTTAGTCAGCAAATTAAGTCATGATAGATCACTTCATGCTGGCCCATTTTGTAGCTATAGCTATGTAAAAAAGTAAAATAAATGCCTATAGTGTTTAAAATCCATTAATGCACTGTCTCATCCTGCTCTGCACAGCCTCAGTTGTCCTGTATTCTCGGCACTGTGCCTGAAAATCAGAGTGGTGTCTTACTAGAGGCCAGTCTGCTGACAGCCTCCAGATTGACTGCTCCTGAGAGGGGGCTCAAATAACAGGATTGACAAAGACTGTGCTATGGAAGAAAAGATTAGTGAGGAAGAAAAGAAAAGCAGGAGAGGTGTCAGGGCAAACTCTGCTGCCAGAGAGACACAGGGGGGGTTATTTACGAAAGGCAAATCCACTTTGCACTACAAGTGCAAAGTGCACTTGAAATTGCACTGAAAGTGCAGTTGCTGTAGATCCGAGGGGGACATGCAACAGAAATAAAAAACAGCATTTATCTTACACATTATTGGATAATAAAATCAGCAGAGCTTACCCTCATTTTAGATCTACCCCTCAGATTTACAGCACCTGCACCTCCAAGTGCACTTTCAGTGCAATTTCAAGTGCAAAGTGGATTTGAATTTGTAGTGCAAAGTGGATTTGCCTTTCATAAATAACCCCCACAGAAGAGTTAAACTTACAAGAATAGTGTTTTATCCTAACTTCCTGATTTTCTCTCCTTTCTCCTTTAGCAGCACTATGAGCCTCGTCACTGTCTGTTACTGTAGGCTTCCCCTCTAGCTGGCTCAAGACATAAAATCAAGACTGTAAATGCACACATTTTAATTTCAGAAAGTGACATATAGGGGTTGAATTACTAAAACTGGAGAGTGCAAAATCTGGTGCAGCTGTGCATGGTAGCCAATCAGCTTCTAACTTCAGCTTGTTCAATTAAGCTTTGACAATAAAACCTGGAAGCTGATTGGTTTCTAAGCAGAGCTGGACCAGATTTTGCCCTCTCCAGTTTTAGTAAATCGACCCCATAGTTTGTGAGACTAAAGCCAGGAACACACTAGATCGGGTGCAGGCTGGATGCTGGTTTTCCAGCATTACTGTTCAACAGAAGCCGGTTGTGAGACCGGCTTCTGTAGAACAGACAGCTGTACACACGGGCCAAAAGTCATCAAGTATCTCAGGCACGAAACGCACAGCCGGGCCGCCCTGCTGCAGTATATGTGCGGTGGGCAGTCTGGAAGTGGTTAACTAAAAAATCTTAATGGATTGAACACTAGCACCATTGTTACCGCATACGATTAGCCGTTAATTAACTCTGTGAATCAACCCCTTTGTCTTTTAAAAATCACACTGTCATATACTGTGTATGTGTGTAATATATAAATATAAATATATACATATATATATATATATATATATATATATATATATATATATATATATATATATATAGGGTATTAGCCATGTAAGTTTAGTTATATGTTTTCTGAAACTACATTGTGGTTATGCTAAGTAACTCAGCATTTAGTGGCATCCTTCTTTAATCAAAATGCTGCTGCATTCAGCTAGTGGGAATGCTGATCATAGTGTTTTACATACATTGATTATACAGTAGGCAGAGTGAACATCCATATCCTTTCACCTACCTGTGAAATCATCCCTGATTAGGTGAACATTATCTAAAAAGCCCTTGGAGGTTTAATGCTGGGCTTAATGAATGAAAGTCTCTTGCTAATCCAGTCTATGGATTATATGAATTCTGTCATATGAATTATGGTATATTTTCTAAAAGAGTTTCAGAGTGATTTCTAAATTAAATTATTCTGTTTAATCCTAAAGGACAATTTTTTCATGGAGTCGACTATGAAATTTCTGATATTCATAGAACAGATGACCCCAGCAAACCAGATGCCACAATGAAAGTAAAGAATAAGCTGCTAACTGTGACAAGGTAAAAAACGCTAACTTCCTGGCCATCTTAATGTTTATTCCTGACCAAAACCCCCTTTTTTAAGGGTTAGGTGTTTTGGATAGATTATGGAATAGTTAACTTCAATGTCAAATTTTTATTGATGTCTGTGTCCTTGCAGCAGAGAACAACCCTCACTATTTGTCCTGGCAACCATGTTTACTGGGACCCAAATTGATAGAAATTCAAATATTTTAAGGTTTTTACCAGAGAGAGTATATTTCAGTGGGAATGCCTATTTTGGCAACCACTGTAGAGAGTTCCTCTTAGTTCCTGTTTTGTCTCCAGGAAAGAACATGAAGGGAAATCTTCCCAAGGGGACACATGCAGAAAAAAATGAAATCTCACAGGTTTTTAACCATTCCCTACTTTATCCAAAATACAAAAAATGTTGAGTTTAATTATACTTTAAAGGTACATGTAATTTTGGATGCTTGATGATAATAAGGGTGGGTGTTTAAGGATGATAACAATAATTAGAAATGACAGATGATCAGAACATTGGGTCTCCTATAACTTTGAATTTTATGTAGACTAATGAATTCTAAGGAATCGGTACATAGAATACATAGTGCTGTTCCTGAGGAACACTACCAGATTACAACCCAATAGCAAACTTTTACCAAATAAAAATGGCAGACTTACAGACCATACAGTGAGTAAATTTCAGCTGGTTCCCAACAAAGTGTCTGCAGTTCGATTAGTGGGTGGTCCACCACTCAGCCCAACATCCACTGAAAAATTGAAGGAGCTGGATGGAAATTTGTCTGCTGAACAGTGCCTATATCTATTCGGATGCATGTGCTGTTTAGATATTTTGATGGTGTTGTGTTGGCTGTCAGAACACAATAGTCACAGCAGGAGATTTGTCCATCCACACAGTTTAATATGAATGAAGGATGCTGTTAGATTTCTTTTGTTCAGCTCACTGGCTGAATAAAAGAGGTTTGTGGAACGTTTTCTCAACTTTTACTCCTTATATCAAAAAGATGATTTGCATAATTTAACATGCAGTGTGCAATTACTGCTAAAGCACACACAAAAAATGACTTACTATAGTGCTTGCTATAGTGGGAGAGCTACATAGGGATGCCCCAGTGCACAGTTTGTACTGAACGCTCTCTTGATTGCCCTACTTACTACACCTTCTTCTTTTACTGACTGCCTTTCATTATTAACACAATTATTTAGTACATAATAAACAGAGCGATAGGGGTTACAGTCTTTTTGGCAAAGCTATGCAGGAAAGGAGCTCAGAATCAGTGCAGAGCACACAGTCACTTTCTTATGTATCCCTGTACTTGCTCATGTCACATCACAGATTACATTACAATTTGCAGGGTACTATGCTCTGCACTGACCTCCAAAAGCTGACAATTACGGTCTGTCTTAATTTGGTCATTCACACTAAAATATACCTTTTGCTTAAAAACATTTATACATGGTTATCAAAGCTGCAGGGAGTACATAACCATTCAAGCCAAATATATTATCCATTCCTTTATAACTGAACATAACATAACGTTATATTAAAAAAACTGTATTTAAAAATAATATGTAATCACTTTTGTATTTCTGTATATGTCCCTTTTGTGGAGATTATACTTCATTTTCTATGGTCTCTGGAACAGGACATGAGAGATGATCCCTCCATCAAATGCACAAACCGCAAAGAAAGAACTGTTTTATTTGCATGAGGAAGATTAGTACTTCTCTTGGGATTTTGTTTACTGTCTGTGATGCAGTTAACAAGATTCCCCTCCCTGTGCAGGCACTTGAGCATGAACTGATGGCACGGCCATGCTGTTTTAAAAAAGAGACAGCTTGTACCTGGAACTTTTCCCTGTACTGCTGTCACAGGAAGAGGGGGGAACAGCGAGTGGCTGCAGCAGTAGGAACATGTTACATGTTCCACCCTAAAAACGGGTGGAACATGTAACATGTTCCCAAAGGTGAACTTATCCTTTAAACATTCATAATTTATATTTTTGGTATATATGGATAACAGCCAGTAAATAAGCTTTGAAACAAGCTCACACTGACCTCTGTAGCTGCAGCCACTATGAAGCAAATAATTTGTAAAATGTACAGCAGCACTGAAGTCTTTATGTCTTAGCAGTTCTGCTCACTCTCCCAGCAATGATGTGGCAACCTTTCTACCTTGTAACCTCTTGTGTTTGGACTTTACGCAACCTTGTACTTAGTATGAATATAGCCCCCTGCAGAGATGAAAGTTCATACCTACCTCTACTGCTTCCACTGATCTCCATTGTATTGCAAAGATATAGCTGCAGTAATAAGAATTTGCAGCATCCAGCAATACCAGGAGTGTCAGATTTCTGGTTATCTTATACACTCTTTTGTTTTTTCCACTGGCTTCTACACCTTTACAGGACACACATAGGGGTTAGCAGATTGAACTATCGAGCACAGTGAAGGACCAGACATCGACACACAAACATACAGAAATGTGTTGCATGCTGAAGATTATTCAGAAGCAGCATATCTAAAATATAGCACAAATTGGTGGCACAAAAAGTAGGAAAGGGAAGCATGCACTCTCTTATTTGCGTGGAAGACTTTGTTTTTCATATTTAATCTAGCTGCGAGGTAATTTTAACGACTTCAGTGTTTTCATTCCATAGTGTCTGCAGCTACAGAGGTCAGTGAATGCTCAGTTTAAAATTCAAAATTCAAATTTACTACTTGTTAAATGTATTGAACCAATATTTATTTATGTAAATAATCAAATGTCCATAGCCTTGACACAAATTCACTTTCAGGCCAAGTTCACACAAGATTCATTTTCAGGTCTTGGGTATTAATGTACCTGTCATTTTGATATAACATAGGCCATAATCAGATGGAGATTGAGTGGGCTTAGACTTTAAAAAAAAAAAGTTATTTTAGCAGTTAAAAGTAGTCTATGTTTTACAACAGAACTGTGCCACAAACACTGCTATGAACTTTCTAAAGAGAATAGATGACTTAAAAAGCAATTATTGTGGGGTTGACTTACTAAAACTGGAGAGAGCAAAATCTGGTCCAGCTCTGCTTAGAAACCAATCAGCTTCCAGGTTTTATTGTCAAAGCTTAATTGAACAAGCTGAAGTTAGAAGCTGATTGGCTACCATGCAAAGCTGCACCAGATTTTGCACTCTCCAGTTTTAGTAAATCAACCCCACAGTTTTCATTCATTGTTGTGATTATTTTCATTTCAGGGGTATACAAAGAGACTACAGAGATGGCATCACCGATAACAGTGAGGTTCCTTGTTGGTTTGTACATCATAATGCAGAAGGGCTGATTGATGGAAACGCTACAGATTACATTGTACAAGATATCTTCAGCATTGTTTAAATCGATATGCATTTCAGCTCCTGATGTATGATTCAGTATTGTCTTCTGTTAGACACGATGATTTATCAAGATTCTATGTACTGAGTTAACAAGACAATGTAAGAAAGCTTTTTAATAACTCTGAGCAGTGCTGTGACCTCGTTACCTATGCTATCTATACCCTGCTCTGTCATGTAAATGCCATTATTAGTGCAGAAATTGCCTCACAGTGGTACAGCAGAGCACATGCTGTTTTTACTGCTCTTCTGATGCCACCAGGAATTGCTCCTACACTGTCTGCGACAGCTACAGTATTTAAAGCTGGCCATAGATGAGTATTTTTTTTTTTTGTACAGTTTTTTTGTGGGCTGAGCGGAAAAAAAAAAATTAACCGATTTCTGCATCCACCTCACTTGTGTAGATGGAGAAATCTCTCCACTGGGTCATTGTACCCTGTCAGCAAGACTTGCTGCTGTCAGAATACACGGATCAGCAGGTACAGCCAATTGGATGCAGCTTCTGATCAGCAAGAGTTTTTTAGAATGTCCCTTCAACAGAAGTCGATCAAGGGACAGCCACCTACTGATCAAAATTCGTCCCATACCGGCTAAACTGGTTTCATTTCAATCCATCTACGACCAGCCTAAGACCTGATGCTCAGCTGGCTGAGTGACAATTTAATTATAAAACTTACTAAATAAATATATTTGTGCTAAGTTTGTGTTTGTGTCTTTCATCTACATATAGTAACATTTTTAAGAGCAAGTTGAAGAAGAATTCCAGTTTGTATTTCTTTAAAAAATACCAAACAACTAGCATAAGCACCTGAATATGTAAATACATCACACTCCTATAATCTCCTATACAGCAGTATTCAAACTGGGATAGAAAGGAGCAGCCATTAAAAGCTATTCAGACTCTGCTGCATGCACAGGAGTTCACGGGGAACATGCAGACAGGAGGAGAGAAGAGTTGAGGACTTAATCATGTTTTTCTGCTCTTTCAGTTTAAAATCAGAAAGCTATGGTGGGTAGGTGACCTTAAAACTAATCAGAGAGAGTGCTGTCACCTTCCCGACTGTGTTGTCTGGCAGAATTGTACATCACAGAGGTGGCTGGACAGAATTACAAATCCTGGGAGTACGGCAATTCACTTTTTTATTTTTCATCTGCTTTTTTTAAACTGATTAGTTTTTCCCATGTAGGACTTAGAACATGTTCACTAATATGCCAACCCCCTAGCTGCACAAAGTAACCTTCCGTTGCTCCCTCGCTACATTTTTTTTGGGAATGGGGAACACTCATTTCTCTCCCTCCCTTGTGACATTATAGTGGTGACAGGCTGTCCAGGTACCTAGCTATGTCACATTCCTGTGTAAACTGCAAGACAATACTTTTCAAATATTATAATGGAAATATGGAAATATGTTGTGTGATTGGATTATATGCAATAGGTTTTTAAGTGGTGAGCATCTGCAATAGAGGAGTGAGGCTGTGTGTCCCAGTCCAGACAGGAGGATTGGCTATCCCTTGGAGTAGTCAATGCAGGGCTCTTGTCTGCTAAGCCACCAATGGTAAAACACAGAGCAAGGGACTGAGAGAATGTATTCCCTGCTAGCATGTGAGATGCCATTTAAGGTGCTGACTTTTGGCCCATGCTGTGTGGCAGTGCCATCTTCGTTTTCCCATCACTGTCAGTTTTCTGGCTTTGCCTGTAAAAAAAAAATGGCTATGTCAAGGCCCTTTTAGTTGTTGGGTTTTCACTGCATTGTGACAAGATGCTAAAAAAAAGGCCAATATCTCCGGTTTCATTTGTGTGCTGGTACAGGGCTCAGTTTGGATGCTTCTTTATTTTGCCATTACCAGTTGAGTTCTTAAACAGAAGAATTTTAGGTGGCAAGCATCAGCAGTAAGAAATAGTAAAGGTATTCAAAAATGTGAAGATTATTCTCATAAAAAAAATGAAGTCACACTGATCACATTTTGACAACTTTTTATTAACAAATCAATCACAGAAATAATTTATTAAGAGTTATTTTATTACAATTAGTGCCTTGTCAGTTAGTGTATTTCCTAAAGTAAGAACACTCTGTTTATTGTGCTGGTGATAGCATGTGGACACACATCTAAACTATAGGTTTTTCAGTTAATTTAACGGAAAGAATTGCAGACTGTCTAATATTTTTACTTTAGTGACCATTCGCTAGAAAATACTTTCACCTTTGCTACCGAAGTTGGGTGTTGAGGTTATAGAGCAAAATGCAACTGAACCTGTACAGTCATGATACCACAGCTGCCCGTGTAGTCCAGCTCTAAAGTGCATCAGTGGGTTTAGGAAAAAGTGCATAGATACATATGCTGCAAACAATGAAATTAAGGAAGGTCGGCACTGCCCTTTGTCAATCATAAAGCTATAGGGTATTTTGTAAGGGTTATGTTGTAGGGTCACACTGTACACACTTATAAACTATTGGCCCTGGGAGTTAGTGGGCTATAGTAGGTATCAGTCCCAGGAATGAACAAATGGGTGCCTGTCCTATGGTGGCATAAGTGATTGTCCATTTTGGGGAGCACCAACCCTCGAAGAGAGGGTACATATGTGGCTTTCAGGTGCTAGCTAGTTGTATTTAGGTTTCATTTATTCCCAGAAGGAGGGTGAATAGATGCATTTTACTTTAAGGTCACATTGCCACCATGCTCCAGAGGCAAAAGCCCCCCCCCCCCCCCAAAACCATGATGCAGAACAGGAGACATATTATGACAAATTACCAAAATGTATTACGTTAAAGCAGAGAATATAAGTTAAAGTCTTAAAAGTGAAAGTCTAGAGGTAATAACTCTCTCTGCAGCTTTGAACCTCCCCTCCTCCTTCCTCAATCTTTGCACACCCACATCTTATGCATGAAACTTTCTGCCAATATGTCAGTAGGCTTAGATATTTTATCTGCTAGCAATGCCATACTTCTAGGTAAACTGCATGGAGGAGTATATGATACTTCCAAACCTTTAATACTGGAAGAACCAAGTACAGTGCCTATCCTCCTCTTTTTTAGCTTTAATTTACTTATTAATGCAGTTTCAACTCATTCCCTTTGATAAACAGCAGTTGCCTCCTCAATGCAAACTTAAAATGTTTTTAAGGTCTTTACAATACACAACTATGAGTGTTTTAGCTTTTCCACAAGTAACACATTTTAATATATAAAATCAGGGCGCATTAGTTATAATTAATAAAAAACAGTGCTTCAGGCTCAGTTTCTCCACTCAAATACATAGTATTTTAAATGTAGTTACATTTTTTAAAACAAAAATGTAGTGTGTAAATTGCCACAAGTAGTAAGTTACATGGCAAACCAAGGTTTTTTGTTTATATCCTAGGTTCATGTGTCTCTGCCGGGGCTTTACCAATAAGGCCAAGGTTGTGCAGGTTGAGAATGGAATCCGCAATTATCCGTGCAGTTCTCTTTTGGTATCCACCAG
Source organism: Aquarana catesbeiana (assembly GCF_042186555.1). NCBI lineage: Eukaryota > Metazoa > Chordata > Amphibia > Anura > Ranidae > Aquarana > Aquarana catesbeiana. The sequence continues at coordinate 86,118,239 of NC_133330.1, read as the reverse complement.
AGGTGACCATCAGGATAGGAATAGAGCGACTCCTGGCAATGCTAAACACAATCTCATCTCTTTTTATAATGCCCTAAATATTAAATAAACAGACTTAGTTGATAAAGCAGATATACACTTCATCTAAGTACCACAAACTGAAACATTATTTAATTCATTTTTAATATTCAAAACAAACTCACTCATCTATCTGTCTCTCCATGCTTTATTTTGTTCAGAAATCACTTTGAAAAACACCCTCCCAGCATTTCTGGCTGTGACCATCTTGAGTTAGGGCAAATTATTCATGTAGCATTTACTTCCTGCAATCCATCTGTCCTTAGTTTAGACATGCAGGCTGAAGACTGTGCTTAGCTGAGAAAACCCTTGTCCCCTCTTGAAGACTCCTGGGATGTATGACATGATTTGCCTAGGTCTGGAAACCAGGAAGTAACTGAAGAAATGTGAAACATTTTTTTAAAGTGGTTGTAAACCCTTATATATACCCAGTGGAGAGACTGGCTTCAGGTGATACACAGAAATTAATCCTCCTACATAAGTTTTACCTGTTTATCTGCAATTTTCTCTTCTCTACAGCTATTCAAAATCCAGAATGTATAAAGCTGGTCTGAGTGTTCAGGTGGAGAGCTGGAATTACACACTGCAGAGCTCAGTGAGAGCTCTCTGAGAGCTGATTGGAGGGAAGGGACACCCACCTTCACACAGCACACAGGAACAGAGTTGAGACTGTCAATCACAAGCTGTGTGATGGCGTTCCCTCTCCTTTCACCTTTTTCTCCTCACAGGAAAACTTGTCAGAAGTGATATGATATAATGTCCTATCTATTTACTAATGCCAGCAGCATAATGATTAAAAATAGTCGACTGAGAGAGTGAAGTTTCGCTCAAGGCAAACGTCAAGTATCAGGGTTAAAGAGATAGGAAGGTTTCACATAATTCTTTAAGTGGAATATACTGTGCTAAAAGTATAAACCATGATAATTTGGATAAAAAATTCTGTAATTTGTGTTTTAATATGAAAAGAGTAGAGAAGAAATGTATCCCCTTTTAGGTCTTAAGGAGAGATCTCCTTAAATGAACCATGTCATTGTCCCAAACATTTTGCAACAGTAGTTCCCTGTAAGAGAAGACTATACACTCACTGTTCAGGTGGCCCATGCCTTTCACCTTAGGTGTTGTAGTTACTCCCTCCAACCCTTATGTCACTGTTGTGTCCTGTAGTGATGTAGGAGTCAGAGTAGGGAACACTGTGTAGGGGGTGTGTCTGATTACTGGAGATTGGGATCTTGGCACTCTATGTGAGAGCATCGGTCCTGATCTCCAGCTTCCTGCTGGCACAGGCCAGCTTAATAGAAGGCTGCAGCAATAATACATTATAATACATTTATGACAAAAGAAAATACTTACACATATGTAATTTTGTATCCAGCATAACTGCATTAGAACAATAAAATAGTTCAAGTGGGCTCTAAATACCTATGAAGAAATCTCTAGAGGGTAGATAATCTACTGATCATTTTTGTGTGCTGAGCATTCTAGTGGACCTGCTATGGTAATATACGACACCAGTAGTCTGCAGTCAGCTATCAGGAAATGATTTGTAATACTTAGTGTACAGCAGTATATACAGTATGCTATTTAATATAATGCAAGTTTATATGTGATGTGTGTGTATTATAGTAGAAATTATAACACTTACTTGAGGGGAAATGGAGAGACCTCCAAGTGGATCTCCATCCAGTATATCAGTCCCTGCATTGTAGACTATTACATCTGGGGTCACCTCATTTAGAGCTCCTTTCACATGTGTTTCCACTTTCTCTAGGTATTCCTTGTCCTCTGTGCCCCAGTCCAATTCAATCTTCCTTTTTATTGCTCCTGCATAGTTTGAAATGTGAAACCATGATTCATGTTTTAAAAGAGAGATTCCTCCTGAAAGTCTTACAGCAACCAATAATCTACCTGAATTTTCTAACCTACAATAAAAGCATAGTCAGAATTTAACCGCTAACTATGAAAACTTCCACTATTTTTACCATCTAACCCTGTCTACTAAAATTCAGCATACAAAATTTCTATTGTTACTAATATTACCAAATCAGATTTCAGCTCTTTAGATCAGCATTGATTGTAAAAGTGTAAAGTAAATCTAGACATTCATGATCAGAGCATCTTAAAAGTAGTATTAAACCCTCAGTGTTTTTGTGTGTAGCCACCCTGGCGGTATGATTATGTCAGATTTTTGCGTCTCAAAGCGGTACAATTGTTTTGCATAGAAATTTGGCGTTTTATATTGTAGGCCTGTAACTCTTAGCAATGACACACTTAAATCTGTCCAAACAAGGGTCTAGTAGATATCCCGGGTATGATAAAGTTTGAAACACAAAATCATAAATTATAATATAATATATAACTATAAAAAAGTTATAAAAAATAAAATAATAATAATAATAATAATAAAATGAATTTCCCCACGATTCACTATCGCTCAATTCTGCAAGTGTTCTAATTTACTATTGCTGTTTTCTAGCTGGTCTAAAATCACTTTTGAGGTAAAGAGACACTTTTTGGTTGCTATGGACAATCTCCAGTTTCCAGGCAGAAACAACAGTATATGTAATATAAAACTGCATGCAGGTCACTAGACAAAGCACTGGGGACAAAAGGGATGTGAAATGATTTCATACAGTAATGTAATCTGTAAGATTACAGTGTACTGTATGTGTTATGAATTTTCTACTTTTGAATTTGCCGCTGAGCTCCGTCCCTGTGCGTTGCGACGCTCGCAGGGAACGGATCCCAGCCACACAGAAGCATTGGGAGGAGGACAGAGCCCACAGACACAGCTGGGGGACATCGCAAGATCCTGGGGACAAGGTAAGTAACCTGCACCAGGATCCTACAATGCAATCCCGAGTGTGGCTCGGGGTTACCGCTAATGCCACACTCGGGAAAACCGCCAGGGAGGTTAACATGTAGAGCACAATAGAATAAACATTCCCCAGTAAACTATTTGTCAAAATTTTTACCCCAACACTTGCAGTTTACAACTTTTCAACGCTACTGGCTCCTGCTCTCTCATTGCTGCTTGCCTGAACTTTTGGTCTTCACTGAGAAGACTGTAGACAGTGCAGTCTCAGGCCAGTCTATTAGCTTGGAGAAGGGGGGGGGAGAAGAGGAGACAAGAGCAGGGGGGAGTACCTTGGCATCCTAGGCCAGTGATGGCGAACCTTGGCACCCAAGATGTTTTGGAACTACATTTCCCATGATGCTCAACTATAGTGCAGAGTGCATGAGTATGGGAAATGTAGTTCCAAAACATCTGGGGTGCCAAGGTTCGCCATCACTGTCCTAGGCTATGGTGTTGTGTGTTTCTGTTAATGCACACTGCATAGGAAAACACCACTCTAGTCATGGAATGCAAGGGTGACTCTGTAGGATGCTGCAACAGAAAGTGGCCACTCTGAAAAAGGAAACCTGGGTCAGCAGTCATGGCATCAGCTTAAAATGGAACAAAGGTAGGAATTTAAAAGATGTAGCTGCATGCTTAGTAAATATATCAGCTACTGAAAAGCCGCGTACACATGAGTGGAATGTCTGACAGAAAAAGTCTGACGGAAGCTTTTCATCCTCTATTCCGTCGTGTGTATGCCTCATCTGACTTTTTTTTTCGAAAATTCTGACAGACCTAGAAATGGAACATGTACTAAATATATTCCGACTGAACCAATTCTTATTAGGAAAACCGATCATCTGTATGCTGTTCCGGTGGACCAAAAACGACGCATGCTCTGAAGCAAGTACGAGACGGAAGCTATTGGCTACTGGCTATTGAACTTCCTTTTTCTAGTCCCATCGTAAGTGTTGTACGTCACCGCGTTCTGGACGGTCGGACTTCGACCGAACTTTGGGTTGACCGTGTGTAGGCAAGACTGCTTGAATGGAATTCCGTCGGAGAAACCTTCAGAGTTTATTCCGACGGCAAAACCGGCCGTGTGTACACGGCATTAGTGTTTAAAAAAAACTGAGGGTTTAATATTACTCTAAAAACAGCCTGCAGGTTAAACATATTAGCTTGGATTGCATGAGCAAGGTCTGCTCTGTCAATGTTTTATAAAACTCGTTATCTTTCAGCTACTAAATACCCATAGCAGTATCAATGTACAGAGCCCTGTATTTTTTTACATTACTCTTGGAGTGGTTGTAAAGGCTACGTGTTTTTTTACCTTAATGTGTTCATTGCATTATGGTAAAAAATGTCCCAGCATTTGTATCTCCCCCCTCCCCAAATACTTGCCCTCACTCAATCCACCACTGTGCCCATCTGTGGCGTCTTTTTCCTCTCTCTCCTTCATTTACAGGACAGATACAGCAGTGAGAGCCATTGGCCTCTGCTGCTGTCAATCAAATCCTGTGAGGGGGTGGGGCTGAGCCATGTTGTGTATGTATAGATGCACACAGTCCAATTTGAGCCTGCAGGTGTGTCACTGTAGAAAGCTGCTTGCTATGGTGACACACCAAGAAGAGGAGGAGCCAGGAATACCAGCAGGGCACCTCAGAAGAGGAGGTTCGGGGCCACTCTGTGCAATAATAGCAGGTAAGTATGAACCTGTTTGTTATTTTCATTGAATAAAAAGACTTTAAAATCACTTTAACTCCAGAGTTCTGTTGTGCACATTAGACCCCTTTCACACTGAGGCGCTTTTGCCCTTAAAATAGTACCTGAAAAGCTCCTGAAAACTGCTTCCCATTCATTTCAATGGATGCTTTCACACTGGGACAGTGCAAAATGTCCTGCAAGCAGAATCTGGTTTGGAGCGATTTAAAAAGCACCTAAAAAACGCCCCTGTCTATTGAAGTGAATGGGAAGTGCTTCCAAAGCAGTGCAAAAGCGCAGTAAAATGGCTTTAGTTTTCTTTCTGTTTAACCACTTACTTATAGAGCACTTAAACCCCCCTCCTATCCAGACCAATTTTCAGCTTTCAGCGCTGATGCAATTTGAATGACAATTGCGCGATCATACAACACTGTACCCAAATGAAATTTTTACCATTTTTTCCCCACAAATAGAGCTTTCTTTTGGTGGTATTTGATCACCTCTGCGGTTTTTATTTTTTGTTAAAAAAATTTAAAAAGACCAAATTTCAAAAAAAAAATTTTTTTTTTATATTTTGTTATAAAATTTTAAAAAGGGCAATTTTTCTCCTTCATTGATGTACGCTGATGAGGCAGCACTGATGGGCACTGCTAGGTGGCACTGATTGGCACCACTGGTGGGCATTGATAGGTGGCACTTGTGGGCATTGATAGGTGGCACTCATGGGCATTGATACGTGGCACTGGTGGGCACTGTGGGCACTGTCAGGTGGCAATGTCAGATGGCACTGGCAGGGGGTACTGGTGGCACAATTGAGGCATTATTGCCTCCTCCTCTTTGGAACCGATGTCCCTTGCTGATGAGCCTGTAGGGCGTGCGCGGGGCGCGTGCACAGGGGAGGCCGTCATATGACGGCCTCCCGGGTATTCAGGTCCGCGCTGTAGCCGTCATTCGGCTATAGCGCGGATATCAAGTGGTTAAGGTTACTTGACTTTAAAAAAAGTGCACCGCAAGCGACGCTAAAGCGCTGCAAAAGCACCGCAAAAACACCCGACGTTTTATGGACAGTTTTTGAGCGCCTCAGTGTGAAAGGGACCTTAAGAAGTGAATTTTAAAGCTGTTTACTCCCAGGATCTAGATTAGCCTTTCTGAACCCTTTTAACATGAAGGAACAGTTAAAAATAACTTTCATGTCTTAATAAACCCCAGAAAATAATGACTAGACTTATAGCTCATGGTACATTAGTATGAAGAGTAAGTTGTGACATCTGAATAAAAAAAGAATTCAGCAGATAACAATATGCATCGTTCATAGGTATGCATCCACATTTGTGATAATTTAATACTATATATCCATATTTTTGCATAACCTCAGTTGCGAGTGGTTCCCTTAACTTAATGCCAAAGTCAAACCCTTTTCTCCACACCAAATAATTGCAATGACTATTGTCATACTCCTAACTCTAGGAACACAACAGATAAATTTAAGACAATACATTTTAAATGACTGGCTTCAAAACGTCAAACTGCGCTAAGGTTCTTGTGTTGTTATTTGCCCCTTTTAGTAAAGTAAGTAAACTCCCGTGCATAATTTGTACCTATAGGTAAGCCTATAATAAGGCTTACCTATATATACTGTAAATATCAAAACATACACCTAAACATACACCGTTTAGGAGACATTTAACGTACGTGCAGCTGATTATGTAATCGGCGCATGTGCTCTGAAGGAACAGCCACCTGTGCCGTTCCTTCAGATACGTGTGCCATAAATTATGGTTTCCCCGTGCATGCGCAGGAGTGATTTTATCACTGCTTCGGCCAGTCACAGAGCTGGAGTAGGCGCACCCGGAAGAAGATGGACGCTGCCTCCAGAGATTACATCACATCACTGGAGGGCTTCGTTTTCAAGTAAGTTTCATATTAGCACATTATGCCTTCATCTTGCAGGTGAAAAAAAAAACAAAAACACACCACACACACACACACACAGCAACCAGCAATTTACAACCACTTTAATATCTGTTTGCCAATCCCATTGCACTGTCCACTACATTCTTTAAATCCCTTGCTGCCATTTTAAAAATATACATAGTCGATGGCGGGCTTCTTGTTCTCTGGGCTGGTCCACTGTTGCCTGCCATCCACTTCATGAGATATGGTGTGGTTTTTAGGGAAGCCTTGGCTTTAGCCAAGTGGGCATCATTATGCCACCTGACACTCTCATTGCTAAAGCCATGGCAATGTATAAATAACAAACCATGCTAGATTTTCTGAAATGCATGCACAAACCCCAGAGATGCCTCCTTTAAGTTTACATATTGCAATGGCCTCAGGAACTTTCCCTTTTACGTCAAGAGATTTTGTGAAATCTTGCGATATGATGCAGTTTATATCGGAGTGCTCCTTGGAAGACTGATGATGTAGCCTTCCCAGGGGGAAGCTGGCTACACCACCAGTGCCTCAGGAAAGTAAAAGAAGTGTAAGTTTTTTGAAATAAGGTTAGTTTTACATAGGACTATTCTCTCTACTGTTCAGCATGCAGACCTGCATGCTGATGTGCTTTTTCAGCTTGAGGGAAAGGTTCCCTTTAATAATAGCTCAAAAGATCTTTACTGTAATATCAGATGTGGCTTAAGTTACATTAGTGACATTACTTACGTTTTGCCATAGTATCTCCAGGGTAAATATGACGATTGTACACATCCATAATGTAGACCCTTTTATCATCAATGAAATCTCTTTCATGTCCATTTCCCTGTTGTCAGCCAAGGTAAAATTAGTCTCAGAAATATAGTGGATCAAAAAAAAAAAAAAAGTAACACCTATGCATTGAATACAAGTATATCTCACTGTGCAAAAGAGTATAGTTCATTCAAACACATCAGGCAGGCTCCAAGATACCATAGACAAATATCAAATCAAATAATGATGTGGTACCTATTGTCTCTTTCATCAGCTATAAACCTTTAGTAAAAAAAAAAAAAATTCTTGCACCAATTTCTATCTTTATAATAGTTGAAGAAGCTCTTTATGGAGAAATGTCTTTTAATAAAAGAGACTTCCTAATGTCAAAGAAATACAGAACAAGAGCTTTCACTAGTTGCACAAAGTAAAGGAGTAGTACTTTACAACATATTATACAATAACCATATTTATTGTCAGGTATTTTGCACAGTTTGTCGGTTTACCTTGTCATGCTAAACCAGTTAAAAAATGGGCAAAATAGGGAAGAGGAGATAAATTACAACTAAACGTTTGGCCAAAATCTGGGCTCCCGGTTGGTTTAGGAATTTAAAATAGATCTAAACCCAATGACTAAAACCTCATGCTGTTACTTCAAAAGTTGTTTTCAGTCTTTTCAAATCTCCAGCTTCCAATACAAGTGTACCTGGTGGCCCTGCCATAAAGGTCCTTATTCTGGCACTTCCTGTTATAGGGTGACAACTGTCTTCCAGTCCTGATCCTACATTGTCACAGTGTCACATGTACTCCTGGTGAAAGGCTGGGCCGACACACATTGCAGAGGCAAGGCCCAACATTGTACTAGTCCAGAGCAGTGGCTTTCAGCAGATGCTGAAGTGAGTGCATGAAGACAGACAGTGGCTGAAAATGATACATATTTAGTTTATGATAAATTGCTTTAATTTTTCACCTAAATTTAATGTTGCAAATGAAACACAAGTTCATTGTTTCATTTGAATTTGACATATCCATGTTAGATTTCTGATTTCATTATGGCCTGTAAAAATATGCTCAATGAGAACACAAACAGCATCTGTTAGACGTAGAGGTTCTATCCCTTAAAGTCTACTAATAAAGGTGCTTTTCTTGCTGCCTTTGTTCCAACTGTAGATATTCTTATTATGTCTAGTCTTGGCGACAATAGATTATTGCAGAAAAATCTCCTCAATGTGAACAAAACAATAAAGAAGAAAAAAAAACTTGACAGAGGTGCTAATCAGTATTAGTAATAGTGTATACAAATTCATAGCAGCAATCACAAATATGTTTAATAAAAGTATAGTTGCATGTTTCAACAAAGCACAGTTAGTTATCATTTTCTATAAGCACCCTGGCAAAATGCCACAGATCAATAAATTATCACAGTGGCAGAAAAGTTCTCAGTATGCCTGCATATTTGCTCCCCATGGAGTTCTATAGGCCCATTAACTGACACAAGAGGTGGTTTGTTGATGGGCCTATAGACATCACTGGTGGGTAAAAGTGCAGGTGCAACTGGCACTATGTGGGAGTACTAACTGTAAGTAATTTATGGGGTCTATTTATCAATCTTTCAGTCAGGATTTACACAACTTTCACCCAAGATCAGCACTTTTTTAATTAAAATTGCATGAATCTTGGGTGAAAGTTATGTGTTGGAAACTATCCCCCCTTAAGTTCAGATTTTTACCTTGTACACATACAGTATACCATTTATAAACTCTTAAAATGTAAATATTTGTGTGTAAACCCTTTATATAAAAACATTTTAAATTTAGTGTTTAATAAACCTTTAACCACACTATAGAAGATCTACTGCTACAGGGCGGCCGTTCTTTTTATATATATATATATTCTGTATACAGTATCTCACAAAAGTACACCCCTCACATTTTTGTAAATATTTTATTATATCTTTTCATGTGACAACACTGAAGAAATGACACTTTGCTACAATGTAAAGTAGTGAGTGTGCAGCTTGTATAACAGTGTAAATTTGCTGTCCCCTCAAAATAACTCAACACACAGCCATTAATGTCTAAACCGCTGGCAACAGTTAGCCATTTTCCCTCCTCTATGTCATGTGACTCATTAGTGTTACAAGGTCTCAGGTATGAATGTGGAGCAGGTGTGTTAAATTTGGTGTTACCACTCTCACCCTCTCATACTGGTCACTGGAAGTTCAGCATGGCACCTCATGGCAAAGAACTCTCTGAGGATCTGAAAAAAGAATTGTTGCTCTACACAAAGATGGCCTAGGCTATAAGAAGATTGCCAAGACCCTGAAACTGAGCTGCAGCACGGTGGCCAAGACCATACAGCGGTTTAACAGGACAGGTTCCACTCAGAACAGGCCTCGCCATGGTCGGCCAAAGAAGTTAAGTGCACATGCTCAGCGTCATATCCAGTGGTTGTCTTTGGGAAATAGATATATGAGTGCTGCCAGCATTGCTGCAGAGGTTGAAGGGGTTGGGGGGTCAGTCTGTCAGTGCTCAGACCATACGCTGCACAATGCATCAAATTGGTCTGCATTGCTGTCATCCCAGAAGGAAGCCTCTTCTAAAGATGATGCACAAGAAAGCCCGCAAACAGTTTGCTGAGGACAAGCAGACTAAGGAGATGCATTACTGGAACCATGTCCTGTGGTCTGATGAGACCAAGACCAATGTATTTGGTTCAGATGGTGTCAAGCGTGTGTGGCGGCAACCAGGTGAGGAGTAAAAAGACAAGTGTGTCTTGCCTACAGTCAAGCATGGTGGTGGGAGTGTCATGGTCTGGGGCTGCATGAGTGCTGCCAGCACTGGGGAGCTACAGTTTGAGGGAACCATGAATGCCGACATGTACTGTGACATACTGAAGCAGAGCATGATCCCCTCCCTTTGGAGACTGAGCCGCAGGGCAGTATTCCAACATGATAACGACCCCAAACACACCTCCAAGACGACCACTGCCTTGCTAAAGAAGCTGAGGGTAAAGGTGATGGACTGGCCAAGCATGTCTCCAGATCTAAGCCCTATTGAGCATCTGTGGGGCATCCTTAAACGGAAGGTGGAGGAGCGCAAGGTCTAACATTCACCAGCTCCGTGATGTCGTCATGGAGGAGTGGAAGAGGACTCCAGTGGCAAGCTGTGAAGCTCTGGTAAACTCCATGCCCAAAAGGGTTAAAGTGGTTGTAAACCCTTACAATCCACTTTTTACTACAGGTAAGCCTATAATAAGGCTTACCGGTAGCTACCCCAGATATCTCCTAAACCTGCATGGTTTAGGAGATATCCCCTGTATCAGCAGGTGCCAACGTCATCGGCACATGCACACTGAAGCAATGGCTAGTGTGCCGTTACCAGGGAGTGACGTCATCACGGCTCTGGCCAATCACAGCGCTGGAGCCCGTTATACCCGGAAGTACCTCTGGGATAGATGTCGCAAGCTGGTGCTGTGTACGGGGACCGCTGCTTGGGCTTCGATCTAAGGTGAGTATTTTGTAATGAGCTAGTATGCATAGCATACTAGCTCATTATGCCTTTGTCGTCTTGCAGGTTTTTTTTTTAAATTGGGTTTACAACCACTTTAAAGCAGTGCTGGAAAATAATGGTCGTCACACAAAATATTGACACTTTATGCACAATTTGGACATTTTCACTTAGGGGTGTACTCACTTTTGTTGCCAGCAGTTTAGACATTAATGGCTGTGGGTTGAGTTATTTTGAGGTGACAGCAAATTTACACTGTTATACAAGCTGTACACTCACTACTTTACATTGTAGCAAAGTGTCATTTCTTCAGTGTTGTCACATGAAAAGATATAATAAAATATTTACAAAAATGTGAGGGGTGTACTCACTTTTGCATACACACACACACACACACACACACACACACACACACACACACACACACACACACACACACACTAAAATTCTATAAGGTTAGGAATAGTTCAGTACCTGATGAGCATCCAAATCTATAATTGTTGCCTTGGATATTCCTTCAACACGTTCAAATAAGAACTAAAAAAAAGAAAAAAGAAAAATAGACTATGCCTAAGATTTTATAACACATATTAACAATAGCATGATATTAATCTTTCCACAGAAATAAGTACATATATAAACAGGCAGTATTGACTCTAGTGCAGTAACTGGCTTATTTTCGCACTGGAATAGCCGGTCACTGCAAGGGCATATAGAGTACGATTGTTTCTTTGTGCCCCATTTCCAGTGCAATGCAGCCCTGAGGCACAGGTCAGTGAGCTGCTATAAAATGCAGACATGCTGCATTTTATCGCAGCACACAGGAAGGAACCACATGTCACCACACAGCAGGGCAACACTGTGCTGCTGTGCTTTGACATGAATAAAGTGTTACTTTGTGCACTTCAAATAAAGTTGAGAAAGAAAAAAGGGAACTTTGTGATGAAACCCACATCACACTGCCCCCTCACCGCCAGCTCACTGCAGCTGAAATGGACATCTGCCAGCACACTAACCTGCTCTGGTTCAGGGTGTGGGCAGTGTGAACAGGACCTTACTACCTCCACCTCTTTCAACTTTTCTCTTTTCTTATCCCTGATTCCACTTTTTATTTCTATAAACCCATCCATAAACAGTTTCATTTCCGGCAGGTGCTGGAAATGTAACACTCCCATTGGTTGGGCTCTCAACCAAACTGTCAAACCATCCAATGGCTGGTGTCATACCTTATCACATGTGCAGCATCATGGCAGTTGTAGATTAAACAGAGGCAAAGATGGCAGCTTCCTTGGCTGAAAACGAAAGGGGGGTTTACTTTCACTTCAAATGGGCACATTCATTGGGATGTACTGACCACTGACCATGATGGGGGGGTGTCATTTTTGCTTGGATGCAAAGCATAGTGGCTGCAGCATGTGTATACCCCCATACAGCTTCCTTTGCAGCTGGGGTTGGTAAACTCTGGATCCAATTGCCTGTTTTTATTACTCCTACCCAACCACAAGTGTAAATGAGGTCTTAGGGCTTATTCACACCATCAGGTGGGGGGCAGCTGTTCAGAGCTGTACAACATGTCACCATGAATGGGGCTGTGCCACACCTGCCCTACAACCGTTTGCAGTGCGGTGGGTTAGCATTTTCAGGGTTAAAACAGGCAGTGAGGAGGTAGAATCACCTCCTCACCACCTGCCAAATACCAGCAATGATAGCCACACATGCTATCAAGCCCTTTCATGCCTCTTCTTCCCTCAGAGCCCCCTTACAGGCTTTTATATCCATGCACCTCCTTCAGAGCCTAGCTCCCCAAACCCACTGACATGCAAATCAACCCTCCTTCAACTGATAGTGGCACTGCAGCATTTTTTCCTTACATTGCACCACGAATGCAAGGCCATTTTTTACTTTTAGTGACACCACCGACACAGGGACATTTGTGTCTCTACCACTGTTAGCCCCATATTTGTGCATCAATTTTAAACTCCACATTACATACACTGGCCCCAATCTCTCCTCAACGGGGGATATTGGGGTGGGGGGCTGTCAGGGCTGGGCTCAGTCCTTCCTTCACTGAGCTGGCCGCTCAGCTGTCGGCTAATTGCCAGCTCCCATCTCTCCACAGTTACTCAGCTGTTGATGATATCCTGCTCGTCAGTCCTGCCTACTTAAGCCGTCCAGTCCAGAGGACTTGGTCAACATCACAGAAACTATCGCCTGCGATCCTGTTCAAGACTTGCTTTGCTGACATCCCTTCTGGCTCCAGATCCTGCTTGCTGTTCCACTACATTGATCCCTGACTCTTGGCTTGGCAGACTTTCCGTTCCGGTTACTGAGCTTTCGCTATGTTTTGACTATGTTTGTTCTTTGTACTTTTATAATTAAACAAGTGTGATTTAACTGTACTTCTTTCTCGGCCTGATTTCATGGTTTCTGACAGGGGCACAGTTTGCAAACTGCAAACTGAGAATAATGACTAGAAGGGTGAGAAAAAAAAACAAGAAGGTGAAACTCATCAAGATCAGGAGTGAAAGAGGGGGGGGCAGAGAAAAGTGTGATGAATGGGAAGGTGAAGGAGTGAAGGGGGTGAGACTAGTGGACAGTTGGAAAAGACAGGGAGAAGCGAGTGAAAAGTGGGGGTGAAGGGGACTGGGATAGCAGAAAGGCTAAAAGGACAGGTGAGGCTAGCAATGAGGTGCAGTGTGAAAAGGGGGACGGAAGGATGAAAGAAAACAGTGGGAAGGGAAAAGGGATGAGAAATGGGAGGAATGTGAGAAGGAAGGTAATAGAAAGGTGCGAGAGTGATAAATTGTGAAGGAATGAAACAGTATTTAAATAAATCAGTGAATGAGAGTGAAACAAACCAAAAAAATGAGTGAGTATAAAAAGTGCAAACTAAGTGCCAAACATATATAAATGATTATATTTTTACCTTACTGATAAGATGGTAAAAACATTATCCAAGCATTATTTAAGCCATGCTGAAATAGCCAGAAAGGAGTTTCACATAGAAAATCTATGACTCTGTATATAAACAGAGAAAGGAGCCAATAGATATGTTATAGAGGATAAACACAATGGGTAGATTGTATTAAATGACACAATACCTGGCACAGTATGGCAGGAGTCATGCACGAGCAAGTAGTTAAATTTTAACTTACTTAAGAAATGCTGAGAGAGGGTCTGACCATCCTGGTGGAATGAAAGGGATCATCTCAGGATCCGCAATCATCCCATGGCTTTATATGGTGCACTTAATTAGAAAAATGGGTCTGAGAGGTGCCGCAAGTGGTGTACCTCCTCCCACTTACCTGGCCGGCCGGGGAGGGCTGGGGCTGCCATACTGGCATGCCTCGTGTGGCTTCCTCGGCGTCCCGGAAAGCGGAAGCCTCCGGAAGTGATCAGGGATGCCGCCAGCAGAGAGATAGCACCCAAAAATGGCCGAACAGGTTCGGCCGCCTAGTGGTGCAAAATGGGAGCATAAGAATCTATGCTCCCTCCCCTGCCGGGAAGACGTAAAGGAAGGGCCTCTCCATATGGGAGCCATGTTGACCAGCAGGGCAACAGGAAATTCTATTATTACATTTATTATTAAATATTTCAAATATATCAAGAAAGAGCTATTTAAGAGGTGTGTGCTGTCAACCTACTACTGTATATGTTGCTAAAAGACGTCACAAAAAAACAAAAAATCATGGCGTTTAAGCTGTATTAAAATATAATCAAATCAGTGGATCTTCCCAGAAGAGAAGCCCCTTAGGAAAGGAGCAAAAGAAATTGATTCATTTAAACTTGGGAAAAAGCTAGCTTGTAATCTGAAACTCCATCTTTGCTCATGTTGTAGCAAGATTTTATTCCAGTCGCCACCTCGATCGGGAATTTCAACCCGATCGAGTGCAGTAAAGGAGACTCTGGGTACCTTGTAATTTTGTTCAAGTACGGCATGTCTGCCGATTGGAAGATGACGGTTTCCAATCTGCATACTGTACACGTGCTGGGACATACGGCGCCAAAACTCCTGTTTAGTCTTGCCTATATAGTATGCCCCGCACTCGCATACCATGAGATACACCAACCCTTCACTCCTTCACCTTCCCATTCATCACACCTTTCTCCTTTTCTCCGCTTTCCCCCCTCTTTCCCTCCTGTTCTTGATGAGTTTCACCTTCTTGTTTTCCCCTTACCTTTCTACTCGTTTCATCGTCCTCTATCACTCTTTACACATTTCTATCTTTTCCTAGTCACACCCTGTGCACACTCACCTGCCTATATCACTTCTCATTTCTAATGCCGTGTACACACGACCGGACTTTTCGACCGAACTGGTCAGACGGAATGAATCTGTTGGACAAATCGATTGTGTGTGGGCTTCATCGGACCTTTGCTGTTGAAAAATCAGACGGACTTTAGATTTAGAACATGTTTCAAATCTTTCCGATGGACTTGAGTCCGGTCGAAAAATCCGTTCGTCTGTATGCTAGTCCGACGGACGAAAACTGACGCTAGGGAAGCTATTGGCTACTGGCTATGAACTTCCTTATTCTAGTCTGGTCGTACATCATCACGTTCGAAACGATCGGACTTTGGTGTGATTGTGTGTAGGCAAGTCCAATTCGTGTGTGCGGCATTATTCATCTATTTGGTTTTTCTTTTTCCACTCTCTTCCTCTTTTCTTTACCTTTTCCTCACTCCCTCTTGCGTTTTCCTTTTTATCACTCATCCCCTTCCTTCCTTTTTCCCTCTTCATCACTTCTCTTGTTCTTCCTCATCTATCTTTCACCCTTTTCCACCTTAATATGCAACTCTACTTAGTTGCTCTGACCATCTTCGATTAAAGTCTTACCCCTTCTTAGTATAAGTAAAATATAAATAAAATATAATAATATCCATATAGTTTTTGCTGAGAATGCTCTGAACTCCTGTTTGCAAAACTTAAATTTTATGGCGTTTGTACACCTCTCCCTAAATACATAATTTAATGACAATCTGGGTATCTGCTACAGGTGCTGCCCACCCAATCTTGCATGCCCTGGGGAGCACTTGAACGTGTGACTTCTTGTAAGCCATACTCTTAGGAGTGCCATCTTCCTTTGGGGTACCGTCTGGCCGGGGAGCACGCAGGATAATTTTTGACAGCTTTGAAGGGATTTCTGGTTAGGAGGGTCTATCGAATACACCTCCCACCGGGTAAATATATGTTACATTTGTATTTCATATATATTATGATGTATGAATCACCTGTTAAAATTTGACATGTGTACATGTAATGTCTTTTACAGCAAACTAATCCTCTGAAGAACATCCTAATTATACGGGTCGAAACGCATCAGTTTTATACAACTGACATTCTCATATGTAATGCCATGTATAATTCTCTGTTTGCATTTAATGTATTTGGAATGGTTTTTATTCTCCTACCAGAGCTCATATTTTAACTGCCGTGGTATTATCTTATGTAAACTTTAATAAAATATATATATATATAAAACCTACTTGAATTATTTACCTTGCTGCCTGAAGCAAGGGGGAGTCTTACCATATTAAACCTTGTACCTTTACAACCACTTTAAAAATTGCAGGATACCCAATTTCCAAACCAAACTACTGCCAAAGATTTTTGGTTTGGATTTCAATAGAGGGGGAAATGCAGAACTTCTGTAGAGTTTTATTGCTCCCATTGAGGAGATTTCTCCTCATTTCCTATATTGGTGACACCAAGGCAAAAAATGGGAAGGTTTCACCAGGCAGGGAGACACATGTTCCAACCCCTTCCCGTTCCATTTAATAACTGTAATTGTACTTTTTGTAGCTTTATGTGTTCTTATCCAAGATATGTCCCATCACTTTCTGTCCTTCTGACACACTGTTAACTGCCCAATGAGTATGCAGACAGCAGCCTGTCTCTACTCTGTCCAAAACTAAAAAAAAAAAAAAAGTTTGGAGTTTGAATTCAAGGTGACAAATATGTTACCATTAACACATAAATAGTTTGCTTTAATAATAATAATAATAATAATAATAATAATAATAATACATAATAATAATAGTACACCAACTTTTGGACCAAACTTCTTTCTGATTTGTTTCAGAAAAGAGAATTTTATTATTTCTAATTGTACCTTGATAGCTAATGTTATATCAGCATATGCACAAAATCCTCCACCTTTGTCGCCGGAACAATGATGGAAGCCACCACCTTATAATAAAAAAAAAAAAAAATTAGGATAACATGAAGCATTATTCATAGAGGGTAGAATTTCCAAATCGGAACAATTTTCATCTGTATGAACATTAACAATTATAAAGCATACAAAGTAAATGGGAGCCAGAAATTAAATTAGAGCTGATTATGATTATTTCAAGAGTTAACATAGGCTTAAATAGAAACATTTTTGACTTTTTAGTTTACATGTAAGGTTTGCTTTAGGTAAAATATATGCAGACACTTTGATCTGCACATAAAATAACTAGTATATTGATACAACAAACTTATTAAAGTGGATGTAAACCCTCACATATACCCAGTGACGTGAACAGCCTCAGATACACAGGGATGAAACAAATATCCTTACATAGGTTTTACATGTATATCTGCTGTCTTCAGCTGTATATATCCTTTAGAAAGTGCAGATCGTGTTACAGATTTTCTCTTCCTGGTTAGCACTGCAATGAAGCCTGGGCATACAGCCAAGACAGCTGATTGGAGGAAAGACACACACCCCCTCTCCTCAAAGGCAAAGGAAGGAAGGAATGTGCAGAGGTCTGCTCTTAGATGGCAAGGGGATTGCTAATCTATTTATAGCAACCTCCCCAACACACACTTCTATCTTCGGTCTTGGAGAATGTGTGAGAACTTATCAGGCTAACAGAGCTAAGGAGCAAGAGACAGCTACAGGACTTAGTTCTTTGAAGAGTGATAAGAAAACACTGCAGATATATGTGCCCAGCTCAAATTTCATGAATTGGGTTTACATCCAATTTAATGAAGCTGAAAAACACTCTTGCACTCCCTGTTATTGTGCTGTAGCAGTGACCAGGATTGTACTGGTGATTTTGCAGGGTACAATGGCCCGCAGCAGGGATGAGGATCCGGGTGTACGGGGTATGCCTATGGTATTTAGATGAAGTTATTTTTGAGGCATACCTCGTATGCCCAAGGTTTACATGTTGCTAGAAATAACTTATAATAGGACCTAATGTATTAATTAATGCAAAGAACTTTAGCATCTTCTTCCACCAATCAAACTAAAACCAACACTAAACAGCCCATTCACCCCATCATTGCACAGTAACGTACAGCAAGATGTGTGTGTTACTGCAGTGCTTGGTGCATTGTGTTGCATGTTATTCATTTTACATGCCATCCCAATACATCTACACCAAGTAACTGCAGTACAACGTACCACAAAGTAAAATGAAAAAAATAGAACAGGAGCAGTGTCTTCTTTAGTGGGGCCAATTTAAAATAAATGAACTGCAGTATTGAAGCATAGCAATAAGCATAATAAAGCAATGCAGTACATAAGTTAGCACAAGGCAAACTAGTGTGAACAGGCCCTAAAAGTAAAAAAATTGGACTTCTAGACCTTGGGGATTAAAGGGACATTTCAGTTGCTACAAATATTGTAGCAGCTAACTTTTACAAATTACTTATTTACCAGTGCCTGTAATCCAGCGCTATCTTTCTGTAGATGGCTCTTCTTACCTCCGCTGGTGTCTGGCACCTCCATCTTGAATTTGGGACTTGGTCGTGGCTTCCTGATGAACCATAGCCGTCTCTCCACTGCACATGCTCAAGCTTGTGTGGCACTCTGTGAATGGTCCTGCAGTGGCATGTCCCAGGAGGCTGTTTGGAGAGAAGGGGGTGGAGCAAGTGGCATCGTCCTTGCCTAGGCAAGGATTGTGGAAGTTGGACCAGACACTAATAAAAATCTGTACTCGACTCCCCCTCCCCACCCAAAAAAAATATATATATAACTCAGTTACAGGCTGGGGGGGGGGGGGGGGGTACTTGGGTACAGGCAGCCAAACCAACAGTACTTCACTTTTTCAGTGAAGTTCTGTTTAAACTACAGTCTTCACTACTGACACCATGATACATCAAGCCCATACTTTCTAAAAGTTCTTAATAAAATCAGGATCATGTGACATTAGCAATTCTTTTGCTGGTGACAACTCACCAATGAAAAATCTCTAAAGATGGCCATAGATGGATAGAATTTCAAACAAATATTTCTAGGAAAACTACAAAAATCCTCAGAACATTCTTTTGTCATTCGAAAGATTTTGTTTGCGTTTAACATTTGATTTTGGAATGAATGGAGTTTACCAGATTAAAAACCACATACACTGTTCAAAATTTGTTTGAGAAATATTTTCCACCCTGCAGTCGAAAATGAACATCAATTTGATTAGAAAAATGAACTCTTAGAAACATATTTTCCTTGGAATTTTTGTTCGAAATTATACCCACGTATGGCCAGCTTAAAGGATAAGTTCACCTTTTGAAACATGCTTGACCCACATTCAGGGTGTAACATGTTACATGCTACAAATGTGCTGGCCCCCGCACAAGTAATAATAATTATTATTTCTAATTATTTTTTAAAAAGGTGAACTTATGCTTTAAGGGACCACTCATGTTTTCAAATGGCATCACTTCTCACTGGCCATCACTTAATTGCTGCTCCCTCACTAGTAGTCAAGATTTTGCAACATTTTGCCTTTTCATTGGGTATAATAGCAGCTGCATCTCTGATTCAATCCACTGGCAGGTTGTTACCACCAGCAGAATTTTCATTGTGACATGGCCCTTATGCAAACATATTGCAAATATATAATTTTGCAAACAATCAATAGTTAATGAGTCCTATTTAGAATTGATTTTCTTTAAGTTATGAAAAATTGTTGCGTTAAAGGGACAAATTATTATTTAAATAATTAAAATATTATACTTGCCAACATTAATTGCCCATCCTCTTTCAATGGCCAGTTTTCCAGCCTAAAAGAAAAATGTGCAGTTAGATGTAGGTGGGTATACTGGACTGATGTATAATTACCTTTCACTCACTGGTGATTTTCACAAAAAAAAAAAAAAAAAGACATAAAAACTCCAGTGATGAACAAAGAAAATAAATCACTTAGCATTGACTCAGGAGCTTTTTTTTTTTTTTTTTTTTATGCTAAACATACACGGCTCAAATTTTGGCTGGATTTAGCCTGTCAGTCGAACAGTGACTGTATCCAATCACGTGCAGGCACTGTTCGGTTAATTAGTCAGCAGCGAGTACTGGAGCTGCTTTATTACAATAGCTGGCAGGGGAGATTCCTCCATCCAAGCTGTTCATTCTGGATAGAGAAATCTATTGATTTATCCATTCAGGCCACATTGTTGAACAAAAGAAACTAAAGTGTGTATGGCTAGCTTACACCTCCTACTCCACTGCAGAGTCAGGAAGGTAACCCCCTTTTTTGCTTGATCAGTTTTGCAGCCTCCTATGAAATCTTCACCACCAGCCTGTTCATAGGCTAGTGAACCAACATGATCACCTCTGTCCAGAAAGCAGTAAAGCTAAAATGAGGAAGTAACAGAGTGATCTTCCTGTCTGTACAAAATAACCGAGATGTGTAAATGACAAGGCTGAATAAAAAGAGTTGCAAATGCATTAGCAAGTAAAATGCATACATAAGCATATACTGCATTTTCACTTTTTTAATTTTTTTGTTCTTAGATTTTCTGCAGTGGCACTTTAAATGAAATTACAAAAATACAAACTAACCTGCATACACACAACCTACAGTATGTTGTTCAAAAGTGCCACTTATACTGACTGCAGTAATTCAGGAGTAAAAATTTAAAATTAACTTGTCCTTGAAGTGGTTTGAGGTTTCCTCGTTGCTCAAATGACACATTCAGATGTTAAAGTGACACTAGTAGCATCTGTTTAGATGGGCTATAACGTTACCTGCTGTGAACTCTTCTCCTTTGGCACTTCCTCTCTTCTCTCTTTATATTCCTTTTCCCTGTACACCTTCCACCCCCCCCCCCCCCCCTTATTTTTTTCCCTGATTTTTTTTTCTCACCATTTATTATTAATCCTTTTTTTGGCGAAAACTGTTGAAGGCTTTGGATGACAACATACAGTTGATCATGACGAACCACAGAGGTTGTCTGATGGCTCTAGTTTTACAAGCATTTTTACTTGATGTCACCTGACATCACTGTATGCTGTTTCCTGCCTCTGAAAGAAAGTTAGTTCTAACTGATCTCTCTGTTACTCTGAGTTCTCATGACACGCGTTTATGCTTTTCATGAACCTGACCTGGTATTCTACAAAAAACACAGTCACTTCCAGCACTAATAGGTCTTCCAAGGTGAGGAGTAACAAATGTCAGATAAAATGGTGGTGTGAAAGGTATATATGGTATCCAAAACTAGGTGGATGCTGCCTTCCTCAGATGGGGTAATCTGAAAGGAACTACAAGAAAAACAGAAATGGAAGGCGTGCACACCTAGTGCATTACCAAAGATAATTTGATAATAAAAATGTTTTATAAAAGTGGGTACTCACAAAATGAAACTGACAAAAGGCCATAAAAACAATGCATGGATCTGCACAGAACATGGGGTACAGCTAACGTGTTTCAGGGAGCAGGCCTAGCTCTGAGGAAGGCGTGCGCCTTACATGCATTGTCCATGCATTGTTTTTATGGCCTTTTGTCAGTTGCATTTTGTGAGTACCCACTTTTATAAAACATTTTTATTATTAAATTATCTTTGTTAATGCACTAGGTGTGCGCGCCTTCCATTTATGTTTTTCTTGTTGACCTGGTATTCTTTACAAAGTGAAACTTCACCTCATTCACTAATGAGAATGAGTGCAACTGCATAGTTTATTTGCTATTTGTAAATAAACCGAACATCAAATTGCATCTTATATTTGCATTGCAGTACCACTCCAGGTACCACACTGTACCAGTGCACACAAAGCCATGTACGGTTTCACATCAACCACTTCACACTCGCGCTATAGCCGAAAGATGGCTACAGCGCGAACGCTAACTGCCGGGAGGCCGTCCCTGGAGTCCTGCTGTTTACTTCCACGATGCGCGCTCCCGTGGGCGCGCATCGGGGAAGTTCTGTGCTGGCCGTGTCCCTTGGACACAGCCAGTGACAGATCGCCGTAAACGGCCAATCACAGCGGCCGTTTACAGTGCGATCGGCGGTGCCAATGAGAGATGATCTCATATGTAAACATATGAGATCATCTGTCATCGCCGGCTCTCCCTCCTCACACAGAGACAGCGTGAGGAGGGAGAGCTAACCGCTGCAGCCTGGGTGTCAGAAAAACAAAAAAAAAGGAAAAAAAAGTGAACACAGTACCTGTCAGTGCCATCTGTCCCCACTGTCATCTGTCCCCACTGTCATCTGTCCCCACTGCCATCTGTCCCCACTGCCATCTGTCCCCACTGTCATTTGTCCCCACTGCCATCTGTCCCCACTGCCATCTATCCCCACTGCCATCTATCCCCACTGCCATCTGTCATCAGTGCCATCTGTCATTAGTGCCACATATTAGTGCCATCTGTCATCAGTGCCACCTGTCAGTGTCACTTGCCATCTGTTATCAGTGTCACGCGTCATCAGTGCCACATATCAGTGGCACCTGTCACCAGTGTCACGTGTCATCAGTGCCATGTATCAGTGGCATCTGTCATCAGTGTCACGTGTCATCAGTGCCACATATCAGTGCCATCTGTCATCAGTGTCATGTGTCATCAGTGCCACGTATTAGTGCCATCTGTCATCAGTGCCACGTATTAGTGCCATCTGTCATCAGTGCCACGTATTAGTGCCATCTGTCATCAGTGCCACATCAGTGTCATCAGTGCCACGTATCAGTGCCATCTGTCATCAATGCCACATCAGTGTCATCAGTGCCACGTATCAGTGCCATCTGTCATCAGTGCCAGGTCACTGTCACGTGTCATTTACCTGGTGCTCCAGTGCCTTCAAAAGTGTAATAGGTAGTCAACAAGTGGGATGGGACTCCCTGCATGTTGGGCCTCTATGTGGCCAGGCTGTGAAAAAGTCCCACACATGTGCTATCGTAATACTCAGGAGGAGTAGCAGAATGTATTTTGGGGTGTTATTTGTTGTACATACATGCCATGTGAGAGAAGTAACCTATTACAATGAAAATTTTGTGGGGACAAAAATAAAAAATAAAAAAATCTTCATTTTGCAAAGAATTGTGGGAAAAAATTACAACATCAAAAACCTCACCATGCATCTTACTAAATACCTTGGATTGTCTACTTTCAAAAAAGGGGTCATTTGGGGGGTATTTGTACTTTCCTGGCTTGTTCGGGTCGCAAGAAATGAGATAGGCCACCAGTACATCAGGTGTGATCAATTTTTTATGATTTGCACCACAGCTTGTAGACTCTCTAACTTTCACATGGACCAAATAATATCCACTAATTTGGGTTATTTTTACCAAAGATTTGTAGCAGTATAAATTGTGGCCAAAATTTATGAAGAAAAATTAATAATTTGCAAAATTTTATCACAGAAACTAAGAAAAATGTGTTTTTTTTTCAAAATTTAAATATTTAATACTCAGTGTACATACCATTATTGTTCCACCTGTCTGAGTTCTTAGTGGTTTCAAAACTCTTCTTTGAACGAGGAAGTTGGGGAGGACGACGAGAGGTGGGATTTCTGTTATTGTAGCAACCACAAATGACCACTGGAGGTAAAAGAGGTGTAAGCATGTTTAACAAGATACATTCATTTCTCTTATACACAGTTATCAATGGTAGATATTAAAAAATAATATATTAAATACATACTATAGTATACTATATTCGATCTAGTAAATTAAATTGAAGCTTTCACCAAACCTTTTATGTTTGTTTATTTGGACAGCGTAGAAAAGGGGTTTGCCCATTTTTATTGCACTGGGGAAAGATACTTGTGATGATCTGCAGCTTCTGCTAACATCACACACTAAAGGAGCTCAATCGCTGTTATGTTGCAGGTAGAACTGAGAATGTTTGTGAATGCTTCCACTGGTTTGCACCCAAGGTTAGCGGCAACAGGAATTAAGAGGGAAAACAGCATAAAAGGTATTTGGCAAGATCACCAGATATGTGAACCTTTGATATGCACATAATATAAAAAAGTATGAATAATAAAGGTTAACTCAGACTTTAGAATTGATTGTTGTAAAGTTGGTACATGTGCATAGATATTGTCCCAAATGCAGGTGGTGTGAGTTTGGGACATTACACCTGTGCGCAAGCGCCTTTTTACACAAGTAGTGGCACATAAGTGTGCACTGCTGCCTTCACCCATACAAGTCTATTGGTAGGTGTACGCAGCAGCAGGGCATCCCATGCACCAAAATAGGAAGCATGTATACAGGCAAATGTGATCATGTGCATGAGCCCTAAAACTGATCAAACTGAATAAAAAACTAAGGAAACATAAGAAAAAACACAAGATGGAATTTATTAAAAATGTAGTAATCTGAAGTCACGCCTAAAATTAAAGTGTTACTAAACCCACTAAAGTAAAATCAGTCTGTATATGCAGAATAGCATGCTTGTTCTACTCACTGTGGAACTTAAGGGGTTAATCCTCTGTATTGTGTAAAAAGGCTCTTTGGTCCTGTATGGACAGATCCAGCCCCTCCTGCAGGATCACTCTTGGCAAGGCCAGATAAGACAGTGAGGGTAGTACTGCTACACATGCTCAGTTTGGTCTCGGATGAACTATTTTCATATTACTGGGTTTAGTAACACTTCAATGGTGCACAAGTGTAATGATAAAAACAGGAACAAAATATTAAAAGAAGAAGTCTGCATACTCCTTATAGGTACCTTAAAAGCCATACAGGACATATGTAAAATGAATTATACCTTTAGTTTGTTTAAGTAGCGTCTAGTATGCACAACTAGTAAATCTTCTTCTGTTGCCTCCCTAGCCGTCACAATAGTGTCATTTGTAATTAGCTTTTCTTCTGAAAAGGAAAGTGTAGTATATCAGAGACTGGCTAAAAAAATACCACTCACTGGATAAACAAACAGTACAAATATTTAAAAGCAAATAGTAATATGTGTTATGTAGGTCAATTACATACTGTACATCTTAGGCTCACTTCATACAGAGTAGTCTGCTCTGATCAGCAGAGGATCTGTGAGCAGATCCTCTGTTGAATGGAGCTGAACAAGACAGATGTCACATCCGTGCCCCTTCACTTTTTGCCTTGCGGACACCTGTCAGTTCTATGGGTGGCCGGGTGTAAAAGGACTCAGCTGTTTGTTTAAATCAGCCTACATCTGATCTGGTCCACAAAATGGAAAAGGACCCAGAGGTAGGTGGGTGTAAATGGACAAAAGTTCATTTTTATCAGCATGTCCATAATGCTGCATGGATCTTCTGATCAGGTCTGCTTGAACAACTGACAGGCAGACCTGATCGGATTGCCCGTGTGAAAAATCTCTTATAAAGATATACCGCAAACCTGTGGCAATACGAACATATTTACCTGTATTATTTGTAATTTTGTGTCTACATGGGACAGCCAGATTATTCACATTATATACATAGGGGTTGATTTACTAAAGGCAAATAGGCTGTGCACTTTGCAAAGTGCAGTTGCACTCTGCAGGATTGGTTGCTCCAGAGCTTAGTAAATGAGCAGAAGCTCTGCTGACTTTCATCATCCAATCATGTGTAAGCAAAAATGCATTTTTTTTTCCTTGAATGTGATTAGGTATTTTTTGCCAAGTGAACCTTTACCTCATTTACTAAGCTCTGGAGCAACTGCACTTGCAGCACAGTCTATTTGCCTTTAGTAAATCAACCCCTAAGCCACTGCTTCCTGCTTTTCAGTGCTAAATAGTGGTTGTACTTTACTGCACCTCACTGTGCAAGCCTGTAAGTCTGTTGACACACTGAAAACACTGTCTTCCATGTGGCTAATATCTTTTGGTAACAGCTTAACTGAGGCAGGTTAAAGTGAAACTAAACATTCACAAAAAAAAAAATAACCAGGAGGTAGAGTTTTTCAGCAAAAGAGACAAGCAAAGGCTCTTTTGCCAAAAAAAGTTCCCCCCAGCTCCCTGTAATTTTTTTTGTCAGCAGTGTAAACTGCAGAGTGCATGCGCAGGCTATCTTTGCTCTATTCTTGGCATGCTAATGTAACTTGTATGTACAAGAAAATAAGTAAGATCATCACAGGTTGTCCAATGGCTGAAGAGTATCACCACAGAACCTGAAAAAGTGGCGGTGTACAGTATATGGCAGCAGTGGGGTATGAAGCAGTGGCAGGATCCTAGACTAGTTATCACTGGAGACCTGCACAGTGGGAGGTAGGTGTAATGTGCAAGTATATTGTGCATACTTGCACATTATGGAAAAAAGCTTATCTCCACCAACGAGAGTTTAGGTCCGCTTTAGGCCCCTTACACACGAGCGGACCAATCGGGACTGCCTGCCAGTTTCTCAGGCAGACCTGATCGGACCCTCCATTGTCCTCTATGGGAGTGGTGAGTCTAAACGGACACCTAAGGGAAAGGGACCTTAGAGAGAGGCAAAGTCATTATGATTATCCCCTATGAGCTCTGTTTATTACCTATTCAACAATTATATATAGTTATGTTTTTCAATGATTATTTTAGAAATTGAAATTACCTCTGAGAAAGTTTATCACTTTGCCCCATTTCCCGGAGTCAAATGGATGAAGTTTTTCAAGACCAATGAATGTAATGTTGTAGTCGCTGGAATAAACAATTGGCCAACAAGTTGCAGGGAAGTCTTTATATAGCTGTGTAGCATGAGGCCTATAAGAAAGAATGGCAAAGCTTTTCAAATGTGGATAAAACAGATGATTTTAAGTGGATTCACCTATGCGGTCTATGAGCTGGCAGATACTAAGTCGCCAAACCTTGCTTTGCGTTATGATAATCCTCATCACTGTGCCGGTGCAGCCCACTGAAGACAGTCTTTGCTAACGCCTTGTGGGAGGGGCAAAGCGCTTCAATGTAGATTCCGGTTCCTTAGTAACGTCATGTCCGGTGAGCGGTGGTACACATGCAAGGTTGCGAGAGAACCAAGCGAGCGGACTGCCCCATATTAGGATGCTTGAAACATGCGATTTAAATTCTGGAAAAAAATTTTTATCTCTTATCTTAACAAAATGTACTACACTATATGGATTCTCTTGATGCATGAGTCATAGGAGGATATAAAAGAAGTGTCTTCTCCCTGCTCACCAAACTAAGCCTGATAGACCCACATGCAGTACTGCTAAGGGGTCCATACCATCTGGTGAGTTAAAGCACAAAGGGAGTCTGTGGAGCACTGATCACCGGGTGATATCTTTGGAGCAGTACAGCACTTTAGTTTATTTCTTTGCACAGGAGCACGTTTGGAAGAAAACCATGTTTGGGACTGTTTTCAATTTCTACATGGACTTTCACTGGCTACATGTTTGCCAGTTCACATTTGATTTGTGATTGTATTTTATATATTATTCTGTTAGTGTTATGAACAGCAGCAGCAGGAGAAGTATATAGGCACAAATAGATCTAGCGCGGGTGGATTTTTTTTTTCGAGAGTTTAGATGTTTTTGAACAAAATATATATATTTTATATATCCATCTGTGTGGTCAGCCACATGTAGCCGATAAAGTCCGATCTATATAGGCAGAGTTTAAATAATTTCAGCTCGCAATCTTCTTTTCTGGAATTCTATTTTTTTTTAAACACAGGCCTAACAGTAGTAGTCACTCCTGTCACTTCCTATGCCCCATAAATTGAGGCATTTCAGGAAGCTCAGGCAGCATAGTGAAGAAGCTAATAGTAATAATAGGGTCTTTCACTTTATTGTGCTTCCTTTCTCCCAGATAGCTTAGCTCCCTGGTGCCCAACCTGTAGCCAACGTGCAGCCTGGAGACACTAATCTGTGTTTCCCTTTAGCCCTGTTAAAGCAGTGATCTTTAATAATCCTATGTAACGTTTCTCTATTCTTTGAATGCCTCCTGAAGAATGTCCCATTGTTATAGTATGTTCACAGTCTGACCATCTCCTGTATCATGTCCACAGTCTTTGGTTAGTTTTTGTATCATGTCTGCAGACTGAACATCTCCTGCATCGTGTCCGCCGTCTGTCTGTGTTATATCTACAGTCCCTGACCATCTTGTGTATCATGTTCACAGTCTGACCATCTCCTGTATTATGTCCACCATCTCTGACTATCTCTTGTACCATGCCCATAGTCTTATACTGACTATATCCTGTGTGCCTGCTGTCTCTGATAATGAATACTCACAGAATTTTATGTGCGGCCCTTTGGTGAGGACAATGGCTTAGCTTAAAAGGAGCAGTATGGCTAAAGCCATTTTGGGCATACATTTATGGATCACAGGAGTGCAGTTCATGCTGCACTCCTGTGATCCATTTTCAGCCAACAGTGGGCTTCCGAAGCTTCTTTCACTAAGCTCTGGGAGAAATTCCCTTCAAAGTGAACTTTCATTGCAAAGTGAACAGTCTATTTGCCTTTAGTAAATTAATCCCAGTGTGTCACTCAACCTTTTAATATCCACCTAAAACTGAAATATTTATTTAAGATGGACTGAACCTTTAAGATGATAGATAGGGGTTAAAGTAGACTAAAAGTCAACATGCATTGTACCTTAAAGTGATTTTCCTATAAAAATAATAAACATGTTATACTTACCTGCTCTGTTGCAGGGGATTTGCACAGATCAGCCCGGATCATCCTCTTCTTGGGTCCCTCTTCTGTGATCCTGGTCACTCCCTCCTGTTCAGTGCCCCCACAGCAAGCAGCTTGCTATGGGGGTAACCGAGCTGAGTCACAGCTCCCTGTGTCCATTCAGACACTGAGCCCCGACCCAGCCCCGTCCACTCTCTCCCCTGATTGGCTATCACAGGAGTGACTTTGACTGACAGCAGCGGGAGCCAATGGCGCAGCTGATGTGTCTTAGCCAATCAGGAAGGAAATTCTCAGACGGTTGAGACACTCGTGGACATCGCAGAACAGAGAGGGACCTCAGGTAAGTGTGAGGGGGAGCCGAGGAGGGCTGCTGCACACAGAAGGCTTTTTAGAATAGCATAGAATGCATTAAGATAAAAAAACCTTCTGTCTCTTCAACCCCTTTAAGCCTCCGTACAACATAGCCGAAACTGCAACTTAATTATACAAAAAAGTTCCTCACATTGAGATGATAAATATAAAGAAATAAGATCCCTAGCACTTCTGGGTAGGATGTTTCCTAGGCATTCCACATGCATCTACTGGTGTCAGGCTTCCAAGATGCATCTGGAAGGCCAAGGTGAGTTTTTGATGAGGTCTTGCTGAGGAACTCTTGCCAGAGTAAGAATTTCTTGCACAGTTTTGACTATAATGTGATGATGAATCCCAGGTTGAAAAATCTATGGAGGAGGACTGGAGGATCTTAGAGGCTACTTCAAAAGAAACATACTGTGACTGCTATGACCATGCATATTCTGGAGATATCAAATGAAGTTTGTGCCTTGGAATTGGAAGATTCTACAATGTACAGAGGGGACCCATGGAATTGTAGAGGCATGGATAATTTTTTACCTTTGAATTTTGCATTTTATTGTGACCAGCATCTTGATTCCTATTTCCTTCTATGAAATCAGCAGTAACCTAAATTTGCCTCCCTCTGAGCAGCAGCCTTATCTTTTATCACCACTCTTCTCTCTGTATACTGACCAACAATCTAAATCCTTTTTCTGCTCTATGCCCTGAACTATCAGTCTGCGTCCCATCTAGTTTTAGGCTGGCCATACATTATACAATGTTCTTGTGCAATTTTCCTTTAGATTTACCAAAACCATATAATATATGAGGTCAAACCTAAACACTTTCAATTTGTATGCAATCAGGCAGGCCCTTGCACTACATAGTTGAAGGTAAATCTAAAGGAAATGGAATAAGAAAATTGTACAATACATGGCCTCCCTTACTCTACACTGGCTAGTATACTAAATGCCATCTCTATAACGCTCTAAAAATTGACCAAAAGCTTTTATCCCCACCTCCTCTCTGTATACTGACCAATAGTCAGCATCCTCTACTCACTAACCAGCACTCTGAATGTCCTTTTTCTCTACAGTGACCAGTAGCCTGTATTCTTTTTCTCTATATCCATTAATCAGTACTTTGAATCTCCTCTCCTTCATGATACACACAGACCAGAAGCCTATATCCCCTCTCTTCTCTATTCACTAATCAGCAGTCTCATAGTTGCCAACAGTCCCGATTTTCCCCGGACAATCACGATTTTGGGACCCTCGTCTCGATTGGAGGCTGTCCCGAATCAGGATTTTCATTAGGAAAATCGGGAATGTTTGTTTTTTCATTTTTGGAGCAGCTGGCTCCAGCAAAATGGCAGCCGGTGCCACCGCTAGATCTTCCCCCTTGTGTTCAGTGGAGAGAGGAAGGGGTCTCGATCCGTGCAGCAAATCAATCGGCTTCTTTAGCTGCACGGATCGGCCCCTCCCCTTTCAACTGAACACACGGAGCCGGTGTCTATCAGCGCCTGTGCAGAAAGGAGCGGACGCTATCCGACGGGGGGGGACACTTTTCGTCAGAACACCGGCCGCTCCTGGATTTCCTGGTCGTGTGCTGGGGGGCATTATGGGAGGGGAGGGTCTGCACTGGCACTGATGGAGGGGGTGGACTGCACTGCGGGGGGCCTGCACTAATGAGGGGGGGCTGCACTGAGGGGGTTCTGCGCTAATAGAGGGGGGGTCTGCACTGATAAAGGGGGGGCTGCACTGAGGGGGGCTGCACTGAGGGGGTTATGCACTAATAGAGGGGGAGGTCTGCACTGAGAGGAGTCTGTACTGAGGGGGTTCTGCACTAACAGAGGGGGGGTCTGCACTAATAGAGGGGGGTCTGCATTGATAGAGGGGGGGTCTGCACTGATAGAGGGGGGTCTGTACTGATAGAGGGGTGGTCTGCACTGATAGAGGGGGGTTCTGCACTGAGGGGGGCCTGCAGTGATAGAGGGGTGGGGGTCTGCACTGATGGAGAGGGGGGTCTGCACTGAGGGGGCCTGCACTGATGGAGGGGGGTCTGCACTGAGGGAGTCTATACTGATAGATGGGGGGACCGCACTGAGGGGGGTCTGTATTGAGGGAGAGGGGTCTGTACTGAGGGGGTCTATACTGATGGGGGGGGTCTACACTGAGGGGGTCTAAACTGATGAAGGGGGTCTGTACTTAGTGGGAGGGTCTGTACTGAGGGAGGAGGATCTATACTGCTGGAGGGGCGGTCTGTACTTAGTGGGGGGGGTCTTTACTGAGGGAGGGGGGTCTATACTGAAGGGGGACCATAGTTGGTGGAAGGGGGGTGACACCAATTTTTTTCCGCACCGGGTGACACCAGCTGTAGTGACGCCACTGGCTCTTGTCTCTGCAGCAATTTAACTTTAATGTACAGGAGAGGGGTTAACTATATACAGGAGGAGGGGGGGGTAACTATATACAGGAGGGGGGTTAGCTATATACAGGAGGAGGGGGGGTTAACTATATACAGGAGAGAGAGGTTAGCTATATACAGGAGGAGGGGGGGTTAACTATATACAGGAGGAGGGGGGTTAACTATATACAGGAGGAGGGGGGTTAACTATATTCAGGAGGAGGGGGATTAGCTATACACAGGAGGAGGGGGGTTAACTATACACAGGAGGGGGAGGGTTACCTATATACAGGAGGGGGAGGGTTAACTATATACAGGAGGGGGAGGGTTAACTATATACAGGAGAGGGGAGGGTTAACTATATATAGGAGTGGGGGTTAACTATTTACAGGAGGGGGGGTTAACTATGTACAGGAGGGGTTACTATGTACAGTGGGGGGAACTATGTACGGGGGGGGGTAACTATGCACAGGGGGGTAACTATGCACAGGGGGGTAACTAGGGGGAGAGGGGAAACTATGTACAGGGGGAGGGGGTAACTATGTACAGGGGGGTAACTATGGCTCTGCCTGGGACACTGATTTAGGGACTGAGGCTGGGAACACTGGTGTGAAGACTGACTCTGCTGGTGGCACCGGATGCAAGGAGGGACCCTGCCGGGGGCACCGGATGCAAGGAGGGACCCTGCCGGGGGCACCGGATGCAAGGAGGGACCCTGCCGGGGGCACCGGATGCAAGGAGGGACTCTGCCGGGGGCACCGGATGCAAGGAGGGACTCTGCCGGGGGCACCGGATGCAAGGAGGGACTCTGCCGGGGGCACCGGATGCAAGGAGGGACTCTGCCGGGGGCACCGGATGCAAGGAGGGACTCTGCCGGGGGCACCGGATGCAAGGAGGGACTCTGCCGGGGGCACCGGATGCAAGGAGGGACTCTGCCGGGGGCACCGGATGCAAGGAGGGACTCTGCCGGGGGCACCGGATGCAAGGAGGGACTCTGCCGGGGGCACCGGATGCAAGGAGGGACTCTGCCGGGGGCACCGGATGCAAGGAGGGACTCTGCCGGGGGCACCGGATGCAAGGAGGGACTCTGCCGGGGGCACCGGATGCAAGGAGGGACTCTGCCGGGGGCACCGGATGCAAGGAGGGACTCTGCCGGGGGCACCGGATGCAAGGAGGGACTCTGCCGGGGGAACCTGATGCAAGGAGGGACTCTGCCGGGGGAACCTGATGCAAGGAGGGACTCTGCCGGGGGAACCTGATGCAAGGAGGGACTCTGCCGGGGAAACCTGATGCAAGGAGGGACTCTGCCGGGGGAACCTGATGCAAGGAGGGACTCTGCCGGGGGAACCTGATGCAAGGAGGGACTCTGCCGGGGGAACCTGATGCAAGGAGGGACTCTGCCGGGGGAACCTGATGCAAGGAGGGACTCTGCCGGGGGGGAACCTGATGCAAGGAGGGACTCTGCTGGGTGCACCTAATGCAAGGAGGGACTCTGCCGGGGGCACCTGATGCAAGGAGGGACTCTGCCGGGGGCACCTGATGCAAGGAGGGACTCTGCTGGGGACACCTGATGCAAGGACGGACTCTACTGGGGACACCTGATGCAAGGACAGACTCTGCTGGGGGCACCTGATGCAAGGAAGGACTCTGCTGGTGGCAGGCGACGTGGCTAGTGACATGCTCAGGGATCCCACTGATTCGGCATTATGGTGAGTTGAATGATTTCATTTTATATTACAATGTAATAATAGAAAAAATGCACTTCAATCATCCTGACACCATAACAATCATGGTGCCGTGATGATTGAAGCGCTAACACCAGGTGTTTGGAGTATCTTTATCTGCTGATTGTTAAACTTTCTAGAATACACATATTTCTATTGTTGTGTAGGATCTGGACCTGCTGTCCCTCCATTCCTCTCTCCCCCTTTCCCTCTCCATCCCTCATTCATCTCAGACTCTAACCACACCCCCTTTGAGCCATGCCCATTTAAGCCACGTCCACTATTTCACTTAAACCACGCCCATTTTTTGCCGCGGCGCGCAATGTTGGCAACTATGCAGTCTGAGAATCTCTTCTCCCTCTCTCCTTACACTGATCAGAAGCCTGTATACCCCCTCACTCCTCTATTCACTGATCGGCAGGCCAAATCTCCTCCCCTTCTCTCTACACATTGACCTGAAGGCTGTATCCCCTCTCTTCTATGTTTACTGATCCATAGTCTGAATCTCCTCTCCTTCACGCCATACACTGGCCAAAAGCCAGTATCCCCTCCTACCTTCACTAGTCAGCAGACTGAATCTCCATTACTTTCCTTCATACACCTGCACCCCTCTCTTCTCTATTCACCAATCAGCAGTCTGAATCTCTTCTCCTTCTCCTTATACACCATCCAGAAGCATGTATTCCCTCTCTTCTCTATTCATTGATGAGCATCTGAGTCTCCTCTCCTTTTCTCCAAACACTGACCAGAAGTCTGCACCTGCTCTCTTCTCTACACACACACCAATCAGCAGTCTCAATCTCCCCTCCTTCTCTCGGAACACCAACCAAAAGCCTGTATCCCCTCTTTTCTATACACACTAATCATCAGTCTAAATCCCTGGATAACATGCTGGGGAGTTTATTGGCTGCAGAAAAAAACGCCTGAAGCCAAAAACAGCAGCTATAAAAATGTCCAGTGTGCATGAGGCCTAAGTGAGTTTTAACCACTTCCCGACCGGCGCACGCCGTTGTATGTCGGCAGAATTGCACGGCTGGGCAAATGGGAGTACAGGTACATCCCTTTGAATTTCCCGCTGGCGGGGAGCACTGTGAGTGGGGTCCCGCAACTCCATCGCCGCGGGCATACCCGCGATCGCCTCACGGAGAGGACAAATGGGGAGATGCTGATGTAAACAAGCATCTTCCCATTCTGCCTAGTGACAGTCTCACTGATCTCTGCTCCCTGTCATCGGGAGCAGAGATCAATGACGTGTCACAGCTAGCCCATCCCCCCTACAGTTAGAAAACACTCCCTAGTACTGACTTAACCCCTCCCTGCCCCCTAGTGGTTAACCCCTTCACTGCCAGTGTCATTTACACAGGAATCAGTGCATTTTTATAGCACTGATTGCTGTATAAATGACAATAGTCCCAAAAATGTGTCAAAAATGTCCGACGTATCCGCCATAATGTCGCAGTCACAATAAAAATCGCTGATCGCCGCCATTACTAGTAAAAAAAAAAAAAGATTAATAAAAATGCCATAAAACTATCCCCTATTTTGTAAACGCTATAACTTTTGCACAAACCAATCAATAAACGCTTATTGCGATTTTTTACCAAAAATATAGAAGAATACGTATCGGCCTAAACTGAGGAAAAAAAAAGTTTTTTTAAATATTTTTTGGGGATATTTATTATAGCAAAAAGTAAAAAATAATGCGTTTTTTTCAAAATTGTCGCAAATTTTTTGTTTATAGCGCAAAAAAGAAAAACCGCAGAGATGATCAAATACCACCAAAGAAAGCTCTATTTGTGGGAAAAAAGGACGTCAATTTTGTTTGGGAGCCACGTTGCACGACCACGCAATTGTCAGTTAAAGCGACGCAGTGCCGAATCGCAAAAAACGCACTGGTCAGGAAGGGGGTAAATTCTTCCGGGGCTGAACTGGTTAAGAGGAGTTTTTCAGCTGAAGAAACATTATAACTTTGATAAAAACTTAAAAACGCTGAAAAACGCAGCTATTCAGCATTTATCAGTGTTTTTGAGCCATAAGCTTTTGTGGGAGTATAGTTTTGCACTAAAAAAAAAAAAAAGAAAAAAAAAAAGCTAAAAAACACTACAGTTGAAAAACGCTACTGCAAAAAGCGCTGAAAAACTCATTCTACAGCTACAGGCTGTTTTTTTTATAACGACCAGTATGCATGAGGCCTTATACACTGACCAGCAGCATGACCCCCCTTCCCCTCTCTTCTATATTCACTGATTGGTACTCTGAATCTCCTCTCCTTCACTCCATACACTGATTATAAGGCCTCATGCACACTAGACATTATAAAAAAGCCAGCTTTTTTAGCTGTAGCGTTTTTAGCTTTTTCTTTTAGCAGAACTATACTCCCATAAAAGCTTATGGCTCAAAAACGCTGATAAACGCAGAATAGCTGCTTCTTTCAGTGTTTTTTAGCTGTTTTCAGCTTTTTATTAGTTATGCCGCATACACACGATCGGAATTTCCGTCAGAAAAACCTTGGATGGTTTTTCCGACAGAATTCCGCTCAAACTTGCCCTGCATACACACGGTCACACAAAAGTTCTTTGAACTTTTGACCAACAAGAACGCGGTGACGTACAATACTACGACGAGCCGAGAAAATAAAGTTCAATGCTTCCGAGTATGCGTCGAATTGTTTCCGAGCATGCATAGGAATTTTGCGCGTCGGAATTGCTACAGACGGTCTGAATTTCCGATAGGAACTTTTTCCGTCGGAAAAATAGAGAACTTGCTCTCAATCTTTTGCTGGTGGAATTTCCGATCGTGTGTACGGGGCATTAGAGCTGTCTTATGCCACGTACACACGATCAGACTTTACAGCATACTTGGTCCGGCGTACTGGATTTTGTCGGACAATTCGATCGTGTGTGGGCTGCAGCGGGCTTTGTTTTCTCAAAAGTTTGACGGACTTAGATTTGAAACATGTTTGAAATCTGTCCGACGGACTCGAGTCCGGTCGAAAAGTCCACTCATCTGTATGCTAGTCCGTCCGACGGACAAAAACCAACGCTAGGGCAGCTATTGGCTACTGGCTATGAACTTCCTTGTTTTAGTCCGGTCGTACCTCATCACGTACGAATCCGTCGGACTTTGGTTGATTGTGTGTAGGCAAGTCCGTTCATTCTGAAAGTCCGTCGTAAAGTCCTTCGAAAAGTACGCCGGACAAAGTCTGCCGTAAAGTCCGATCGTGTGTACGCGGCATAACAGCTGAAAAACTCCTCTCAAAACCCACTAGTTCTGGGTTTTTTTACAGCCAGAAAACACTCCTGTCAAAAACTGCTGATAACAGCCTATGTGTGCATGGGCACACTGGACAACATGCTCGGGAGTTTATTGGCTGCAGAAAAAAATGACTTAAGCCAAAAACAGCAGCTGTAAAAAACATCCAGTGTGCATTAGGCCCAATACTGTATACCAGGGGTCTCCAAACTTTCTAAACAAATAGCCAGTTTAATATTCTCCGGACTATAGGAGGGCCGAACTGTGGTCATCAGGAGTAAAATTTATCCTGGCATCAGTGAGAGTAAACAATGCATCTTTGGTATTAGAGGGTGAAATAGCACCCTATTGCCGGTGTCAGTGGGCTGAATAGTGCACCACCGTTGGTGTCAGTAGGATTAGTAGTGCCCCATAATTGGTGTCAGAGGAATGAATATTGCACCATCATTGGTGTCAGTGGGATTAATAGTGCCCCATTATTGGTGTCAGTTTGAGGAACAGAGCCATATCATTGGTGTCAATGGTAGGAATAGTGCCCCATCGTTGGGGGTCAGTGGGATTAATAGTGCCCCATCATTGGCATCACTGGAAGAAATAATGCCCCATTATTGGCATCAGAGTGAGGAATAGTGTCATGTATCAGTGGAAGGAAAAGTTCCCCAAGGGCCGGATAGAGGCAAGCAAAGGGCTGCAGTTTGGAGACCCCTGCTGTATACCCTCTCACTCTTCTATTCACTGATCGGGAGTCTGAATCTCCTCCCCTTCTCCCTATATATTGACCTGAAGGCTAGATCCCCTCTCTTCTATGTTCACTGATCCCTAGTCTGAATCTCCTCTCCTTCACGCCATACACTAGTCAGTCTGAATCTCCTTTCCTTTCCAAAAGCCTGTATCCCCTCTTTTCTATCTTCACCAATCAGTAGTCTTAATCTCTTCTCCTTCTTCCTATACACTAAACACAAGCATGTATCCCCTCTTTTCTCTATTCACTGATGAGCAGATTGTATCTCCTCTCCTTCTCCCTATACACTAACCAGAAGCCTGTTTCATCTCTCCTCAATAATCTGCAGTTCTCTCCCTTTCTAATTACACTGACCAGAAGCCTGTATCTCCTCACTTCTCTATTCACTGATGAGCAGTCTGAATCTCCTCTCCTTCTCTCCATACACTGGCCAGAAGCCTGCACCCCCTCTTTTATCATTACATACTGATCAGCAGTCTAATCTCCTCTCCTGCTCCCCAAACACTGACCAAAAGCCTATATCCCCCCTTTCCTATATTCACTAGTCAGCAGTCTGAATCTCATTTCCTTTCATCCATACACTGGCCAGTTGCCTGCACCCCTCACTTCTGTATTCACCCGTCTGAATCTCTTCTCCCTATACACTGACCAGAAACCTCTATCCCCTCTCTTCTCTATTCATTGATGAGCAGTCTGAATCTCCTCTCACAGAGGCTGCATATGATGGGGCACAGTGGCTGCAATCAATTTTTTTTCTCAGTATTTTTCAGAATTTTTCAGTTTGCTTGCACCCCCCCAAAAATTTTGAGCACCAGCCGCCACTGGTCTGAATCTCTCCTCCTTCTCTCTGAACATTGACCAAAAGCCTGTATCCCCTCTTTTCTATATACACGGATCAGCAGTCTAAATCCCTTGTCTACTGACCAGAAGGCTGTATCTCTACTCTTCCTTATACACTGACAAGCAGCATGAGTCCCCTCTCCTTCCACTAATCAGCATTCTGGATCCCTTCCTATTCTCTATGTCTAATACAGTCTGAGTACGCTCTTGTTCTCTCTGTTTACTGATCTGCAGCTTAATCCTTCTCGTACTCTCTATAGTGAGGCGGCTGCATTCATGCTGATTATATGTATACACAATACATACTCTATATGTACTGACAAACTGCAGCCTTTTTGCTCCTGTACACAATTCGTTGCCCCCTGTGGTTACTCACATGTTTTCTTCCGCAGGGCCGAGGTCACTTTTCAGGAAGCCAGAATGACAGATGACGTCAAGCAAAGGAGGATCTAGTGCACTTGTCACCGTGACATCATAGGAAACAGCTCTAGTGTGAAACAGAGCATGCAGAATGACAAGATTATTTCTCTGGAGTGCAAAGACCATCCCCAACAAACCCTCTCCTTCATAATCTATTCATGAGAAGAACAGGAATCTCAAACAGTAACATGTTAAACAGTGTTACCTACAGTACACAGAGTAGAAGCAAAGGGAAAAGACAGACAATACCTTCCCAGGCTAACCTAATCCTCAGTTACCTTGTCTGGAAGGGAGGAAAGAGGAAGTAGGCTGTGTTTGGGGAGTGGCTTCAGGTAGAACGAACAGGAATGGCAGAAATAAAAAGAAAGCCGGAAATCACAAGTCCGCTCTTGTACCAGTGATCAGTTACTCTTTTTCACACTGATGCTTTAGGGCCAGGTCACACCATAGAAACGCAGTCTGGATGCGTTCCAGATGCTTTTTTGAATGCGCGTTATTGACGCTCTCCAGTGCGTTTTTGATGCAGTCCAGTGCTTCCCCCTTCTTATTTCTTAAAGTATATGTAAGGGCTCTTTCACACGGACGATCCGTAAGGCCGTTTTTCATCCTTCCGTTTTCAGATGAAAAACGGACATACATGTATCCCTATGGAATAGCGGATGTCAGCGGATGAACGTCCGTTGACATCCGACCCGCTCCGATCCGAAAAAGTGTAACGGAGGAAAAACCTACTTTTCCATCCGTGTTCGTTACGGTTTTTCCTCCATAGGGGAGAGCGGCGCTCTGACAGGTCCGTCGCTGCACAGTGTGCAGTGACGGACCTGTCATCTTCCTGCTCAGCGGGGATCGGCGGAGCGATCCCCGCTGAGCAAGCGGATATTCACGGGGCGGATCATCACTGATCCGCCCCATGTGAAAGAGCCCTAAAGGTTTGTTTAAGAAAAAAAAGTCATACTTACCTCCTCTGTGCAGTTGGTTTTGCACAAGTGGCCCCGATCCTCCTCTTCTGGGGTCACTCAGCGGCGCTCCTGGCTCCTCCTCTTCTTGAGTGCTCCATTGAAGAGCCGCTCTGCCTTGGGGCACTTGTGCGGGCACGCTCCCGTGTCCTGCTGCTGCATCCATTGACACAGACAGCCAATGGCCAATGGCTATGCTGCTATCAGTCTATCCCATCAGAACCCAAGACACCAGCTGGAGCTGCTGTGCTCTTCCCCATTGCTGGAAAGACCGGTTCAGGTAAGTAAAAGGGGGGCTCTGGGTGGCTGCTGCATCACAGGAGGTTTTTCACCCTAATGAATAGAATGCATTAAGGTGAAAAACCTAGAGGGTTTACAACCCCTTTAGCCTTAACGGCCAGTTCATACCATAGAAACGCAGTC
Organism: Aquarana catesbeiana; assembly: GCF_042186555.1. Lineage (NCBI taxonomy): Eukaryota > Metazoa > Chordata > Amphibia > Anura > Ranidae > Aquarana > Aquarana catesbeiana. Next base: position 86,078,611 of record NC_133330.1, on the reverse strand, counting down.
CATATGCGTTCCAGATGCTTTTCTGAAAGCGTGTTGTTGATGCAGTCCAGTGCTTCCCCCCTTCTTTTTTCTTAACCTTAAATAAGGACATGTGTGCGGCGCCACGCCAAAAGTGTGGGTACGGTCAGATTGCGTCAACGGTGGGAGGGGCTTAAATGGCCATATGCTTAAATGACTGTGCCACAAGCGAGTATATAACAGACAGTACAAACCTCAGTACATTCATTTTAATAAAATAAAACTGTTCTATTGCATATCCTTTACTACACACAGCTAACCTTAAACTCCAAAGACATGCTGGTAGGTTAACTGGATCCTGTCTAAATTGTCCCTACTATGTATGAATGTGAGTTAGGGACCTTAGATTGTAAGCTCCTTGAGGGTAGGGACTGATGTGAATGTACAATGTACATGTAAAGCGCTGCGTAAATTGATGGCGCTATATAAGTACCTGAAATAAATAAATAAATAAAATAAATAATAAAGTAATATTGAAGTCTTAAAATTAAAGGAGAAAACTTGCTAGCCACAAATGGATCAATGCCTATAGAATAAAATGATGATAGTAATAACCAGCTGCAAACGCAGATCACGTTTCATAACCGTGCAGTGGTGAAATCAATAAATAAATGCATTGCGCTAGAAAAAATAAATAAATATGTATCCAAAGTGTATAATTCAAGCATAAATCTAAAAGTGACAAATATAAAAATAAAAATAAACACCAATAAATATTGAACAATAATTCATAAGTGACAATCCGTAATGCAAAACTGATTATTAAAGTGCAGCGTGCATAGATAATAACGCTGGAACGAAAGTGTGTGATCCCTGTGTGGAACACGCGTAGGGGAGGGGCCGGGACGGAGCTGACAGCATGGAGGTGTATTGAGGAGACGAGCATACCATACTACACGCCATATCGGCGGTCTTTTAACATTTGGAAGCCTGGAATAGAATGGTGCACTTACGCACCTGTGCAATGTGAGTACCCTGTTGTGGGGAGTGTGTTTTTTAAATAAATCCTTGCGTTATTTCACTATGGAGTTTTTTCTTATTTATGGTTTGGAGCGGTACTGACTGAACCAGCTGGAGATCGGCACCTGCACTTCATTATAGAGCCCAGGGGTGGCTCCAAAGCATGATTAGACATAGATTAGTTACTGTGTCACACGCTCGGAGGTGAGCGCATAAGCTTTTGGGGGGTCACTGGAGTGCACCGGAGCATGGTTTTGCAGTTACACACATTGGATGAGCATGCTGGATGACACCACTAATGGACACTGTGTTATATTTGATATTTTACATCCATCACATATGAACTTTCATTTATTTATTTATTTATTTTTTGGAAATATTGTGCACTTTTTGCAGTATATGTATACACTTTAGTTCCAGCGTTATTATCTATGCACGCTGCACTTTAATAATTAGTTTTGCATCACGGATTGTCACTTATGAATTATTGTTCAATATTTATTGGTGTTTATTTTTATATTTGTCACTTTTAGATTTATGCTTGAATTATACACTTTGGATGCTACATCTGTCCCCCCTAAGGCTGAGAACCGAGTAATCATACTGATCACTCAGTGCTCCCTGAGCAGAGAGTTGGTGGCTGGCAGTCTCTGGCTCTCTGCTCTACCCCCCCACCCCCCACTCTCACTGAAACACTGGGCTGTGCAGGGGATGGGAGCGGCCAGCTCAGCGGGCTGTCGGCTGACCTCACAGAGCCGGTCCAGGCTGGGGAAAGATCGCAACCATATGGTCAAGAATCGCTCACATGCCTGAACTGGCTCTGACGTCAGCTGACAGCGGGCCACAGGAGTGCAAAACAATCTGCACTGCTGTGAACCACAGGAGAAGTACAGCCGAAGAAGCAATAAATCTATCACAGGACACCTGTCTCTCTGTTCCTGTTTGACATTACTTGAAACAATTGATAAATGTCCCTATTTATGTTGTGAACCCCCATCCAGGGGCCTTTGCCACACCAACCACCATTTCCTAGTCAAGAGCCTCTTCTGCACCCCCCCCCCCCAGTCTAGGGCTTCCTCTGCACTCCCCTCTTAGTCCAAGGCCTCCTCTACAGCCCCCTCCCCCCAGGTTCACAGCCTCTTCTGCACCCTGTCCTCTGAATCCGGGTCCTTTGCCACACCAACACCACTTTTCAAGTCTAGGGCCTCCTCTACATCCTCCGGTGTATTCCCCTCCTATTCCAGGGCCTCCTGTGTACTCCCCTCCTAGTCCAGGGCCTCCTCTCCTAATCCAGGGTCTTTGCTACACCAACCCTTTTCTAGTCCAGGGCCTCCTCTGCACCCCCCCCCCCCCCACTCCAGCGCCTCCTCTGCACCTCCCCAGTCCAGGGCCTCCTGTGTACTCCCCATTCCAGCGCCTCCTCTGCACCTCCCCAGTCCAGGGCCTCCTGTGTACACCCCTCCTAGTCCAGGGCCTCCTCTCCTAATCCAGGGTCTTTGATACACCAACCCTTTTCTAGTCCAGGGCCTCCTCTGCACCCCCCCCCCACTCCAGCGCCTCCTCTGCACCTCCCCAGTCCAGGGCCTCCGCTGTAACCCCCCCCCCCCCCAGTCCAGGGCCTCCTCTGCACACCCCCCTCAGAAAAGGGCCTCCTCTGCACCCTAATCAGCCCAAGGCCCCCACTGCACCCCCCAGTCCAGGGCCTCCAATGCACCCCCCAGTCCAGAGCCTTCTCTGCACCCCCCCCAGGCCCCCCCAATCCTTTGCCATAACAACCCCAACTTCCTAGTCCAGGGCCTTCTGCACACAAACTCCTCTCTTTGTCCTAATAAATGCCTTCCAGTTCCAGGAAGGCTCTTCCATGCTGAAGCATCACTCTGGAATGCCTTTCTAAAGTGCTGGTGGGTGGGAGGAGCAGACTGATTCAGCGCTAGTGCACCTGTGCAGTCTCCCTCCTATTTGGTTCTCTGGTATTTGGCAAACTATGGAGAGGGCCCTGCCTGTCCATTACACTTGATCAGGTGGCAGTGACACCCTAAGGCCTCATGTACACTGCTGCTGGTAAACGGACGTTCAGAGGCAGTTGGATGCTTTTTTCAGCTGCCCCTGAACTCATCCAATATTATCTTATGAGTACATGTACACGGGTTCGTTCAATGTCGTTTTTAGGCAGTTGAGTTTAGAGGCCTTTTTTGGAAAGCAAAAAAATGAGTTCAGACGCTGAGTTTAGAGGAATTTCAAGCGCCAAACGCTTCTAAACGCGGTAACTCACATTTTCGTTTACAGGTGTTTTTCGTTTTTGGCTATTTTGAAAAAAAAAAATTTCAAACGCTTCTAAACGCAAACGCGGCAAAACGCAGCATGTAAACACGGCCAAACGGACATTTTAAACGTGGGTTACTATCTGTCAAGTTAAATCGTTCAGGAGAGGTTGTAAAAATGTCCCATGTACATTAAGCCTTAGAGCAGTGCTTCCCGGTGGGGGTGACGGAACCCCTGGCGTCACCCCCCTAGATGTGTCACCCAAGGCGTGGGCACCCCCTGCCCCCCCTTGTTTCGGCCCTGGCTGATATCACTAGTTTGAGCACCTGGCTGTGACAGCTTACGGCTTCACAGCTGGGTGCAAGTAGCGCAGGGAGGGAGGGGTAAAGGAGAACTTCCGCTCGAGACGCCTAGGCGGCTCAAGTGGGAGCAGGTACCTGTAAAAACTAGGTACCCCCCCACACACCCCCACCGCCGCAACAAAAATTACATGTCAAATGTGGCATATCAGGGGGTTAGGAGTCCTTAAAGTGGAAGTTCCACTATTGGGTGGAACTCCTCTTTAAGCAGCCCATACATTGATTTTATTTCCTTCCACCATGAGTGGAAGTTCCCGGCTGGTAGAATATAAAGATTGCCGCTGGCAATAATCGACGGGGAGTAAAATCTGACGGGGTTGGATTGACTTGGGTACAATCAGCCTGCACATACATGGACACGGCCAGTCTCTACTGAACCGTCAGAATTTGGATCCATCTATGGCCGGCTTTAGGTTTGTAGAGATTCCCTCTCACTTCTTGTTGCATCTCAGGGACAGGAAGTGAAGAGAAATCTTCCCAATGGGACACAGAACAAAAAAATAAACTGACAGGGGATTTAACACGTCACTACTAGTATCCAAAACAGCAAAAAAGTTATGGCTATATATACATTTTAGGGCTCATGCACACAGGACGTTTTTACAGCTGCTGTTAGGGGCATTTGACGTTTTTTTAACTGCCCTTCCATGTTAACCTATGTGTCCATGCACACAAACTGTCAAAAGTGTTCGGAGGCATAAGTGTTTAGTGGCAGTAAAAAAAAAAAAAAAAATAGCCAGCCTGTGCTTCCAGGAGCAGTGAAAACAAAAAACGCCAAAAAATGCGTCAAGCCATGTTAGAGGTTTTTTACATTATACGCAGTGGTTTTATGAAAAAACATCCAAAAACGCTAATGCCAGAAAATGCGGTAAAGCTCCATTGTAGGAACGTGGCAAAGTACGCGTTTTAACGCTGCTGTAGTGCTGGTGTTTCTAAAATGTCCTGTCTGCATGAGCCCTTAAAGTAGAACAAAAAAGGCATTTTTTTTTTGGATAGTAAGGGTTCTAATCCCTGACAGTTTTTTAGGCATTTGTGTCTCATTTAGGGAAGCTTCTAGCGATGCACCGAAATTTTGGCTGATGTAAATTATCGACTGAAAAATTATAAATTGTATCAAATACTTACCGTAATTTTCCTTTCCTGACGCCTATACATGGCAGCATACATATCATATAGCGCTGCCCCTATATCCACCCACAGGACCTGTTTAGCTCTATAAAAGTCTGACTGAGAGCTACCTCCACCATTCTCCATATAAAGCACAAAGATCAGAGGGAGGGTTCATATGCTGTCATGTATTGGCGTCAGGAAAGGAAAATTACAGTAAGTATTTGATACAATTTTCCATTTTCCTAATGCCAAACATGCCAGCATACATATGATACAAAATGAGCTTTTGAGAGGGAGAGTTTAATGCTACAAACTTAGTCTTTATTTAACAATAGACATAAAAGCTTGGATGGTTTTCCTCCCAAACTCTACTAGTAAGAGCTGCTGGATCCACCCTGTAGTGTTTAAGAACGTATGATGTGATGACTAGCTAGCCTCTTTGCAGACTGTCTCCAGAGACAATCCTGCATGTGCCACCCAAGAAGACGACATCATCCTGGTTGAGTGAGCTCTAACCACCTCTGGAGGATCCTTCCTGGTCACTCTATATGCCCGGTGAATATTTTTTACTATCCAGGCCGAGATGGTTCTGGCTGAGGCCTCTTTCCCTTTAAATTTTCATGATGAAAAAGTCTGCCAACACATCTGAATGTAGAAGTAGCCTGGAGATAGGCTTTGAGGACTTTTGGAATGTCAAACTCATGCAGATCAGCATCTGATTCCGCTGGGAAGGCTGGAATCACCCATTCACTGGAAAGATGAAATATCAATGCCACTTTTGAAACAAAATGATCCAATGGTCTCAGCACAACCCTGTCTGGGAAGAACATGGAATAAGGTTCTGCTGCCCCCAATTCTTGGAGTGCCGACACCCTTCCCCCTGACGTTATGGCCAATAGCAAAGCTGTTTTTAAGGTGATATCCCATAATAAAGAGTCTTCTGTCGAAGTACGAGGAGGGTTTGCTAGTTAAAATTGAGGACTACTGCCAGGTCCCATTGAGGGAACCTATTTCTCTTGGGAGGGCATAGTCTAAGTACCACTCTCATGAAGTGCTCCACCAGCAGGTTTGCTGCCCATTTCTTTTGGGTAAAAGCCGAGATGGCTGAAATTTGCACCTTAAGCGAACTGAGCCCCAAATCCAATCCCGACTGCAGGAAAGACAGGATTTGAGATACATTTGGGACACTAGGGTCAAACTGTCGTCCTGCTTCAAAGCTTGTGAACCTTTTCCATATTCTGGAGTAGATGGCATTGGTTGACCCCTTTCTTGAACTCTGTAAAGTTCTAATACCCTCTGGAGAACATCCTAACTCTTGTAACCCCTGCCTTACAATCTCCAGGCCGCTAAGACCAGTCGTGATGGTTGCGGATGTAGGGTATCTCCTTCAGACAGGAGATGAGGAGTCACCGGCAGAGTGATCGTTGTGCACACGCTGAGATCCATTGCCACAGAGACCCATGGTCTGTGAGGCTAGTAAGGAAATACTGTGATGACAATCTCCTCAGGAATTTCAGGATTAAAAAAATTGGAGGGAAGGCTTAGGCCAATTGCCAAACCCAAGGATGGGTGAAGGCATCCGTCCACTCAGCTAATGGATGAGGGTAGCGTGAGATGAACCAGCTCACCTTGCAGATGGTTGATGAGGTAAATATATCCATCTTGCGGACACCCCCACTTGTGGATGATCTGTTTGAACACTTTGGGGTGAAGGGACCATTTATTGGGGTCCATAAATTGTCTGGATAGGCGATCTGCTTCCAAGTTCTGACAGCCTGGAAGATATATGGCCCTCAAATCTGGGAGATATTGTTGTACCAATGTCATGATTGGTTCCACCTCTCTCAAGAGTGATTGGCTGTGCATCCCGTCTCTGTATGTAGGACACTGCCGCCATGTTGTCCAGATGGAGCAGGACTGGGCAACCCTGTATGTGGGGCAGCGAGGTGGCCAATGCCATGAATGCCGCTTGAAGTTCCAGAATATTGGAAACTAGACCCTGAGTGGGAAATTCCCCTGGGCCCTGGATCTTGAGTTGTTCGCAGGTGGCGCTCCACCCTGCTGCGCTGGCATCTGTGATAACAATGATCCATGGAAGCGGCCCTAATGGACTATGCCATTTAGCGTTTGTTTCGTCTACCACCAGAGATTTTGGCGCCTTCGGCTGGTGATCCTGATTGGCTGGGCTAGACGAATGCTTCCACTGCATCAGGAAGCCTTGTTGGAAAACTCTGAATTTCCTGTGAGCCCAGGGGATCATCGGAATACAGAGGACTCATGCACTGGGATGCTGACATCACTGGTACAGCCAATGTCTGTTGATACTTATCCCTAATTTTGGGGAGTTTCTGAGGTGGTAAGGAAACTGTGGCTGCCTGAGTATTGAATTGGGCCCCTAGGTATACCATATTCTTTGTAGGCTCCAGCTGGCTCTGGTAATTCTTGTCCCTCAACGCAAATCTGAGGAACTGCTGGTATGATTGAAGGATCAGGATATGCTGGTAGGCATATTGCAAGTCCACTGAAATCCTCCAGTCTCCTGGTTGCATAACCTGGATTATGGTATGGAGAGACTCTATCTTGAGTCTATCCGGATAAATTGATTCAGCCTCTTGAGGTAGTTCTGAAGGCTGCCATTTGAACAGCCAATAATGGCCTTGCACCACTGTGGACTGAATCCGACAGTTTTTGGCAGTGGTCTTGCCAGAACCGGGTCACTTTGAGCCACCTGGCTCCAACTGCCTCCTGGGCGGGCTTGGTGTTAAAAGGGCTTCTGGGTATCTTGGGGAGCTGCAGGGATCTTAGCTCTCTGCGATCTTACGAAGGTTGACTGTGTACCCCTCCAACGCCTTCTAAAGTCCTTGGATGGGCGAAAGCCTCTGAAATCCCAGTACCTGTTTAGCGCTCCTCTGGATGGTTGCCCCCTCTGGCATCTGGACCTTTGATCTTGGGGCAGAAGATCTAATTTTCCTCCTGTAACCCTGGATATGGCAGTCTCAAGTTTTTTGGCCAAACAGCACCTTCCCATCAAAAGTCAGTTTACAGCAATTCTGCTTTGAGGATGAGTCAGCCGCCCAGGGTTTTAGCCTTTTGGCTGTGACTGAGCTGAGCATGGCTCTGGAGGACCATCGAATGATGTCTGCCTCACTTGTGAAGTCAACCGAGAGTTTTATCTCATCAAGAGCCTTGATGATTTTTTTCTTTTGGCAACTGGTTTTTGATCACATACTCTAAGTTCTGTGCCCACACTCACATAGCAGTTGCTACGGATGTTAAAGCAATGGCGGGTTTACAAGCACCACCTGCCGCAAGCTAAAACTTTCTTAAGACCATGTCAATGTGTCAATCAAGGATATTGTGAAAGGAGGAAGGGTCTTCCATCGGAAGTGTCACATTCATGGCCAGTCTGGTGATTGCCACATCCACCGTTGGTGGGTTAGATAAAGGAGTAACATCCTCCTTCGTTAGTGGATACAACTTCTGCAACCTATTCCTATTCCTCCTGAAAAAAGCCTTATTTCTGTCATAAGAGGAAAGGTAGCTACCTGTTTCTTTAGGTTCCTCCTATGGAACCCAAAGGCTTGTTCACACTTGAAGCAGGCTCTGCTATTGCACTAAAAAGAGATCTGTGCTTAGGTCACTTTTCAGAGGCATTTGATATTATCACATAAAGGGGACAAGTGTTCCTGCTATGCGATTTTCAAAGAGTAATTTGTACGCAATGTTGCAACTCGCATGGGGCGGCCCATTCACTTGGCTGCCTTACGTGTGCAAAAAGAAGCCCCTGCTCCTATTCAGGGGCAACCAGTTTCGCACAATGTTTTTAAAGGCGTGTTCTCACACGTGACATTAACAGCAGAATTGCATCGCATTTGGGGTGCCCTGAAAGGATAAAGGCACCTAATGCGATTGCCACACAATTTAAAATCAGATTGTATGGTGTGTGATAATACGTTTTCTCCCTCTTTTGGAGGAGGTTCTGGATTCTCCCATTCCAGTGCAGCTTTTACTGCATTAATGAATGGTCGTATTAGCGCAAAATCAAAGCCTGAACTTTCAGGATCCTCTGCCGAGGAGGAGGTGATATCTTCTCCCTCTGCCTGGAAGGCTGGCTGTAATACTGGGTCTGGGGAATCAGGCTGCCTAATCTACTGGGCTGGAGTCACCCCTGAAGTGCCTGGTACCCCTCTAGTTAGAGAGGGTTGAATGGCTTGGTTTAGACCTGGTGCAGGGCCCACACTGTTTGTCCGCTTCTGTCCCTCTTTGCCCGAGAAGACTGGAAAATTCTGCCAGGGAGTTGGGGACTACTTTCTTGAGCAAGGTTGACACCTGCTGATTCTCATACTCCTTGTCTCTGGAAAGCTGCCTGAAGCAGTTGCTGCAAAGTAGCTTTCCAGGCATAGGGTCATCTCCACATGACCAACATTTGCCTTTCGGGCGCTAAGCACTCGGAGGAGAAGCTGCGTGCGTTCTCTTAAGCGTACATTTGCGCCCTTTGTACTGGGGTTTGCCAGGACTGGAGGAGTCACTTTCTGCCCTGGAAAAATCCTGACGATCCAGAGAGCCTCTGGACCTCCCAGAGCAGGAGTGTGAGCGGCCGGGACTGCAATAGATAGGAAGACACACTCGTTAGGGCAGAACGCACTTTTTTTCCTATATGTTCTTACTTACCCAAAGTTGGCCCTTACCTGATATTGCGGTGGTCTTGGTTATGTGGTGTTAGGCTCATGCTGGCAGAAGAACCGAAAGGTGCAAGGGGGACTGCATGGCAACAGAGAGAAATAAGCGAGAGAGAGAATATATATATCCTACCCCCCTTTTTAAATAAAAGAAATCTGGGCAAACACCCCCCCCCCTTCTAACCCCATTACTAGGTTAGCAAAACTCACTTGTCATTTTATTTATTTATGTCAGGTACTTATATAGCGCCATCAATATACGCAGCGCTTTACATATACAGTGTACTTTCACATCAGTCCCTACCCTCAAGGAGCTTACAATCTAAGGTCCCTAACTCACATTCATACATACTAGGAACAATTTAGACAGGATCCAATTAACCTACCAGCATGTCTTTGGAGTGTGGGAGGAAACTGGAGTACCCAGAGGAAACCCACGCAGGCACAGGGAGAACATGCAAACTCCAGGCAGGTAGTGTCGTGTTGGGATTCGAACCAGCGACCCTTCTTACTGCTAGGCGAAAGTGCTATCCACTACACCACTGTCGTTGACTTGAGAGAGAGAGAAGCACACTATTGGAAACTATTCAACAGTATCCTCAACTTCCTGACACAACACAATGTCCTCAGCAGAAGTCAGGCAGGGTTCATGCCAAACCATCGCACTACAGACCACATCTACACCCTGCACAGCCCCATCAAGAACCATGTGCACAATACAAAACATGGAAAGATATTCGCCTGCTTTCTGGACTTTAAGAAGGCATTTGACTCTGTGTGGCACCCAGGCCTGTTCCTCAAACTATTAGAGAGAGAAATAGGAAGGAAAACATATGAGGTTATCAAGAGTTCATACACTGAGAACAGCTGCAGAGTTAAGCTGAATGGGAAAAGAACCGAATACTTCAGGCAAGCCCGAGGAGTCAGACAGGGCTGCAGCCTAAGTCCAACCCTCTTTAACATCTAGATCAAGAACTGGCTGCAGCTCTAGAATCCTCTCCAGCACCAGGACTGACTCTACATGACACTGAGGTGACATTCCTGCTGTATGCGGATGACCTCCTACTTCTGTCACCAACAGAGAAAGGCCTACAAGACAGCCTGGAAGTGCTGGAGAAATACAGTGCCCCATGGGCACTACCATCAACTCAAGTAAAACAAAAATCATGATGTTCCAAAAGAAAAATACTAAACAAACAAAGAGCCCTTCCTTTACATTAAACAAATGTACTGTTGATGCAACTAACAGCTACACATACCTCGGCTTAGAAATGAACAAATCAGTAAGTTTAAAGCCAGCCATACAAGCACTAAAAGACAAGGCATGCAGAGCCTTCTTTGCCATCAGGAGATAGCTGTACCACCTAAATCCACCACTGAGAGTCTGGCTCAGAATATTTGATAGCGTCATCACCCCAATTCTTCTTTATGGCAGTGAAGTTTGGGGTCCTGTCACCTACCCAGACCAATCCAAATGGGACCCCAGCCCAACAGAAATATTCCATCTGGAATTCTGCAAGCACCTTCTCCAAGTCCATCGGAGCACCTCCAACAGTGCTTGCCGTTCTGAGTTGGGCAGATTTCCCTTAGTTCTCACAGTACAGAAGAGGGCGCTATCATACTGGGACAACCTACAAAACAGCAGCCCCAACTCATACCACCATAAAGCCTTACAGAACAGTAAGGAGCAGTCCAAGCCGTGTGGCCTGCAACAACTCATCAACATCTTGTCTATTCAAAACTCTCAACAATGTGGCCTGACAAAATCTCAAATAAAAAACATAATCAATGACTCCAAAGAAAAACATGTTGGAGAATGGAGAAATGAGCTAACAAACTCCAAAAAACTAACTGTTTACCAGTCATTGCAGAGACATTACAAACTGGCCACATACCTGGAGGTGCTACAAGACCCCAAAGACAGACAGACCCTGAGCCTGTACAGACTGGGCGCCCACAGCCTGGAAATCGAATTAGGATGGCACAGACAGACCTACAAGCCCAGGGAGAATAGACTGTGCCAGCAATGTGACCAGGGGGTCCTGGAGGATGAGGACCACTTCCTGCTACATTGCCCAAGGTACTCAACAGTGAGGGACACTCACTTCCAGAGACTCTCCACTCTCATCCCAGACTTCAATTTTATAGAAGAGAAAACTCCAATTTCTACTGGGAGAAGAGGAGCCAACGGTAAAAATAGCTGCCCAATATGTGACAGCGTGTCCCATTCCCCTCTATATTACCCCCCCCCCCCTTCTTTTTCTTATAGAAACTCAACTGCTTTGGCAATGCTAACATGGAGAGAGGGAGAGGGAGAGAGGGAGAGAGCTCTCAAAAGGACACTTTTAAGCTGGCTACACATCATGCAATTCTCTGCAGATTTTTTTTTTCCTCAGATTTACCAAAACCACACAATATGAGGCCAAATCTTAAGAAAATCAGACAACAAAAGCTGCACAGTGTGTATGGGGTCTTTAGAGACATGAGAGCAAGAAAAAGAAAAAAGTTTTATAGAAAATGACAGACCTGGAAAGAGTCCCCATGATTTTACCTTGCTTATGGTGTGTTTTTCATAGGTCATGTGACTCAACAAATGCATCAAAAACGCAACACAGGTGCATTTTTATGTGTTCTTGTGCGTTTTCAAATGCATTTCAATGGGAAAGTGTGTTTTTGGTGAGGTTTGTCAAATATCCACCAATAATGCAGCAAGCAGGATTTTTAACACCGCTTCAAAAGGTGCCGATAATGGAAGACAATAAATTCATACTCATTTAAATTCATGATATTAATTAAAAAGTTGAATATAATGCAATTATCTATAAAAATATATATATATTTTTTTAAAAACGTAAATTTCAGTTTCGGCGAAGTGCATCCTAAACTTTCGGTTTTGGCTTTCGGTTTCGGTTTTTGGCACCTATGTTTTCATTTAGAAATTTCTATTCACTTCCTGTCCCATAGCCACAACAGGAAGTGAACTAGGAACTAATCTCCCCGCTAAAAGATTTCCCCTCTATTACTGTTTTAGTGACAACCCAAACTTTGGATTTTATTTTACTTTTACTTTCAGAGATAATGATAAAAGGGATAAAGAGAGAAATGAAACTCCCTAACGGGGCACAGACAGCAATTAAAACCCGACAGATGTTCTAATGCATCTCCACGCTATCCAAAAAAAATTGCCTTTAGTTGTAGCGCAACTTTTTTGGTTTCTTTTGTATAGGCTTAAGCTGGCATTACACTGATCAAATTTTGACTGGTTCAGCAGGGACCATCAAAATTTTGGTCACTGTGTAGCAGTCACCGCTCGACAGAAGTTGATTGTTTGATCGACTTCTGTCAAAGTGACGTGCTGGAAAATGTTTTATTGATCAGCAGCTGCAACCAATCAACTGCAGTTGCTGATCAGCGTATTATGGCAACTGGTGTTGCTATCAGCTTACAATGTCTATTACTGTCTGTGTCGCCGATAGGGAAGATTTTCTTTACTTCTTGTCCCAGAGACACAAGATGAAGTGAGAGAAACTCTCAGCAACTTGGGTGGAAAGATATACCAGATGTGTGCAGAGGTTTCATGGAACCTTTCTACTGCGTGTCAATTCTCTCTACTGATCTTCTTAATGCAAGGCAGGCCAGAAATTACCAGCTATGGTGGTGACCAGGGCCAGCAATCATTAAAAATCATGGTGCAACCTAACTGACAGGGCACCCCGGGAACATCAAACCATGCTGTGCCCGTACTGAGTGCCAGTCAGGTAATAACTTTCAGCAGCACCAGAACCATCCAGTGAATGATACTGATCTTTAGCACAGATGCAGCATAAATAGACAATAGGGCTATGTATTGCAACATTCCAGTGCATGGCATCTTTGGAACCACAGGCTACTCTGTCACATTACAGAAAAAAACACAATTGAAAGAAAACTAGATTGCTGATTAAACTTTATAAAACTTCTGAAACCCATTTTAATCCCAGGTGACTCTGTGTTACTAAACAGCTGTCTCCATATCAGTGTTGCCAACGTACCAGATTGAAAGTTACTGACATGACAGCCAACATACTGGCACAGTCACATTTTTACTGGCATTTCCAAAAGTTACAAAGTTACAGTTTTAAGTGCAAATTTCAGTATTTAGGCTAAAAGTACAATATGCAATTAGCAATGTGAGGTAAATATTAAGGCAAAATACATATTTCTTATTTTATTTCCATATAGTAAGTAGCTCAGGGACAGGACACAGAAGGGCAAAAAATTAGAATGGGAAAGCACGCACACATGAAATTGACTCTCACAGTGACACTGATGGCACTGCTCCCAGCATGCCTTGCTCCTGCCCCGCAGACCAGCACACAAGGCATCGGTCACTCCGCTCAGCTCCCTTACACCATGACAGCACACAACACGCTCAAGCACCTCCTCCGCCATTCCCTCCCATCAGCGCCACCCAACACACTGTAGCAGGCACTCTGAGAGCGTCACAGCCATATTTTTTACTGGCAACCTTTACCGGTCACTGGCATTTACTGCCGGGAAAAAAGTGCCTGTTTTTTACTGGTTGCCTGTAAAAATACCTATGGTTGGCAACACTGCTCCATATTACAACATAGACGCCATGCTGCTCCCTGCCTGCTCAAACTGCTGTGGAAGCTCTGGTCCATCACATTTTGCTAAGTGCATACCAGACCACGCCACCTGCAATCTCAGCCGGTCTCCAGCAGCCACTCTACCACAGCAGAGCTGATTGTCATGAAAATTCCTAATTGTTAACCTAACCCTTTCCTTCCCAGCTGGAGTAACATGGGGCTGACTCTCTGTCGTCTGCTCATCACCTCCTAGCAGTATAGGAGGGTATAGCTTGCCACTAGGTGCCCTTCTTCCCATATAAGTATACTGCACCTGTGTTTTCCTCTTTGACCCCCATCTTCCTTGTACCTGCCCTGGTCCTTATGCAGGCACTTTCTGCTTTAGAGTGACAATATTCGGTTCTTGTCTCCTAATTGTTCTCCTCTGACTTTAAGCAACTGTGGCAATGCATAATGCACAGGTATTTTGCAAAGGAAACTCACTCCGAGAAATGATGTGCAGCATTTACTGAAATGCAGGCAGGGAGACAGGAAGTGGTTGCAGAAGATCACTAGATACACATAAAAAGATGAAAAACAGTATATTATTAAAAATAAAGAGCAAGACATTTTTTATAATGCACAGTTAGTGTTTACATCTGGGCAACTGCATTCACAGACCCATAAAAAAATTACCTAAAGCCATTAAATGTAGCTTCATGTCATGTCATATTTCACTAAAACAAATATACAAAATCCACGTCACTCCAAAGCTCCACCCATAGGTACTTAGGCTTAATTGGGATTGCCACTTTCCCTGGTAGTATACCTTACATGGAAAGGATATACTGCACCACTGGTTTACATTTCAACAAAGCTCTATTGTTTAATGGGCATAAAAATCCCGCCAGACATCCCGCTTCTCACTTTATGTGTGTTTCTCTAAAGCAGGGTTTAATCATAGAGGCTCTACGATAAAGTCCTGTGTTATGGTGAATCTCACCAGCACATCATAAACTCAAAACAGAGTCGTTTATTTTTCACAATGTAAGCAATTGTAGGCAGGTACCATACCGATCAAATGGTTTGCAGAATATTTAATTTCTTCTACGGAATTACTGCTCCCTCTGTAGCGAGCAAGATTCTGTAGTGATTGTTGTTAGATTAATTCCTGTAAGGAAATGACTTACCTTTCCTTACCCTTATGCTACCAATCAATTTGTAAGCATCCTACACTTTCCACTGACTTATTTGCTTTAAAAAAAATTTTTTATCACTATATGAATGCACATTGTCACTTTATTATTTAAGCACGTGTCATTTTATATATTTTTCATTATATATTTTATACATTATTATTACCACAGTGTAGAGGATATATTTTTTCCAGTTCAGAGGCTTTTTGCCTTTACCTTTGATAGCGCAGCGTTTTTAATGCGATTTTAGTATTTTTACATGGTTTATGAGACATGTTTAGTGCTTGCAGCTATTAAGCACGTGTCATTTTATACATTTTTCATTATATATTTTATACATTATTATTACCACAGTGTAGAAGATATATCCTTACCAGTTCAGAGGCTTTTTGCTTATACCTTTCATAGCGCAGCGTTTTTAATGCGATTTTAGTACTTTTACATAGTTTATGAGACATGTTTACCGCTTGCAGCTGATTCAAAGAGGATTTATTGGTTTATTATTGTTAGTTGAGGCTCACAGGACGTTCTATATAATTTTAAAACTGTACTTTGCAACCTTGGCTGTAACTCTAATGGCGCGTACACACGGTTGGATTTTCTGACGGGAAATGTTCGATGGGAGCTTGTTGTTGGAAATTCCAACCGTGTGTAGGCTCCATCGGACATTTTCCGTCGGAATTTCCGACAAACAAAATTTGAGATCTGAAGATTTGTGTGATCATGTGTATGCAAGACAAGTTTGAGCCAACATCCGTCAGAAAAAAACATGGATTTTGTTGTCGGAATGTACGATCGTGTGTACGCGGCATAAGGGCTAAATTACATTTGCTTCAAAACATGGCTTCAGACAGGCTTTGTTAAAGATCTCTGAACGCCAGTCAAAGCTCCTGTCACTAAATAAAATGGTTAGCTTACAGTCCTGTTTACACCTGCTTTTGCTTGGTGCTTTGATGAGGCTTCGATGGGGCTTCGGTGAGGCTTCAGTGGGGCTTCAAGTGAGCTTTGCCATAGGGTTTTATGGAGGCTTTGAAGACGCTTTGAAGCAACACTGAAGCTACATGGGGTATAATTTTTGAAGCGAAGCTGAAGAAAAGCAAAGCAAAAGCAAGGTGTAAACAGGACTGTAAGCTAACCATTTTATTTAGTGACAGGAGCTTTGACTAAGCCTGTCCGAAGCCTTGATGAAGCCGAAACAAGTGTAAATGAGCCCAAAGACATCCATCTTATCCTTGTGGAACAAGGCTTGTGTAACCATTCTGCGTATGTGTAGGTTTGGCCTCTCTTCATCCCTATATTAGGACTTTCTATATTACCAGCTAAAGGGAGGCGTCCTCAGCCTAGTGGACATAGTTTCTACACCATAAAGAGACCAGGAGGGGGTTACCATCAAAAATGGATCTCTGTTTCGACATAAAAAGAATTGCGTATTTTTCTATATGTCATGTTTCTGCATAAATGTATACTGTATGCAAAAGTCACAAAAAAACTGAGGAAAATACAATCTACATGCAGCCTCTTTCCTATCATTCCATATGCTAGAGAATAAATCATGTCTCCTAAAGTCCTGCTCTGAGGGCTCATTCACACTATGTGCAGTGACCTGCTTTTTTCCGCACAGGAAAGCAGATCACTGGTAAGATGCATAAAAATAAAGCAGCGTGATGTCCTGAAACTTGCATCAGTAAACACCAGCAATGTTTTGTATCAGCATTTACCTATGCACAAGCTTATTTTCCCAGACGCGTGTGCATGTACCCTAAGGCCCCAAGCACACTGAAGGTGACAGTGGTGTTTATGAGCAGACAGAAGTCACAGCTGTCGGCAACCTGTCAAACTCTAAGAGAGGCTGACAGCTGCTGCAGCTTCACGGTGAACCAAGCGGTACTTACATTTAGGCCTGGTTCACACTTATGCATTTTTTAGTGCATTTTCAATTTTGCAGAAACACACTACAGTACATTTAACCACATGCCGACCGGGCCATAGCCGAAAGACGGCTACAGCGCTGTCGGCTTATTCTGGGTGGGCGTCCATGGACGTCCTCCCAGAATCCTGCTCTCGCGCACATGACGGAGCGATCACATGTAAACAAACCGACATGACGCCGGTTCCTCCCTCCCCTCTGTGTACCGATCTGTACAGTGCGAGAGGAGAGGGGGAGGGATCGGATGGTAGCAGTGCTGTGGGCAGGATGTGTAGTGCCCACAGCACTGCTCAGTGACAAATACAGTCACATCCATGCTCAGCCATCCCTCCATGCTCTAATGCCCTGCACTACTCTGCAATACTCTGCACTACTCTGGAATACCCCACAATACTCTGCAATACCACACAATACTCTGCAATACCCCACAATACTCTGCAATACCTTGCAATACACTGCAATACCCCGCACTACCCTGTAATACTCTGCAATACCCCACAATACTCTGCAATACCCCACACTACCCTGCAATACCCTGCAATACCCTGCACTACCCTGCAATACCTTGCAATACCCTGCAATACCCCGCAATACTCTGCAATACCCTACAATACTCTGCAATACCCTGCAATACTCTGCAATACCTTGCAATACCCCACAATACCCTGCAATACCCAGCCATACTCTGCAACACCCAAGCAATACCCCACAATACTCTGCAATACCCCGCAATTCTCTGCACTACTCCGCAACACCCCGTAATACTCTGTAATACCCCACAATACTCTGCAATACTCCACAATACTCTGCAATACCCTGCACTACCCTGCAATACCCCGCAATAATCTACAATGCTCTGCAATACCCTGCACTACTCCGCAATACTCTGCAATACCCTGCTATACCCAGTCATACTCTGCAATACCCAGCTATATCTGCAATACCCAGCCATACTCTGCAACACCCAGTCATACTCGGCGATACCCTGCAATACCCAACCATACGCAGCCATACCCAGCCATGCTCAGCCATGCTCAGCCATACTCGGCTGTACTCAGCCTCTGTACGTGGCCAGGCTGTGGAAGTCTCACACATGTGGTATTGCCGTACTCCGGAGGAGTAGGAGAATCTATTTTGGGGTGTCATTTTTGGTATGTACATGTTATGTGTTAGAAATATTGTATAAATGGACAACTTTGTGTTAAAAAAAAAATGTGTTTTAACCACTTCCCACCCGCCATTATACGACGTCCTTGATTTTGTGTGGGGATATCTGAATGATGGATGCAGCTACAGGCATCATTCAGATATCAGCTTTTTCAGCCGGCGATTCCCTACACCATGAGAATGATCATAGCGGCTGTTCCACTGCTTGATCGTTCTTATGTGAGGCAAGAGGGGACGTCCCCCCCTTCCCGCCGCCCTCCGGTGCTTCTACAGACTCACCGCTACAATCGAAGCCAGGATCGTTTTTTTTTTTTTTTATTTCAGGCTTCCCAGCCTAGAGGTGAGATGTGGGGTCTTATTGCCCCTATATCTCACTGTAAAGAGGACCTGTCATGCCATATTCCTATTACAAGAGATGTTTACATTCCTTGTAATAAGAATAAAAGTGATCAAAACATTTTTTTTTTTGGGAAAAAAGTGTCAAACTAAAATAAATAATGTAAAATGAACAATAAAAAGAAAAAAAAATGTTAAAGTGCCCCTGTTCGTATGCTCGCATGCAGAAGCGAATGCACACGTTCAAACCACACATGTGAGGTATTGGTGCGAACGTTAGAGCGAGAGCAATAATTTTAGCCCTAGACCTCCTCTGTAACTCAAAACATGTAACCAGTAAAAAATTTTAAAGCGTCGGATATGGGGATTTTTAACCACTTCAATATCAAGGACGTCATATGACGTCCTTGGCTTTGAGCAGGTATATCTGAATGATGCCTGTAGTTACAGATATCATTCAGATATTGCCGGTTTCAGCCGGCGAATCTCTACACCATATGAATGATCATAGTGGCCGTTCCGCCGCTTGATCGTTCCTATGGGAGGCGAGAGGGGACGCCCCCCCCCCCTCCCGCCGCCCTCCGGTGCCTGCTCCGACTCACGGTTACGATCGGTGAGGCGGAGAGTGGATCCGCCGGCGCCGGATGTAGATCATAGAGATTTCCGGCGGACCAGATGGTCCCCGGAGTCTCTATGATCGTCGGAGGCCGGGCGCGATGTTATGACATCACGCCCGGCCTCTCCATTCAAAAAAATGGCGCCACTTCGGCTTGGAAGCTGCGATCGTTTTATTTTTTTTTTTTATTTCAGGCTTCCCAGCCTAGTGGTGAGATATGGGGTCTTATTGACCCCATATCTCACTATTAAGAGGACCTGTCATGTCATATTGCTATTACAAGGGATGTTTACATTCCTTGTAATAGGAATAAAAGTGATCAATTTTTTTTGTTTTCAAAAAGTGTCAAAATAAAAAAAAATATATATAATTAACAATAAAAAAAAAAAAATTTTTAAAGCGCCGCTGTCCCCGTGTGCTCACACGCAGAAGCGAACGCATACGTAAGTCCCGCCCACATATGAAAACGGTGTTCAAACCATACATGTGAGGTATCGCCGCGAACGTTGGAGCGAGAGCAATAATTTTGGCCCTAGACCTCCTCTGTAACTCAAAACATGTAACCAGTAAAAAAATTTCAATCGTCGCCTATGGGGATTTTTAAATACCGAACATTGGCGCCATTCCACGAGCGTGTGCAATTTTGAAGCGTGACATGTTAGGTATCTATTTACTCGGCGTAACTTCATCTTTCACAAAATGCAAAAACATTGGGCTAACTTTACTGTTTTGTTTTTTTTTTAAACACAAAACTGTTTTTTTCCCAAAAAAAAGGCGTTCGAAAAATTCCTGCTCAAATACTGTGTGAGATAAAAAGTTGCAACAACCGCCATTGTATTCTCTAGGGTCTTTGCTAAAAAAAATATATAATGTTTGGGGGTTCTATGTAATTTTCTAGCAAAAAAAATGATGATTTTTACATGTAGGAGCAAAGTGTCAGAATTGGCCCGGTATTGAAGCGGTTAAGTAGCGAAGTTTGGTGCCATTCCACGAGCGTGTGCAATTTTGAAGGGTGACATGTTAGGTATCTATTTACTCAGCGTAACTTCATCTTTCACATTATGCAAAAACATTAGGCCAACGTTACTGTTTTGTTTTTTTTAAAGCACAAAACTGTCTTTTTTTCCCAAAAAAAAGCATTCAAAAAATTGCTGCGCAAATACCGTGCGAGATAAAAAGTTGCAACAACCGCCATTGTATTCTCTAGGGTCTTTGCTAAAAAAACATATATAATGTTTTGGGGTTCTATGTAATTTTCTAGCAAATAAATAATGATTTTTACATGTAGGAGAGAAATGTCAGAATTGGCCTGGGTGCTCCAAAACGCCTGGAGGTGCTCCCTGCATGTTGGGCCTCTGTATGTGGCCATGCTGTGTAAAAGTCTCACACATGTGGTATCGCCATACTCAGGAGTAATAGCAGAATGTGTTTTGGGGTGTAATTTGTGTTATGCATATGCTGTGTGTGAGAAATAACCTGCTAATATGACAATTTTGTGAAAAAAAAAAAGGAAAAAAAAAATTGATTTTGCAAAGAATTGTGGGAAAAAATAACAACTTCAAAAAACTCACCATGCATCTTTCTAAATACCTTGGAATGTCTTCTTTCCAAAAAGGGGTCATTTGGGGGGTATTTGTACTTTTCTGGCATGTTAGGGTCTCAAGAAATTAGATAGGCCGTCAGTACTTTAGGTATGATCAATTTTCAGATATTGGCACCATAGATTTTGGACTCTATAACTTTCACAAAGACCAAATAACATACACCAATTTGTACTTATTTTTACCAAAGATATGTAGCAGTATAAATTGTGGCCAAAATTTACGAAGAAAAATTACTAATTTGCTAAATTTTATAACAGAAACAGAAAGAAAATTTCATTTTTTTACCGAATTTTCAGTCTTCTTTGTTTTATAGCACAAAAAATAAAAAACCCAATGGTGATTAAATACCACCAAAAGAAAGCTCTATTTGTGTGAAAAAAAGGACAAAAAATTTCATATGGGTACAGTGTTGCATGACTGAGTAATTGTCATTCAAATTGTGAGAGCACCGAAAGCTGAAAATTGGTCTGGTTAGGAAGGGGGTTTAAGTGCCCAGTTGTCAAGTGGTTAAATGGTTTCCTATGGGTCACGTTCACATCTATGCACGTTATGGAAAGGGCCATGGACTTTTTTCTGTTTTTTGGTTCAACAGACTTCAATGGATCAAAAACATGTATTGAAAAACGCAAAATGCACCTGGAATATGCAAACTGCAACCCGCATAGGTGTGAACCAGGCCTTAGGGCAGCATCCACCCAGGGACAAATGCCTGCGAATTCAAACAGTCTGTGTTCCCAGCATTCATCCCTTGGCACATACTGCATTAAATGTAAGTAACACTAGGTGCACTGTGCAGCCGCAGTAGCAGTCAGCCTCTCATAGAATTTAAAGCGGTAGTAAAGGTTCCAAAAAAACAAAAAATAACCCTGCAAAGTATAGTCATAATGTGCTAGTATGTATTGCCTACTAAAACATTACAAAAGACTTACCTTGAAACAAAGCCCTCCAGCAGCGCACTGCCACTGCTGCAGAGGCTTCCATCTTCACCTGGTCTTCCTTCAGGGTTTGTGGGCTGCAGGCACTTCAATGTCTGAGCCGCGATTACACGGTTTACGGCACAGGGCTCTGAAAGAACAGCATGGGTATACCATTCCTTCAGAGCTCATGAGCCGGTGTCACTATCTGCTGCTCTCTAGAACAATCTTTTTCAACCAGGATTGCCCAAAAATTGTTAACAAGCCGGTGTGTGGATGAAGACCACCTTTTAAGTCACAGGTTTTCATTGTGCACCATTATAACGGCGTCCTAATGACCAATGGCATCATCAGTCGATAAGGAGGACGTTAGTCGCCTGCGTAGCATCCTGGTTTGACCCTCCGCTGCACCTCTCCATCAGCGGTGGGGTCACATTATCTGAGTGATGGACAAACATAGGAATACTAGTCAGTACTAGTTTTCAAAAGTGTATTTGCTTTAGAAGAATAAATTACTTCTAGGGTTGGGTGTCCTACTTGGACTTGTTTAGAATAGTAGAATAGTTTTTACATTTTAGAATGGGGTGCCTCAAGACTGTCCATAATTTTTAAAGGGTGCCTTGACTGAAAAAAGGTTGAGAAACACTGCTCTAGAATATCTCCTAAACGGTGCAGGTTTAGAAAATATTCATTTAACCTACAGGCAAACTTGATTATAAGCCTACCTGTAGGTTAAAATAATAATTCAGGGTTTACTATGACTTTAAGAGCTGGTTCACACCAGGACGTGCAGGCTCCTGCGCAGCACATTTTTTTGAAGGCCCCTTGATTTATATGGGCTTGCAGGTGCGACTTTTTAAATCACTCTGCACCAATTTGCATGGTACCGCAGTACCATGTGATTTGGTGGCTGCAACATGCACGTGTTTGCTAAATGCATTTGGGGTGCCGTTACAATTACTGGCACCCGCACATGTGTAACAAGGGCAGCGCCATGGGTGTCCGCAGGTAGGGGCAAAGGGGGAGCAAGTGCCCCCCCTGGAATCAGGGATCGGCAAGGTGTCTGCCATAGGCGTGCACATGGGTTGTGCCCAGGCACACCCTAATCACCAGAGCGCAGACTGTCAACGGGTGCCGGGCGCTGGAACGCTCTCCTTGTACCATCATCCGGAGCTTCTGCCACCTCCAGCACTGGCCTCTAGCATCGGGAGTCAGCACACACAAAACTCTTCCTGTTCGCCCAGCTCTGCATATATAACAGAGGAGGGGACGAGGCGGGTTATCCACACAGCCGCTCAAGCCCGCAGCGTGTATCAACAGAAGCCTGTACCAGGAGCCTGACCTGCCACTGTGAGGTATAGACGATTCTCTTCTGTGGGTGGATTTTGTATGCATACTGGCATAGCACACGCCTGGAATCTGCACCCTGTACATAGCACACGCC
Organism: Aquarana catesbeiana; assembly: GCF_042186555.1. NCBI lineage: Eukaryota > Metazoa > Chordata > Amphibia > Anura > Ranidae > Aquarana > Aquarana catesbeiana. The sequence goes on along the minus strand of NC_133330.1, from coordinate 86,055,451 downwards.
TGGAATCTGCACCCTGTACATAGCACACGCTGGAATCTGCACCCTGTACATAGCACACGCCTGGATTCTGCACCCTGCACATAGCACACGCCTGGATTCTGCACCCTGTACATAGCACACGCCTGGAATCTGCACCCTGTACATAGCACACGCCTGGATTCTGCACCCTGTACATAGCACAAGCCTGGATTCTGCACCCTGTACATAGCACAAGCCTGGATTCTGCACCCTGTACATAGCACACACCTGGATTCTGCACCCTGTACATAGCACACGCCTGGAATCTGCACCCTGTACATAGCACACGCTGGAATCTGCACCCTGTACATAGCACACGCTGGAATCTGCACCCTGTACATAGCACACCCCTGGATTCTGCACCCTGTACATAGCACACGCCTGGATTCTGCACCCTGTACATAGCACACGCCTGGAATCTGCACCCTGTACATAGCACACGCCTGGAATCTGCACCCTGTACATAGCACACGCCTGGAATCTGCACCCTGTACATAAACCACGCCTGGAATCTGCAACCTGTACATAGACCAGGCCTGGAATCTGCACCCTGTACATAGTACACGCCTGGAATCTGCACCCTGTACATAGCACACGCCTGGAATCTGCACCCTGTACATAGCACACGCCTGGAATCTGCACCCTGTACATAGCACACGCCTGGAATCTGCACCCTGTACATAGCACACGCCTGGAATCTGCACCCTGTACATAGCACACGCCTGAAATCTGCACCCTGTACATAGCACACGCCTGGAATCTGCACCCTGTACATAGACCACGCCTGGAATCTGCAACCTGTACATAGACCACGCCTGGAATCTGCAACCTGTACAATGCCGATCATTTGTATTTTACGAATGTGGAGCTAATTAAGACCAAATCTCCTTTGGAGTACAGAGACCTTGGCGCAGACAGATTATGCAAAAGTGTTTGGCGTGAATACTTAGGCTACTTTCGCACTGAAAGCACTGGCTGGAATCTGCACCCTGTACATAGCACACGCTGGAATCTGCACCCTGTACATAGCACACCCCTGGATTCTGCACCCTGTACATAGCACACGCCTGGATTCTGCACCCTGTACATAGCACACGCCTGGAATCTGCACCCTGTACATAGCACACGCCTGGAATCTGCACCCTGTACATAAACCACGCCTGGAATCTGCAACCTGTACATAGACCAGGCCTGGAATCTGCACCCTGTACATAGTACACGCCTGGAATCTGCACCCTGTACATAGCACACGTCTGGATTCTGCACCCTATACATAGCACACGCCTGGAATCTGCACCCTGTACATAGCACACGCCTGGAATCTGCACCCTGTACATAGCACACGCCTGGAATCTGCACCCTGTACATAGCACACGCCTGAAATCTGCACCCTGTACATAGCACACGCTTGGAATCTGCACCCTGTACATAGACCACGCCTGGAATCTGCAACCTGTACAAAGACCACGCCTGGAATCTGCAACCTGTACAATGCCGATCATTTGTATTTTACGAATGTGGAGCTAATTAAGACCAACTCTCCTTTGGAGTACAGAGACCTTGGCGCAGACAGATTATGCAAAAGTGTTTGGCGTGCATACTTAGGCTACTTTCGCACTGAAAGCACTGGGCGTTAGCGGTAAAGCAGTGTTTGTTTTAGCTGCGCTTTACCCCCAAAAAGGGGGTTAAAGACTCCCGTGTTATGCAGCGCTTCCAAAGCTCTGCCCATTCATTGCAATAGGCGCTCCCAAACCAGCCCAAAGATGCTGCTTGCAGGACTTTTTCTAACGTCCCGCAAGTGCACCGCCCCGGTGCGAAAGCACCGATTGTAATGAACGGGAGGCAGTTTTCAGGCGCTATACCTAGTGCTAAAACGCCTGAAAAACGCCTCAGTGTAGAAGAGGTAGTGGCGCAAGATGCCCCAAATTCAAGTACAAGTTCTAGACAGGTTTCCACTTCTAGAATGTTTGATTGACACTTTCGCAAAATCTGTCTGTTGAAGATTTATGGGTTTCAGAGTCAGTGTGCAGAGGGCCTCGTGAATACTTAGATTGTGCCAAGCTGCAATAATCATATCTGGATACCTCATTATGTCGTATGATTACTGAACATACATTTGTATCGTATAGATTGTATTGCCCTTGGTGGCACATCACTTGTAGTAACTGTCCAGCACTGTGCACTCCTCTATCACCTCACATAGAAATCTGGGGACAACTATATTCTCCTCACTATAGAGTTCTCCTCACTATAGAGTTCTCCTCACTATAGAACTCCCCTCACCACCCCTCCTCCTCCCGCCATAGGTGAGGGCTGCACGTGCTCTCACACACAGCCTGCAGCGATAGCGGAGTGTGTGAGCCGCCCTCAGTGTGCACAGCACCCCCTCCCTCTCTTTACGGCGCTTCCTCTCAGATAGCGGGCTGAGGAGGAGGAGGATCCGTTACCAGGAATGAAACACATGGCGGGAGCGCAGAGGTAGCCGGCCCCCCGCACATAGTGACTGAGAGCCATTACTGAGGTACACGTGTGTGCCCTGCCCCGGAGAACGTCGTGTCATCCCCCCCCTGTACAGAAGGAGGACAGCCGAGCACAGGAGTGTGTAGGAGACCTCAGGGGTCACAATGGGGCTCTTATCTGTTCAGACTCTGCTTGTCATTGCCCTGACAGGGCTGCACCTCACATACTGCTCCAAGCTCAATATCCCCAAACTGCTCCTACCATATACAAGAGGAACCCGGATCAACTACACCCTGGAGGTCACTGAGGGCTGCTACAAATGGTAAGTCAATGGGCCCCTCTAACCCCTTCCTCCCTCTAGACCAGTGACCCCTACACTCCATTACACAGGATATGGGGGTGTCACTGGACTCATCAGCTCTTACTAGACAAGGTGGTCTGTGCAGTCAGGAAAGGTTAGAACCTCTGTCAGGTGTTGATGTGGGGGATCTACACACTGATCAGCCATAACTTTATGACCACTGACAGGTAAAATTGATTATCTCGCTACAATGGCATCTGAAATGGGTGGGATTCATTAGTCAGCAAGTAAACATGTTGTCCCTGAAGTTGATGGATTGAAAGTAGAAAAAAAATGGGCATCCAGTTTGTTGTGTATGGGGCTGTGTATCCACAGACCGGTCTGGGTACCCACGCTGACCCGTGACCACATCCAAAAGTGCCTACAATGGGCACATGAGCATCAGAACTGGACAATGGCGCAATGGAAGAAGGTGGTCTGGTATGATGAATCTCGTTTTTCTTTTACATCATATGGATGGCCAGGTGCATGTTCATCACTTACCTAGAGGAGAGATGGCACCAGGCTGCATTATAGGAAGACAACAAGCCAGCGGAGGCAGTGTGATGCTTTGGGCAATGTTCTGCTGGGAAACCTTGGTTCCTGCCATTCATGTGGAATAAGGATGAGCTCCGGCGTGTTGGCAGAGCCCGCTAGGAAGTCGGCACTGTGCTAATCATAGGCACTTCCTGGCGGGCTCTGCACGTGGGCTGTGCCAACACGCCGGAGCTCATCCTTAATGTGGATGTTACTTGACATGTGCCCCCTTCCTAAACATTATTGCTGACCAAGTACACCCCTTCAAGGAAATGGTATTCCGCAGTGTTCTCTGTTTGGGGGATAATGCGTCCTGTCACACTGCAAGAATGGCTTGAGGAACACAAAATCAAGTTCAAAGTGTTGACTTGGCCCATAAAGTCTCCAGATCCCCAATCCAATCAAGCATCTATGGAATGTGCTGAAAGAATAAGTCCGGTTGATTGAGGCTCCACCCTGAAGAACTTAAAGGATCTGCTACTGACTGCTTGTTGCCAGACACCATAGCATTCCTTCGGGGGTCTAGTGAAGTCCATGCCTCAGGTCAGGCTTGTATTGGCAGCAAAAGGGGGACCTACTCAATATTAGGTGGGTGGTCATAATGGTATGTCTGATCGTTGTATATTCACATTCTGACTAAGACCAGGCCATAGACAGTGATTTTTCTTTCCTGCACGGGTTGCAGAAAAGAAAATCACTTGATTCCCTCAACGACACAGTGTCGACAGGGGATTCCTCGTGGAGCCATTGTGTTCTCCTGGTGGGTGGGGGGGAGCTGTCTCAGCAGGGAGAACTAGGTGATTATTGCTAGCAGCTATAACAGCTGCTAGCAATAATCACATGTAAAATCCAGCAGGCTGGTTGTACCCAAGTTAAAGGAGAAGTCCAGGCTGAGCTTTTTAGGCTGGGCTTCTCCTAAGGGTCACAGGACTGCAATTCGTTTTGCACTCCTATGACCCGTTTTCAGAGGAGAGCGGTCTAAAGTCAGCTCTCCACTGACGTCACCAAGATCAGTCAAGGCAGTCATCCCGATTTAGGAAGTCTGGATCCGCCAGCTGCCTGGACTGATGGCAGTCTTAGCCTCTCAGCGAGCCGCTGACCCGGCTGCACCCCTCCACAGCTCAGCGTTTTAATGAGCGTGGAGGAGCAGAGCAGGAGAGATGCTGACTGATGGGCAGAAGCTCTCCGCTTGGGGAGGTGAGAGAACTGAGCCATCGGAGATGTTCAGTTGTCAGTGAAGAGGCAGTTGGGGACAAATGCAGCATCAGACCGATGCTGCATCCACCTAGGTAAGTATGAATTGGGGGGGTAAAAAAAGCCATACTTCTCTTTAAATTGATCAATCAACTTTGGTTCATTCAGCCTGCCCATACATGGTTCAAATCTCTTTTAGTTCCTGCTGAAGCGGTTGAGATTCAAACTCTGTGGGTGGATTTAGTTGCTGTTGTCACCAAGACAGGAGATGACAGGAATTCTACAATGTTGCCAATGTCACGAAACAGGAATAAAGGGGAAAGCTCCCTGGTGACATAGTCCTTCACTTTAGGGAGATTTGCTCTTCTCGTTGTGTCTTTGGGACAGGAAGTGAGTGAAAATCCTTTAAAGCTGAACTCGGGTATTTTTTGACATTTGCATGTCAGATTAAGCTATGATGTGTGCCCCATGTGCGAATGCTGCTGCCACATGCCCTCGCTGCCCATCTAAAAAGTGATGTGTGGCGGGTTCATGTTTCAGAGGGAATTTGACTGGTAGGTGGAATGTCACCTCCAGGATGCCTGTTTTAACCCTATAAGCCCACACCACTGCAATGCACACCGTTTCGTGGTGGCCCCATTTACTTGAATAGGTCATGTTCAGCGGCAGTACTGCTTGCTGAACATGACGGGGTATCATTTTTGCCACATAACAAAATGGCTGCAGAATGCTTACCATACAGCTTCTTTGCAGCTTAAAGGGGGTGGCAAGACCAAGGCTTTGCAAGTGTAACCTAGGGCTTAAAGTGATACTAAAGTATTGTTTTTTTAGTTAAAAATAACGAACGGGTTATACTTAACTGCCCTGTGCAGTTGGATTTGCACAGAGCAGCCCAGGATCCTCCTCTTCTCGGGTCCCTCTTCGGCACTCCTGGCCCCTCCCTCCTATTGAGTGCCCCCACAGCAAGTGGCTTGCTATGGGGGAAGCCGAGCTATGTATCCATTCAGACATGGAGCCGCGGCATGGCTCCGCCCCTTTTCTCTCCTTATTGGCTGACTGACTTTGACAGCAGCGGGAGCCAATGGTGACACACTGCTGTCTCAGCCAATGAGGAGGGGAGTCCCGCGCAGCCGAGACACTCCTGCAACATCGCTGGATCTATATGGGGCTCAGGTAAATATTAGAGGGGCTGAGGGGGCTGCTGCACACAGAAGGGTTTTTTTATCTTAATGCATAGAATGCATTACTATAACCTTCTGCATTCATTACAGTATGCAGCAAACATCAAGTGCAGAAACTTCGAGTTGTGGCTGGAGTACGGATCACCCATCATCTCCTCCATTCATAAGACCTCTTATACACCACAGCCGCCTGTTGTAACTGATTCCTCTCATATCACGTCTGTTTAAAATGTGTCATTCTTCTAGATGTAACCCCAGGGTTATTTTGTTTAAGTGAAAAGCAATAAAAATTCAACTTTTCAAGTAAAGTCCAGGTACGTGTCTTATTGATTATTTTTTTTTTTTTTTTCCTCAAACAAATATCCCTCGGGTTAGTTAGAAGAATGACACATTTAGAACAGATGTGATGTGAGAGGAATCGGTTACAACCGAGGGCCGTAGTGTATTGTGACACTGCTGGAGCAGTTCCAGGCTGGAACAAGTGGATGTTTTACTTGGCAGTTATTTATTGAAGTCGGTTTTGTCAAAGAGGGAGAGAATTTATAGAAGAACTTCTCAAAGGAATCATGTCTGAAGTTCAAAGACTGAATGCTGGGTAGGGAGTGGTGTCTTTAATAATTACTAGGGGGTTTCTTTGTGTTTTAGCTGCAGTGGGCAGGTTTCGGATAAACAGGATGTTAAAATGTCTAACTCCATTCAGATGTATTAAAAAATGATTCTGAATGGTATTAATTCTACATTCTCATTAAGGCACACCTTGCAGCAACAAGCAAGGTCTGCTTATTACACCAGGGCCCCCACCCTCATATTAAAGAAGCCCCTTCCCTCGCCCCCCCCCCCCCCCCCCCCCCACCAAAAACAAGTTAAAACATGTGTGTGCTATATAGAAAACACGTTGCAGGCATATGTTTAAAATAGAACTAAGGGAAAAACTTTTGGCTAGAGTACAGCTAAGCATACATGGATCTAAATTTGTCCAGTTCAGCGGGGACCGGCCACATTTTGATCTGTGTATTGCCATTCCCACTCAACAGAAATCGGGAATGTTAGAATACTTCTGTCCATCTACTGCAGCCACTGATCAGTGTATTATGACAGCCGAGAGTCTCTGTTGTCAGATTACAGTGGTGGAGGGGGAGGATTCTTCCATCCACCTCACTTTTGTAGGGGCCCACTTGCTGATCAAAAAAAGTAATCTATGGTCATCTTATCTCTGTCAATTTTATCTGTGACCCATTGGGGAGATTTTAATTCCCTTCCTGTCCCAGGAAGTAAGAGGCAATCTCTCCAAAGTGAGGGAACCACTAGGATCGCCACATCTACAGTAGTGTCCCAATTTTCCCTTCTATTCCTGTTCTGGTGACAACCCAAAATTTGGGATTTTTTTTCACTTTCACTCTCAGTGGTAATGGTAAACAGGACAAATAGAGAGCCGAGTAGCACAAACAGGTTTTTATTGCTGACGGGTATTTTAATCCCTCTCCACGCTATCTAAAACAAAATAAAATGTTTTGCCTTTAGTTATACTTTTTAGCAAAATTATGTTATTTAACCACTTCCGGACTGCCGCACAACGATGTACGTCCAAACTTTGAAGGGGTATATCGTTGTTATGGCAGCAGCTAGCTGCCATAACCCCGGTATCCCCGTTTTCGTGCGGCAGTCCTCTTTCTGATAAAAGTGGTCCCTGCGGCGGATTCGCCACAAGATCACTTTTATCGGTGGCGGGAGAGGGGGCCCCCCGCCGCGATCAGGTGCCCTCCGCCACTTACCGGAGCCATCGGTAGCGGCGGAGGCGATCGCATCCGTCTCCGTCCTGTCCCTGGAAATGAGTGAGGCTAAGATGGCGCCCACTCGTCTCCATGACACTGCTGGGCGGAAGCGACGTCAAAACGTCACTTCCGCCCACGCCTCTTAAAGGCATATTTTTTTTAAATGACTTTTTTTTTTTTTTTTTTTTTTTTATTGCATTTTAGTGTAAATATGAGATCTGAGGTCTTTTTGACCCCAGATCTCATATGTAAGAGGTCCTGTCATGCTTTTTTCTATTACAAAGGATGTTTACATTCCTTGTAATAGGAATAAAAGTGACACCATTTTTTTTTTTTTAAACAGTGTAAAAAAAAAAAATAAAATAAAATAATGTAAAATAAATAATAAAAATAAATTTTTTTTTTTTAAAAAACCCCCCTGTCCCAACGAGCTCGCGCGCAGAAGCGAACGCATACGCGAGTAGTGCCTGCATATGAAAACAGTGTTCAAACCACACATGTGAGGTATCGCCGCGACTGGTAGAGCGAGAGCAATAATTCTAGCTCTAGACCTCCTCTGTAACGCAAAACATGCAACCTGTAGAATTTTTTAAACGTCGCCTATGGAGATTTTTGAGGATAAAAGTTAGACGCCATTCCACGAGCGGGCGCAATTTTGAAGCGTGACATGTTGATGTTGGGTATCAATTTACTTGGCGTAACATTATATTTCACAATATAAAAAAAAATTTGGCTAACTTTACTGTTGTCTTATTTTTTTTATTAAAAAAAGTGAATTTTCTCCAAAAAAAGTGCGCTTATAAGACCACTGCGCAAATACGGTGCAAAAAAAGTATTGCAACTACCGCCATTTTATTCTCTAGGGTGTTAGAAAAAAAACATATATAATGTTTGGGGGTTCTAAGTAATTTTCTAGCAAAAAAAACTGTTTAAACACCTAAAATCCAAAACGAGGCTGGTCCTTAAGTGGTTAAAGTTAACTTGCCTTTCTCTGAGTTTTTCTGAGGCACTGGTGCCCTCCAGTTACCCCCCTTGGGAAGGCCAGGTCACCAAATGACACCCCAAATAGGTTTATATGTTGTAATGGCTTTAGCAATGTAAGGCTCGGTTCACACTTATGTGATTGCACACATTACATGTGATTCGCACTGCATTCCTGTACACATCACATGCAATGTCTGTACAATGCATTATCAGCCATACAGTTTGTATGGCTGAAATCGCATTCGCACCCAAAGGGTGCAAGACTGCACTTTTTTCTTTGGTCTGCGCTGTATTTGGATCGCATGCAATACGATTCCATCTGTTTCCACAGTTCACACTGCGTTCTGCGAACCGTTAGGGGGGTGTCATTAAAGGGTAAGTTTACCTTTACAGAAAAATCTGTAAGGTGAGCTTACACAGGACCCCCTCCTGGTCCCGCTGACCTTGGCAATCTCCCGTTCTGAGCCCCAGTATGTGCGTTTCAGGGGCTTAGAAATGCCCTCTGCATCCACACGTCTTCTTCCCAGCTGACAGGACGGGCTATGTGGCCTCTGATTTGTCAATGCCGACCAATTAGAATGCTCTGAAACGTCCTTCCTGACGGGGTACATTTTGGACATTCAGCTGAGGGGATTTGTAAACCCCGGACTCCTGATGTGGATATACTGGGGCTCAGAATGGGAGATTGCCACGGTCCAGGTCAGCGGGACCAGGGGGAGGAGGGTGAGGAGGGGGTCCTGTGTAAGTTCACCTTACAGATTTATCTGTAAAGGTGAACTTACCCTTTAATTTTTATATTGGGCAGAGTGCATTGTGAACTGTACGATTCTGATGGTTCCCACATCACACCTGTGTGAATCTAGCCTTAGACCCCTTTCACACTGGGGCGGTTTGCAGGCGGTATTGCGCTAAAAATACCGCCTGCAAACCGCCCCTAAACAGCCTCCGCTGTTTGTTCAGTGTGAAAGCCCGAGGGCTTTCACACTGAAGCGGTGCACAGGCAGGGCGGTGAAAAAAGTCCTGCAAACCGCTTCTTTGGAGCGGTGAAGGAGCGGTGTATTCACCGCTCCTTCACCGCTCCTGCCCATTGAAATCAATGGGACAGCGCGGCTATACTGCAGCTATAGCCGTGCTGTACGAGGGATTTTAACCCTTTTTCGGCCGGCAGCGGGGGTTAAAACCACACAGCTAGCGGCCGAATACCGCTGCAAGAACGACGGTACAGCAGCGCTAAAAATAGCGCTGTTGTACCGCCGACGCCCCCACCGCCCCAGTGTGAAAGGGGCCTTAGTGTTGGGTAGTGTAATGCCGCTTATGCTGTTAACACTGTGCCAATATGTAAACAATAATAAACTGTATTAGATCTTACAGCACATGCACAAGATCTAGCTTAGGCCTGTTTCACACGGGTTCAGCTTGTATAAGAGCAGCATGAATAGCAAGCTTTGGCAAAGCATTTGCAGAGCTTTCAAGAAGCTTTGTTGAAGCTTTTTCAATTCAAAGATTTTTATTGGATTTTTCAGAAATTTAACAAAAATAGTACATTAACATTTTGGGTCGACAATGTCACCATAAAACAGATATAAGACATCTGTAAGCGAACAAAATACATTACCAGTATATATATATATTTTTTTTTTACTGTAGACTAAATGCAGCCAACAGTGTATTATTCTTTAATAATAAAATAATCCTTCTTTACATCAAAGGGGAACACTCTGTAAACGTTAACTACTTCCCATCCGGCCTATTGTAATAATACGGCTGGGCAGGAGCTCTGTTATCCCAAGGGGATGTCATATGATGTCCTCACAGCAATAATCTCAGTTGCACACAAACGATGGCTTGTCATTCATAGCCATTGTGTATTATTGTGATCTCTGTGATTGGTCACAGTGACCACATGGTACAGGGCCAATTGCAGCGTGTGTGATAGCTGTGGCCAATCGCATCTATCACACTAGTACACAGTGGCACATGGATGCCATTCACAGCGCAAAAATGATTGCTTATAAAAATGATCACTGTAATAAGCAGTCATAGTGTAAAAAAATCCTGATAACCTCCTCAGAGCAAGTAAACAATTAAAAGACTTTTTTTTTAAAAACCTACTATTACCAGTCAGTATCCCTGATCTCCACCACACCATTCATATGGTGACAGTATGTAAAAAAAAAAAAAAAAAAAAAAATTGTGGCAAATTGCAATTAAAAAAAAAAAAAAAAAAAAAACTTTCCATGCGTCTTACTAAACCTCCAGGGCCTCAGGAAATGAGGTAGTCAGTAAATCAGGATTGATACATTTTCAAATACTATAGTTTGTAGACTTAATAATTTTCACACAGACTAAATATTATCCACCGATTTGGGTTATTGTTACTAAAGAAATTTAGCATTTACATTTTGGCCTAAATTTATGAAGAAAGATTATTTGCAAAATATTATAACCAAAACAAATTATATAGCAAAAAAAAAAAAAAAAAGTGGTTATTTAATACCACCAAAAGAAAGCTCTGTCTTTAAAAAAAAAAAAAATTTCATTGGGGTGCACTAATTGTCATTTAACCACTTCAATACCAGGCACTTAGACACCTTCCCGCCCAGGCCAATTTTCAGCTTTCAGCGCTGTCGCAATTTGAATGAAAATTGCGCGGTCATGTTACACTGTACCCAAACAAAATTATTATCATTTTGTTCCCACAAATAGAGCTTTCTTTTGGTGGTATTTGATCACCTCTGCGGTTTTTATTTTTTGCGCAACAAATAAAGAAAGACTGAAAATCTTGAAAAAAAACACGTTTTTCTTTGTTTCTTTTAAAATTTTTTGTAAATAAGTACGTTTTCTTCTTTAATGACGGGCACTGATAGGCACTAATGAGGTGGCACTGATGGGCACTGGTAGGCGGCACTGATGGGCACTTGTAGGCTGCACTGATAGGTGGGCACCAATGACACTGGTGGCATTGCTGGGTAGACCTGAAATGTAATGGTGCCAATCAGTGCCCATTTGTGGGCACTGATTGGCACAGATTGGGCACATGTGGATGGCCATGGGTACATACCTGGCCATCCACATGTTGCCCCCTTCCCTGGTGGTCCTATTGGTGTCCCTGGTGGTCATCTGTCAGGAGAGCTGCCGACCGGCTCTCCTCTACTCGCGTCTATCAGACGCGAGTGAGGAAAAGCCGATCAACGGCTCTTCCTATTGACATCGTGATCAGCCGTGATTGGACATGGCTGATCACGTGGTAAAGAGCCTCCGCCGGAGGCTTTTTGCCAAGATCGGTGTAGCGGTGTGTCATGCTGACGCACCGTTCCACCGATCGCCACAATGCGCGCCCCCGCGCGGCAGCATGTTATATGACGTCCAGTCAGGATAATGGAACCACCGCCCGGCCGTCAGTCTGCTATAGGCCAGGCGGGAAGTGGTTAAAGTGTGACGGCGCTGAAATGTGAAAATCAGCGTGGGCTGGAAGGGGGTGGAAGTGTCCAGTATTGGTAAGTGGTTAAAGTATCATTCAACTCCAGTTTGTAAATGTTGAACATGGTTCCTACTGGGAGTTTTAATTACCACTTTAAGCAAGCTGCTAGCAGGCTTCAGCAATCCTTCAACAAACTTCCAGAATTAATGAAGCCTGCTAGCAGCTTACTTAAAGTGGTAATCCACACTCCCATAAGGATTTGTGTTTAACATTTACAAACTGGAGCTGAATAGTACTTCAAAAGCCTCAACAAAGCTTGCTGAAAGCTCTGAAAATGCTTTGTCAAAGCTTGCTGTTCATACTGCTCTTATTCAAGCTGAAGCCCATGTGAAACAGTCCTTAGACTTCATCAGTGGTCTGCCACAGAAAACAAGAAGAAACTGTTTACTGATGACCTATTTGTTTTAATATGGTGCCACAGATTAGAAGTGGGTTGGTTTGTGGGGAACCCAGAAGACTAAAGAGGTGTGAAGTCCGCTTTAGGCTGCATTCAGACCTGTGAAGAGATCTGACTCTGTTTACATGCGAGAAGGAGGTTCTCAGCGATTAGCTTCATAAAACTGTCCCATTGAAAGAAATGGGAGGCTGTCGGCTCCCAGAGCTAACTGCAGCATCTCTTATGTGATCACTTGTGCACCAATCACCTAGAAGTGATCAGCCCTGGACACTGAGTATCTCCGAATATCCAAAATCTTGCAAGAAGGCAGCTCAGTACAGCACAGGACCATCTTCATGTGAGAACTGAGGTCTTCAACATTCCCAGGATCTGTGATAGACACCTGAGTTTGAACAGGCTGCACAGTACAGTCTATAATCTATCCAATGTGGTAACTCTTTATCCTTAACACATAAGAAAATCTCTTGCAGGATGCTTGTGTTTGAGTGTGATTGATACTGAACTGTGCCAGCATAAAACAATCTAGTGAGGACTATTGTATTTTCATTAAAGCAATTGTAAACCTCTGGGTTTATTTTATTTTTTTTAGACCTGCAAGGTAAAGCCATAATGTGCTAGTATGTGAAAACAGAGGAGGCTCCTTCCATCTTCATCCGTCTTCCTTCCGGGTTTGTAGACTCCGGCTGTGTGGCAAGCACAGGGCAGCTGTCATTTACGGCACAGGATTCTGAAGGGACGGCCTGGGTGGCTGTTCCTTCACAGCGCATGCGCCCATGACATCATCGGCTGCATGTATAGTAAATATCTCTTAAAAGGCGCACGATTAGAAGATATTTACAGTACCTATAGATAAGCCTTATATTACAGTTGTTGTGCTCATAAGTTTATGTACCCTGGCAGAATTTGATTTCTTGGACATTTTTCAGAGAATATGAATGATAACACAAAAACATTTCTTTCACTCGTAGTTAGTGTGTTTATTATCAATGAACTGTGTTTACTCTTTTTAAATCATGACAACCAGGGTGGATTTGATTTAAATCCAGTAGATTTAAATCCTGATTTAAATCACTAGTAAAAAAGGCTTTATTTAAATCAACTCAATTTTAATCATAATTTTTAAAGAGCAATTGTCATCTCAGTCCCACAACGCTCTCCTCCTCTGACCCGCTGTTGACTCACCGACCGTCTCATTCACTTTAATGGGATGGCTGGTGATGAGGCAGTGATACAACAAGGTGAGGGACGTGGTGGCAGCAGGTGAGTGGATGCCCGGTAACAGGCGCTGCCATGATGAATCTGAAATGACAGGTGCTCTTTAAATGTAAGGACTTATTCTTGCTGGTAGTTAAAATATTTAATATTTGCAAAAAAATGAAGGTTTCCTATTTAGATTTAAGAAGCTGTCAGGTTAGTAAAACAGCGATATCAGAACCGATTCAATCATACAGTTTGTAGTGTAGATTTGCATAACAATGGGATAAAGGGATATTCCTGAACTTTGGTTTATCTCATGGTTACTGTGCCATTGTGTGAATGCATCAATGCAGTGCATGTTATCTCAGTTTGCAGACCTTGGATTCATTGAATGAGTTTACCAAAAATGTAAATATTGCAGAATATACAGCCTCATGCTATATAACTAATCTCCTTTTCATGCTGAATAAACAATTATTAATGTATCTTAAATAGAAAACTATCTTTAGATAGATTTTTACTCCAAAAGCATTTATTAAAATAAATGTGATAAAAAATTGATTGAAATAAAAAATAAAATCAGATTGATTTTTATTTAAAAAAAAAAAAAAAAAAAAGATTTATATCCACCCTGATAACAGAAACTACCCAAATGACCCTGATCAAAAGTTTACATACCCTGGTGATTTTGGCCTGGTAACATGAACACAAGTTGAAACAAAGGGGTTTGAATGGCTATTAAAGGTAACCATACTCACCTGTGATCTGTTTGCTTTTAATTTGTGTGTGTGTACAAATGAGTTTCTGGACTCCTGACAGACCCTTGCATCTGTCATTCAGTGCTGCACTGAGGTTTCTGGATTCTGAGTCATGGAGAAAGCAAAAGAATTGTCAAAGGATCTGCGGGAAAAGTTAGTTGAACTGTATAAAACAGGAAAGGGATATAAAAAGATATCCAAGGAGTTGAGCATGCCAATCCAAGAAGTGGAAAATGAAGGGTTCTGTTGAAACCAAACCACGGTCAGGTAGACCAACTAAAATTTCAGCCACAACTGCCAGGAAAATTGTTCGGGATGCAAAGAAAAACCCACAAATAACTTCAGGTGAAATACAGGACTCTCTGAAAACATGTGGTGTGGCTGTTTCAAGGTGTACAATAATAAGGCACTTGAAGAAAGATGGGCTGCATGGTCGAGTTGCCAGAAAAAGCCATTACTATGCAAATGCCACAAAGTATCCACTTACAATATGACACAGAGATAAGTCTCAAACCTTCTGGCACAAAGTAATTTTTAGTGATAAGACCAAAATTTAGCTTTTTGGCCACAACCGTAAATGCTACATTTGGAGAGGAGTCAACAAAGCCTATGATGAAAGGTGCACCATTCCTATTCCTGTGAAACACGGAGGTGGATTGCTGAAGTTTTGGGGATGTGTGAGCTACAAAGGCACAGGAAATTTGGTCAAAATTCATGGCAAGATGAATCCAAAAATACTGGAGGAAGCTGCGCATGTTAACCCTCAATGTTAACCCTCAAGTTGCATGAAATTTGTACCTGAATGTTAGAGCTGCACTTAATTTATTTTTGCAGAAAATTACTAACAACCCCCAATAATTATATATTTTTTTTTCTTACAACCTAAAAAATAAAATGGCGGTCGTTGCAATACTTTCTGTCATACCGTATTTGCGCCGAGTCCTGCATTCAGCGTATATGGACGCCGAATGCTGGACTCGGGAGCGCGCCAGCAAAGTAACCCCCCTCGGAGAAGCGATTCTCCGAGGGGGTTATCGGATGTGGGGAGGAGCTGTGAGAGCCACCGGGGGACCCCAGAAGAGCAGGTTCAGGGCCACTCTGTGCAAAACGAGCTGCACAGTGGAGGTAAGTATGACATGTTTGTTATTTAAAAAAAAAAAATAAAAAATTTACCCTTACAATCAATTTAAAGAAAACGAAATACGGCACTAAAAAGCAGATAACAATTTTCAGGCCAAAGCTGGGATTAAAGATCCTTCTTTTTTTTTTTTTTTTTTTGCTGTTAGGTTCCCTGCCTGCATTCTTTTAAAATGAATTTCTAGCACAGTATGTCAGCTTTTTAGAGGGTCTCGATTACAGAACAGTTCTCGCCACAGAATCCCAAAGGGGTTTCAATACAGAAGAGTTTATATTCGTTATGTCATACAGATTTGTTGTCTCTGCATACGTTACTTTTATTTAAACATTGAGACTAAATATAGTTTTTTTTCATTAAAGTAATCTCTAATGTGTGTAGATTTCCTTTGATGCTTGATGACTGATATTACATCATGTCTTCTATTCAGACTTTTTTACTCTGTGCCAGCTGCTCTTTGCCAAAGGATTATTCCTAAGTAGTTAATTATTTTATTGGAGAGGCAGCTCATGGCTGGTCTTTACTGCTTTCTTATTCGTGAAATTAAAATACAATTGCATTTGTTTTAGCACTGGTTAGGCAATACTGGCCTCTGATTCCTGTAGAATAGGGTTTTCTCCACAGGATATCACTTAACCAGTAAGTATTATCAGTACAGGATGTTACGCAGAGTAAATAGATCATATATCAATTGAACATGTCACGCTTTAAAATTGCTCACACTCATGGAATGGCGCCAAATTTCAGTACTTAAATATCTCCATAGGCACCGCTTGATAAATTTTTTACAGATTAGAGTTAGAGGAAGTCCTGGGCTAGAATTATTGCTCTCGCTCTAATGTTCGTGGCGATGCCTCACATGTGTGGTTTGACCGCCATTTACATATGCAGATGCGACCTACATATGCGCTTCTGCGTGCAAGCATGCTTTTTTTTTTTTATCACTTGTATTCCTATTGCAAGAAATGTATACGTTCCTTGTAATATGAAATGACAGGTCCTCTTTACAGAGAGATCAGGGGTCACATCTCTCCTCCTAGGTTGGAAAAGCCTGAGTAAAAAAAAAAAAAAAAAAAAAAAAAAAGTGATCTCAGCCTTTTTCGGGTAAAAAAAAAAAAAAAAATGGCTGAAGGTCATAGAGATGGCCAGGGACCATCTGGTCTGCTCTGTTGTAAACAGCCACCGCCGGCCGATTCATTCTCTGGCTCGCCAATTGCACGGGCGAACCGGTAGAAGCACCGGAGGGAGGGGGGGGGGTCAGATGTCCCCTTCCGCCGCCTGTAAAAACAAAAAAACAATCAAGCGGCTGATAAAGGACCTTTTTTCCTAGTCAATGTACAACTGTCACATGATCCAGATCTTTCCCATCCTGTCTGCAGGGAAACATAAGCAGGAGCAGCTTCTAGTCCTCTGCTGCTTGTCACAAAAAAAAACAGCCTTTGGAATACAGAGTAAAAATACATAAATAATACTAATAATCTGTTTTTTTTTTTGTTTAATACATTTTTATTAAAGGAAAATATAGCAAAAATATAAATTACAACTCAACGTAGGTAACATTTTCATATTAGAAAAAACATAGATCATAGTACTCATGGATGACAGCGAATATATGTAAGTCAGTTATATAGGGGGGTAATTAAAAACAACCTTCTTGATCCCCTTCAATCTGGATTTCGCCCTCAACACTCCACAGAAACTGCTCTTTTAAAACTCACAAATGACCTACTAACTGCAAAAACCAACGGACACTATTCTGTACTCCTACTTCTGGATCTTTCAGCTGCCTTTGACACGGTTGACCACCCCCTCCTCCTCAAAAAAACTTCACTCCATCGGTCTCCGTGACTGTGCTCTTCAGTGGCTCTCATCCTACCTATCCCAACGCACCTTCAGTGTCACTTACAATTCTACTTCCTCCACTCCTCTTCCCTTCTCTGTCGGGGTCCCCCAAGGTTCTGTTCTTGGACCTCTTTTATTTTCAATCTACACCTCTTCCCTGGGTCAGCTGATAGCCTCTCATGGCTTTCAATATCATTTCTATGCTGATGACACACAAATCTATCTCTCCACCCCTCAACTCACTCCATCAGTCTCTTCACGCATCACTAACTTACTAACCGACATATCTGTATGGATGTCACACCACTTCCTCAAACTCAACTTGTCCAAAACCGAGCTTATAATATTTCCTCCCCCACGTGCCTCTTCCCTTGACTTCTCTGTGAAGAGCAATGGCAAAACCATCCACCCGTCCCCACATGTCAGGGTGCTAGGTGTTATCCTAGATTCTGAACTCTCCTTTCAGCCCCACATCCAATCACTTTCCAAAGCTTTCCGCCTCAACCTCCGCAACATCTCTAAACTACGTCCCTTTCTAACCAGTGAAACTACAAAGCTCCTGATTCACTCCCTGGTTATCTCTCGCCTCGACTACTGCAACTCCCTCCTCATTGGCTTACCTTTAAATAGACTATCCCCCCTTCAGTCCATCATGAATGCTGCTGCCAGACTCATCCACCTTACAAACCGATCAGTGTCTGCTACCCCTCTCTGCCAATCCCTCCATTGGCTGCCACTCGCCCAACGAATTAAATTCAAAATACTAACAATAAGTTACAAAGCCATCCACAACTGTGCCCCCAGCTACATCACTAACCTAGTCTCAAAATACCAACCTAAACGCCATCTCCGTTCCTCCCAAGATCTCCTGCTCTCTAGCTCCCTCATCACCTCCTCCCATATCCGCCTCCAGGACTTCTCCCGAGCCTCGCCCATCCTCTGGAATTCCCTACCCCAATCTGTCAGACTGTCTCCAAATTTATCCACTTTTAGGCGATCCCTGAAGACTTTCCTCTTCAGAGAAGCCTATCCTGCCTCCATCTAACAACTGCATTATTTTCTCCATTAGCTCATCCCCCACAGCTATTACCCTTTTGTATAACTTGACCCTCCCTTCTAGATTGTAAGCTCTAACGAGCAGGGCCCTCTGATTCCTCCTGTATTGAATTGTATTGTACTTGTACTGTCTGCCCTAATGTTGTTGTAAAGTGCTGCGTAAACTGTCGGCGCTATATAAATCCTGAATAATAATAATATTATAGTGTTTATATATATATATATATATATATATATATATATATATATATATATATATATATATATATATATATATATATATATATATATATATATATATATATATCATACAGAGAATTAACGTTCAACCTAATTAGAAAGAGGTTTTTTATTATGTGAGCACTATAATCCCAAAGCTTTTAAAACCAGAAAAAAGAAAGATGTATCTTTGGTTTAATGAGAGAACTGAGTATAAAAGGATAGTGGAGAGAAAGTAGAGAGAAAGAAAAAAATAAAGAAGAGGGAAGGACGGAGAGAGGAGAAATGAAAGGAGAGATAGAATAAGGAAGGAAGAGGGGGAAGGTGGGTTGCCGGCATGCATAGCCACTTATTAAAAAGGTGGGGAAGGTATCAGAGGTCA
The DNA here is from genome assembly GCF_042186555.1 of Aquarana catesbeiana. Taxonomy (NCBI): domain Eukaryota; kingdom Metazoa; phylum Chordata; class Amphibia; order Anura; family Ranidae; genus Aquarana; species Aquarana catesbeiana. The sequence goes on along the minus strand of NC_133330.1, from coordinate 86,036,498 downwards.
AATGTATGATAGCTGAGTTTGAATAACAGGTTTTAAGGGGTTTGTGCAATGAGGTCTCTATATGAGGAGGAGGTTTGAAATTTTTTCCATGGATCCCATATTAACGAATGTTTCTGGGAGGTCCCTCTAATATTGTGAGTGATGCCCTCCATGAGGTAAACATTGTCAACTGTATGTAGCCACACTTTTATAGAAGGAGATACTGGTTGACCCCAAAGAGTGGGGATTAGGGCCTTGGCAGTATTCAACAGATGAGGGATGAGTGAGCGTTTATACACCCTTATAGGAGTTGTTGTAACATGAAAAAGGATAGCCCAGGGGTCATTAGGTATATCGACTTCAGCAATCTGGACAATTAGAGCACATATGTTATCCCAGTATGATCAAATAAGTGGACAGAACCACCATATGTGTGCATGAGTAGCTTTGTTCCCACAGTTCCTCCAGCACAATGGGGAACTGGCGGGGAACATTTGATGCAATTTAACTGGTGTGTAATGCCACCTAGTGAGCAATTTATAGTTTTACCTCTGACATTTTTGAGGCTACGGATGAAGTGTGGGCTAATTGTAGAATCCTATCCTTTTGGTTAGCAGTCAAAGGAAGATCTAGGTCGGTTTCCCATTTAGTCAAGAAAGGTGGGAAGTCAGGAGTTTGAAGAGCAATGAGAGCTTTATAAAATAAGGAAATACTATGTAAAGGGGGGTCCTTTGGATGAAATATTATCTCTATATCGTTTAAGTCGCTGACACCCCTAAGTGGAGTAGGAAGAGATCTTACGAAGTGTTGTAGTTGGTGGTATCTCCATTTATCTAGAAACGTGGCATGGTTAGGTGCAAGGATCATATGTAATGGTTTAAGTATATTGCCATCTAAAATATGATGTAGTAAGAGAGGCTCTTCCGGCCTCCATGTTTTAAAGCCTGGGTCAAGAAGGCCTGGAAGAAAATATTTGTGATTAGAGGAGGTAGTAGGGGGGAATCATAGTTCCAGGTAGGGGGAGGTAGTAGGGGGGAATCATAGTTCCAGGAAAATTTTTTATGTATGGCGTCCCACACATCCAGAGAAGAGATGGTAAGAACTGAGGTATTACGATCAAGGTTCCTGTGAGAACGGGGTATCCAAGGAGCCACTGAAAGATCCACTCCGCTCAGGAAATATTCTATTTGTACCCATAGCTTCGAGTTAAGAGCGTACCTCCAATCAGCTAGCCTGGCTAAAACTGTCGCTTGGTAATACGCTTTAAAACTAGGAAGTGCCAGACCACCTGAGCATTTGGATCGAAACAATAGCTCCCTGGATATTCTGGCGTGACCGTTTCTCCAAATGAAGCGGACTAATAATCTGTTTTAAATTGTCATACAAATATATGAATAAAGTATATACGCTGCGCTAAAAAGTGATATTAGTTGTAGTGTACACTAAAAAGCATGTATATTGCTTCCAAAATAAATATTGGATCAAATGAATAAATGGATTAAATACTTATATGAGTAAATACATAAAATAAATGCATATAACAAATAATGGGAAACCCAATTTAAAAGTGCTTGGTGCATAACTGTGTTTAAAATGCCAAAAGACATATACATTATACTAATCGTGGACTATATTATCACGTTATCAGTGACGCAGCTGGATGCTATGCACATGAGCACCTTGTCATATGACCTGAACCAAACATTTTGCTTGTATTGCTTTTCTTAGCACGGTCATTAATGACATTTTTGGACACTTTATAACTTCACAGGAGCACTTTGTTGTTTTATTTGTACAATGGAATCTCAGATTACGAGCATAATCCCTTCCAGGAGTATGCTCGTAATCCAAAGTACTCGCATATCAAAGCGAGTTTTCCCATTGAAGTCAATGGAAAGGAAAATAATTCGTTCCACATTGACTTTAATGGGGTGCAATACCGTATGCGGCCAGAGGCGGGGACGCCGGAGAGGCTCGGAAACAGCCGAAAAGGTCAGAGCACACTTCGGGCGGACCTCGGAAAGACTCCGTTCACCAGCCTTCCCGAGGTTTGCCAAGGTTGGCCGAACTGTCCTCGGGCATTTCTGTACGCCGAATATCGGCGCTGTTCGGCTCTGGCACCCCCCACCTCAGGCCAAAAGCGGTACTGCACACCGCCTTTTGCCTGAATCCGGCTCGTTTTGCGAGACAGCACTCGGAAACCGAGTTAGGATTTTTAGAAATACAGTGCTAGTTTTGCGAAACACTCGTTAACCGCGTGACTCGCAAACCGAGGTTCCACTGTATATTTCTTTTGGTATTTCAAACACAGTTATGCACCAAGCACTTTTAAATTGAGTCTACCGTTATATGCATTTATTTTATGTATTTAATCTATCTATTCATTTGATCCAACGTTTATTTTGGAAGCAATATACATACTTTTTAGTGTACACTACAACTAATATCACTTTTTAGCTAATTTATTCATTTGTCTTTGCATGATATATGTGACGTGTTTAATGCTAGCAGCTTTTAGGTAATTTATTCAATTCAAGCATCTAGGCAGTGGTGGCTCGCAAGACTTCTCCCATTTTTGTTTTCCTACAAATATATATTTGAAATCAAATCTTTATTAATTTGTGGACTGTAACATGGTGAGGGCAGATTTCTCCTCCATCTTGTGTTCTAGAATAAGGGGGAGTTGAATCCACCATTAATATACATGTAATATCCCGTCCGCATTGTGTTTAGCTGGGCATGGAGGAAGAGGGAGGGAGTGGGCTGTCATTTACAACTATGTATACACCCATGTGTGTGACTCTATAGTCACATGGGCTGCTCAGATGTGATGGGGAGTAAATGCTCAGCATAGAAACCCACTGAAAACTGAGCACGTGCAGAGTTGCCACCACAGCTGCAAAATCCCTAGCTGAATTGGGGACATAGACAGACGATAGAGATAGAGAGCAGCAGGATCAACCAGTTTTTTTGCTGAATAAAGAAAACAAATCTCATAGTGACCGAGTGAGTATGAAGAGCATTTTATTCATTTTTTTTTTTTCTCCATAGACGTGTCACTATTATGAAATTACAGATATGTAATATAGATTTAAGTATGAGGGCACTGTATCTATAACTAACGTATTTTCCCCAATAGTCTTCCAGGACAGCCCTTGAGAGATGGAGCTCCTCCCATCGCCACAGGAAACACATTACCAAATCAGTTCAAAAGGCAGTCCCTCAGGAACATGATCAGTCATTTGTGTTTCCTCCTCTGGAGACATGTTGCTGAGGGACCATTTTTTTGTGTTTTTGGGGTAGGACTCCATCTCTCAGGAACTCCCTGGGAGGATGGAAGCAGGGAAAAGCCAGGCTGGGGGGGGGACGGGGTCTTACCTGCAGCCTGCGACACTATCCCTCCTCTCCTGGGTCATTGGCCATGGGCACCGTCCAACTTTAAAGTGGAGCAGACCCGCTCCTGCCTCCCTCCAGTACCTGGCGAGAGTCAGTGGCGGGTGATGACAGTCTCGGCGATGTGCAGGGAAATTCGGGCAGCTCCTTCATCCAGACCGCATTAGCAGATTCCCCCATGGCAGGCTGTGCCTTGCATCTGTCAAACCGGAAATGCAGAGCGTAATTTCCGGCCGAATGATATTGTAGTGCGCCGAGGCCTTCTCGCTCCAGGTCTCTGAGGAGCAGGGAGGAACGGGAAAGCCCGGCTGTGCGCCTTATCCCAGCCAGCGTCCAGAGCACAGGAGCATTGGGGGACCATGGAAGCTTCTTCCCAGGGCACTCCGGGGGAATCGGGCACAGGTAGGCTGCTGGGCAGTACTGTAATGTGCCTTTTGTTATAGATGGTGACTAGGAAACCGCTAGGTGGTGGGTCCTCACAGTCCCAGATGGAGATAGACTACTAGCTAAGTGCACAGTGGTGTGTTAGCCGGGAACCTTGATGGTTATTCCCCCATCCATTCTCTTTTTCAGATTAAAGAGACTTCAAGGGAGGATAGATAAAGCAGGAAGAAATGCCCTAACTGTGGCACTAAACTCTTTTCCAGCTACACTAAAGCCTTATGCAAGCAATGCATTGCTAATTTGCTAAAATCCGAGGCAGATTCCCCCATGATCATATTTCTCAACCCATTTAAGGACCAGGTAGCGTCCACGTTTAAATCCTTCAGGAAGTTTATCTGTGATGCAAGCACACCAACAGCCTCAAGTAGTCAGGCCACAGGTAGTGCAGCTGTGAGGGTAGCCTCCTCTCCCATCCAGGCAAACTCAAATCCAGTAGAGCCCTTGGGGACTAGTCAGGCCAGCGTCTTCTGATTCAGACAAAAGAGGAAGAGCAAGTGGAGTCTAGCAAATCTACAAAGTATTAGCTGTCCCTAGAGGAAATGGATGACCTTCCTGGTGCAATATATGATACTCTGGAAATCCAAAAAGAAGAGCCGCAACTATCCAGACACGATAGGATGTATCAGGGTTTGGGGAAAAAGAAAGCAAGAGTTTATCCAGTTCATGAGATCCTGTCAGATCGAATTCGTAAGGAGTGGTCAGAACCTGATAAAAAAAAAAAACCCTTTTCTTTTTCATACATCATGGGACACAGAGTTAGGCCAATATTCATTACCTGCTGGTTATACTTCATCTCCAGGTAAATGGACACTGGTAGCCAAAGGTCTTTAGACAGGAAGTGATCCCCTATTTAACCCCCATACAGCACTTCAGTTTTTTACCTGTGTCTGCAAGGTGGATGGCACGGTTGTTTGAGCCCTCTGAGCTCCAGGTCTCTAGTCCCGCAAACTGTTCTTAAATGAATCAAGGGATTGACCGATCGGATCCATTTGACACAGGCTTTATATGCTTAGATAAATGGTACCCGAGCCTCGCAAAGAAGAATCAAGATCCTGCGAGGTTTTGCCTGTAATGCGGCCTACAGTCGTATCCCTAGTGTTGTATCTCCTGAAGGACCAGAGGCTACCGGGCAATCTGAGCCGCTGCGCCTATCTGGGATTGTGCCTACAGTCAACGCTGCTGCTTTACCCCTTTATCACCAAGGATAAACTGTACTCAGCCCTAGCCGGGTTAGAGCACAGGATTGCTGGCATGATTGCCTCCATCCTGCAGGGTGGCAAGAAGCGTGACAGATCCCCCTCCCCGGAGCCTCCTAGTCTGGAGCAGGAATGGGTTGAGGATGGGGAAGAGCTTAAAGCTCAGGAATCTGGACAAGTAGATAACCAGTTGATGTCTGCCTCTCAATCACAGAGGCTTTTGATCCTGACTCTTACCAAAATGGTTCGTTCTGGCTTTAAGTTGCCTGTTGCAGAGGTTACTGAGCCTCCCTGGTCCTCTTTGGGATCTCTGAGGCCTCTTCAGGCCACACAGACTTTCCCCTTACACCCTCTGTTGAAACGGGAGGTGTATGCTGATTGGGAACATCCTGACAGGATTATTGTTCCTCCTAAGAGGTTTTCCCTTTTATGTCCCATGGATGAAAAGTTTAAGTGGAGCGTGCCAGCCATAGATGCAGCAGTCTCTTCCTTAAACAAGAACTTGGCTTGTCCGGTAGATAACGCACAGGGTTTGAAAGACCCTGTTGACAAGAAATTGGAGTCATTATTAAAGGCTTCCTTTTCTTTGGCCAGTTCAGCTATTCAGTCAGCTGTTGCAGGAATTGGTATCTGCCAGTCTGTAAAGGATCAGACGGCCTGACAGGCCTAACCAGGAGGATGATCTGCCTGAAAATAAGGCAAATATTCCTCGAGCGCTGTGTTTTTCTGTTGACACCTTTTTAAAGGATTCAATACAGCAGGTTTCTCGTTTGGCTCTCTTGTCTGTACATATGCGCAGACTTTTGTGGCTTAAGAACTGGTCAGCCGAGCTTCCTTGTAAGAAGTTACTGGCAGGTTTCCCCTTTCATGGGGAACGTTTATTTGGTAATCATTTGGACAAATATATTTAAAAGATTTCCGGAGGGAAGAGTTCTCTACTTCCTGTGAAGAAAAGCACCAGGCGTCCCTCGTTTAAAGCCTCAGGGACTGCTTCCTCAAATATCTCAGCGCCAAGGCAGTTCCGCCGCCAACAGGGCGCTAGGGCCAGGGGCAAGTTGCAAGGCCAGGACCATAAAAAGCCCTGGGTCCAAAATCTATCTAAACCCTGCACCAAGCCCTCTTTTTGAGGGGATGCCCCCACTCCATCGGGTGGGGGGAAGGCTGCTGCACTTTGTGGACATTTGGAGAACAATAATTCCGGATGAGTGGGTCACCTCAATTATATCCCGCGGTTACAAGCTGGAGTTGCGGGGCATTCTCCCTCAGGTTTTTAAGATCCAGCGTTCCCTCGGATCCTCCAAAAAGAGACTTCTTGCTTCAGGCACTACATAATTTAGTGCATCAAGGAGTGATTGTAGAGGTTCCTGTATCCGAAAAAGGCACGGGGTTTTACTCAAACCTGTTTACAGTTTAAAAACCATCCGGGGACACAAGGCCCATTTTGGACCTAAGACCCCTGAACCAGTATCTACTGATCCAGTGCTTTCGGATGGTGTCTGTCCGCTCAGTACTAGCCTCACTCCAGATGGGAGACTTTCTAGCCTCCATCGATATAAAGGACGCGTATTTACACATACCTATCTTTCAGCCTCATCAGAGGTTCCTGCGATTTGCAGTAGAGGAACAGAATTTTCACTTTGTGGCTCTACCCTTCTGGCTTGCTACAGCTCCTCGGGTGTTCACAAAGGTCCTAACACCAGTAGTGGGTCTTTCGAGGGCCCAAGGGATCTTGGTGCTCAGGTATATGGATGACCTCCTGCTCAGAGATCACTCACTACAGGCTCTAGAACAGGGCACAACATGCACAGTGTGATATTTGGAAAGCTTAGGCTGGATCATAAATACCGAAAAGTCAACCTTGAGACTAGCTCAATGTCTAAAGTATTTAGGTCTGATCCTAAATACGGTCCAAACAAGAGTATTCAGGGCACAGATCCTTGCAGGTGGCAAGAAGGATCAGGTGCGTCAGATAAGGGGCACCAGACAACCCTCCATTCGTCTCCGAGTCTTCTAGGGAGGATTGTATCCTCCTTCGAGGTGATGCCCTATGCCCAGTTCCATTCCAGGTCTCTACAACAAGACATCTTGTTGGCTTGGAACAGGAGTGGACAAGCCCTGGATTATCCAATGTTCTTATCTCCTCGGGCACGCTTAAGCCTAAACTGGCTCAGCAGGATCCCACAGGAAAATCCAGAGAGGTTGTCCTCAATTTAAAACAAGAAAGAGGCTGGATAGTGAATGATCGCTAATTTAAAAATTTTATTTAGAAACATAACATCACGGTACTCACATATTTTAGGTGCTTCCAAAGCACCAAACTATAAAAGCATTAAAGCGGGGTTCCACCCAAATTTTGAACATTATCTCTATGCATTCTCTTTCTTGCCTAGATGCTGACATGCTGTGTAAAAAAATTTAAATTGCCGTAATTACCTTTTTTTTTTTTTTTCTAATCTTCTTAGCACTTCCTGGTTTTCCTCCCATGGGAGTAGGCGTGTTTCTAGCCTCTCCCAGACCTCCCACAGTCCCCTGGGAGCTAGTCTCAGGCTTCCCAGCATGCATTGTGCAACAGCGTCATCACAACATCTCGGTGAATGCTGGGAGCACAGCATTCACAGCATCCAGGAAATACATGCTTGTGGGCTTCAAATGCCCACAATGAAGATGGAAACCGCCTTCAGTGAATTTTATAAGTTATTCTTTACAACGAAATCAGACACAGGCGTACTTATTACACAGAACATGTGAGTAGATAATCATGAGAAGAAAAGTTTGTGAATGAACTCCAAAAAAAAAAAAACGATAGATAGGTGGACCCCCGCTTTAAGCATAGGATACCTCTCCAAACGACTTCCAAACTTGTATGTGTCAGCAGCTTGTACAAACAAGCATGTATCTGAGCTCCTCCACCATCCTGGCCTAAAAAAAGGGCTTGGGTTCCCCTCCAGTCCATTACCAGGCCCTTTGGGTCTGGTATGAGTATTAAGGGGAACCCCTTCGCTGGAAATTTTTTATCTTTTAATAAAGGACTTGTTCCAAGCTGTCCTTCCTTCTTCTTTTTTTTTTTTTTTTTACCATTTTTGACACTTTTTTTATTTTTTGTAAAATGGTAGGGGTACAATGTACCCGTTACCAATTCACATGGAGGGGCGGGGTCTGGGGATCTCCTTGTTAAAGGGGGCTTCTAGATTCTGATAAGCCCCACCCCCCCCCGCCCGCATACCCCCACAACCACCAGGCAAGGGTTGTGGGGACAAGGTGCTTTGCTACTCCAAAGCACCCTCCCCATGTTGAGGGAATGTAGCCCTCATGTAGACCCCCCCATTTTCCTGCGGCCTGCCAGGTTGCATGCTCGGATAAGGGTCTGGTATGGATTTTGGGGGCGACCCCTACGCCATTTTTTTTTTTTTTTTCTTTTAAATTTTGGCACAGAGTTCCCCTTCATTTCCATATCAGACCTGATGGGCCTGGTGTGGATTTTAGGGGGACCCCCAAGCAATTTTTTTTTTTTTTTTTTAATTTTGTTTCGGGTTTCCCCTTAATATTCATACCAGACCCAAAGGGCCTGGTAATGGACTGGGGGGGGGGGGGGGTGGAACACAAGCTCTTTTTTTTCAATGAGTTTTATCTATATTGCCGAGACCCGACAATTCATTACAGCCGCGATCAGTTTAAATGACAATTTTTCCTTTTAGAAATGTAATTTTGCTGTGGTACTGTTCTAAACAAAGGAAAAATGTGGCACTTTACAGGCATACTATAGACACCCACAGGCACGATATTTAAAGGAATATTTCATTTTTATTGTTTCACTTTAAGCATTACAAAAAATCACTGCTTCCGAAAAAAACGTCCATTTAAAAAAAAAAAAAAAAAAAATTTTTTGCATTGATACATGTCCAGGACCCGGGTCCCCAAACACTTTTTATGACGATAACTTGCATATAAGCCTTTAAAATGAGCACTTTTGATATTTCATGTTCGTGTCCCATAGACTTTAACGGTGTTTGTATGTTCTTCCACATTTTTTGCATGTTTGGTATGTTCTGGTGCGAACCGAATCAGGGGGTGTTCGGCTCATCTCTAGTAATGAATATTAGCCTAACTCTGTGTCCCATGATGTACTCAAAGAAAAAGATTTTGCAGGTAAGTATGACAAAAAAATCCTATTTTTCTCAAATTCGTTAAAGAGAGTTCCCGGGGATTCATAGCTGACGCACCAGCAGAATCTGTCAAGTTCTCAGCTAAATCCTCAGTACTTTAAAGCGGGAGTCTGTCGAAAATTTTTTTTTTAGATGTCAGCAGCTGCAAATACTGCAGCTGCTGACTTTTAAAATAAGGTCACTCACCTGTCCCGGGGTCCAGCGATGTCGGCACCCGAGACCGAGCCGTCCCTCGGTCCTCGGGGGCTGCCACCGCCATTCTCAGTGAGGGAATCAGGAAGTGAAGCATTGTGGCTTCACTTCCTGGTTCCCTACTGCGCATGCGCAAGTCGCGCTGCGCGTTCTCAATGATCCCGGCTATCTCCTGGGACCTGTGTCTTTCCCAGGAGACAGCAAGGGAGGGGGCGTGACTCCCGCGGGAGTCTATTCCCGGAAGTGGGTGCAGATACCTGTATTATACAGGTATCTGCACCCCCCTGAAAGGTGCCAATTGTGACACCGGAGGGGGGGAGGAATCCGATGAGTGGAAGTTCCACTTTTGGGTGGAACTCCGCTTTAAGTAGTAGCTAGAAGATCCGTTTTGGATGAAGACCTGGACAGGTGACACCACTTCTAAAATGCATCTCTGCAGCGTTCCTTTTACGGGGGATTTACTATTTGGTCCTGATTTGGATGCTGCCCTCGAGAAAACAGCGGACAAAAAGAACACCTTTCCTGTGAAAGAGAATTTTTTCCAAAGATTTTTTTTTTCGTCCCCAAAAGGAAACCCCAAACACGAGAAATGAAATTAGGTCTAAGAATCGCTGATCGGGGCATAAGGGAAAAGGAAGGGGAGGTATTCTCTAACTCCCAATCAAAATCCCAGTGATGCCAGGTTTCCAGTGGGAGGAAGATTGAAAAGATTTCTCCCACAGTGGGAACCATAACAACAAACAATTTTGTGTGAAACATAAAGAGGGGCTATGCCCTGGAGTTTCATACGAATCCGCCCTCGAAGTTCCTAGTTTCAAAATTGCCAAGAGACCCAGAGAAAGCCAGGCCTACGTCCTTTACTGATTGGGGAAATGGTAGACCAAGAAGTATTGGTACCAGTCCTGATTCAAGAACGGGGGAGCGGTTTTTATTCATACGTGTTTGTAATATAAAAACCGTCCGGGAAATTCAAACTAATTATGAATCTCTGACCCTTGAACGCATCCGTTCGATGCAAGAGATTTCAAATGGAATCGATTTATTAGATAAATCCTTCTACAAAAGTCCTCATGGCAACTTTGGATCTAAAAGATGCCAATTTACATATTCCCATAAGGGAAGAATATCAAAAGTACCTCCATCTTGAAATTCTACTCGGAGAAAAAAGTTAGCATTTTCAGTGCAGGGCCCTCCCCTTCGGGCTGTCATCATCCCCAAGAATTTTCACCAAAGTTTTTTTTAGCCGAGGCACTAGTCCCTCTAAGACTCCAGCCAATTACAGTCATCCCATATCTGGAGGATATACTTCTTATGGCTCATTCAAAGGAGGAGCTCCTTTGAAACCTGGACACAATAATGCAGCAGAGCTTACGTCTGGGGTGGATTATAAATCAAGAAAAATCAAATCCAATCCCAGCTCAAACAATCCTCACTTTGGACTACACCATCGAATCAAGAGAGCAAAAATAATCCAGAGGAAAAGATCACCCGCTTGAAGCAGAAAATGTCTTGCCTCCAATCCAACCACAGTTGCACGGTAAGAGAAGTGATGTCAGCCCTGAGTCTGATGGCTTCAATGCCTGCAGTCCAATGCTTCCACCACAGGACCCTACAGAGCTTCCTTTTTGGAGATTTAAAAGACAGAAACCTAGAAGAGCAAATAACAATTCCCTCCAGTGTGAAAAGATCCCTATGGTGGTGGAAGAACAGAGAGAACCTCCAGAAAGGGGTACAGTGGATATTGCCCATATCATGCATACTGACCACAGATGCCAGCAGTTGGGGATGGGGAGCCCATCTCAACAACCGTTGGGCGCAGGGCAGGTGAACCTCCGGAAGAGAGTGTTTTTCCCCCAGTTGGAGAGAACTGACGGCTATCTCCAAAGGATTGCTAGCCTTTCGGGAACAAATTCGGGGCCATCAACTCCAGATCCGCTCTGACAATACGACAGCAGTAGCGTATATCAACAAACAAGTAGGGCACCAAGAGTGGGCAGAACAGAATCTCAATTCTATTTCTGCAGTTCATCTGAAGGAAGAGCAGAACGATACAGCAGATTTTTTTTTTTTTTTTTTTAAGTCGACAACAAGTCTCAAATCAGGAATGGTATCTCTTCGCCCAGAGGTATTCAAAAACATAGCTTCATACTGAGGAAACCCAGAAGTGGATTTTTTCGCAACCATGAAAAATGTGAAAGTCCCCAGATTTTTTTTTTCACTAAACCTAGGCGATCAGCCCCTGGCAGTGGATGTTCTACAAAACCCCTGGGCCTTCAAACTTTGTTACGGGTTTCCTGCCCTCCACCTCATCCCGAGGGTTCCATCTTGGAACAAACTCTGTGTTAATCCTGGTGGCGCCCTTATGGCCCAAGAGTCGGTGGTTTACAACACTTCTCAAATTAACAGACAAGCCCTCTCTGATGTTACCCCTCAGGAGGGATCTTCTCTCGCAGGGACCTCTGGTGCATCCAACAAACCGCCACACTAAATCTGGCAGTGTGGCTACTGAAGAAGAAATCTTAAAGAACAAGGGACTACCAGAAAGAGTTATCCGAGCCTTGCTTAAAAGTCGCAAACCGGTCACTAGTGCTATCTACGGCAAGATATGGAAAAAAGTTTAATGGATGGCTAGGTAATAGGATAGATGCAAAATGGGATCAATCGAGGGTTGGCGCTTGGTACACTTAAGTGTGTATTTAGAGAAGTCCTTGCAGGAGGACCTCCTTATCTCAAGTTTATGCAAAGCCATTGCAAAATACAGACCAGTTCAAGGGCACAAGACCCCAACTTGGGACTTATCGGTAGTTCTCAGAGCGTTTCTTAGGGCACCCTTTGAGACAATCTCAAAAGCCTCTGAGATTACTCACTCTGAAAACTGTTCTATTATTTGCAATCACTTCAGCTTGCAGATTGAATGAAATACAGGCTTTCTACTAGAGATCCTTTCCTCCTAGTCATCTTAAGAACAGATCCTAATTTAGTTCCTGCGGTGACGTCTAAATTTCACAAATCACAGGACCTTATTTTATCTACCTTCTGTCAAAACGCCACAAATGACAAGAAAAGAGAATTCCATATGTTGGATGTTAGAATGTGCCTTTTAGCTAGAAGCTACCAGACAGTTTAGGACGTCCGATACGCTTTTTCTATTTTCCAGTAAATGTAAAGGTCAGCAGGCCTGGTTCAAATTGGCTATTATGGAGGGGTTCAGAGTTCTAGATTGAGAACCACCTAAGGCTATTAAAGCGCATTCCACAAGGGCGCTTTTTGCTTCCTAGGCGGAAAAAGCTGGTGCCACCCTGGAGCAGATATGCAAGGCGGCTACGTGGTCAAGCTTTACCACATTTTCAAGACCCTACCGGCTAGATTTATTATCTAGTCAGGGCCGGGCTTTTGGGAGGAAAGTCCTCCAAGCTGTGTCCCCCCTTAATCTGGTGAGTACTTGGGGATCCTCTCAAGGGCTGTCCTGGAAGACGACTGGCAAAAACCAGGGTTACTTACCGGTAACTTTATTTCCAGTAGTCTTCCAGGACAGCACGTCCCACCCTTGAAATTGTGAATTGATGGTATTACCTGTTCTGATTATGTTTTGTTCAGTTCAGTCCTTTAGTTCTTGCTGGTGACTGACCATGTTCCTGAGGGAACGCCTTTAGAACTGATTTGGAGGAGCTCTATCTCTCAAGGGCTGTCCTAGAAGACTACTGGAAATCAGGGTGGATTTGATTTAAATCAAGTCAATTTAAATCATCTTTGTTTAAATCATAATTTTCAAAGAGCAACTGTCATCTCTGTCCTGCAGCGGCTCCTCCTCTGACCCGCTGTTTACTCAGACAGTCCCATTCACTTTAATGGGAGGGCTGGTGATGCGGCAGTGATCTAACAAGGTGAGGGACGTGGCGGCAGCAGATGAGTGGATGCCCGCTAATAGGTGCTGCCATTATGGATCTGAAATGACAGGTACTCTTTAAATGTAAGGACTCATTCTTGCTGGTAGTTAGAAGAATCTTTAATATTTGCAAACAAAATGAAGGTTTCCTATTTAGAGTAATAAGCTATCAGGTTAGTAAAACAGTGCTATCAGAACCAATTCAATCATACAGTTTGTAGTGTACATAAATTGGGTTAAAGGAATATTCCCAAACTTTGGTTTCTCTCATGGTTACTGTGATATTGTGTGAATGCATCAATGCAGTGCATGTTATCTTAGCTCGCAGAGCTTGGATTCGTTGAATGAGTTTACCAAAAATGTACATATTGCAGAATATACAGCCTCATGCTACATAACTAAGCTCCATTTCATGATGAATAAACTAGTAACGCCTAAAAAACCTGTCTGATCCTGCCAGTTTCTCCCCACCCCTCTGTAAACTGACCACAGTGTATTATGGCTGCTTTGCCTGCTATCTGCTCTCCTCTCCTATGCCCCCCCCCCTCTGTGTGTGAGCTACCCCTCCTCCCTCCTACTGCTTTCATAACACTAACCTGTATATACCATCAGCACTGCCTCCTATTGCAGTGTCCCCCTCTGTGAATGATTTATAAATATAAATGCTGTAAATACCTCATTTAAGAGCCGAGATTGCGATCAAAGGACCAGCCAGTTCTCTCCTCCTCCCATCCAGACTGACATCAGAGGGGGAATCTCAGCCCAGCCCGCTGCATCTCTGAGGAGGAAAGGAGAAAGCTGGTCAGTCATGTGATCGCAATCTCAGCAGTGAAATTGGGTATTTGCAGCATTTACTTTTATAAATCGCACACAGAGGGGGGCATACTACAATAGGAGGCAGTGCTGAAGGTGTATACAGGTTAGTGGCTTAACCACTTTAATATAATGCATCTTAAATAGAAAACTATCTTTAGATTTTTACTCCAAAAGCATTTTACTAAAATAAAAAATTTTGATAAAAATCGATTTTTTTTTTTCATTGATTTATATCCACTCTGCTGGAAATAGTTACCGGTAAGTCTAACTCCAGATTTGGAGCAATTTTTATGCATACTAGCTCTGGATCATTGACTCAGAAGGTATTTAAGCCATTCGATTAGCATAACAGCCAAAAAGACTAGTATTTTCAGTAGGGCTGCAACTAACGATTATTTTCATAATTGATTAGCTGGCCGATTTATTGTTTTGATCGGATAAAATCATAAATTCAAAATATAAAAAAGACCTGAAATACTATTCTGCAGATTTTCACACAGGACTGTAATATTATAATTGTCATATACAGGTATCCTGTCGTGTCTATTCCTCTCAGGAACACTAATGATGGGGTACTATGGCCAGGAGCACCAATGATGGGGTACTATTCCTCCCGGGAGCACCAATGATGGGGCACTATTCCTCCTGGGAACACCAATGATAGGGTACTGTTATTCCTCCCAGGAACACAAATGATGGGGTACTATTCCATCCGGGAAGACCAATGATTGGGCACTGTTCCTCCCGGGAACACCAATGATGGGGCACTATCCCCCCCCCCCAGGGAAATCCAATCATGGGGCACTATTTCACCCACCCCCTCGAACACCAATGATGGGGCACTATTCTCCCCCCCCCAGAAATACTTATGATCATGGGGCACTTGTCAACTTGTCATCACAGAAATTAATGTACTGCTGAGTATTGTGTAGCTGCTACCTTATATAACTTCACAGGTGCAGCTCGGTGCTCACGGCTGCTTCTAGCCTCTTTCTATTCCCTCTAAGCAGCAGCGGGCGGAGCTGAGAATATCAGGGGGGAGCTGATGTCAACGAGGCGGAGAAGGGTGGACGCGCCTGGTCACATGAGCGCCGCTGTATTATCATGAGAATACGGCGGCGCCGCCGCCTTGTACACATGATTCTAACACTGGGACAGAGGCGGGACTGGCAGGGAGGAAGGTGCGTGCCGTTAGACCAACTGATCGATAATGAAAGTCGTTGACAACGATTTTCATTATCGATTTTATCGATTAATCGTTTCAGCCCTAATTTTCAGAGAGGTCAACAATGGCAGCCTTTTATATTCTCAGAAGAGGTTTCCTGCATGGTGAGAACTATGTAGGCTGCTGTTAATGATTTTCTGAAAATGCTAATTGCTAGACTGCTTGGTTTTAACCAATTCACCCCAGAAGGTTGTTCCCCCTTCATGACTGATGGGGAAAGCCCAGAACCCATTTACCTGATCAATGACCAAACCATTTTTTACTATTCAGCACTGTGCTACTTTAACTGGCAATTTTTTAGTCATGCAACACTGTACACAAATGAAATTTGTATCATTTTTCTTCACACAAATAGACCTTTTATAATATTTTCTTTATTTTTACACAAAGTTGTCACTTTAATGAGATTTCTCACACATGCCACGGGTATATGTGAAATTACACCCCTAAAAACATTCTGCTACTTCTCCTGAGTATGGGGATATCACGTGTGAGAGACTTTTTGGGTGTCAAGCCACGTACGGTGCCCAAAATAGTACAAACACCTCCACAAATGACTCCTTTTTGGAAAGTATGCACTGCAAAGTATTTGATGATAAGCATGGTGAGTATTTTGCAGATCTCATTTTTTTGTCACAATGTTTTGCCTAGATTCTGTGTTAGAAATGTATTATATGTAAATTACATGGCCTCACAATTTAAAGCCCTAGTTTTATATAGGTAGACCCTCAAACGAGAAAGTTATTGTCCAGAGATTGCGCAGAGATTGCGCAATCAGAAACCTTAAGCCTGGTACACACTACAGTTTTTTTAACTGACAGCTCTGGTCAGAAGCCGCAGTACTAACCATCCGAGGTTAGTCCAGAGATCTCCCCCACTGAGCCATTGTGTTCTGATAGGGGGATGGCCTCCTGCCAGAACACTCCAATCAGCGCTCTGTGCTATTGGCTGAGAGCGCTTATCAGGAGTCTGTCGGCTGCTGGTTTTCCAGCATGCACGTCTGACAGAAGCCAGCGGCCAGCTTCTGCCTGACAGACTGGCATATACACGGGCAGAATGTCAGACGGTATTTTCAAAATACAACTATTCTTAGTTTGAATATTGGTTTGAACAGATGGCTATCTTTACTACACAATGTTAGCAATTTCATAAATCTTTTATTTTTTCTCTTTTTCTTTATAGGTCATCAACTAGACCTGAAGTTGCCAGCATAGTTCCGTTAAGCACTCATGACCAGCAGTGCTCACAACGTGCTGTGGTACAAGCGAGAGCAAATCATCCTACGAGGCTAACCAGTATCATTTTTGCTGAAGATATATGTAAGTTATTTCTCTTTCTAATGTTAGGTAATTTGTTTTTAATGGATACATCAATAAAGTTTATCAATGTACTACACAATTTGTTAACATCATAAATAATATTTTTGGGAAATGAAAGGCATTAGGTGCAGTACATCTAAACTACAAGTTACATTGGAAGGCAAATATAATTGTGAAATTTCTATGACTTGCACAGGTGTTGCTAGCTTTGTAATAGAGCAAAAAATAGACGTGCTGGCCACCCGAGAGGCAAGTCATCTTCTGTTTCGGGGTGCAGCTGTTAAAATATGTTTGAGTGACAGAGTTTGAACAATAATTAAAATTTAAGGCAGACAGATCAGAGGGAACACCATATCCCAGTATATATATGATAAGATGAAGGGAAGAAGGGGGTAACAAGCCCCGGGACTTTGTGTTCAGTATAGGGACAAGGTAAGGGGACACAATAGCATCAATTTAAATATTTTATGAAACAGGTAAAAAACATGAGGAAATTAGACCATCCATGACAGGGTTATAAATTCTAAATTCCACCTTATGGCATAAATACAACCAATACCACTCAACATGTTTCGCTTTTGGAGCCTCTTGTGGAGTTTCTGGTAAAAGGTAAATTATGCTAGGAATAACAAAAGGACAAGAATAATAAAAGGACATTTATTTATTTATTTTTTTTACTTTTTTAGTGACACAAATTCTTTTCCTCCTGCGATCACTTTGAATAAGACACTCAGATGAGGTACTTTGAACCTATATGGGACGTATAATTTTTCTATTTCTGAACCAGGTTTATATTCAGCTTTTTGGCAGCCTAGGTGAGATTTGCTTCCTTCCCACTCTCATATTTTTTGTATTTCTATCCATATGATTATGTATCAACTGTATATGTATTGGTAATTATGCCGAATATACCTACTTCTATTGAATAATTTTGTTTATCCTAATCAAACAATAAACATGAGAACTCATCCTTGTCCTTTTGTTATTCCTAGCATAATTTCCCTCTTACCAAAAACGCGTGAAGAAGCTCCAAAACGAAACATGTTGAGTGGTATTGGTTGTATTTATGCCATGAAGTGGAATTTATAACCCTGTCATAGATGGTCTAATTTCCTCATGTTTTTTACCTGTTTCAAAAAATATTTAAATTTTATCGATGCTATTTTTTGTCCTTACCTTGTCCCTATACTGAACACCGTTAAAGTCCCGGGGCTTGTTACCCCTTCTTCCCTTCATCTTATCAGAGTTTGAACAATGATGAGCCAAAACCATGCTTTTCTGGGAAAGAGAGCGCGACACATACAGGATGTTGGTTTAGTTGTCTTCTACTATAGAAAAGAAGGCCATATTTTTATCTTAAATGATTATTCCTGCAAATGAAAATTTTACCAGAGAGGGATTATTATTTTTATCTACCCTTGGAGAAACATCCTCTTTACTCAATATTAGAGCTGCACGATTTTGGCTAAAATGAGAATCGCGATTTTTTTTTTTTTTTTTGCTTAGAATAAAGATCACGATACTCAAGCGGCATAACAACATCTTTCACATTATACAAGTAATTTTATAACAATAAATATTGATTTTAACTTGTAAGCAGCAAGTGTCATAAAAAGTTTGTCTTTAAGTGGTTAAACTTCCCTCATCTACAGACAGAAGTTCATCCCTGTGATCTAAGAATGAAATATTACTTTAGTTATAGTTAGCCGTGATGATGTGATAAAACTTGACCTGCTGCCTGGATATATTTATTCATTTTTTCAGCTGTCAGAGAACTCTGCACATGTTAGATAGAATCGGGAAATGCTGGTTTTAAGATCGGGAAGGGAAAAGATTCGCAATTTTGATTTTTACCGATTAATCGTGCAGCTCTACTCCAATATAATGTTTATGAGAACTTGTCACAAACATATGCCATTCAAATTGACCATATGGTGAAAATATACATAAGTAAACGATACATTCAGTAAAAGCCAAATTGTGAATAAGGGGTTAAAAACCCCAGAACCAGCGCAAAGTGGAAGGGTAATTAGTGCAACTAGAATAATTAAAGCAACTAGAATAATTAAACAGGTGAAAGTTGGTAAGGAGCAGCATGTTGTAAAAAAGAAAATGGATGAGTAAAAATCAATACTAAATTGATTAAACCGTGCTCCTTCCCTAATAAAGTGCAAACATGCAAAAGTGATTTCAACATTCAACTGAGCACCAACATGATAATATAATATGTGTATAAAAACTTTTTATACACGTGTTATTATCATGTTGGTGCTCAGTTGAAATCACTTTTGCATGTTTGCACTTTATTAAGGAAGGAGTGCGGTTTAATGAATTTAGTATTGATTTTTACTCATTCAGTAAAAGCCACCTGCTAAACCTACCCGTGGATCAAGAGCTATAAGCAGTTAGTACTGTATGTAATCAACTCTTTATCTATATCGGTCCAGTTTGGGCACTGATGCAGCCCATCATGTTGTAGACAAATAAGTGACTCATGAGTCATGTAGCTGCACTACTGTGCCATGTACTTAAAATGGTGCCTTTTGACTTGGTGTACTTGGTGTGTTCTACCACCATTGCTTCCCAGCACACGGCATAGCTTGTACCTGTCTACAGAAGCACTGTTCAGACATTCACAGGGTAGCTGATGCTGCTAAATCTGTGACTTCAGACATCTCAGGAATCTGCATCACAGGTTTCTTCCCTTGTTTTGGCTTCCAACCAAGCATATATGTTTTTGATTGTACAAATAGGCTTCCTGATACTTGCTCCATGTATCCTGTTGCTTTGGTAGACTGTGGGGCTCAGGAGCATCCCTAGACTAGGGATAGACAGCATGGCTCTTCAGCAATGTTCCTCTGGGTTTGCTTCAGAAATGTTTTGCATATACCAGGGAGGATATCTTTAGCTGTTCTACTCTGCGTTATTTCAAACGCGCCAGTCTGGTAACGGTCTCTATACCCCTTCCCTTGCTTACTCTTCTTGCTTTCTCGCACCCTAAACCTTCAGTCATTTGGCTTTTATGGGACAAAATTCCTGAGCTCTTTTGTAGACTCTGTAGTCCCTGCATTCTCTTGCAGACTGTTGTGATCTGATTAGTTGCCTTACCAGACACTCTGGTAGGCAGTTTTCAACCCTTGATCCTAGGGGATCAAGGTGTTAAGTAGAGGTTGACCGATATGGGTTTTTCTGTGGCCGATGCCGATATTTAGAAATCGGGGCGGCCGATATATGTTGCTGATTTTTGCGCCCGATATTTTAGGCCAATTTTTTTTTTATTTTTTATTTTTCCTTCGTCTCAGAAAATCTAGTGTGGAGAGGTGGGGAGGAGGTTATTGTTTAGGGTAGAGAGGTGGGGTGCAGCCCATCAGTGCCACCTCAGTGCCCACCAGTGCAGCCTATTAGTGCCCACCAGTGCAGCCCATCAGTACAGCCCAGTGTCCATCAGTGCAAGCCAGTGCATACCATCAGTGCCCACCAGTGCATCGCATCAGTGCCCCACATCAGTGCAGCCCATCAGTCCCACCTCATCAGTGCCCACCAGTACAGCTCATCAGTGCCCACCAGTACAGCCTAATAATGTAATTCACTGCCACCTCAGCAGTGCCCACCAGCGGAGCGCTCCCGGCTCTGTTCCATCCCCTCTCCTGGGCAAAGACAGCTCCATTCGTCTGACGTGCTGCGCGCCCCGCCTCTGCGATGAAGCAATGAATGAGTATCAGTGATTGGACTACAATCCCCAGAATGCAGCGCAGCCGGTAACAGCCAATCGGTGTCCGCCGCTGCCGACTTCCTCTACGGACAAAAAAAAAAAGTCAGCAGACAGCGGCCGTGATAGCAGCCGTTTAGAATAGACGGCAGGCAGCCGGGGGGGATTTCCACCCAGCACGCCCCCTACCTCAGATCCCTCACAATCGGCCCTTTTCCCATAATAATTGGCCGATACCGATTTCTTTAAAAAGGAGAAATATCGGCCGATATATCGGTTGACCTCTAGTGTTAAGTCCCAGGGTCTTCCTACTGACTGGTCCCTTTTTGTCAGGATCTGTTTTAGTTCAGATTCCTTCTGGGGACCTGTTGCTTGTTGTCCACATAAGGGTGGGATTCCTTACTTCTATTTAGGTGAATTTGTTGTTATTCCCCTTGTTTTGATGGGTTCTGGTTGATAAGCTTTTCCTCAATTTAAGTTGCGGCATCCCTCCTGTATGTATTTATCCCCTTCAGGTGGGAATTCTTCTCTTCCTGACCTTGAGGACCAGTTTGATTCTCTGCATTGGTCCTATGGTTGTTGTCTACTACGTCTTCAGGTCAGGTGCTTGGCCATATCGGGTCTCAGATTCAGGTGTTGGTCCTTTAGGTGGCTCTTGGGCTGCTGTCAGTCCCACAGATTGGTTTTATTGGGCCTGTGGGAGATTGCTACTCTTTTGCTCACCTTTCAGTTGAAATGCTTTTGGATGTCCCAATCGTATCTAAATTCCTGTGCCTCTTTATAGACGACAAACTTTTTTTAGCTACTTTTCTTCAAAGTAATTTTGCATTCTTCATTCGTAATCATGTATGAGCATGGCCAAACACTTAGGAACACTTAGGAATGATGCCAAGCATGGCATATTACCTTCATTTTTTTCAGCTTTTTAAAATGAGCTTTCAGGTTTGGTGAACATACTGCTTATTTGCATAGTTGTTTTTTTTTACTGGTAAAGTTTATCAACCCCTTATACACGACTAACTTGTGGTGGCAAAAGGGTGGGCTTTTACCACCCATGCGCTGTTCATATGTGTTGCTGTACGGCCGATGCCACTGTGCTGAAAGGGCCCTCAATGTGCGCTCCTAGCATAGAGACTGAGCTGTGAAAGACCAGCTTCCGATCATGTGACCACTGTAACAGTCAATCACAGTGGTCGCGTGATCTGCCGATCTTTTCTGCCCCATCAGTTAGATCTTTTTAAAGGGATGGTGTAGTGGGCGCAAAGGGGTGAAAGTTTAATGTACCAACCATAAGTTTAGCACTTACTACATAGGAAAAGGCATATTAATTCCATATTTGCAGTGTACCCATGTAGTATATCAAGGAAAGGGGATAGAGAGAAGTAGCAATGAATCCATTAACCACTTCAGCCTTGGAAGATTTGGCTGCTCAATGACCAGGCCATTTTTTTCAATACGGCACTGTGTCGCTTTTAACCTCCCTGGATGTTTTCCTGAGTGTGGCTCGGGGTTAAATTTGAGCACAATTAGTGGTAACCCCGAGCCACACTCGGGATTACATCTCAGGATCCTGGTGCAGTGTTACTTACCTTGTCCCCAGGATCCTGCGATGTCCCCCCCCTGCTGTGTCCTCTGCCCCGATATCCTGTGTGTCAGGCTCCGTTCCCTGCGAGCGTCGTGGCGCACGGGGCGGAGTCTGGCGGAAAATTCAAAAAAGTGAAAATTCATATTACATACAGTACACTGTAATCTTACAGATTACATTACTGTATGAAATCATTTCACATCCCTTTTGTCCAGTGCCCTGCATGCAGTTTTATATGATATATACTGTTGTTTCTGCCTGGAAACTGGAGATTGTCCATAGCAACCAAAAAGTGTCCCTTTACGTCAAAAGTGGTTTTAGACCAGCTAGAAAACAGCGATAGTAAATTAGAACACTTGCAGAATTGAGCGATAGTGAATCGCGGGGAAATTTATTTTATTACTGTTATACTATTATTTTTTATAATTATTTATATTTATTATATTATAATTTTATGATTTTGTGTTTCAAACTTCATCATACCCGGAATATCTACTAGACTTGGTGGACAGATTTAAGTGTGTGCTAAGAATTACAGGCCTACAATATAAAACGCCAAATTTCTGTGCAAAATAATTGTACCGCTTTGAGACGCAAAAATCTGAAATAATCATACCGCCAGGGAGGTTAACTGACAATTGCGCGGTCGTGCAACGCTTTACCAAAACAAAATTGACATCCTTTTTTTTTTTTTTCTTCCCCCCCCCCCATAAATAGAGCTTTCTTTTGGTGGTATTTGATCATCTCTGTGGTTTTTATTTTTTGCGCTATAAACAAAGTGACAATTTTGAAAAAACTCAATATTTTGTACTTTTTGCTATAATAAATATCCCCATGTTTTTTTTAAAAAAAAAAGTAAATAGTTTTTCTCCGTTTAGGCCGATATCTATTCTTCTACATATTTTTGGTAATAAAAATCACCATAAGTGTATATTGATTGGTTTGCGCAAAAGTTATAGCATCTACAAAATAGGGGAAAGATTTGTGGCTTATTATTATTTATTATTATTATTATTATTATTATTATTATTATTTTACTAGTAATGGCAGTTATCAGTGATTTTTATCGGGACTGCGACATGGTGGACAAATCGGACACTTTTGACACTTTTGTGGGACCATTGACAATTATACACTGATCAGTGCTATAAAAATGCACTGATTACTGTGTAAATGTCATTGGCAGGGAAGGGGTTAACACTAGGACGATCAAGGGGTTAACTGTGTTCCCTAGTGTGTGTTCTAACTGTAGGGGGATGGGAGTGACTGGAGGAAATGATAGATCGTTGTTCCTAGCTAGTAGGAACTCACAATATATCTCTCTTCTCTCAGAACAGTGATTTGTGTGTATGTATTAGAATCCGCGCTCAGGTGTAGGCTAGGCTGCAGCCTTCCCTGGGATGCCCCGGTGGAGCACCAAGAAATTAAAGGTATATAAAATAGGGAATAGATGGCGCTGCCTATGAACTGAAATGTGATAATAATAAACCCCCCTTCCCGGGTAGGTATTAAAGGTGATGAAGTAAATCCCCCTTATCAGGTAAGTGATAAGAACCACAATATCCTGGGGTCTTATTTACTGCTCCAGCTTTCCCAAAAACCCAGGGTTGTGATCATAAATTACTAGTAAGTGCATATATATCAAAACGATCAACATAAACTATAACATTTATAAATATAGCCACATTCAGAGGTGATCAAATGAATTCCACCTCAAAGAGGTATTGGATCACTCTTCAAAGTGTTTTAGGTGTTCAGAGTGTTTTCCAACTCGGTGAAAGGTGACGTGGTGGATCCCCCTTATCAGGTATGTGATAAGAACTACAATATCCTGGGGCCTTATTTGCTGCTCCGGGTTTCCCAAAAACCCACTGTTGTGATCATAGATTACTAGTAAGTGCATATATATCAAAACGCTCAACATAAACTATAACATTTGTATAAATATAGCCACATTCTCTTAGATTGTAAGCTCTAAGGAGCAGGGACCTCTGATTCCTACTGTATTAAAGTGTATTGTATTTGTACTGTCTACCCTCAAGTTGTAAAGCGCTACTTAAACTGTTGGCACTATATAAATCCTGTATAATAATAATAACATTCAGAGGTGATCAAAGGAAGTCCACCTCAAAGAGGTACTGGATCACTCTTCAAAGTAGTGTAGGTGTTCAGAGCGTTTTTAAACTTGGTGAAAAATCTATCTATCTATCTATCTATCTATCTATCTATCTATCTATCTATCTATCTATCTATCTATCTATCTATCTATCTATCTATCTATCTATCTATCTATCTATCTATCTAGTCCAAAGTTCCATGTGACTTTTGTGCTTGTTTCCAACCCACAGATCAAAATAGTAAGGTGACTGTTGTGCTCCCCTTGTTAGATCCCTACTCACCAGACCCTGGTACCCCTACAGGGGTAAAGCACATGGGTGAGCGTGCGACAGTCTACTGGACCGATCGTCTCCTCCTTATGTTCCTCCTGGTGGAGTCCAGAGCATCCAGGTCCTCTAAGGGCAGTTCCCTACGATCCTGCTGTCACTAGATCCAGGGTTGTAATTTTAAAGGTATCCTCAAGTAAAGGAGATGGGCTCCAAATTTGTAATTCTGGATAGACTTTTTATTAAAAACAAAGATGCCAACAAAGTTGTAAAAAAACTTAAAACATAGAACCTATCAAAGGTCCCTTAGTGGAGGAATAGATTATTCTTTAACCGGAAATGACGTGTGTGCGTACCTCCGTCTTACGCATTTTGTCATAGGACGTCGCCTGAGGCGGTGCCATCTTGGTGCACCTAACGTCATTTATGGAGAGCAGCTGTGAAGGATCCACCCCCTCATTTTATTAATTTAATGTGGGCGGATTGGGGATTTACGTTGATTCCTGATTACACACACACATCCCTGTTCTGGCTCTTGTGCCCGTGATCGTGTGTGGACGGCGGTCATCGACACCCCCGCAGTGCAGCGGATGCGCACGCCTGCTATCCTGCTTAAATGGACAGACATACAGCTACGACGGTTCGCGGGATCGTGCCGACCTGCCGCAGTATGACGGTGGCTGGTCGGCAAGCTGTTACTGTCTGCATATAAGGTGTAAGAACATACAATTCAGCTATATAGCGCTATGTATTGGAGCTGCACTATTAATCATTAAAAAAATCTTGTTCTCGATTCAACCCCCCTCAGGATCTTAATCTGGCATTTCCACGATTTTATGTAACAAGTGCAGAGCCGTTCTCTGCTCAAAGCTGTCAAAAAAATAAAAATAAAAAAGCTGGCAAATGTTTATCAACATTCCTCAGCGCTGGGAGATACATTGTAACATTTCATTCTTTTAGATTAAAGGGATAAACTTCTGTCTACAAATGAAGTCAGTTTAACCACTTTGACTAAGCCTTTTTCTGACACTTGTTGCTTACAAGTTGAAATCGGTATTTTCTGCTAGAAAATTACTTGCCCCCAAACATATATATTTCTCTTTCGTTCATTGACAGACACAGTGCTTCATTATTCACAACCATAGGGTTATACCGCCCCCTACAGGAGTAGGACACTAGGCAGAAAAAGACATGGCTACACCTATGGCCAGTCCTATGTGGTGTACACCCCTCTCTCTGCTATAGGCCTTCAGTTTTTTTTCTGCCTAGTCAGGACCTAGTTCCCTGCTGGGATCTCTAATCCTGGGAATTTTTTTTGTTTATTTCCTTTTTTCCTGGATTTTTCTCCAGTGGAATCTACTATCAACTGCCGGGCTAAGCGACGGGCTGGACACTAAGATCTAGTGGTCTCCCCAGTATAGCCAGCGAGCGTGTGCAGACCGCAGCTATGCGCTAGGTCGGCCCCCACTGGACAGGGGCTGGCCCTGCGAGTTGAACATCTCGCGAGGTCGCATACGACCGGGTCTCGGCCTGAGTCGCAGCGTTCCTCATGGCCAAAGCCCCCCCACTTCGGTGGCAAGGGGATCTGTCTGGGAGCGTTACCCACACACTTCGCTGCATCAGCAAGTACGGGGCCCCCTCCTCCTTCCCTGGATGTGGCGTTTTGACGCGGGTACTCCCTGGGGGTTGTAGGTCCCTCCGGGGTTCTCCACCCCCTTCCCTCCCTGAGTGCGGCCCAGGCTTCTGGCCTAGGTGCTTTTGGACGCAAAATCCCCCCCCCCCCTCCACCCCCCAGGGTTGCTACAGGGGGGGTATGCCTTGGGCCTACTTGCTGCAGTGGTTGGGCCTAGGAGGCAGGTGACCGGACGCCCGCGATCGGTGGCCCTCCCATAATTTTAGGCTGCGGCTTTGCGGCCTACCCACTGGGCGGCCCCAGGGTGTTGGCGGCGGAGGCTGTTGCTATCCATCTTTTGGGTGTCCGCCCTACGTTCAGCGAATCGGTCCGGTCCTCCCATGGGCCGAAAAATTTAGGCCGAGGCTTTGTACCCCACCAACCTGGTGCTGGGCGGGCGGCGGAGGCTGCCGCTTTAGTTTTTTGGGTGTCCGCCCTCCGTTCAGCGGCTCAGGTCGGTCCCCCGGCCCATGGCTTTTTGTGGCCTGCTAGGCCTCATAGCCACTTCCCACCAGAGGGGCGGCACTGTGGGGGCTCTGAGGGCAATCTTTTTGGGGTCCTTTAGGTGGGCCCGGTGTGGGTGCTCCTGGCGCTCCCTGTGAGGGGTCTCAGTGGTGCCTCGTGGGTGGCATCCGTCGGCGCCCTCTGTGCGGGGCCTCGGTCAGCGTTCCCTATGTGGGGCCTATGATGGATTACTAAGGAATCTGGACTACCGAGTAATAGCCCGGAACTTCGAGCAGTCAGACTATGTCTGGATCATGGATGGATCGAGTCGGAATCCAGTTGGACAATCCAATGTCAGTGGCTTATGTCAATCACCAAGGCGGGCCAAATAGGATGCTGGCAGCCCTGGAAGTTGTCTGTATCCTCAGGTGGGCAGAGCGTATTGTTACGGCTCCCTCCGACGTACGCATTCCAGGAGTGGAATACTAACAGTCGGATGCCTAAGTTGGCTAGGGTTGGACCACGGGGTGGGCCCTTCACCGGGCTGTGTTTCATCGGATATGTCTCCGATGGGGCACTCCTGAAGTAGATCTGTTCGCGTCCTGGCTAAACAGGATGGTACCAAGGTTTCTGGCAAGGTCACCGGACCCTCTGGTGGGCACCTTAATTGCTCTGGTTGCCCATTGGGCCGGTAACGTTTGCTGTACGCCTTTCCTCCTCGCTAGCTTCTGCTGTGGCATTTGCGCAGGATCACAGCCGCGGGGATTCCGGTCGTTCTATTGGCTCCGGATGGGTCCCATCGGTCTGGGTACACTGACCAGGTGCGCCTGGTCGCCGATGTTCCTTGGCGACTGGCTCTCAGGGAGGATCTACTGTCCCAAGGGCCGTTCTTCCATCCTGCTTTAGAGTCGCTGGTTTCAACGGCCTGGCTGTGATGAGCCAGGTGCTGCAGTTCCGATGCTGCTGATGGCTAGGGAGTCTATCTCCTAGGACAGTGATGGCGTACCTTGGCACCCCAGATGTTTTGGAACTACATTTCTCTTGATGCTCATGCACTCTGCAGTGTAGTTGAGCATCATGGGAAATGTAGTTCCAAAACATCTGGGGTGCCAAGGTTCGCCATCACTGTCCTAGGAGGTTCTACCTCAGGATGTGGAAAGCGCATATATCTTGGTGTGAGTCACAGGGCATTCATCCTCTTTCTTTCTCGGTGGCTCCGATTCCGACCTCCCTTCACGGGGGGTTGAGCAGGAATGGGCTTCGAGTACCATCAAGGGCCAGGTGTCAGCCTGGGTTGTCTTCTTCAGCATCCCCTGGTCTCGCACTCCCTGGTGCTTTACTGTTTTTTTATTCAAGGAGTTCGACGTCTGTTTCCTCCGGTGCGTTCTCTTCTACCGCCGTGGGATCTGAACTTGGTAATTCTGGTTCTCCAGAAGTCTCTCACAATATTCTGGATATTCCACTGCTTGCTTTGTCTTGGAAGGTGGCCTCTTGGTGGCTATCACCTCTGCTTTCAGGGTGTCGGAAATGGTAGCGTTATCTTGTCGTACACCTTACACAGGGTTAAGGTAGTTCTTCGCCCTTTTCCATCGTTCCTTCCTTGGTTTTCCATTTTGAATAAGGACATTGTGTTGTCCTCCTTGTGTCGCTTGGTCAACACATCCTAGGGAATTTGCCTTATCTGCCCTGGATGTGGTTTGGGGGATTTGGGTGTATTTGGCAGACACTGAGTCTTTTTGGAGGTCAGCCTCGCTGTGATCACGGACTGGCCAAGAAAGAAGCTGTCTGCTTCTTCTGCGACCGTTTCTGGTTGGATCAGACAGGTGATGACTCTGGCATTTCTGTCGGGGATCGGGTTTCTCCTTTCCCTGTTATGGCGCATTCTTCTTGGGCGCTTGGTGCTTCTTGGGCCTTCTGTCATTAGGCGTCCATTGCCCAAGTTTGCAAGGCGGCCACTTGGTCGTCAGTGTACACTTTCACAACGTTCTACGAAGTGGATGTGTTGGCATCTGCTGGTGCCTCTCTTGGCCGCAAGGTTTTGCAGGCTACTGTTTAGAGGGTCTATTCCCTCTTGAAGGGGTATTGTTCAGGTTGGGCTCCAGATTGTTCTGTGTTGAGCTCCTGTTACCTGGTTGGCTCTTGTGTTTAGTCTTGGGATTTTTCGTTGTCCCACCCCTCATGTTTGGCACTGCTTTGGGACGTCCCTATGGTTCTGAATAATGGAGCCCTGTGTCTGTCAATGAACGAAAGAGAAAATTGGATTTTTGACTTGCAGTAAAATTAATTTCTCAGGCAATGCACCCATCCCTCTAGGGAGTTTTAATACTTCTGACACTGCTTGTTACTAAACTGAAGGCCTAAAGCAGAGAGGGGGGTGTATACCACCTAGGACTGCCCATAAGCTTTTTTTTTTTTTCTGTCCTACTCCTCCTGTAGGGGGCGGTATAACCCTATAGTTCTGAAATAGGGTCTGTCAATGAACTCAGAGAAATGGATTTTACGGTAAGTCCAAAATCCCATTTTTTTTTTTGCAGTGACCCTAGAGAATAAAATGGCGGTTGTTGCAATATTTTGTCATACTGTATTTGCGCAGCAGTCTTTCAAACGCAATTTTTTGGGGAAAAAATACACTTCAATTAATAAAAAAACAAAAAAAACTAACTAAACCGTAAAATTACCCCAATCTTTTTGTATAATGTGAAAGGCGATGTTACGCTGTGAGAATCGTGATCTTTATTCTAAGCTAAAAAAAAATGTGATTCTCATTTTAGCCAGAATGGTGCAGCTCTGCTATGTACTGTATATAGTAGTAGCAGGCATACTTTGCAGAATATACAGTCTACAGTTTGTATAATTCATTTCTTAAAAGCATGGGGAAAAAGAAAAAAACTCCCCTTGGTAAATGCAGCATGGATCTGATACTGCATCTGTTCCCTGCCGCCTGTGCACTGAGAACAGAGCGATCAAAGAGCACTGATTGCTCATTTCTCCCCCTCCGCTCTGAGCAGTGAGTCATTCACCAGCGCTCTGCTCTACTCCTCCAGCGCTCACTGGAGCGCTGGGTGGTGAAGGGAGCAGCGGTGGCTGGCTTGGGCTCCCAGCAGCTCACTGAGAGGCTGCGTCAGCTGCTTGTCCAGGCATCTGGTGGATCCTGACCGTAAACTTGGGATTGATCCGGCACCGGCTGAGTGACATCAGCAGACAGCGAAATTTAGCCCGCTTTCGGCTAAAAACAGGTCACAGGTGTGCAGAACGAGCTGCACTCTTGTGATCCATAGGACAAGTAGGGCCAAAAAGTTTTAGCCATACTTCTCCCTTAAGTAGGGAAGCAAAAAAGAGAACCAAATTCCAACACAGGATGGGTCTCCTTCCCTTAAGTAGGGGTAAGGAAGATGAGCGGTTAGAGGGGTTGAGGGAAAGGGAAACTCAGACAGGGGCTGGGACAGGATAGAGCATCTTGAACCATTCAGAGGTACTTGTGAAGAAAGTTACACCCATGGCCTTAAAGGCTAGATATAACTTGGTCACAATTCAAGTCCTTTTACTTTTAACTAGGCCTACACCATCAATCCAATGTGCTTCAAGTTTAAGTGCATAGTCAATACAGCATGTGTGTGTGTGTGTGTGTATACACAGTATCTCACAAAAGATGAGTACACCCCTCACGTTTTTGTAAATATTTTTATATCTTTTCATGGGACAACACTGAAGAAATGACACTTTGCTACAATGTAAAGTAGTGAGTGTACAGCTTGTATAACAGTGTACATTTTCTGTCCCCTCAAAATGACTCAACACACAGCCATTAATGTCTAAACCACTGTCTAAAAGTGAGTACACCCCTAAGTGAAAATGTCCAGATTGGGCCTAATTGGAAATTTTCCCTCCCTATTGTCATGTGACTCGTTAGTGTTACAAGGTCTCAGGTGTGAATGGGGTGCAAGTGTGTTAAATTTGGTGTTATCGCTCTCACTCTCATACTGGTCACTGGAAGTTCAACGTGGCACCTCATGGCAAAGAACTCTGAGGATCTGAAAAATAAATTGTTGCTCTACATAAAGGTGGCCTAGGCAATAAGAAGATCTCTAAGACCCTGAAACTGAGCTGCAGCACGGTGGCCAAGACCATACAGCGGTTTAACCACTAGGCGATCAGCTGCCACAGCTATACTGTGGCAAGTTGACTCGGCTGGGCAAATCTCTGTAGCTGTACGTCGCTCCTTTAAGACATCAGCAGACACATGCTGCCACGTGTCCCCGGAGCCGATGCACATGCCTGGGAGGCACGATGACCGCCGGGCACCCGCGATCGCTCGTGACAGAGCGAGGACCGGGATCTGTGTGTGTAAACACACAAATCCCGGTCCTCTCAGGGGAAAGGAGACAGATTGTGTGTTCATACTAAGTATGAACACCGATCTCTCTCTCCTCCCCTGGTCAGTCCCATCCCCCCTACATTTAGAACACACATAGGGAACACGGTTAACCCCTTGATCGCCCCCTAGTGTTAACCCCTTCACTACCAGTGTCATTTATACAGTAATCAATGGCTGTTTGTTAGCTCTGATCGCTGTATAAATGTCAATGGTCCCAAAATAGTGTCAAAAGTATCCGATCTGTCCGCTGCAATGTCGCAGTCCTGATAAAAATCGCAGATTGTCACCATTACTAGTAAAAAAAAAAAAAAGATAAAAATTACATCTATCCCCTATTTTGTAGACGCTGTAACTTTTGCGCAAACCAATATCGCTTATTGCAATATTTTTTGTAAAAAAAAAAAATGTAGAAGAATACATATAGAAGAATACTAAACTGAGGAAAAAATTGAAAATGTGTTTTTTTTTTTAATTTTTTTTGCAAAATTGTTGCTCTTTTTTTGTTTATAGCACAAAAAATAACCGCACAGGTGATCAAATACCACCAAAAAAAAATGTGACCACGCAATTGTCAGTTAAAACGATGCAGTGCCATATCGCAAAAAAATGGCCTGGTCAGGAAGGGGGCTGAAGTGGTTAACAGGACAGATTTCACTCATAACAGGCCTCGCCATGGTCAATCAAAGAAGTTGAGTGCACGTGCTCAGCATCATATCCAGAGGTTGTCTTTGGGAAATAGACGTATGTGTGATGCCAGCATTGCTGCGGAGGTTGAAGGGGTGGGGGGGGGGGGGGTCAGCCTGTCAGTGCTCAGACCATACGCCGCACACTGTATCAAATTGGTCTGCATGACTGTCGTCCCAGAAGGATGCATAAGAAAGCCTGCAAACAGTTTTGCTGAAGACAAGCAGACTAAGGACATAGATTACTTGGATAAACTTATTTGGTTCAGATGGTGTCAAGCGTGTGTGGCAGCAACCAATTGAAGAGTACAAAGACAAGTGTGTCTTGCCTACAGTCAAGCATGGTGATGGGAGTGTCATTGTCTGGGGCTGCATGAGTGCTGCCAGCACTGGGGAGCTACAGTTCATCGAGGGAACCATGAATGTCAACATGTACTCTGACATACTGAAGCAAAGAATGAACCCCTCCCTTCGGCGACTGGGCCACAGGGCAGTATTCCAACGACCCCAAACACACCTCCAAGATGACCACTGCCTTGCTAAAGAAGCTGAGGGTAAAGGTTATATATATATATATATATATATATATATATATATATATATATATATATATATATATATATATATATATATATATATATATATATATATATATATATATATATAGGTTGTCCCGATACCACTTTTTTAGGACCGAGTACAAGTACCGATACTTTTTTTCAAGTACTCGCCGATACCGATTACCGATACTTTTTTTTTTAATGTCACGTGACAGTGTTTTTTTGTTTTTTGTTTTTTTTTTTTTTTAACAGTGTTTTCTTTATTTATTTTTTTTGGGGGGGGGGGACGGTGTATATGTGTGTGTGTGTGTGTTTGTTTTTTTTGTTTTTTTTTTAATCAGCCCTGTTGGGGGGCTTTGGTGAGATATCAGGGGTCTTAACAGACCTCTGATATCTCCCCCTTGAGACAGAGAAAGAGACAGAGGATAGAGATTCCCCAGTCCCTTTCTCTGCAGCCTCAGCTGCACTGAGAATGAATGGAGAGAAGACAGTGGCTCCTCTCCATTCATAAACTGACACATCGTAATTATAGGAGATTACAGTGTTTCAGTTATGTGAATGGACAGAGTCAGCTGACTCTGTCCATTCACACAGCGGAGGGGACAGAGAAGGAGAGGGGAACAGAGGGGACAGCGGAGAGGCACAGGGAAGGAGAGAGGAACGGAGGGGGACAGCGGAGAGACACAGCAGAACGGAGTGGACAGCGGAGAGGCACAGGGAAGGAGAGAGGAACGGAGGGGACAGCGGAGAGGCACAGGGAAGGAGAGAGGAACGGAGGGGACAGTGGAGAGACACAGGGAAGGAGAGAGGAACAGAGGTGGACAGCGGAAAGGAGGGGGCATGGAGGAGGATGCAGTGACAGTCAGCGGTGACCGATCACCGCTGTATGTCACTAAAGCTGCTGAAAGCCGCTGGGGGAGAATCTTGTAACTCCCCCACGCGCCGATCACAGCTGTCCTCTAGGTATCGGGGGAAGCATCGGGAGCATTTGCCCGAGTACAAGTACTTGGGCAAATGCTCGGTACCGATACTAGTATCGGTACAACCTATATATATATATATATATATATATATATATATATATATATATATATATATATATATATATATATATATATATATATATATATATATATATATATATATATATATTTATATATATATATTCTCTATTATACACACTCTACTATGTTACCAGAAAGTATTGAACATTTAATGGCATCCCAGGCTAAGCTCCCTTTTCACACGGGCTTTCTGATTAGGGCCAGCCTGTCAGTTTTTCAGGCTGACCTGATTGAATGCTCCATTCAGCCCTATAGAGCAGCGGATGTCAGCAGTGAACTGTACGCTGACATCCGCCGATATGCTGTCCGTGAAATTCAGACCCTATCTTCCATCCGTCTGGAGAATTGGATCGGATGAAAACAGACAGGTGGTCCGTTTTCCATCCGATCTCTCCATAGAGGACAGCGGGGTTTTGACAAGTGCATCTCTGCACAGTGATCGGAGACGGACCTGTCATCCTCCTGCTCAGCGGGGATCAGCGGAACGATCCCTGCTGAGCCCATGTGAAAGGACCCTTAGACCCCATACACACTATTTTTAGATTTTCTGCACATTTTTGTCTTCAGATTTACCAAAACCATATATAATATGAGGTCAAAATCTGATAAATCTTAAACACATCTGCAGAAAATCTAATAGTTTTGTATGGGGTCTAAGTCTGTAGGGTTCAATATTTAGGTGCCCCACCCTTTTGCAGCTATAACGGCTTCAACTCTTCTGGGAAGACTGACCACAAAGTTTTGGAGTGTGCCTATGGGTATGTTTGGCCATTCTTCCAGAAGCTCATTTGTGAGGTCAGGCACTGATGTTGGATGAGAAGGCCTGGCTCGCAGTCTCCACTAATTCATCACAAAGGTCTTCTATTGAGTTAAAGTCAGGACTCTGCAGGTCAGTCAAGTTCCTCCACCCCAAACTCATTCATCCATGTCTTTATAGGCCTTGCTTTGTGCACTGGTGCACAGTCATGTTGGAACATATACATATATATTTCACACACATGGTGTACACAAAAAAATATGTATGTAAAAACTGCACAGATTTGTATATTTATCTGAATGGTGTGTTTCCTAGACACGGGACAGGTTTTACGGTGTGATGCGATTGTGGACATAATTAATGAGATTCAAATTGTTTCGACTACAAGAGAACTTTTTCTGGAGGACTCTCCCCTGGAGCTAAAAATACAAGCTTTAGACTCTGAAGGTAAGAGAGCCTACTTCACAGCTTAGATCTCCATTGTAAGGCGACTTGTAATGTACACTAAAATGTTCTGTGTGTTCTTTACAACCAGGTAACACATTCACCACTTTAGCTGGGATGGCCTTTGACTGGGCAGTAATGAAGGATACCGAAATGGATGGTTACGCTGATTCACATAATACCTTGAGGTAAGGGGGCAAATTTTAAAAAGCTTTACCACTTTCCCACAGTATAGGTTCTGTGATGGGGCAACACGTGTAGGCAAAATCACGTACATGTACGTGATTTTGCCTGCTCCGGTTTAGAGGTGTGCTTCGCACTCCATCTGACACAATATCATCAAAGCTCTTATGAATTCATAACAGCTGTGTTTCCTCTGCTGTGAGTGGTCCATAGCTCATGGTACCTGGGCCAATCACTGCACCCTGTACAATGTGATTAACTGTAGCCAATCGCACATCATAAATGTGTAACCTATTCATGACAATTGAAAACCTTGCTATTAGAATGATCTCCATTGTAACAGCAAAGTGTAAAAAAAAAAAAAAAAAAAAAATCCTTGGATCACCCCCCTAACACTAGTACAGTGTTACTATGGTGACACTGAACTACACTGATGAAAGTATGTTTAAAAAAAAAAAAATTCAATTTACTGTTGTACTGTCCTAGCACTTGAGGGCCTTAACAAATGAGGTGGGTTGTCAGTACATCAGAATGAATCAATTTTCAAATATACTGTATATACCATAGTTTTGTAGATGCTATAACTTTCGCATAAACCAATTTATATATACTTATTGTTATTTTTTTTTACCGAAGATATGTAGCAGTAGATTTTGGTCTAAATTTTATTACAAAATTAGATTTTATTGGATATGTTTTATAACCGTAGAAATTTTTTTCCCCCAAAATATTTTTGGTCTTTTTCATTCCTATTGCAAGAAATACTCAGTGGTGATCAAATACCACCAAAAGAAAGCTGTATTAGTGTGAAAAAGAGTGGTAAAAAATTTCATTTGAATAAACTGAAAAAGGTAATTATTTAACTGCGCTCTAAGTAAAGTGCATGTGCATCCATCAACATCAATTTAGTGACAAGTGAATAAAGTGCTATAAAGTTCCAAAGAATTCAATGTAAATCAAGTCCCATGAACACTCTGTGGTATCCGAAACGCTTCTGTGATGAAAGTACCCGTGACTTTAAGTCTCTTCTATTCACCAACATTCATATGTGCATCCTACTCACCAGAGCATGTTTACCCCCCATTACAGGTAGTCAAAGACAGCAAAATTAATATACATATTGAATATATAGCTTGTCCAAGACTCCCCCTCCACACTGTTCAAACATCAATGCTGAATGACCTCAGACAAAATATCCTGATTGGGTCGACTGTGGACTACTGCTGACTCCTTATATCGAAGCCTTACTGGAGATCCCCCCTATTGACTTAATATCCAAGTATATTAATAATCTTTAGATACATGTACAATCTCCTGTCTCTCTAGACATATCTGGTTAACCCTGTCACCATAGCGTTCAGCTGGTATAAGTGCCTAGGAATCCAGAACAGCATCAGTGATATTTCTCCCTGGGCTGTCTTCCTCTCCAGGAGGATATACTGTATTCAATCGTGTTGTCTTTGACTATCTGTAATGGGGGGTCAATATGCCCTGGTGAGTAGGATGCACATATGAATGTTGGTGACACTTAAAGTCACAGGTGCTTTGATCACAGAAGCGTTTTGGATACCACAGAGTGTTCATGGGATTTTATTTTATTTACACTGAATTCTTTGGAACTTTATAGCGCTTTATTCACTCGTCACTAAATTGATGTTTATAGATGCACATGCACTTTACTTGGAGTGCGGTTAAATAATTAATTTTTTTCAGTTTATTCATGTTTAAGCTATTTTGCATAACATGCAGCTCTTTTTTTTGTTTTAGACCTGGTATATTGATACTAGCACATTTGCGCAGGTGTTGGGTTAAATACACTTGCATATCTTTACAAAAATGTAATTTGCCTACAGTATTGCATGACTGCACAATTGCCAGTTAATGTAGTGCAGTGCTGAATAGCAAAAAATGCCCCGGTCATGAAGGGGGTAAAACCTTCTTGAGCTGATGTGGTTAAAACAAATTGGTCAAAAGCTCAGTTTTTGAATTGTATTATGCCACTTATTTTATCGGATGTTTTCAAAAGGTGTCCTGCTATAACCGCTTGCCAACCACCTCATGTAGTAGTACAGTAGCAGAGCGGCTCTCCTGCACTGGATCACTTATCTAGTAAGTGATCCAGCACTTCCAGGTAAGGGGCGTGCTGGCTGTACTGTGATTAGTCACAGCACAAGCCAATCAGCTTGTGCCTTCCAGTGGTTGACCAGTGGCACCCGCTGATCGATGAAGATGACGACAGGGCAGATCTCTGTGAATGTCAACCATACAGAGCTCTGTCCTGTCAGCGGGAATGTGCCAGTTTTTGTTTCCCTGCAAAGCAGGGAATAAAAACCGGCACATCCCTTAGTAAAAATGGCACACAGTGAATTGCCAAGCACTATTAGGCACACATTTAACCCTTTGATTGCGCTGGATGTTAACCCCTTCCCAGCCAGTGTCAGTACAGTGACGGTGTATATTTTTAGCACTGATCATTGTATTAGTGTCACTGGTTCCCACAAAGTGTCAAAAGTGGCAGTTGGTGTCAGATTGTCCGCCATACTATTGCAGTCCTGCTACAAGTTGCTGATCGCCACCATTACTAGTATAAAAAAATTAATTAAAATTCCAGTATTTATACCATAGTATGCAGACGCTATAACGTTTGCGCAAATGATTCAATATACGCTTATTGAAAAGTGTTTTTTTTTTTTTTTTTTACCAAAAAATATGTAGCAGAATACATATTAGCCTAACGATATGAAGAAATTTAGATTTTTATTTTTGTATTTTTTATTTTTTTTTATTTTACATTTTCTTTTTTCTTTGAATATGTTTTATAGCAGCAAGTAAAAATTGTATATAATTTTTTTTTTCCCCAAAAAATATTTGGTCTTTTTCTTTTCGTTTTATAGCATAAAAAATTCAGTGGTGATCAAATAACACCAAAAGAAAGCTTGATTTGAGGGAGAAAAATTATATAAATTTAATTTGTGTACAGCGTAGCTTGACCACTCAATTGTCAGTTAAAATAACACCTTGTCAAAAAGAAAAGTGGCCAGGTCATGAAGGGGGGTAAATCTTCTGGAGGTCAAGTGGATAATTGCAGGGGTATTGACGATTCAAGAGAATATCTGTTTTGGCTCTGTCTTTTAACCCTTTTGCTGCTAGGCCCTCCGCTCTACTTTTAACCACTGCAGCCCCGGAAGATTTTACCCCCTTCCTGACCAGAGCACTTTTTGCGATTCGGCACTGCGTCGCTTTAACAATTGTGCGTTCATGCGACATTGTACCCAAACAAAGTTGACGCCCTTTTTTTCCCACAAATAGAGCTTTCTTTTGGTGGTATTTGATCACCTCTGTGGTTTTTATTTTTTGCGCTATAAACAAAAAAAGAGCAACAATTTTGAAAAAAAACACTATTTTGTACTTTTTGCTATAATAAATATCCCCATTTTTTTTTTTTTTTTTTAAAAAAGCTATTTTTTTTTTTCTCGGTTTAGGCCGATATGTATTCTTCTACATATTTTTGGTATTAAAAATCACAATAAGCGTAAATTTATTGGCAAAAGTTATAGTGTCTACAAACCAGGGGATAGATTTATAGCATTATTATTATTATTATTATTATTTTTATTTATTTTTTTGTTTTTGTTGTGTTTTTTTTTTTTTGTTTTGTTATTAAATTGGACAATTTTGACACATTTTTACATTATACAGCGATCAGTGCTATAAAATGCATTGATTACCGTAAAAATGTCACTGGCACTGAAGGGGCTAACACTAGGGGGCGATCAAGGGGTTAACTGTGTTCCCTCAAGTGTGTTCTAACTAAAAGGTGGATGGGACTGACTAGGGGAGATGACAGATCGCTGTTCATACTTTGTATGAACAGACGATCTGTCACTTCTCCCCTCAGAGAACCGGGATCTCTGTGTGTTTACACACAGAGTTTCCGGTTCTTGCTGTGTCACGAGCGATCATGGGAGCCCGGCGGTCATCGAGACCTCCGGGGATGAGCAGCGTGCCCCTACCGCCGAAGGAAGCAACGTAACATAACGTCGATTTGCCTGCCCGTGCCATTCTGCCGCAGTAAAACTGTGGTGGCTGGTCAGGAACAGCTTAACCACTTGCCTACTGGGCACTTTCACCTCCTTTCTGCCTAGGCCAATTTCTAGCTTTCAGTGCTTTTGCACTTTGAGTGACAATTGTGCGGTCATGTAACACTGTACCCAAATACCATTTTGATCATCAGTGTAGATGTCCCCTGTGTGGATTTGCCAGTTACCGGCTCTCCTCATGCGCTGTAAGTGCAAGGAGAGGATTGCCGATAACAATCCTGTTTACATTGTGATCAGATGTGATTGGACACAGCTGATCGCGTTGTAAAGAGCCGCTGTGGTTGTCCCTTTACCTCATTTACGGATTACTGCCGATACGCGCCACAGGACGTCATATGATGGCCTCAAAGTGTGACCGTGCTTTAGCTGTCATTCGGCTATATCACGGTCGTGAATGGTTAAACTCTGGTGGCCGACCACTTTTGCAATTTTTCCATTTCTTTTTTTTTTTTTTTTTTTTTTTCCCATACAGCCTTCAGAGTTTGTAGAACTCCCCCCCCCCCCCCCAAAATAAAACAATACATTTTCTGAAAGCACATGACCAGTAGAATAAAAAGGTGGTACTTATTTTTGGGACCCCATAATACATGTGCAAATGTTTATCAAAACAGTATTTTTGCTAAAAGTACACTAAGGCCCCTTTCACACGAGGCGGGCTCCGTTTCTACGGAGCCCGCCTCGGTCCGCCGGCTCAGCGGGAGATCAGTCCGTTGATCTCCGCTGAGCCGGCGGATGACAGGTCTCTCTCTGCTCACTGAGCGGGGAGGGGCTTGTCAGGCGCCGCTGCCGCCTATGGAGGGATCGGACGAAAACGGACAGCGTGTCCGTTTTCGTCAGATCTCACCCGATCCGATCCGCCAGCGACGGATCTGGACGTAGAGCCATACGTCTGCTTTTAGCGGATCGGACGGGGTCGGATGTCAGCAGGCATTTGTCTCCGCTGACATCCGACGCTCCATAGGCTAACATGGATCGCCCGTTCAGGTCCGCCGTCAAAACTGACAGGCGGACCTGAACGGTCCGATCGTGTGAAAGGGGCCTAAAACCATTATTCGCTGATACAAACGCAGCAAATTTTACAAAATTCCTGCTAAATTCCTACTATATCTAAAAGATTAACCTGTATTGAGTCAATAAATTACAAATATCTGTACATTTTCAATTGCGTCTTTTTTTGCGAAATGGTAAAAAGTGAACATACGCAAGACTGTAAATAACCGTGTTTCAGTAAAAATCAGAAGGTTTTCACTTTTCGCTTGCAGCCTTCAGAGTTTGTTAAAGAACCCCCCAAACCATATATTTTCTGAAAGCATAGGACCAGTAGAATACAAAGGAGGTGCTACTGATTTTTAAGACCCTGCAATATTTGCGCAAATGTTTATCAAATCGCGATTTTCACATATTTAATAGTAGAGTATCTAATGGCTTGTACTTTATAGGCACGATATCTAATATTGTAAAGTTAAAAACTGAGATTTATTTGATATACAAAATTATTAAAAACAAGGAAAAACACGAGCAGAAATCAGTTAATAAAAATAGTTACAATTATACACTCCATAACATAGTTCAATATGGTATAAACAAATAATGCAAGAATAGGATATCAATCATTCCACCATAGGCTTACTACGTTTACAAAAGAGAGCTATGTAGTTGATAGCAATAGGTGTCTTTAGAACTCGCTCAACATGTTACACGCCATAGCGCTTCTTCAGGAGCATGGAACAGATTTGCTGAAATATATAAATCATCAAATAAATATAACTAGAAACGGTTAGTTAAAATATTGACTGTCATGTATCAGGATAACAAATATATATTGCGAATTGGAGGTACTGAGATGGAAACCCGCTGCTCAGTGCTAATCAGGCAGGGTCTTTTTCCTTGTTTTTAATAATTTTGTATATCAAATAAAACTCAACTTTACAATATTGGATATTGTGCCTATAAAGTCCAAGCTCTTAGATACTCTTCTATTTAATAATTATGTCGGGACTTGGCACATAATACTCCCTATGTATCCACAATACCACTATGTGTTGATACTTAATTGATTTAAGCGATTTCTGCATAAACACAGCATAACTTACCAAATTCCTGCTAAATTCCTACTAAGACCTCGTTCACAAGGGGTGTACTAAAGCATACGCCCATGGAGGGCTGTGTTTACCCTCATGGGGATGCACAGGTGTTGTGTGAATTCATGTAGGTTAGGACACAGTGGCTGGTAAGGACACATCTGACATCTGTGCGGGTGTAGGTGCATGGTCCCAAACACAGACAGTGCGAGTTCAGAGACATGCGCCCACACAGATGTCAAGTTGGGAGAAGTGGCTGTGTGCATAAGGACATTTACCCTCTCTAATTGTCCTGTTTACCATTGAAAGTGACGGTATCAGGTACAACCCAAAATTTGGGTTGTTCCCAGAAAAGTAATAGAGGGGAAATCTTCCACTGGGGATACTGGTTCTGGTGACTTGGGGGTCCCCAAGGAATTCCCTTAATTTGCAGGGATTTCCTCTCACTTCTTGTTTGGCTAT
The DNA here is from genome assembly GCF_042186555.1 of Aquarana catesbeiana. NCBI lineage: Eukaryota > Metazoa > Chordata > Amphibia > Anura > Ranidae > Aquarana > Aquarana catesbeiana. The sequence goes on along the minus strand of NC_133330.1, from coordinate 85,995,382 downwards.
GGGACAGAAAGTGAAGGGAAATCTCCGCAATGGGACACAAATGCAGAAAAAAAATCTGGCAGGGGTTATAAACCCCCTTGCTCTTTCCAAAATGAAAACAAGTTTTGCCTATAGTTGTACTTTAAATCAAATCCTTTTTAATAATAAAAAAAAAGTGGTTTCTTTTTGCTTCCTCTTTCATATGACCACCATTTCCTGTGCATAGTATGCAGTTAACTGTAAAGCATATAGCTTTGCAGTTTTTTTTTTAAGTTGTAACTATTTCTGTGAAAATATTTTTATGTTAAAAGCTTTGCACATATTAATAGTGTTTTTCAGAAACGACATTGAAGGGGAACTGCAGTCTGCTCACGTAATTTGTAATAAAAACATCTTTGCCATTCTGAAGCTTCCCTCCAATCACTTTGCATATTATTTTATAAATATATACTGTGATTCTGTACTTGCTAAATATGCTGAAGAAATCTCCCTCCACTGAGTGCCTGCAGCTATTTTAACTGTGGGCAGCTGAAGCTGCTGCCTGTTAATTTCCTGGATTTACACACACACACACCTCCAGCTCTGCAGCCCTGCAGCTCTCATTGGCCCTCTTATGACTCACCCCTCTCCCTTCCTGTCAAACACTCACTAGAGAGAGTGAGCTGTGCATGATGTCATAAGCCTAGGCTGTTTACCAAACAAGAAACAGGAAGTGGGCTGTATAAGGTATTTACTGGCAGAAAAAAATATTTTAATATCCAAAGTTAAAACAACAAGGGCAAACGATTTAATAGATGAAAAGATGAAAAAAATGACTGAAGGTCCACTTTAAAACTGTTCTCTGAATAGGTCACCTACATCCATAAATCAAAGGCACCTTCATCTCAAACAAATAGGATTTTGGAAGAGTAAAAAAAGGGATTTTTATGTTGCCACAAAACAGGAATTATTGTCAAAACATTTTTTTATTTAGATCCAAAATGTTTAAAAAAAACATAGGGCCAGCAATTGCTGCCCAACAAAACATTTCATAAATGAGTTTTGTACATATACAACATGCACACAAATAGATACTGTATCAATCACAATGCTTGTTGATCAACGAGCATTGTGATTGATACAGTATCTATTTTTGTATATGTACAAAGCTCTTTTATGATATGTTCTATTGGGTAGCAATTGCTTTTTGTTCTTTTTAAAACCTTTTGGATCCAAAAAATTTTTTTTTTCAATAATTCGTGTGTTGTGGCACCAAAAAATCTCTTTCTTACTCTTCCAAAATCACATTAAGTCCTCATGCACACGGACGTTTTTACAGCTGCTTTTTTGAGCTTTTTTTGCAGCTTAAAAAGGCCTGTCTGTTAGTCTATGGCTTCATGCCCACCTAGGCGTTTTTGAGCTGCAAGTGGCATAGGCGTTTTTAAGCTGTAAAAAAAACCCAGGACCAGTGGGTTCTGAGAGACGTTTTTCAGCTGTAAAAACGCTCTAACGCTGAAAAACGTCATTCACCAACGTTTTTTAGCGTTTTTGATCCATTGAAAAAAAAAAAAAAAATTTGAAAAAAAAAAAAAAAACACTAAAAAACGCTAACGCGGAAAAACGCTCAAAAACACTATTGCAAAAACGCTGAAAAAAGCTGAAAAAAGTTTTAAAAAATCACTGCAAAGATACTGGCATTTTCATAACGTTATTTTAACAGCCTGTGTGCATGAGGGCTAACTGTTGTCAATAGACTGACCTGTATAGCCATTATGGTATATGCATTTCTTAAGCATGCATTAAATTATACAATTTTCTTTCCTTTTAACCATGGGTTCTTGCCAAATTTCGATCTGTCTATGGCCAGCTTTGATTTTTGCGGAAGTGCCTGTGAGTTGTGTTCTATTATCTTTGTGGATATTTGTGTTCAGGGCAGCTTATCTGATACATGCTAGTGACTTGACATTGACCACCCAATAATATGCAAGAAAATTACTGCTAGCAAGCCTTTTTTTTTATCTTTTGCTTTTTGGCAAAGCACAAGTACACACATGTAGACATGGTTGGTTTGCAAGGAGAAATATATCATTTTTAATTTCTATAAAAGAGTCAGATCTTTTTAGACCCCATTCACATCTGAGCGGCGTGCGTTTTTGGAGCAACACTATTCACTTAAACGACCTGTCGTCCACTCCAAAGTCACCTTATAGTAGCTCCTGTACCTTTTTTAAATTTTTTGTGGGTTTTTTTGTTTTTGGTTTTGCGTGACAAAATACCGATTTCTTTAGCGCATTTGGTGTGCCTGTACAATGGTATTCAAACCCACATTTTTAGAGAATTCCGGAATTGTGGGCATAATCGTGTAATTCTGCCTACGATTCAGATGTGAATGGGGCATTACTCCTGCCATGTGTTCAGTATTCACCATCATTGTTTACTAAAATAGACTATGAATGTTTACACTTGCAGGATTTTGAAATTTTTGGAATCCACCTATGTGCCACCGGTCTATATCACAGAAATGGAGAAAGTTGCAAAGCAAGGTGACACTATTTTAGTATCTGGATTGAAAACTGGAAGCTCAAAACTCCGAGCAAAAATGCTTGAAACTGTGTATGAGGCAAGTCTTTGGTGTAATATTTGTGACTTTTGTGCCATCACACTGAATAGGTCTCATGTAGATGCAGATTTTCTGTGGAGAGTTTGACTGCCAAAGGTCCTTACCTCCTCCAGGAGAACAGATGGAAAAGCCAGGAGCCAAATATTCATTTTAATCTAGGGAAAACGATTTGTCTGTTTTATTTCTTCCTGCTAATTTCTAGCCTACAGATGACTTTGTTGCACTAGGTGTTATTGAAGGCGTTTTAGAACTTTTATTTTTCTGTTCTTATTTAAGTTCAGTAGAAGAACCATAGTATTGTCTTGAAAGCCTGTATGTGAGGTGTATACATTTTAGCACGGTGTGCCTTTGATATGTATTAAGAAAGAAAACAGGAAAGGACCATTATTGCTTTGATTGCCTTTCATTTATACTGTGTCGTATTCTGCATAATTGTAAAAAAATTGAAACACACTTGTTCCAGATATTGCAGTGCCTGCACAGTGTATATACAAGCTGACATCTTAAAGTGACACTAAACATATTCACCTTCCTTTTAGAGGAAATGGATTATGAGGTTTGGCGTGTGCATAGAGTAGTGCACATGACTACAACTAACATGCACTGCTCGTTCCAGATGGAAATGATAGAGAAAAAGAGGGGGCTATAAAAAAAACAGTGCAAAACAATTTAATGAAAAATAGATTACAGAGCCTTTAAATCAGGGGTCTCAAACTCAAATTACCTGAAGGCCGCAGGACAAATTTTCACATCCAATACAAACTGTCCTTTACCCCAGCACTGGTGTCAGCGGACGCAATATTAACCCCCAGCACTGGTGTCAGCGGACGCAATATTAACCCCCAGCACTGGTGTCAGCGGACGCAATATTAACCCCCAGCACTGGTGTCAGCGGACGCAATATTAACCCCCAGCTCTGGTGTCGGCAGATGCCGGCACTGGTGTCGGCGGATGCACGATTAACCCCGGCACTGGTGTCGGCGGATGCACGATTAACCCCCGGCACTGGTGTCGGCGGATGCACGATTAACCCCCGGCACTGGTGTCGGCGGATGCACGATTAACCCCCGGCACTGGTGTCGGCGGATGCACGATTAACCCCCGGCACTGGTGTCGGCGGATGCACGATTAACCCCCGGCACTGGTGTCGGCGGATGCACGATTAACCCCCGGCACTGGTGTCGGCGGATGCACGATTAACCCCCGGCACTGGTGTCGGCGGATGCACGATTAACCCCCGGCACTGGTGTCGGCGGATGCACGATTAACCCCCGGCACTGGTGTCGGCGGATGCACGATTAACCCCCGGCACTGGTGTCGGCGGATGCACGATTAACCCCCGGCACTGGTGTCGGCGGATGCACGATTAACCCCCGGCACTGGTGTCGGCGGATGCACGATTAACCCCCGGCACTGGTGTCGGCGGATGCACGATTAACCCCCGGCACTGGTGTCGGCGGATGCACGATTAACCCCCGGCACTGGTGTCGGCGGATGCACGATTAACCCCCGGCACTGGTGTCGGCGGATGCACGATTAACCCCCGGCACTGGTGTCGGCGGATGCACGATTAACCCCCGGCACTGGTGTCGGCGGATGCACGATTAACCCCCGGCACTGGTGTCGGCGGATGCACGATTAACCCCCGGCACTGGTGTCGGCGGATGCACGATTAACCCCCGGCACTGGTGTCGGCGGATGCACGATTAACCCCCGGCACTGGTGTCGGCGGATGCACGATTAACCCCCGGCACTGGTGTCGGCGGATGCACGATTAACCCCCGGCACTGGCGCCGGCGGATGCACGATTAACCCCCAACACTGGTGTCAGCGGACGCAATATTAAACCCCAGCATTACTTCACTTCACAAATTTCAACCCCAGTCACGCAACTAAGGACTTTGCTCAGACTCTGTGTGATGGCCTCTTACCTCTCCTCCTGGCAGTCAGCTGGTGGCCTGATCTTCTGCCTCCCGAGTCCTCTCCTCCTGTCAGATCCTAGCTTCATCACAGGCCTAGGGGCAGGGCACCCTGAGAACGCCTCAATCTTCTGCCCTGACGTGGCAGCAGGACCCTGGACCGGGGCCAGTGTTCTGTTGAAGTGCCAGATTGTGCCTCGCGCTGCCAAGGAGTGTTCATGTAGGTGAGGGGCGGAATTCAACATACAGGGCGCGGATGTTTTCAATGATGGCCAATGCTGCAAAGATGGGTTGGAATTTTTAAGGATGGCCAAACAAATCTGCTAAACAAAGCTTTATCTGCTATTCTTCCTGGATGGCCTATTTAGCTAGCTAAACGTTTAACATTCTGCCCCCATCTTTGCAGCAGTGGCCATCCTTGAAAACATCCGCCCCATTCATGTTAGATCAGCACTGGCCTTCAATGAAAACATCCGCCCCCTTCATGTTAAATTCTGCCCCTCACCTACATGAACCTGCCTCGGCACAATCTGACTGAAAAATGTCTTTAGTCGGCTATTGTGCGCAGGCGCCGTGTCGCCGACACATCCATTCGTCCAGGTGTTCTGTCGAGAAATGCCCCCCCCATTGAATAGTGCCTAGGCTGAAGGGCGCATGCGCTGTACGTAACATCACAACAGCTGATTTTACCATCAGCTGCTGAGACGGCGCAGACGCACAATAGCCGACATAATTTTTTTTTTTTTACAGATTGTCCCCTACGCTCCCCCGGCGAGTTCATGTCCATGATGGGCAGATTTCTACACGTTGTGGGTGGATTTATGGGCACTTGGGGGCGGAATTAGATGGCCACTGCTGCAAAAAAATAAAACTTTCTGATGGGCGGATTTTTACAATTTTTTTGTGGGCGGATTTATGGGTACTTTGGAGCGGAATAGCATAGGTAGGAGAATACAAGGTCAAGGGTGTTGCCATCAGAGTGAGTTGAAGGTAGAGAAGAGTTTACAGGGACTAGATGAGAAGGTGTTAATAAGAGCTGTAAAATAGGTTTACTTGGCAGTGTGGAAGAAAGCATAGTATTTTTGGAGTGCAGATTTGTATTGGTTGAAGTCTTTGAGAGACTTAGTCTTGTGCCACAGACGCCCAAGAGCGCAACTACGTTTTTTGAGAATTTTAGTGTCATCTGTTTGCCAGGGTTGTAGGGGTCGAGGCCTGATTCTGCGTGTAGTGAGGGGAGCGAGCTTGTCCAGGGTGGAGAACAGGGAGAGATTTTGTCATAGAGGTGGTCAGTAGCAGAATAGAGGAGAGAGGAGTTGAAGTTGCGAAAACTTCTAAGGGTGATGGTTAGGCGATTAGAGGGAAAGGTGGTGGAAGACAGGGGGAGGGAGAAACTAATAAGGTGATGGTCGGAGAGAGGAAAAGGATTGTTTGAGAAGTTGCATGGAGTGCATAGGTAGGAGAGTACAGGGTCAAGGGTGTTGCCATCAGAGTGAGTAGAAGCCTGTACCCATTGTTTTAGGTCAAATGAAGAGGTTAGACTAAGAAGTTTAGAAGTAGCAGGAGTGTTTGTATTAGCAGGGATGTTGAAATCACTTCTGACTTTCTACGGCATAGATAAGATCTCAGGCCATTGGAGAGACGATAAAAAGAAGAAAATCTCACAAAATGAAACAAAGTGGATTTTCTTGCTCAACACTCTCCAACCAGATGGTATGAACATTGATATTGACTTGAACTGCTTTATCACCAATTTCTAACCTCATACATATGACCCCTTTAACAACTTATTACCTCCCAAGTAGCAAGTACCAACTTTCAAATTTACATATTTGGTCCCTTTAAAATACATTACCTACCAATAGTAGCTCTATAATTTATGGTCTTGGACTATCCAAATAGTTTGAATCCACTTTAATAATCATATTCAGGTTGGTTATGTATAACTTTCAATACCTCCCTTTCTCTACATCATCTCCCCATGCATGCGATTTCAGACCATGTTTATGACAATCCTCACCGACTGACTCTACCTCAGTTTTTAAATTTATATTTTTAAATATTTTAACACTCTTAGATTTAAACTTAATTTAATAATTTTTAATAAAACTTAGGAAATGTAATGGTTTTAGTTTATTATAATTTCTCATGCAATTTAATGTATTGATTTATATGGATATTATGTACTATGTGGGCGAATATCACGTGGTGTCTCCTGAGCCGCATTTTAACACGCACCTGGGTACGGGTGACATGGCCGAGGAACTCTCACATATATAGGTGTTTCTTTCCTCAAGGTAACTGACTAAAGCTTTAAAGTTGTCCAAGCTGGCTTTCCTATTGAAATTGAAATTATGATTGGCGATTTAAATTGTTATATTAGAACTTAAAGCGGGGTTCCACCCAAATTTTGAACAATATCTGTATGTATTCTCTTCCTTGCCTAGATGCTGACATGCCGTTTAAAAAAATTTAAATCGCCGTAATTACCTTTTTATTTTTCTATTCTTCTTTGCACTTCCTGGTTCTCCTCCCGTGGGAGTAGGCGTGTTTCTAGCCTCTCCCAGACTCCTGGGAGCTAGTCTCAGGCTTCCCAGGATGCCACTGAGCATGTGCGGGAACGAGCGGTGAATGCTGGGAGCACAGCATTCACCACATCCAGGAAATAAATGCTTGTGGGCTTCAAATGCCCACAATGAAGCTGGAAACCGCCTGCAGTGAATAATATAAGTTATTCTTTCCGACGAAATCTGACACAGGCGGACATTTTACACACAATATGTGAGTATGTAATGCTGAGAAGAAAAGTTTGTGAATGAACTCAAAAAAAAAAAAAATGATAGATAGGTGGATCCCCGCTTTAACAAACTAAACATGGCCGTTGAAGGCATATACCATGATATAGAGATTGGAATGTGACAAATGTCTCCAAGAAAATGGCCAACGAAGTACGGGGTCACTAGGTTACCATGTCTTATTTAAACAAGGAAGTGTAGCAATATGGCGCAACTCCAGTAGAAGTCTTGATGCCGAAACGCGTAGGGGGAGCCACAGCGTCATTGCGTCACTTCCGGTACACAAGTATGGAACGCAGAGGAGACAGCACTTCCTATTTTAACTGCGCTTCTGATTTTTACATAGAATGCATGAAGGTAAAAATCCTTGAGCCTTTACAATTTAAGTAGTGGGTGTGTATGAATTAATTTTGGAGAACATGGGTATCGTTTAGAGTCACTTTAATGCCCATTATAACTCCTTGTACTTGAATTATTCTGTGTCGCATAATTAAAATGTTTGCTTTTCCCCAGAAAGTGCATCAAGCGGAGGTTCGACTTCTTATTTTAGAGAACATCCTCCTTAATCCTGCGTATGATATTTACCTGCTTGTGGGTTCATCTATAAAATACAAAGTGCAAAAAATAAAACAGGGAAAGATCACAGGTAACTTTTTTCCTGCATTCTATGCATGTATGGTAGCTTAGGAGGTTATTTACTAAAGCTGGAGAGTGCAAAATCTGGTGCAGCTCTGCATAGCAACCAATCGGCTTCCAGGTGTTATTGCCAAAGCTTGATTAAACAAGCTGAAGTTTGAAGCTGATTGGCTACCATGCACAGCTGCACCAGATTTTGCACTCTCCAGTTTTAGTAAATCAACCCCTTTGGCTGGGTTCACACTGGTACGACAAACGTTCCGACTTTGGGAGCTCATATCGCATGACGTTTGCAAATCAATATTTCTCTGAGAGCAGTTTTAACTGGTCCGACACAAGTCGGTCTGACTTTGAAAATGCTCTCCCTCCAAGAGCAAACCAGGCCCTTCGGTCTGGTATGGATTTTTAGAAGAACCCCCATGCCGAAAAAACCCTGTGGGGTCCCCCTCAGAATCCATATCAGACCCTTATCCGAGCACGCAACCCGGCAGGTCAGGAAAAGAGGGTACGAGTGAGCAGTAAGTGTCAAAAATAAAAAAATAAAACAGGTTTTTGAAGTTTATTAAGGCAGCTCCGGCGTCTCTTCTGATTTGTTCTCCCTCCTCTGCTGATGTTTTCTGCCTCTGCTGGTTCTTCTCTTCTCTCCTGTCCTGTTCTTCTTCCTCTGTCCGCTGTCTTCTGACTCTGCCGGGTCTCCTCCCTGCGCTGTCCTCTCCCTCTGTTCTTCCTCTGATGTTGACTCAACGCTCTCTCCCGCTCTAATGCTAGGTGCGCGGTGTGCGACTACTTATATTGGCATGGGGCGGGGCCACCCGGTGACGTTACATGGTGGCCCCACCCCCTTGTGACGTCACCACCCAGGGGCATGATGGAGCAGGGCCTCGTGATGACTTCACCCGGTGACCCCACCCCATGCCAATATAAGTAGTGGCACACCGCGCACCTAGCATTAGAGCGGGAGAGAGCGTTGAGTCAAGAACAGAGGAAGAACAGCACATAGGGGAGACCTGGCAGAAGACGGCAGACACAGGAAGAACAGCGCAGAGGGGAGATCCGGCAGAAGATGGCAGACAGAGGAAGAACAGAGGGGAGACCCGGCAGACAGAGGAAGAACAAAGGGATGACAGCGCAGAGGGGAGACCCGGCAGAAGACTGCGGACAGAGAAAGAAGAACCGGAGAAGGCTAGAAGATTAGCAGAGAAGAACCGGAGCACCGACCCCCCCCCATGTTGAGGACTTGTGGCCTGGTATGGTCCAGAAGGGGGGGGGGGGGCACTCGCTCATCCCCCTCCTTTTTCCTGACCAGCTGGGCTGCGTGCTTTGATAATGGTCTGGTATGGATTTTGGGTATGTATTATAGCAGCAAGTAAAAAAAATATATATTTTTTTCAAAATTGGCAGTTTTGTCAGCAAAAAATAAAAACCACAGAGATGATCAAATGCCACCAAAAGAAAGCTCTATTTGGGGGGGTTAAGGACGTTGTAAACCTCTAAAAAAAAAAATAAATAAAAAAATAACCCTGCAAGACAAAGGCATAGTGAGCTAATATGCATTGCATACTAAGCCCATTATGAAATACCTTAGACTGAGGTCATGCAGCAGCGCCCGCACACTGCTGACACGGCCGACATCTTTCTCGGAATTACTTCCGGGATCGCAGGCTCTGGCGCTGCAATTGCCCGGAGCTGCGATGACGTCGCTCCCGCGCATTCGCTCAGGAGCCGCCGGTCACTGCACTGGCCCTAAAGAAATATCATGAGCATCCCTTTCTTCAGAGCGCATGCGCCGATGACATCACAGATGGCGCAGTGTACAGTAAATATCTCCTAAACGGTGCAAGTTTAGGAGATCTTTACAGTACCTATAGGTAAGCCTTATTATAGGCTTATCTATGGGTAAAAAAATTCAAGGGGCGTTTTACATTCTCTGTATGCCAAAGTATATTCTTCTGAACCTGATCATCATCCCTATAAGTCTAATTTTTTAGTTTTCAGGGGTTTTTTTTGCCTTTTAAGAAACCTATGCATTACAGCTGCCTCTGTACATTAACACATAGTGCTCTGTTTTGTAAAAAAAATAAAATGCTTACTTTTTAAGTGGCTTATTTCATTGCCCTCCCCTCTGCCTACTGCAGATGGCCAGATGTATCGAGCACTGGATGTGCAACCCTAGAAACTCAAACATGCACTTAGCTTTGTTTCCTACCCACGCATGCGCAGTCCTCTCTCTCACAGCTTAATGTTTTTCAAAAGTCATTGAAGTTTTGGTATACCCAAAAGCAAACCTTTATTATATTGCAGCTTACCAATTTTTAGATGTAATGGCTGCACTATTATTTTTTTAAGCTTTCTTTCCTTTATTTTCATCCAATAATCTGGCCAGTAAGTCTGTTTTTCAAAAGAACAAGCTCTCCTGCAGATGTAGCAGTTAGACGGATAAGACAAACAATTTGCCACAAACAGCTTTTATTTTATGAAAGGCCTTTTATCCTGTTGCTGCTTATAAAGTATTAGCTGGAGTTGTGCTTTAATTTGTTAGTGTATTTAAATCTGCGGTGTGTTACTGGCCAGATCACCAAGTGAAAACAGAGGGGAAAAAAATAAAAGAAAACTAAAGCAGCCACCAAATCTAATGATTTGTAAGCTGCAATATACTACATTTTTTGTTTGCACTTAATTTTACTTTATGTTGAACAAACCTTTTAAGAGTAATGAATATTCAGCCACCAGCTCAGTCTATTTTAAAGAATATCTTTAGACATGGTTATGTTATACATAGCTTTTACTTTTTTACTGTTAGAAAAGACTGTCTCTCTTTAACAATATGCTCTTTTATTGCCTCTCCCTAGATTTATTGATGCCGTCAGAACAATACGCATTGCAGCTTCAGAACCATGCGCCTGCCCCAGTGGGTAATAAATTTGATCCAGTGGCTAAGCTGGACCAGAGAACATCTAAAGTGACAGCATTGCAGGAGGGTCAAACCAACATCGTGCTTCTCCATAAGAATATCCTTACACGATTATTATTGCATATGCATGTGTCCACCATAGGATATGGTGATTGTTATGTAAAGTTTATGTAAATGGTACAGTATAACACTGGACTTCAGCAGCAAGCAGTAGCTGCTTTTTGCTCCATATAAAACAGTTTGAGTGTGGTTGAATACAAGCCATGCGTCTCTGTAGAGAGAACATACTGCTTTGTTTGGCACTTGCATTACACACGCCCACTCCTAAAAGACAAAAAGCCCAGTGTAAATTTGCTGGCAATGTCTGCCCAGCTGTAAGAAAATCCTCTGTAAGTGTTTACAAGAGAGCTGATAATTTTCATGGCGTGACTCTGCAGAACGAACCTGACACAGCTGTTATGGCCAGATTTCCTTACTGGTAAAGTATCGTAGTTGTAAACACAAAAATGTGTGATTTGTTTAATATAATACGGTTACAAGGTTACATGTGCAGGTTTTTTTTTTTTTTTTTTTGTGCTATTATGTTCAGGAGTTAAATATTTGAAGTTCTTCAGCCTGGTTTTCGGCATAAAGATCCTTAATGATTGCTTTTTAAATATCCGCATGCAAGGTGCTTCTCGATTACCGAATGGAACGATATTTGTGGTGGAACCTGGATATTTAGGTATTTTTTTCTGCTCTTTCTAAAGTTTTTGTCTTATTAGGGGACATACACATCGGCATACATATCTGCATGCTAAAGGTCCTCTCCTTCATTGTTCTGTTAAATAAAGCTTTTATTTATTTTTATTTTTTTGATAGAGTAGGAAAGTGTTAGAACCCCTGTTGGGTTTCACTGCTCTCCAGGGCTCTGTTAAAGAAATTTTCACTTATTTCCCAGCTGATTAAAACTGTTCTCACCAGGGTAGAAAGTGAGGGGAAATAATATAATGGACCCCAGATATCAGAGAAAAAACATGGGTTGTAACCTCAATCTATCCAAAACAGGAATAAAAATAATCCTATACGTTTTTTTTTTTTTGTTTAGTTTTTTTGGGCTTGATATGTGCTTTAGTTCGCTATGCTTTGTGCTAGCATAGAGCATAGCTTCTTTATAAGTTGAACTCTGGTATGAGCGACTATATACAAGAGACTTGTATTCTTGAGCCCCCGTTCACACCTATGTGAATTAGATGCGGCTTACACCGCATCCAATTCGCAGGACATTTTAAAGTACATTCATATGAATGCATCTGGTTCACATATGTGTGTTGCATTCGCATTGCACAAAAAACGTGTGCGTTTTCTGGGCATTGCGGTGCGAACTACAAACCCATTATCTTCTGTGGGAATGCATCTGATTCGCAGATACATTGTGTTCTGAACATGGATTTTTTCCTTCTCCTCACTACCCCCCCCCCACTGATCCGCAGCTAAAACGCAGAGGAACCTCTGAACAACTGATTTTTATCTTCCCAGTGAAACCTGAGCTTCAATTCGCACCGCACATGTGTGAACCCAGGCTGAATGTTGGTTTGCTTTGTGACCTTCAGATCGGTGCAGTAATCCAGTGTGAAGCTTTGCCTCTGGGCATTGCTGCTCTCTTTCCACTTAAGCAGATTTGGTCAAAAGGACAAAACAGTTCCCCCCATGTAGAAGAAACCAATCAACATTGGTTTCCATTGCGTCATATGGCATTTACAGGTGTCTTGCAAACCAATCATATCATCATGATGTTTACCCTGTTTAATGTGGCCCCAGATATCTCAAAGATAGAGGGCATGCATCAATTCCCCTTTTGGCAGGGCAGCTTGTGGAGGTGCCATTTCTCTCCTTTATACCCCTGCCATGTGCGCATGTCTGGTTACACTCAGGTGGCGTGTGATGTCACACACTGTGTGGATGATGGAACTGTGCACGTGCAAATTCGTGCACACTCTGCATAGCTGCATTGTGATTAAAGGTAGGGACATACCAAAGAAACCACCTGCTGCCTGCACCCCTACTCCATTTTCTCACCACTATTCTCACATCCACTAGGATTACCAGAGGGCATAGGTGGCGATAGGTCGAGATAGGCTTCAGCAGAGGATTGAGCCTCCTCTTCTCCCAGGTGTCAGCAAGGGATCTCGGAACCAGCCCCCCCCCCACAGTGCGCGGAGCTCAGCTGCTGCTCTCCCCTTCTCTTCTGCCAGCTGTCGGCAGGGGATCTTGGGCCCCCCTCCCTCTGCAGTGCTCGGAGCGGGGAAGGCTGATCAGGCGGGTCACGGAAAAGCCGTGTGGTGCTAAAGGAAGGTGTTTATAACAAATCTTTGAAAAGGGTGAGTGGGAGGTAATTATCACCCTGCATAGGTACCATGCCATACATAGCAATAATCAAAAACAAACAGGATTGGGTGGGACTTTGCATGCATGTACCTTTTATAGGGTTTAATAAATACATATACCAACCGACTTAAAAGAACAATAAATCTTTATTTTTTCCATATACAAATGGTTAAATTAAAAAGTTGTAAATACAACTAGTTAAAACCATAGTTACTGTTTTGTCCAGGATGTGCTGGTCCTGACTGAAAGATCAAGAGATGGCCATAATAGATTACAGAAACGTGCCCAGTTTACATGATATACTGTAATACAGTGCTTTTTAGGATTTTACACCCATTTTTACTCAGTGCCACTGGGGATTCCTGACAGGCAGGGAGGTAGCTGCGGAGAGAAGACAGCACATGACAAGCCCTACCCCAAAAATAAGCCCTACTGGGTCTTTTGTGGTCAAAATTAATATAAGATCCGGGCTTATTTTCGGGGAAACACAGTATATTGTTACAGCTATCTAGTTGCATAAGAGAAAAAACATCTCCATATTTAAGCTAATTCTATTGCATCATTTTGATGATGGGGTCTGATACAGCCAATGGTCCCTGGTTTGGCATGGTACCTCAGCAGGGCATAATCAGAAATCCAATATACATTCATAAATCACAAAATCGTATTTGTAGTACTTAAGAACTAGTGCCATCTTTAGCAAACATTGGTATTTTAAATCGAGCAGGGGTCTCCAAACTTTGTAAACAAAGGGCCAGTTTACTGTCCTTTTAGACCTTAGGGGGTCTGAACTGAGACCCGTGGGAGTAGAAAATGGAATATAGAATCCTAGAATAATACCCCAGCTTTGGCAGCTTTGGTGTCAGTGGAGGATTTGTTCCTCATCATTGCTGTCAGTGGGAAGAATAGTGCCTCATATCGGTGGGAGAAATAGTGTCCCAAGGGCCGGATAAAGACAAGCAAAGGGCCGCATCTGGCCCCGAGCTGCAGTTTGGAGACCACTGATCTAGAGGAATTGTTTGAAACTTGGGGTATCAATCAGGCCCAGGGGCGAGGTTGCCCTAAATGCAGTGGTACTCCCATTGTTGGATAACTTTCTCAAAGTTGTTCCCTCCTCGGGTCTGTATGTACGTTATCCAGAGCTGAAAAAGAAATACAATAAGCATCACAGTTCTGCTGCAAGCCTACCTCTGCTCCCTTGTCACTGGCTTTGATTGACAGCAGCGGAAGCCAATGGATCAAGCTGCCTCAGCAAAGTGCAAGAGACCAGGAAATGAGGGGAGAGAAGAGCTGCAGACGGCACAGCCCTGGATCGAAGTAAAAGTGGGGGTGAGGGGGAATACTGATGCCTAAACATTTTTTATCTTGATACAAGGAATGCATTAAGGTAAAAATTGTTTAGGCTTTATAACAACTTTAATGGAAATTATGGGAACTGTTGTATATATGTGGCTATTGTACTATGGCCAGTCAAAAAACTTATCTTGAAACATTATTTAATTGTCCATATAAATCAAATGTTCCAATTTTTGTTACTGCTGCCTACTTGTTTACCTGGATAGCTTTGAAAAGGCTTGTTAACTTTGGGTATATTTACTTAAATATTTCAGGATTTACTGTATACCCTGGAGATCAATGGGTGCTTGAAACTGGAAGATACTATGAAATAACTATTGATGTATACGACAAATCCAGCAACAAGGTCTATTTATCTGATGTGAGTATACATTAAAAAAGGGTGTATCTTAAATGTACAGTATAGCTTATAGGGTAACAAGGTTAATATAGCTTACGGGTTAAAGGCTTGTACCTTCACGTGATTGGACCGTGGTAAATCTTTCAAGGACTCTCCCATGGGCACCTCCCCTATAGATCTACCCCTCCCCATGAGTCCCCAGTTTACTGCTAATGTTCTAAGGTCATGAACCTCTTTTCCTTCACAGAAAAAGCACCCTTGTCAATTTTGATTTTTCTTTATTATTTTATCTTCGAGTTCTCCAAATCCCCACTTCCTTCTAACACCACAAATAGAAGTAGTGCATTCGGATCAGCACAAAATTGGGAGCTGTTCCTGGACCTCACGCAGTGGGGACAGAATGTAATATTCAGCACTGGATCCAGCATGGACATTCACTTTGGTAGTTTGTGCGAGGCGTGTAGCCAATAACGGGATGTTTTACATTTCCAGGGCCATTGTCCCTTTGTAGGGAAAACAGTCCCTGAAGACCCCTGTACTCTATGCTTTTGACTGTTACTGTTAGACCAGGGCGATATTTGTGTTCACTATGCTGTAAACATTTCAAATTTGGCACTAAAAACCAGTGGATGACCCAAGGTGTGACATCACACCACAAGTTGCACGTTTTACCAACACTTTTCAATGAGGCGTCACTACAGGATAGTCTACATCCTAGAGAAAGGGAGCCATTGCAGTGTAGCAGGCGAACATTAAATCTTCCAAAAGCCTGCGCAACACTCAGTCTCAGACAACGTGCACCTTTTACTGGAGCAGGAGCCAGCTCGAAGACCAATTTTTGCATTCAACTCTACCTATATATAGAACCTGCCTTAGTGTGCTGCCCTTTTTTCCCAGGGCTCAAAAACGCCCTGCTTCTTCTACTCCTCCTCCTCCCCTGAGTCAGATCCTGGAATGCCTGCCCTAGGCAAGGCAGACTCATAAGGGAATGATGAGGGCATTGGAGCGGTATTGGAGGAAAATGAAGAACATTTTTATGCCCCAGAATGTGGCTAAATTGAAGAGGGAGTTTCAAGCAACATGCTTGTTAACATGGAAAGGCTCATTGCTGCAAGAGCCTTGGCATTGTGCAGCCTGACTCTCCTTGTCTTACCATGCCCCTTTGGGTACACAGAGACCTGAAAAATCTTTTAAAACATTCCTTGTTCATGAACAGGCAGAATGTGCAGCCTGACAGTTCTATAACTCCAGACAAAATTCTTGCTTCCCCAAAATCTTTGCTGAACTTTATCCAGTGGAAAAAAGTTCAGAGAAGTGGTCTATCCCTCTGGTTGATCCTGCCATCTCAGTCTTTAACATCTTACTGTACCTATTGAAGCTGTTCTTTCTTTCAGAGATTTTGTAGATAGAAAGTTTAAGACACTCACTTTACTCTTGCTGGTCTAGCCCCATTCATCTTGTCAAACTGCAGCTAACTGGACTAGAGCGATAAACAACCAACATGACCCTGTTTCCCAACTTCCAGGGGGCATGTCCTCGAAAGCTTTGACAGTGTCCAGTCACCTGAAGGTATGAGCCTATGACCCAGGGTTTATGAATATGTTGCCTGTGTTCTGTTCTATACTACAACATGTGGAATTTCCAGGCAAGTCTAGGACTGGACACTAGCAAAGTGTAGGCCAACCTAGGGTCACTCATCCATTTATTGCTAGTGTCCTAGAAGGATGGATGTATTTTCTACAGCATACTAAGATAGGTTTAAGACTGTTTCTCAATGGATGAGAAAGTTTAAAGGATTTGTGCACTCATAAAATCTTTTTCTTGCAGTCCATTGATGTGCCCACCTTTTTGTTTATGCTCATGCATACTCAGTATTGTTTTGCTACAAAACTGACGCATGCTGTTAGTAGCAGTTTTTAGGCTGACCTTATCTACATTTTTTTTTTTTTTTTTTTTTTTTCTTCAGCCCAGTTTTTTTTGTGTGCAGTCCTGTAGGTAGCAGTATAGAGTGCATCTGGAAAGTATTCACAGCGCTTCACATTTTTCCACATTTTGTTATGCTACAACCTTATGCCAAATCTAATAAAAATAAAAAACAAAAAAAATCACATGTACATAAGTATTCACAGATCAGAGTAAGAGAGCGCTTTGAGATATCAGGATATTGCTTCATAAAAAAAAAAAAATATGTATATATTATATATACTTTTAATCACAACAATATTTGCGGAACTTTATCATGGCTTCAACCTCCGTCTTGACATCAGTTTAACTGCTCTCATTGATTTTTTGACTGTAGCGCTTTGGTGTTTTTTATATCCTGTTATTTCTTCTTGCACATAGGTATTCACAGCCTTTGCTCAATACTTTGTTGATGCACCTTTGGCACCAATTACAGTCTCAAGTCTTTTTGAGTATGATGCTAGAAGCTTGGCACACTTATTTTTGGGCAGTTTCTCCCATTCTTCTTTGCAGGACCTCTCAAGCTCCATCAAGTTGGATGGGGAATGGGGAGCGTCGGTGCACAGCCATTTTCAGATCTCTCCAGAGATGTTCGATCGAGTTCAAGTCTGGGCTCTGGCTGGGCCACTCAAGGACATTCACAGAGTTGTCCCGTAGCCACTGCTTTGTTTTCTTGGCTGTGTGCTTAGGGTCTTTGTCCTGTTGGAAGATGAACCTTCACCCCAGTCTGAGGTCCAGGGTGCTCTGGAGCAGATTTTCATTAAGGATGTCTCTGTACATTGCTGCATTTATCTTTGCGTCGATCCTGATTAGTCTCCCAGTTCCTGCTACTGAAAAATATCCCCACAGCATGATGGCACCACCATGCTTCACTGTGGGGATGGTATTGGCCAGGTGATGAGCAATGCCTGGTTTCCTCCAGATATGACTCTTGCCATTCAGGCAAAAGAGTTCAATCTTTCATCAGACCAGAGAATTTTGTTTCTCCATGGTCTGAGAGGCCGTCAAGTGCCTTTTAGCAAATGCCAGGCAGGCTGCCATGTGCCCTTTTTTTACTGAGGAGTTGCTTCCGTCTGGCCAATCTACCATACAGGCCTGATTGGTGGAGTGCTGTAGAGATGGTTGTTCTTCTGGAAGGTGGTTCTCTCTCCACAGAGAAACACTGGCCCTCTGTCAGTGTGACTGTCAGGTTCTTGGTTACCTCCCGGCCTAAGGCCCCCCCCCCCCGCTCAGTTTGGCTGGGTGGCCCGCTCTAGGAAGAGTCCTGGTGGTTCCAAACTTCTTCCATTCATGGATGATGGAGGTCACTGTGCTAATTGGGACCTTCAATGCTGCAGACATTTTTCTGTACTCTTCCCCAGATCTGTGCCTCCATACAATCCTGTCTCAGAGGTCTACAGACAATTCTTTGGACTTCACGGCTTGGTTTGTGCGCTGACATGCACTGTTAACTGTGGGACCTTATATAGACAGGTGTGTGCCTTTCCAAATCATGTCCAATCATCTGAATTTACCACAGATGGACTCCAAGTTGTAGAAAAATTTCAAGGATGATCAGTGGAAACAGGATGCAACTGAGCTCAATTTTGAGTGTCATGTGATCTTTTAGTTTTTCATTTTTAATAAAATTGTAAAGTTTTCAAACAAACTTCTTTCATGTTTATGGGGTATTGTCTGTAGAATTTTGAGGAAAATCATGAATTTAATTCATTTTGGAATAAGGCTTTAACGTAACAAAATGTGGAAAACTTTGTGAATACTTTCCAGATGCATTGTAAACGCAAAGCTTTAAGATTACCTTTGTCCCTCAATGCACTCCTTGAAAAGGATTTTCTACAGCGAGTACAAAAATCCTATTTTACCTTGCGTGTTCTCATTTTGTCTGATTTTCTTTATACATTATATTTGCAACCATTTAGAATTTTTTCATGGTACCTCCATGGCAGCATACCTGTGATAAGCTCCGCTCTGGAGTCCTCCCTCGATAGTTAATACATTATAAAAGTGACAACCATACCCCCCAATAGCATTCTCCTTTTTTTTTCCTCATATCTGATGGATAGTGTCAGTGCGTCTTTTTCCTCTGCCATGTGCAGTTTCCGTCTGGGTTCAGGCCTCTCCCAGATGTGGTCCCCTATCTTGGGCTGCTAACAGCGCTGATAAGAGGGGAGCCCTATCCCAGGGTCTTTTGGGGTGGCAGCAGTTTCCAAACTTGGAACAACAGTCCTGCATATTGGGCTAAGCTGGCTTTCCACGGTGGGGACAGGTAAGGGCTGCCTTTTTCTGAGCCTATTGTGTATTTTGCCTGTATTTCCTTTTGGCCTGTTATTCCTGTCCTCTGTCCTCTGCAGCCTGTGTGTGGCGAGCGCCAGGGCGCGAAAGCGGTGCTTCCGGCCGTCCGGAACATGCGCAGGTAGCTGATGCTTTTGGCGCCATCTTTCTTATGGGAAAGCCCTTGAGGCTGAATCGTCAGGGGGCAGAGCGGGGAATGGGGGGACAGACGGGTCCGCCTCCCCTTTTCCTATTTAGATGTTCAGATCATTAGTTAGCCTTAGGCTCAGTCTTGTCAAGTCCTGCCCTTGGTATGCTCCTATAGCAGCAGTATTGGTCGTATATGGTGAGCTATTTTTGATGTTTTAAAGGAGAGTAATTTTAAAAGGAAAAAAAAGATATGTTCATAGTTCAGGGAGATAATGGATGCTTAACCACTTCAAAACCAAGCACTTAGACACCTTCCCGCCCAGGCCAATTTTCAGCTTTCAGCGCTGTTGCAATTTGAATGACAATTGCGCGGTCATGCTACACTGTACCCAAACAAATTTTTTATTATTTGGTTCCCACAAATAGAGCTTTCTTTTGGTGGTTAAATGGGTGTGTGGACAAGGGATTATAGCGGTGCTAGGGTCAGGAAGATTAGAGAAGAAAAGATAAAACAAAAAATACTAAAATTACAAATTTTATTAATAGTCTATCATAAATACAATGTACATTATAAACAATTCATACAGTAATTATACAAATTTTGTGGATACATGTACTGTAAGTGACCCTAAGAATGGTCAAGTGGGCCAGATGGCAAGTGGCCGTTGAAGGAGGGGGGGCTCATTTTCCTACATGTTTCGCCAAAACATTGGCTTCTTCAGGGAACAGGAGCTCATAGGGTGGATATATATAAAAAATTCTGTGTGGTGGACATAAAAACACATGTTAGAAATATTAATTTGACCAAACACTGCATAGTAAAAACAATAACACACTGCAACTGTGGCTGGACATTCATGCAACCCCAAGCTCCACACCACTAAACGGAACTGCGGACATACCTGGGGCGTCAGTGCCCAAGACGGGAGGGAAGAGAGGGAGAGGGGGAACACAGCCACCCAAGGAGATCCCCACAGGGGAGCAGGCAGACCGCGCCGTAAATTATGCCTGCAGGGGGCATACAGTAGACCTGGCAAAGGAATGTAAAGATAGTCATGTGTCATAATGCACTGTGGTAGTTATTCCAGGAATAGAGGGTTGCGCATATGTGCATTGTATTAAAAAGAGAACAAAAAATATATGTATATAAATAGGTATAAATGTATCTATATCTCTGGAAAGGGTGCGGACTTACATGTATATCTAAAAGCTGTAGAGAGGCAAGGTCAGGAAGTGCCTGTGATATATGTATGCACACAGCAAGGAAAGGACATCAAGGTTGAACCATATCTGCAGACCACTTAAAGCAGGCCTAGTTGGAAAAATGGATAGTGTTAGGGGTCTTGCTGTTGTTAACTGGGGCCAGATATGGTAGTTTATGCCTATACTTACTTGATGGTATCTGCTGTAAGAAAGGATTCTCATAGCGGTACATTCACAGGTATATAGTACCAGTGCTGGGATGAAAAAGGGATAAAAATAACAGTGGATCCTATATGAAATATAAAGGAAAAAAGGAGGATCAGAAAGGTAGGGAAATGGAAGCTTTTTGGTGGTGTTTTTTATTTTTTGCGCAACAAATAAAAAAAGGCCGAAAACAAGTTTTTCTTTGTTTCTGTTAAAATTTTTTGTAAATAAGTACGTTTTCTTCTTCAATGACGGGCACTGATATGGCTGCACTGATACGGCAGCACTGATGGGCACCAATGAGGTGGCACTAATGGGCACTGATAGATGGCACTCATAGGCGGCACAGATGGGCACTCATAGGCGGCACAGATGGGCACTCATAGGCGGCACAGATGGGCACTCATAGGCGGCACAGATGGGCACTCATAGGCGGCCCCAATGGGCACTCATAGGCGGCCCCAATGGGCACTCATAGGCGGCCCCAAATGGGCACTCATAGGCGGCCCCAAATGGGCACTCATAGGCGGCCCCAAATGGGCACTCATAGGCGGCCCCAAATGGGCACTCATAGGCGGCCCCAAATGGGCACTCATAGGCGGCCCCAAATGGGCACTCATAGGCGGCCCCAAATGGGCACTCATAGGCGGCCCCAAATGGGCACTCATAGGCGGCCCCAAATGGGCACTCATAGGCGGCCCCAAATGGGCACTCATAGGCGGCCCCAAATGGGCACTCATAGGCGGCCCCAAATGGGCACTCATAGGCGGCCCCAATGGGCACTCATAGGCGGCCCCAATGGGCACTCATAGGCGGCATTGATTGGTACATATGGGTGGCACTGATGGGTACTTATGGGTGGCACTGATGGGTGGCACTGATGGGCACTCATAGGTGGCATTGGTACAAATGGGTGGCACTGATGGACACTGGGCACTGACAGGTGGCACCGATGGGCAATGACAGGTGGCACTAAACACACTGGTGGCACTGATAAAACATATTGGGGGCATTGCTGGGCAGATCTGAAACATAATGGTGCCAATCAGTGCCCATTTGTGGGCACTGATTGGCACAGATTGGGCACATGTGGATGGCCATGGGGTACATACCTGGCCATCCACATGTTGCCCCTTCCCTGGTGGTCCTAGTGGTGATCCCCGGTGGTCCAGTGTGGTGATCTGAGGGGGGGCTGCGCTGATAAACAATTAGCGCAGACCCCCCCTGTCAGGAGAGCAGCCGATCGGCTCTCCTCTACTTGTGTCTGTCAGACGCGAGTGAGGAAAAGCCGATCAACGGCTCTTCCTATTGACAGCGTGATCAGCCGTGATTGGACATGGCTGATCACGTGGTAAAGAGCCT
The DNA here is from genome assembly GCF_042186555.1 of Aquarana catesbeiana. NCBI lineage: Eukaryota > Metazoa > Chordata > Amphibia > Anura > Ranidae > Aquarana > Aquarana catesbeiana. The sequence continues at coordinate 85,973,331 of NC_133330.1, read as the reverse complement.
CCGCCGGAGGCTCTTTACCAAGATCGGTGTAGAGGTGTGTCAGGCTGACACACCGCTCCACCGATTGCCGCGATGACGCCCAGTCAGGATAACAGAACCACTTCCCGGACATCAATCCATTATAGAGCGGGCGGGAAGTGGTTAAATATATAGTATATATTTCTTTGGCTATATGTTTCTCTTTTTTTTTTTTTTTTTTTTGGGTAAATGTGTTAAAAAAAAAAAAAAGCGAGAGAGAAATAATATATTTTTAGTGTAGCTATGCTTGGTGTCAGGGGGAAAGGCTCTACTTTTTATTGTATGGGTTTCCCTTTTCTCTGCTCTAGTATTCTACTTTTCTGCTTTTCGCCCTCTGCCTGCCCCCACAGTTATGAGTCAGCTGCCGTTAGACCAAGACCCTCGTTTTCTTAGGTAAGGACACGCACCTAATACAAAAAAGAAAAAGAAAAAATTTTTTTTTTTTTTTTAACAAAAAAGTGCCTTTTACGCTGTTACTCTTGTTTCAGCCCTATACGCCAAGATATGTCTAACAAGACTTCTGGCAATCACAGCGGTCCTGCCAAGTTCGGATCACAGTCGATCGACTAGTTCTCGACACCGATGGGAGGTCAGCTTTTAAAAGACATCGCTCATCCAGCCCTCCCAGGTGGAAAAGTACCAAAAAATGCCATGGCAGATAAGCTAATCTGCAAAGACTGTTTTCGAGGTTATGCTGAACAAGAAAAAACTGAAGTTCAGCAGGTGACGGATTTAATAAAAAAAGTGGTCAAGGACTCTTCAGCTGAGCTAATGCACTCATCTCCCTCGCAAAAGGGCATAGCTAGTGGGCAGGTTCAGCCTTCGGAGTCAACCCTTCCAGAACCATCAACCACATTAGGGCCAATTCCCTGACCACAGGAGACAAAGATGAATCGGAGGATTCTGTGGAGGAATTGGAACCCTCAGGCTTTAACTTTTCTTTAGTCCAGCCATTTGTTGCTGCGGTCAAGCAGGCCATCGGCTGGGAGGAAGCGGAGGAACCGCCTAAGAAAACTAAGTCCTTTTTCCCATTTTTAAAGAAAAAACTTGCCTTTTTTTCCCTTTATGGAAGAGTTAAAGGATCTCATAGAGGGGGAATGGAAGAAGACGGACAAACGCTTCTCCTTAAACCGACTTCAAAAGTTATACCCTTTAGCAGAGTCTGACTCTGTTCTCCTGGACACTCCTCCAGTGGTCGATGCTGCAGTGGTGCGCCTAGCTAAAAACATCACCCTGCCAATGGAGGACTCAGACTCCTTTTGAGGATCCGTTGGATAGGTGTATCGACTCGGACCTAAGGAAAGCCTACCAGTTGGCAGGAGGAGCCTGCAGGCCAGCTGTAGCATTAGCTTCAGTCTCTAATGCCATCAGGGTCTGGACGGAGAATATTGAGGTAGCCATTCATCAAGACGTATCTAAAGATGCCATCATTAAAGCACTGGAGGAGCTCAAATTGAGGTATTCAGCTAGATTGATGTTGCACACGATTATGGCCAAACGGGCTCTGTGGCTGAAACCTTGGGCATCCGACGCAGCATCCAAACAAAACTGGTGCAAAATCCCCTTTGACGGGAAAGCTCTGTTTGGGGATAGGCTGGAGAAGGCAATCTCTCGAGCGACTGGGGGTAAATCGAGATTACTTCCCCAGGACAGGAGGGTTAGGCGTTCTCGAATTGTTTCTTCTAAATTTCAGTCCTCCAGGAACAGGAACTTCTCTCGGTTCCATCAAAGTAGGGACCCCAAAAAGAATTGGAGAAGTACCCAAGCCACTTTTCTGAAGTCAAGCAAACAGAGGAGTCTCTCCAACCCCCAGGCGGCAACGAAAACTTTTTGACAGGAGGCCACTCCAACTTCCTCCAGTAGGGGTCAGGTTGAAGAGGTTTACCGAAGTCTGGTTCAGCCGGTGCAAAGATCCCTGGGTGGTATCTACTGTCCGTTTTGGTCCATTTTTGGACGTTGCTAAATCATCCCCCACAAGACTCTTTCATTCTGACCAAACGACCAGCTTCTCCTCAAAAGGCGGAGGCTCTGCAGAAATATCTTCACCTAATACAGGTTCAGCAAGCGATAATCCCTGTCCCTCCTTCCGAGAGATTCACAGGATTCTATTCTCCTCTCTTCCTTATCCCCAAAAAGAGTGGAGAATGGAGACCAGTAGTGGATTTGAAGAGATTAAATAGTTTCATTCATTTGGACTCTTTCAAAATGGAATCCTTACAAACTATGATCCAGATGGTCCAACTGGGAGACTGGATGGTCTTGGTAGACTTCCAAGACACCTATTTTCATGTTCCCATTCTCCCTGCCTTTCAGAAATTTCTAAGGGTGGCGATGGGTCCCATACACCTCCCGTTCCAGTGCCTTCCTTTCGGTCTGTGTATATCCCCAAGGATATTCTCGAAGGTGTTAATCGCAGTCCTGGCACCCCTCAGGGAAAGAGGACTGCAAGTTTTTTACTTTTTTAGTCGAAATCCTACTGTCCAACGCAGCTTCTGGAACACAGGGAGATTCTCCTGTCCACCCTGAAGGAGTTTGGGTGTTTGGTAAATATCCCAGTTAGTGATCTACCTTGGCTCTCTTTTCAACACCTCAGCTGGAACAGTGTGTCTCTCCCCCAGAAAGTGACGGCTATTGTCCAAAAAATGTGTCATGTAAGAAGACTTTCTCACCTGTCAGCGTCAGATTGTTCAAGTCTAATCGGGACCATGTCTTCCTGTATCCCGATGCTACCCTGGGCTCATTGGCATCTGAGGATTTTTCAAGTGGGCTTCCTGGCTCAGTGGAGGAGGAAGTCACTGTGTCAACTAATTTCAATCTCAGTTTCCATGAGGAGGTGTCTCCTTTGGCGATCACCTTGCAGTACAAGGGAGGTGGGACTTTTCCACGAAGGGGGTAGTATCCAATGTCTTGGAATTACGGGCGGTCTATATAGCCCTAGTGAATCTGGGAGAACATCTACACCAGAAACAAGTCCTAATACGCCTGGACAACAGAGCAGCAGTGTCGTATAACCAAAGACAAGGGGGAACCCACAGCATCCCATTACTAATAGAAGTGGAGCCCATTATGTTGTGGGCAGAGAGAAATCTGCTGGATCTGAAGGCGGTCTACCTTCTGGGCCATCTGAACGAAGAGGCAGATCATCTGTCCCGTTGTTTTCAGGACAACAGCGAATGGTCTCTTCACCCCTCTGTGTTCAGTTGGATCATGAGTCTTCAGAATCCTCCGTAAATCGACCTTTTTGCCTCACCAATGAATACCAAACTGCCGAGATTTCTCTCCCGCCTGCCGCATCCTCGAGCAGAAGCAGTAGATGCCCTCTGGAGCCTGTGGCATTGCAAAAAAGCTTTTGCGTTCCCTCCCAAGCCCTTGATCTCAAAGTTTCTGCTCGCGTTTATTGAAGGAACCAGTCAGAGTGGTGGCAATTCTCCCTTGCTGGCCAAGGAGGCCGTGGTTCCCATGGGCAATGGGCCTCAGTACGTGTCATCAGCTTAAGATTCCGGTGCTTCCTCAATTTCTCTCTCAAGGGAGATTTGGGCATCCAGCTCCTCACAAGCTGAATCTGCATGTTTGGATGTTGAAAGGGAGAAATTCCAGTCCTTAGATTGCTCTGCAAATGTGATCTTGACTCTTTTGAAGGCCAGAAAACCCTCCACGAATTATGTTTATTCAAAAATCTGGAATAAGTTCAAATTGTTTGTGGCAGACAAGTGTTCGGATCCCACAATGCCACCCACTGCACTTCTCTTGGATTTTCTACAAGCTGGCCTGGACCTTGGTCTCAGTTCACTTAAGGTTCAGGTGGCGGCTATATCAGCAGCCATCCAGAAAAGATGGGCAGAAAATTCGCTCATCGTTCAATTCTTCAGGGCAGTCAAAAAAATCCGGCCTCCAGTAAAACGTTCCTTTCCTGCTTGGGTTTTCCCCTTTGTCCTGGACTGTCTGATGTCTCAGCCTTTTGTCCCAATAGAATCCGCTTCCCTATGGAACCTGCGCTCAAAACGACCTTTCTAATTGCAGTGACTTCAGGAAAAAGGGCCTTGGAATTGCAAGCTCTGGGGGCAGAAGATGAGCACATATCTTTCTTTCCGGATAGGGTGGAACTACGGACAGTACAGGGGTTTGTCCCAAAAGTCTCTTATCGGTCTACTCTCTCAGAAGCCTGGGCACTTCCTACCTTTATGGACCCACTCTCAGGTTCACTACAAGAACTGGACATTTCCAAGGTGCTAAGATGCTACCTGCAAGCCACAAGTCCCTTTAGAGCATCAAACAAATTGTTCATGGGGGCGTGGCCGGCATGGCGGACTGAGTCGACGTGTTCCCTATGAGCTCCTGGAGTATTTCTCTGCAACTTATCAGTATATCACAACTGCGTTCACCGGAGAGACCCTGTGCATCTGGATGCCTTCCAGAACTCCCGGCGGTCAAAAGCGGGGTAAGAAATTGAAATTTCCCCCGAATATACCAGAAGAAACCGGCCTGGTCCCCTGCTCTCTGAGGTCTCCTGCGCGCCATACCAATATGGCGTCGCAAACGGACCACAAGGCGGACCTTCTTATAATTCCCCCGGGATTACCAGAGATCATGGCAGCTATCACCTCTTGCCAAACCGCTGTCACCACTTGCCAATCCACGCTGGCATCTAAGAAGAAGTTCAGCTGGATGTGGGCTTGTTGAGACAGGACCTTGACAAAATTGGGTCCAGAGTGCCATGAGATGTCGGCGTAACTATCTGCAGATATTTGGAATGATGTTGATGTCCTCAATCTTTCTAGTTGCTGGTAATGGGTCAGAATTGACTTTTGTTTTTCCTTCTAATACCTGAGCCCTCTTACTGCTTTCCATGCACTATTAATGAAGCGAAGTGCTTTTATTGTGGAGACGCATAAGATGGGCATAATTTACCCGGATCCAGATTTGGCAATTATCTGAACCTGACATGTGGTTCTGTGTGTCACTGACCCCCTGCTATATCTGATGGACACAGAACTGCATATGAGATCCTAATATTATTCCAGTCTATCCTCCCTGGTTCTTCATAACTGGTATTTCTCAAATTCTGCTGGTTATAAGTTGTAACAGACTTCTAAGTATGTGCCCCTGTTTACTCAGGTGAACATCAGTGACTACCCTCTGGACCATACTACTCCACTGCTCAGGGAAGAGTCTCCCTATGCACACTCAGGCTTAGTTTACCTGGCATTGGGATGAAGTAGCATCTGATTCCGGACACATGTCCCCAACTTAATAGTATAGTCCTCGACTATGGGTTTTTTGGGATTTAAGTGCTCCTCACTCTTCCGAGGTGCGCGGGGAGGGGGGAGGTGGCATTTGCTAACCTGAGTTGGGTGTTAAGGTTTTACATATGTTTTATAATCACTGTTGGTCTTTTGGTGAAACTGTTGGATGCATACCGTATTGATATGGATGGTACTACTTATATGAATATCCTACTGGGGGTTTGTGTTGTGAATGTGGTCCCGCGTGGTTTCCTCTTGGAGGCCGACCCGGGATGGCATTGCACATGTGCCTCCTTCATCATATTGTCATGCCTGTATTATGGCTAACTGCTTAGTGGTGTCATGGAATGTGCGCGGCCTCAACTCCCCTATAAAGCGCTCGCTGGTGCTCAACCATTTGCGGAAACTCCGTCCGCAGGTGTGTATTCTTCTTGAGACACACTTGATGGGCTCCCGGATACTGGGCCTCAAGCGAGCCTGGGTAGGTGCACACTACCATGCTTCCTATTCCAAGTATGCAAGAGGAGTAAGTGTTTTAGTGCACAAATCTTTGCCCTTTCGGCTCTTAGATGTTAAGCTCGACTCGGGGGTAGATATGTGCTCCTGCATGCCTTGATTTCGGAGGTACCAATTGTGATAGTGGGCGTTTATCCCCCCCCCCCCCCCCCCCCCCAGCCGACATAGATGTGCTTCACAGGCTGATGCAACAGGTTACGCTTTATAATGTTGACAATGTTTTATTCACTGGGGACTTTAATATGGTTCCTTTTCCGGAGATGGACAGACAGCACGTTTCTAGGTTGCAGCAGCCGAGTTTGACGCGCTGGGCCTCTACCTTCCACATGACAGACATCTGGTGACATTTTCACCCATCTGATAGGGCATATACATGCCTTTCCACCACACACCGGACCCTATCTTGCATTGACCTGGTTTTTGCCTCTCCTGCTCTGCTACGTAGAGTGGTTTCTGTGGAGATCCTCTCGCGAGGAATCTCAGATCATGCTCCGGTGTCTGTCACGTTTAAGATCTCTGATGTGGAGGGGGTGGGGGTGGGGGTGTGGCGGCTGTCCAAATACTGGATTATGGATCCAAATATTCAGGAGGAGATGCCAGAGGCACTGTGCCTTTTGGATTGTTAATGCGGGATCTGCTGGACCTCTGATATTGTGGTATGCTCTTAAGTCATGGCTTAGGGGTGAATATATGTCTTGTATAGCTACGAAAAAGCGGCAGTCTGCGCTGTCTGTGGCATTTGGAAGAACAGGCAAAGTTGAAGGAAGCTGAATATATGCGGTCCCCTGATCAGGGACACTATGTGCCCTGGCAGGATATCTTGCAGGAGCTGTCCCTATTTAGGGTGGAACTCACTAAGAAGTCTATGCTTGATAGTGCCCAGAGGGTGTTTGAATTCGGGGATAAAAGCGGGAGGCTGCTGGCCTGGCTGGCCAAGGGGCAACATGTCACGACTCATATTGGTAGGCTGAGGGATCCAGATGGTAGTCTAACAGCTCCAGCGGACATTAGTGCTGGATTTCTTGATTTTTACCAGACCCTATACTCCTCTAAGGTAACTTTTCACAACTCTGAACTGCTTCATTATCTCGACCAGATCCCGCTCCCCTCCTTGGAGAAGGGGAGAAGGGAAGAGCTGGATAGAGATATCTCCCCTGAGGAGGTGCAGGAGGCATTAGATTCTATGCAGTCAGGAAAAGCCCCAGGACCCGATGGAATTCCCATCGAATTCTACAATGTATACCAAGAATTCTTGGCCCCCAAGTTCACTTCATTATTGCAACAATCCTTAGACCTGGACTCTACCAGAATCATGGTCTGAGGCGATAGTGGTATTGGTGCCCAAGCCAGGTAAAGACCCTGAGGAGTGTGCCTCCTACCGGCCTATCTCCTTGACCAATGCCGATGCCAAGTTGCTAGCAAAAGTTTTGGCCCGCAGGCTCGGTAAGGTAATTGAGGACCTCATTCATGTGGATCAGACAGGGTTCATGCCTGGTAAGGGCACGGTTATCAATATCCATTGACTATTTCTAAATTTAGCCGCCTCCCATATTAATGAGGGTACTAGAGTCATAGCCTCTCTGGACACAGAGAAGGCTTTTGGCTCAGTTGAGTGGGAGTACCTATGGGCAGTGTTGCGGAAATTTGGAGTTGGCCTCGTTTTCTACATTGGCTGGAGTTGTTGTATAAAGCCCCTAAGGCAAGAATACGGGTAAATAATACCCTTTCCGAATTCTTTCTCCTCCAGAGGGGGACCTGACAGGGATGCCCTCTATCCCCCAGCCTTTTTGCGCTGGCCTTGGAACCCCTGGCAGTTTTAGTCAGGGAATCTGACCGTTTAAAGGATTTCGGATTGGCCCTCTGGAGGAGAAAATCTCGTTATATGCGGATGACACTTTGTTGTTTTTGCAAGATGCTGGTCCTTCCCTGCAGGCTGCTTTAGAGGCCTTTGATCAATTTGGACGGTTCTCTGGAATTCACATCACTTGGAGCAAATCTGTTTTGTTCCCTCTTGATGTACAGACCAGACAATCTGCGGCACAAACCGCGCTAAAGTAGGTGGATGAATTTGTGTATGTAGGTATTAGGGTTACGCGAGATCCCCAGTCTTTCCAACGTCTTAATCTCCAGACCATAGTGACACGCCTCGAGGAGCATTGTTCTCGATGGGCTAATCTACCTCTTAATCTCTTGGGACGAATAAATATCCTAAAGATGATTTATCTTACCAAATGTATTTATATTTTCACTAATTGTCTGGTGTGGATACCCCAGTCTTTCTTCTGAGATCTAGATAATTGTATTGGATCCTTTCTATGGCAGAGATCCCCCCCTAGGATGGCCAGATCGACCCTCCAGCTCCCTGTCGATTTGTGGTGGCTTGGCTCTGCCCAATCTGCTGTTATACTATTGGGCGGCCATGTTAGGTACAGTTAGGTGGTGGCTGGAGCAATCTAAAGCAAATGCTGCAGTCTGCCTTGAGGCAGCTATTGTGGGATCTCTTAGGGAGCTGGGTAACCTGATATATCGGAGAGCCTCTCCGTACCCTTCCTTGCCGAGTCCTGCCAGGGCTACTCTTAAGGTGTGGAGTTTGGCCAGGAGACGGTTTCTTTCCCCTAACCGGTGGTCCCCTTTTTGCCCGTTGTGGGGGAATCCATTGTTCCCACACTTTCGAACAATACCAGACTCGCAAATTTGGGCACGGTATAATATTAAATTACTGAAGGATATTGTGTCGAATGGATCTCTACGGTCCTTTCAGGAGCTGGCTGGTAAGCATGACCTCCCTGCACCACCAATTCTCAAATCTGATGTAGTTGAGGATTTACTGGCCCAGGAATGTTTAGTCAAGCTCCTCTCCACAATTTATTTAACCCTCCTTCGGAAGGATTCTCTGAAGATGGATGTACTCTGGACCAAGTGAGATTTCAACTCTGGATAGGGAGGCATGGGAGGAGTGCTTCGGGGACAGCTCTAGACTGGTAATATCTCTAGATATAAATTAATTCAAACAAAATTTTTACACAGGGTGTACCTTACACCTCAGAGACTGCACAGAATATATCCACAGAGGTCCCCGAATTGTCCGCGCTGTTAGTCTCCCGACAGCTCCTACATTCACATGTTCTGGACCAGCCCTAGACTAATCCCGTTACTGGTCTGCCGTAGTGGAGGCCATTAATGTTCGTCTACACTTGGAAATACCTCTGACACCTGAAATGGCCTTGCTGGGCATACACGATGATGACCAAAGGCCTAGATACACTAAGTTGCTGGTTTCATTGTTTTATTATGCAGAAAAGGAGATTTTATTAAAGTGGAACTCTCCTAGGTCTCCCTCAGTAGGGGCTTGGGAGGACTCAGTTAACGCGGTCTTGCCTATGTACAAGTTGACCTATATGAGTAGAGGATGCCCTCAGAAATACGCGAAAGTGTGGCAACCCTGGACTGATTCTGTATGAGGTCTCTTACTTTTGTACATCGTATTGTATACTGAGCTGGCTGCCCCTCCCCCTCACTCCCCTCCTCCGCCCTCTCCCCCCCGACCCCCCCGACCCCCCCGCTCACTTCACTGGCGTTTGGAAGAAGGGCGATTGTGTCAGCTCTCACGTTTCCTTAATAACTACCCACCCTGTTGTTAGCTATTTATTTTATCACAGGTATGCTGCCATGGAGGCACCAGGAAAACGGAAAATTGTTCGTACTTATTGTAATTTTCCTTTCCTAGTACCCATCCATGGCAGCATACATGCCCTCCCGTGGTTTTCGATATAATAGGAGAATGCTTTTGGGGGGGGGTATGGTTGTCACGTTTATAATGTATTAACTATCATGAGGGGAGGACTCCAGGGCGGAGCTTATCACAGGTATGCTGCCATGGATAGGCACCAAGAAAGGAAAATTTCGGTAAGTATGATGCAATTTTCCATTTTTTTGTGTTTAAAGAAAGGGTACATATAGCTGTTGTAACCCATTCTTAATCTGATCCATTTCTTAAATCATGGACTACTTGTATTTTACTTTCTTGTGCTACTAACAAGGAAATAAAGGAGGCCTTATATATTTACAAGTGATTAGTGGTTAACTGAAAGTTATCTGATTTACAGCTTCACATGTTGGTTTTGTTGATAATGTTCATGGTCTATAAGAAAATATATTTATTTTCAGAATATACGTATTGAAGCAAAGATACCAAAGGAATACTTTGAGATTCTGGAAAGCTCGCTGAATGGGTCGTACCATCATGTGAAGGCCTTGAAAAGTGGTCAGACAATAATTGACGCAGCTTTGACATGTATGGTAGATGAAGTAAGTATGACTAGTTGTCGTGCTACTGTTTGTATTTGAAAGAGAATATCAGAGAACAAGGATATGTGTTAACATAGATATAAAAACACCAGTGGTTATGAAAACTATTGTATTTCCTATGGTCTGCCAAGTAACAAGTCATCTCCCCTAGAATTGTTTAAAGGCTTATTGTGGAATAAGAGGACACCCCATGTCTCAGGCAGAGGGAGGTAGCTTTTTTTTTTTTTTTTTTTTTTTTAGAAAATCATTTTATGTGCTTTATGGATCAGCTTCTTAACGATGTGTGATTCTCTCGGAAAGGGTATTCTCTTTATTTTCTACTCTGCTTTGGAAAAACCTGAGAATTTTTAAAATTGAATTATACACTTTCATATTTGGTGAAAAGACACTGGCATTAACTAAACCTGGAAGGAAGAGTGAAAAAAAATCCCAGAAAAAATACACAAGTGGAACACTGAAAACACTAACTAAAGCCTCATACACACTATTAGATTTTCTGCAGATTTTTGTCTTCAGATTTTGCCTGATTGCATACAAATTGAAATTCTTAAGTTTTTGACCTCATATTATATGGTTTTGGTAAATCTGAAGACAAAAATCTGCAGAAAATCTAATAGTGTGTATGGTGCTTAAGTCTGTTTATGATCAAATTAAGAAATCACAAATTTTTATGCTTCTTTCAAGAAATGAGGGTCTTCCAGTTTTGTGTGTGTATATATATATATATATATATATATATATATATATATATATATATATATATATATATATATATATATTTTTAGCCGTATTGAGTTCCAGATTAATTGGTGACTAGAATATGATATGAATTCCACCTAGATGCAATGGGAGATCCAACTAGGATAAGATGATAATGTGAACAACAATGCATAAAGGGTTTCAGTCTTGATACATTGTTCCCCTGTCATGTACTGTATTTCCTAAAATAAAAGGCGACGGTAAGTGTGGGCAATTAAAGGGACATTGCAGCCACATGTGTAAGTTAAGATGTGTAGAAGTGAATTCCTCAAGGTATCAAGCACTGTTTTTAAAGATATTTGAGACTTGCATCGGGGTTGACGTTGTTTTCTATTGATCTACTGTGATCCTTGGGCTCAGTTCTTCTTCTTTTTTTTTTTTCTTTTTTTTTGTAGTTTATGCATGTAATTTCTTTTTCAATCAGTAGTCCATTAATTCTAAGCTAGGCAAACTGCTATGAGTTTCACCTGCCAAAGAATATACATTTTTTGTCCATCCAGTCCTGGGATTAAAATAGCTCTGCCATACAGCACCATCCTGTTTGGCAGGGAGCAATACCTGATTTTTCTAAATTGCAGTTAATTTTCATTGTGAGACAATCATTGTGAATGCACAGTGGAAGGAGAAACAGCAGACTGATCTGCTCATCACTCTTTCTCTATTCCTATCAGCATGTTGTGAGCTCTGCAGCACAGCTGCTTGGCTCATTGTGCTGCTTCTCCCAATTAAGCCGTATAGAGGCTGCAGGAGATACTAAGTAGAATGCAGGTATTTATACTGCTTGCAACAAATAAATACTTTTAATTGACAGTAATGGGTACAGAGCAGCATTCATGTGTGTCTTTTTATATCTGCCTGGACTTCAGCTTTAAAATAACAAGATTTGTGAAAAAAGTATAGTCCTATTCAAGCACTGACCGTTAAATCCTGATTTACTATGGCAAGTGAGTAATTTTCTTGGGTAGCATTAACTTTGTCATCAAGGCTAATTTAAGTAGGTTTGCAGCACTTGGACAAAAATCATACACAACCGTCCTGTTTTGGGTATAACAGAACGTGTTTGATTAGAGCATAACCTTATACCTTTTTATTTTTGCAGGATGGGGGTGTTCATGTTCTGGCAAATCCTGTGAGGAACCAGCAAGAGGTGGAAATCTATACTCCGATTACACTTTCACCCAAAATTCTTACTTTTCCCTGGCAGCCTAAGCCAGGAGCTTATCAGTACACAATACAGGTAATATAAGTGCTCTTCAGCAAACCTGTTTCAGTAATTTTTAAATTGTGATAAAGATACATTTTAGTTAGATTATGTGGACTGTGTTTGATCAAGTCAAGAAAATAAAATGCCTCTTATTTTATAAGCTTTATGTTTCAAATCCAGGTGCAAATATGTTTTTGCAGAACAGGGTCTGTTTGGAAAGTCTTTATGTAAATTAAAGCATTTCATTATATCTGCTGTTATAACTAACTTATAACTATGAACACACCTGTAATTTGTGCTTTCAAGGTACAAGGTGGAAGTGGAAATTTTACCTGGTCCTCCTCAAATAATGCTGTGGCTACTGTGACTGTCAAAGGGTTAATGACAACTGCAGATGACATTGGTGTTAGTATTATACGGGCTAGTGATGTGCAAAATTCTTTACATTTTGGAGAGATGAAGGTGAGTCACGGCTTGCATTACATCCCATTTCAGCTAATTCTATTCTCTTTACAGGTATATGTGTGTGTGTATGGATCTTACGCTCCACTTAGCTATTGTTCAGAAAGAATATCCTGTTGTGCAATAACTACATCTGCATGTATATGGGGTAGTATGTACATTTTCTCATGTACTCAAACAATGTGTACATATTTTGGATAAACATTTTTATGGCCAAATCTGTTAAAACTGAACTCCCAGTCTTTAAAACTTTTTTAATTTAAATATCTTCCTCAATATAAGTCCACTTTGTGTGCAACAAATGCCTTTGGAAACCCAGTTATTACCTCAGTAATGCAGCAGTGACGTTATTGTTGTGCTGCATCTAGCATGTGCAGAGAGCAGAGCTATGGGAGGAACCCAGCAGGCCCACCCACTACAGGCTGCCTGCAGAAAACTACAGGAATTGGTTGAATACAAGACCAGTCATTCTGCAATAGGCGAGATCTGCAGTGACCAGACTTTATTACAGGAAGCTCCTACACAGAGGAATATTTTTTTAATGCTTCTTTGCTACACAGATGAGTAGGAAATACCCAAAGCACACCAAGATTTAAGAATATGTGTATGCATTGTATTTAGACAATTTTTGCCTATCCTGGAATTTTGTCATTAAGGTTTCATTCAGATCTGCATGTTCCCATAACACTTGAAATACGTTGCTCTTGCGGTACCGTTAATTGTTAATGGCACCTTAAATGCGTTTTGTCACATTAAAAAAACGTGCAAACCAGAACGCAGCAATAGTCTCCACGAGCTATTTTGATGTGTTTTGTTGCTTGTAGGGCAGCCCATTGAAATAAATAGTCCTCCCTATACGTGCCACGTGAAAAACGTCCAAAAAAAAGCATTTAAATAAGCCATGTGTAAATGTTGCCTAAACATTGGTCTGACCTTTCTGTGTATGACCTGTTGTAGAGTAGCATTGATCTGTGTCATTTTTGCTATGAGGGTTACAATTAGGGATGCACCGATGCCACTTTTTAAAGACAGAGTACGAGTACTGATACTTTTTTTCAAGTACTCACCGATACCAATTACCGATACTTATCGCCTAGAAAGAGTAGGTGGGGGGTGGTTTGGGAGCGGGAAGTTTGTTAGGGAGTTGGGTCAGAGTGTGGGGTGAAATAGGAATTGTGGGGTGGGAGAGTTGGGATGGAAAAGGCTGTGATCACTAGGGGAAGATGATGGGTATGGGAGGGTCTTTGGGAGACATGGGAACAGAGGTGGGAGCTGGTGGGCAACAGTACAGGAGGTTTGGAGGGCAGGGTCCAGGCACATTGCATGCAGAGTGCAGGGTCCAGGCACATTGCATGCAGAGTGCAGGGTTCAGGGTTCAGTTTTCCTCCACCACTCCTTTCCACTGTATTCTCATCCACATGATCCCCCATCCACCCCTCCTCAAGTTGTACTAATGTGAAGTGGCCAGCTCTGGCACAGACATCCCCCACTGCAAGCGCTTCCTCTCTGCAGCCAGATCATCCGGGGGCGTCGGCATCCAGGCATCAGGGTCAGGTCAGAGAAAGTGCAGAATACCTTCCGAGCCCCCCCTCCCGCCCCTGACCGTACTTGCTGGACGCCGGCATCTCCCTTTTCACTGCACTGCATGCAGGGAAACACGCTATCACAAAGCCCAGATCCTAGCACAGATGTAGCTGACAGGCTGCGACTGATGTGTCCAGTTCCTATCACTTCCGGTATCACTTCCGGTATCGGATTAGGGTACCGGAGCATTTTTGCAAGTACCGATACTCGCGAAAATGCCTAGTATCGGTATCGGTGCAACCCTAGTTACAATAGTAGTAGGATTTAAGTGAAAGAAAACATATTTTGTCTTCTTAGGTTTCATTTTTTTAGATTACAACACATGGTTTGAGCTTAGACCGCTATCATCACTAGGCAACACGGGACCAGTCACTGTTCTTGAGAGACTCAGTTACAGTTATCAGTTTTTATGTGATTATTTGCTTGTTCCACCAAAACACAGATGGCACCTTAGGTACTGTTCTCAGTATGTAAACATACCTGCTAATATATAAGCCTTCCTTTTGAATGCATATAGTTAAAACTAGTATGGCATGATTTTACTGCTGTCTAAGCCAGCTAGAGGAAAACCTAACATAAAAAGGTGCCAATGCTTGCTGCCTTCTAACAATTGCTGGCTGCCTTTTGCTTTATTACTTTGAATCATGGATATGGAAGAGCATGCCCTAGTTAAAGTTAGACCCATCTGTATCCCTGTTCTGAGTCCGTGACTTTAGAGTCTCTTGCTTTGCTCATTCAGAGAAATGTGATAGAACCTCTTTCTAGCCTTCTTTCTGACTACTAATTCACCCCTTTGAATCAAACCCCCACTGCTCCTCCCTCTGTTGTAGCTATCACAAAATGCCTGATTCTTCTGGGTATGAGGTCCCACCTGAACACCTAAACAACCACTTGCCGGGCCTGATCAATGTCACATGACAGAGGGGGAGACTGATCATCCTGTGTGTAAGCTCCACCATCTACCAACACTAAGCTTAGACTGAGTTATTTGGTGGTAGCTGAGATGGAGAGAGTGGCAGGGGAGTACTGTGAAAGGAAATTAGAGAGTCACTTTGAAATTAAAGCAAAAACATCTGTTTGACGGCCAGGTACCTGATGCTTTCAACAATAGCAGCTCACATCTTTCTTAAGATCTATATTTTAAATTTTAGGTGTTTGTCATTGAACCCACTGGCATGGAATTCACTCCTTGTCCGGTTGAAGCACGTATAGGAAACAGACTGGAGATGCCTCTCAGGATATTTGGCATCCTCAATGGTGATAATGAGGTTGTGTCATTGAGTGACTGCTCGCACTTTGACTTGTCTGTGGAATTTGAGACTCCTGGAATATTCAAGATCCTGCCAGGTATGTCCTGTCCTAAATAACGTAGCTGTGGATAGGCAGCTACAAAATAATATTGCATTCTATTCCTTGAATTTTCTGTGTATGTTCTACAGGATGTAAAGTCTATTGAAATACAGTAACCAAGCTTCTGTGATAGTTTTCGGGGACCTTAATTAGTAGGAATTAAGGGTATGTGTGACAAGCAAAGTAGTAGCCCAGATAAGGTCTTTATTCTACCCAAACATATTGCCTAGCAATAACCTATAGAGGATTGTTCCTTTAAAAAAAAAAATAGACCATGGAATTGGCCATTCCTGGTCTTGATGCGATTCTAATAGTCTCTGTAGAGGGCATCCTGTAGTTTAACATCTTTACCAAGGTATGTTTATAAACCACCTTGTAGTTAGGGGCTAAAGCATGATCATTGCTGCTAGTGCAGCTGTGGGCATGCTATGGATTTTATTTAAGTCGACTTTAGGCTGTTATGTAAAAGCACCCCTGTCACCACACTCGTCTGCAAACGCATATTTATTTAAGCAGCAATTTTACCCTACGTGAGATATCATTACGAATGTCTGAGTTGGGCAATAATTCATGGTTAACCCATAAAGACTTTTAATACTTTCACTGCCAAGTCTGTACTCTGTACGAACCTACAAAAGTGCCCGCAGGTGGCCAAGTCAGTACGGAGTACGGACCTCCTTTCCCACTCTCCTATAAGCTTATGGTCACTTCAATGACCATAAGCTTATATCAGAATTGTTCAGCAGACTCTGCTGAACAATTCTATAACTCTGATCGGCGGATTACAACCCGCTGATCAGAGTTATTAACCCCTAATGTAACCCCCCCCACCCATGCCACCGCTTCCCTGTCCCCTGCCTCTCCACCTCCCGCCGCTCCCTTTTATCTTAAAACCCCCCCCCCCACTCTCCTCTCCTATCCCCTTCACCCTCCTCCTCCCCCCTCCACCTGATCGGAGCCCCCCCCTCAACCGGATTCACACAGCCACCATCGTTAGCTGGCATCCCTCCTCTGCCGCTCCCGCCAGCTTCAGGTGCCGCGTAGGGCTTGGGGGGGATGGGGGGATCCAGATGTGTCTCCCCCCCCCCCCCACACACAGGTCAGATCACCCCCCCAACTACCCCCGATCCATGGCCGCTCCATGCTGCACCTCTCCTTCCCTCCCTCCGCCTGCAGCTTCTCCCTGCACAGATCTCTGTGATCTGTCAACTTAGAGAGCGTGGCTGGGGGGGGGGGGGGGGGTCGGGAGTAGGGGCTTGTGTTTACTAAGCTCCCCCTGCAGTACAGTGAATATAGACAGCGATCGCTTCTATATTCACTGACAGCTGATCATTATAACTGCGAGTGTTACAAAGTATATAATTTTCTGAATGAATGGAATCTCTATACAGACTCCTCATTCATTCAAGTAAAGCGCTACAGAGAAAGGGACTATCTTCAGTAGCCTGTTTAGAGGTTTGATATCTCACCAAAGATGGTGACGGTCCCCCCCCCCCACTGCACTCACCCCCTCCGCGGCTTCCTCAGCTTCTCCTCCCGGCCAACCCTATCCGTCCTGATTGTCCAGGAGGAGAACCCGGAAGACAATAGCGAATATTTGCTATTGTCACAAGTGGGTGAGTTCGGGGTGTAATGCTCTGCGCCCCAAGCCCAACCTTTTACAAGCCAATTAGAGCCTCAGGCTCTAATCCTGTGGCTTGAAAAAAAAAAAACTCATGCAAACATGAGTGTCCAGCACCCTGCAGGGGGGCAGTGCCCCAGCACCCCTAAAGGACCGGCTGCTCCTGGTAAGACCCCTTTCAAATGGAGCGGACACTGTCTAACAGATTTGCCTGCTCAGCAGGGGATCTGTCTGCTTATCCCCGCTGAGCAGGTGGATGACAGGTCTGTGTCTGCTCCACTGGTGCAGAGTGGACAAGGACACAGCTCGCTATTCTCTGTGGCGGTCGGATGGAAACGAACTGCCTATCCAGTTCCATTGGATACAATCCGATCTGCTAGAGAAGGGGGAATGGGATCCCCATCCCTCTGTTTGTTGTTAGCGGACTGGACTGGATCGGATGCAGGCGGGTGTAAATGGACACAGGTCCATTTACATCAGCCTCTCCATAGAGAACAATGTGTGGTCCGATTGGGCCCGCCTAAAAAATGGACAGGCAGATCTGATCTGTGCTTGTGTAAAAGGGGCCTAAGGCCTTGTTCACACAGGGCATACACACAGCGTACCTTTACAGGGATGCACAGGTGTTCCATCCCAATTGAAACAAATGGGACTGCCTGTACGGGGATGCACGGAACACCTGTGCATCCCTGTGCGGATAAACATTGCCCTCCATGGGAGTACATAGCCGGAATTTGGTAAAATTAGCTGTGTTTTTTATCTGCAAGTATTTGGTTTTAGTGTATTTTTTGCGAATATATTCGTTTTGATAAACATTTGCGCAAATACCGTGGTAATCAGTAGCACCTTCTTTTTATTTTAGAGGTCGTATCCTTTCAGAAAATATATGGTTTTGGGGGTCTTTCACAGATTCTTAAAGCTGTAAGGGAAAAATTAAAACCTTCAGATTTTTTGAGAAATTTGAATATTTACATTTTTGTGTACGTTCGATTTTCACCATTTTGCAAAAAGGCGCAATGTAAAAACTAACATTTTTTTGTTATTTACTCCATACAGGTTAACCCTTTTATATTTAGTAGGGATTTAGCAGGAATTTTGTAAAATTAGCTGTGTTTTTATCAGCTAATAATGGTTTTAGTGTATTTTTTGCGAAGAATATTGGTTTGATAAACCTTTGCGCAAATACCGCAGGAGGTCTAAAAAAATTAGTAGCACCTTCTTTTTATTCTAGAGGTCATGTGCTTTCAGAAAATATATGGTTTTGGGGGTCTTCCACAAATTCTGAAAGCTGTAAGGGAAAAATTAAAACCTTCAGATTTTTTTTTTATAAAGGACCCCCCCCTTCTTTTTTTTCTTTTTTTTTTTTTTTGTTTCTCCCAGGCAAAGCCTGGATCTCAGTCCCGCTCTCAGGTCACCTGAGTCCAGGTGACAGATGCACCCCTTTAGGGTCTGGAGTGCACCGCAAGGTAGTGGACCCTATGGCTGACTGCTGTGGATGGAGCTCTAGGTGATACAGGAGAGCAGGTACTCTGTAGTAGCAACATGGATGACACTGAGAGCTAGAACATGAGATTTTCCAGGGCGTGGAATCTAAGAGCCAGCGGGTATTCACCAGAGGCCCCTATTTGTTTTTATTTGCTGCAGCCTAGCTCCAGGTCGTGACCCCTAGGGCCTCCCAGCTCAGGCTCATAGTAGACTACAGGGAGACTGTGACAACAAAGGATAGTCAGGAGAAAGCCAAAGGTCGGGGCAACAAGCAGGTAAGGATAGTCAGGAGATGGCCAAAGGTCGGGGTAACAAGCAGGTAAGAATAGTCAAGATCGGTAACTGGAATCAGACTTAGAAGACACAGCAAGTCGCACACGAAAGCCTTCCTCACAATGAGAGGGGGTACTCCAATTTGTCAGTGTGGGGAGATGCCTGTTGACATTTGCAGCCATCTGGTCCCAGAACATTTCAGATGTTTGGGTCCAAACTGTGGTATTTCGAGGCTACAAGCTGAAATTTTGGTTTCTGCCTCTACTCCCACTTCATTTTGTAAAATGCACTGGCATGTTTACTGCCCTTAAGCCAAAAGGGGGGAACCTTCCCCCAGGTACCAAAATTCCACATGGAATCCACTAAGGCAGTCATTGCATATTTTCATCCAGGGGACCTTTTGTCCTCTGTGGACATCAAGGATGCCTCTTGCATGTCCACACCTTTACAGCACTTCAAAGCTACCTGCATTTTGCTGTGGGCATGCAAAATTATCAGTTTGCTGCCCTTCCCTTTGATCTGTCCACAGCATCTTGGGACTTCACCAAGGTTCTAGCCCCTGTTCTTGCTCTGCTTCACTCCCAAAACCTCCCCATAGTGGTGTATCAGTACAGTTTTCTTCTATCGGCCAGTATGTCCTACAGACAGACCGGACCCTACGGAGAGTTTGGTATACCCTTAACCCTCAGAAATCACTACTGAAACTGTCTTATTGCTTGGAATACATGGACTTGGATATGGCACTGCCCAAGGCTTTCCTTCTGGAAAACTCCAGACTCTACGGTCCAGGAGCCAACCAACCCTCTGCATTTGCATGAAGGTTCATGGCTTAAAGTACAGCTAAAGGCATTTTTTTTGATAGATTAATTATTTCTCTCCAAGATTATATCTCTTTATTCATTTTCCATGTCGTTAATATACTCAACTGATTGCTCAAGCAGATTGGAGACTAACCACCAATGCCAGATCTTGTCACATTTTTTAGGACATCTCCAATGTTTATAAGTCAGTTTCTCTCTTCTTAAGTTAAGATTAGTTTCTATAATCTATTGATCTGTCATTGGTGGATAGTTTGATATCCATTTCTTTATCGTACATCATGGGACACAGAGCCTAAGTAATAACTTAATGGGTTATGGGCCACCTTCAGACCCAATACAGGAAGTTCACTCCCCTATATAACCCCTCCTCCTTCTAGGAGTACCTCAGTTTTTTTGCCAGTGTCTAAGGTGTTGGTCACGAGTAAAGATATGCTCTGAGGAGCTCCAGGAGCGATCCATGTTGGATTTAAATTCCTCCATTGACCGGATCCATCCAAGCCACTGAGGCCACAGGATGGTATCCGGGCCTCGCATAGAAAAACGAGGTTTTGCCTGTAAGCCTCTCTATTGAGGGCTGGACCCCAGGAACCAGAACTCTTTTTTTGGTCATGCTACATTACCTAAAGTTGCTCCTAAGGGGTGCCGTACAGGTCCAAAGGAGTGGAACCCCCTATTATAGGGAAGTTTGGATCTGTCTGTTTTCAGCAGTATCCTGCAGCAAGAAAAACTTAAGAGAAAAGCTTAGGAACTGCAAAGTCCACCTATGCCTTTTCTTCCATATGAAACATTGTAATGCCTTAAAATCTCCTCTAGCCACTTCAATACCGGGCCTTTTCTGGCACTTCTCTCCTACATGTAAAAATCATTGTTTTTTTGCTAGAAATTTACTCAGAATCCCCAAACATTATATATATTTTTTTAGCAGACACCCTATGGAATAAAATGGCGGTCATTGCAACTTTTTATCTCACACGGTATTTGCGCAATAATTTTTCAAACGCCTTTTTTTTTTTTGGGAAAAAAAAAAAACGGTTTCATGAATTAAAAAATAACAAAACAGTAAAGTTAGCCCAATTTTTTTGTATAATGTGAAAGATGATGTTAAGCCAAGTAAATAGATAACTAACATGTCAGGCTTTAATGTTGCGCACACTCATGGAATGGCACCAAACTTCGGTACTTAAAAATCTCCATGGGTAACGCTTTGAAAATTTTTACCGGTTACCAGTTTAGAGTTACAAAGGAGGTCTAGAGCTAGAATTGTTGCACACGTTCTAATGCACGCGGCGATACCTCACATGTGATTTGAACGGCGTTTACATATGTGGGCGGGACTTGCGTTTGTATTCGCTTCTGAGCGCAAGCTACTGGGGACAGGGGCGTTTTAAAAAAAAAAAAAAAAGTTTTAATTTTTTATTTTACTTAATTTTTTTTAATTTTTACACTTTGTTTTACATATTTATTTTTTTGATCACTTTTATTCCTATTACTAGGAATGTAAACATTTCTTGTAATAGGAATCTATGTGACAGGTCCTTCTTATGGAGAGATGTGGGGTGCCATAAGACCTCACATCTCTCCTCCAGGCTGGAAAGCATGAGATTGTGAAAAAAAATTCACTGATCTACATGCTGACAGCCGTGATCACGGCTTTGTTGACATCCGGGATCCTGGGAGTGACGTCATAACGTCGTGCCCGGGCCTCCGACGGTCATAGAGATGACTGGTGACTATCTGGTCACCAGAAATCTCTATCATCATCCGGCGGCGGCTGATTCTTTCTCCGGGCCCTCGATAGCACGGGAGAGCCCGGAGAAGCACCGGATGGCGGTGGGAGGGGGGGCCGTCCCCTCCCGTCGCCTAGAAGAACGATCAAGCGGTGGAACTGCCGCTATGATCATTCTTATCGTGCACAGAATCGCCTGATGGAAAGAATGATATCTGAATGATGCCTGTAGCCACAGGCATCATTCAGATATCCACACTCAAATCAAGGATGTTTTTTTTTACTATGGCCGGTTTTGAAGTGGCTAGAGGGAGTAAAGATACACATACCTTTTTCAGCAGCTCTGTGTCCAGCTACAACAGTGCGTGTGTGTCCCAGTAGCAGGAGGGGGTTCATTATTGAACACGGTTTCTCTTCCCCCAATTGGGGAAACTAAGGGGCTGGGGGTACAGTACTTTATTTTGTACAGTGCCACAAGGTACAATGCATCCTATCTGTCTAAATAGACACAAAATTCAGTTGAGCAGTGTTACATGACTATTTGGCAAGTGTGACACTGCTAAGGCTGATTCACACTTATAAGTAAGCCTCAACTACTAAGAAAAAGACCCGAATGTCGTGCCATCCCCGCGCGCAGGCTGAGGTTCAGTTTGAAAAGAGGTGGAGGGCAGGTCAGTGGAAGGAGCGTGGCCTAAGGCAGTCGGAGCCGTGTGCAGGACTCAGCGTCCACGTGGAGCACACAGTGCACAGGCTAAGACGCCAATCAGGCTTACACCTGAGAAGTCTCTTAAAAAAGCAGATGCTCTTGTGACAAAATGTCTATCAGAGCAGCTGAAGTGAAGAGTCTGCCACACAGGAGCGCTGGGGCACGTGAGGGGTGTATACAGGCATTTCCAGTACAGGAAAATACATTGTTGTTTAGCATCAGACTGATCTTTATGGTGCCACTGTCATTACTATACTATTGCTCAGCGAATAGTACATTTTTACTAGAGTGCCTCTGCTTTTGTGCTTAGCACTGTTGCTTCCAAAGTTACCACAAAGGTACCAAAAGTTCCACCCCCAGGCGCTGGGAACTCCAGTCATGCCTCCACACTGTCATCCTCTCCGGAGATGCCAGATATGGCAAGCCAGGGTGAGTAATTGGAACCTACTGGTGGTGCAACTGCTTCACACTTCAGCCCCTGTATATGTGACTGAAATGCAATTTCCTCTGCCCTGCAGGGCTTAGAAGGAAGATTAGCGGCTTTAATCGCATCCTCCATCCAAGTGGATAGAAAGTGTGCTAGATCCCCTTCTGTCACGTACCTTACAGCGGAGCCCGAAATGATGATGGCGGGCTCTTGCACAGTTCCGGTCCAAGCACCCCTGGTGGTTGGTACAGGGAGTGCAAGGGCAACAAAAGGGTGCAGGTGCCTGCAGGCAGAAGGCTGGAACTTGGAACCAGGATCCTCTGCTGAGGAGATGTGGAAAGTGATCACCAGACTTGTTCAGCGGGAGCCAGATCAGGATCAACTGCAGAATCGGGAACAGGCAGGAGTCCGCAACAGGCTGGCAGCGGGGTACAGAGTCAGGAGGAAAAACCGTAGTCAGGAACAGGCAGAGGTTGGCAACAGGCTGGCAGCGGGGTACACAATCAGAAGGCAGAGCCGTAATCATAAGTCCAAGCCAAGGTCAGTATTGCAGGCAGAGGCAGATTCAGCAGGCAGGGGAAATCCAAGAGAATGGTCAGAGGATAGCCGGGTTTTCAGGAACAAGGTCAATCAGGCAGAGTAGCAACAGGAATACAGGGTCAAGCTGAAGACGACCCAGCACTGATGCTAGGCAGACTCTCTGTTTTATATATGGTGCCATGCGCTAGGATTCGCGGCAGCGTGCGTTCGCATGGCCGTGCCATTGTGCATGCCCACTCTGGATCTCATTTGTCTCTGACTAAGTTTCCGCACATGCGCATTGGCATTAGCGGAACAAGGGTTGGCAGCTGCTGTATGGAGACAGGCTTGCTGTGTGAGTTCTCTGACATCTTCCCCCACCTCAAACCCTTTTCCAAGGGAACAGTGGGCACAGGATGAGGTATTACCCTCAGGCAATCACATAGAAAAACAAGCCGATTATTTCTTTGCTGAGGAAACAACAGTTGATGAACCTTATGCAACCTCCCAGTCTGAGATTGATGTTACAAACTCTTACGGAGATGGTTTGTTCCACTTTCATGCTACCCCTAACAGAGTCAGCTGAAAGTTCGGTCTCTTCCTTGGGTTATTCAAAACCTTTACAGCCCTTTCATGTGTTTCTGGTCCATGCATTACTAGAAAAGCTTATTTATTCTGAATGGGATCACCCGGATAAGCAATTTCTCCCTCCAAAGAGATTCTCAGTTCTCTATCCCATGGTGGAGAAATTCACAAAAAGATGGAAAGTACCAGCAGTAGACGCTGCAATTTCCAGCATCAATAAAAAGTTAACTTGTCCAGTAGACAATGCACAAACTTTAGATCCAACAGATAAAAAGTTGGAATTTCTGTTAAAGTTTTCTTTTTCCTTGGCAGGTGCCGTTTCTCTGCCTGCAGTCGCTGCAATATGCATCTGTCAGTTCCTAAAGGACCAGTTCAAAGAGGCCCTTAAGGAGGTCCCTGCACAACAGGCCTGTGAGTTAGCCGAACTACCAAAGGTGCTATGTTTTGCCATAGACGCCATGAAAGACTCTCTTCACCAGGCATCCCGCTTGTGCTAATACACATGCGTAGGACCCTGTGGTTAAAAAGTTGGTCAGCCGAAACACCTTGCAAAAAGCTTCTAACTAGTTTCCCTTTTCATGGGGAGCAACCATTTGGGGAAGACTTGGATAAGTATATCCAAACGATTTCTAGTGGTAAGAGTACTCTTTTGCCAGTCAAAAGAATGTATAAACGTCCTTCATTTAAAGTGACTTTTTCTCCTGCGCCAGGGGCATCCGCCTCTAGGCAGTGGCAATGGCCTCTGCCGTCAGACTCTAGCGGAAAGTCTCAGGGTCAGGTCCAGGCTCAAAAGAAGACCTGGGGCCGCAAATCTGCAAAGCAGAATACTAAAGCCTCATCATGAAGAGGCGTCCCCCCTCACCAGAGTGCGGGAAGACTTCTGCATTACTCAGAAGTCTGGCAAAGGGAAATTCAAGACAGATGGGTCCTCTCCACGGTGTCTCTAGGATACAAACTAGAATTCAGGCAATCCCTGTTTCAAGCATTAAATCGATTATTGGCTCAAGGGGTGATCATACAGATCCCCAAAGAAGAGCAAGGTTTGGGGATTTATTCAAACCTGTTTACTGTACCGAAACCAAATGGAGATGTCAGACCCATTCTAGTTCTAAGGAATCTAAATCAGTGCCTGAAAATCCGCTCCTTTTGCATGGAGTCGATCAGGTCAGTTCTTTCTATCCTACAAGGAAGAGAACTTCTAGCCTCCATCGACATCAGGGATGCATATCTGCATGTCCCTATATTTCTCGCTCATCAAATGTTTCTGCGATTCGAAGTAAAACAGCAGCACTTTCAGTTCGTAGCTTTGCCCTTCGGGCTAGCTACAGCACCCCGGGTGTTCACAAAAATACTGGCCCCACCTCAATCCAGGTTAAGGGCACAGGGCTTAACAGTGTTGGCGTACATAGACTATCTATTGTTAATAGACCAGTCAGTGGCTCACTTGGAGCAAAGTGTACGCATTACAACCAGTTACCTGAAAAGTCTGGGTTGGATTCTCAACCTAGCAAAGTCTTCCTTAAAACCGCTAAGAAAGCTGGAGTATTTGGGCTTGATTATAGACACAGCCCAGAAAAAAGTGTTCTTACCTTTGGCAAAGATCAGCTCCATACAAGAGCTGGTGCGGATGGTCAGGTTGAAAAGGAATCCCTCAATTCGCCTTTGCGTGAGGTTGTTGGGAAAGATGGTGGCTTCATTCGAAGCAGTCCCCTATGCCCAGTTCCATTCGAGACTGTTGCAAAACAGTATCCTGTCTGCTTGGAACAAAACAATCCAAGCTCTGGACTTGCCAATGCAGCTGTCCCCAAGAGTGTCCCAAAGTCTCAGTTGGTGGTTACGAACCCAGAATCTGCTGAAAGGAAAATCCTTCAGCCCAATTATCTGGAAAGTAGCAACAACAGATGGCAGCCTTTCAGGCTGGAGAGCAGTACTAGAGAAAATGACTGTCCAAGGACAGTGGTCAAGAACCGAAAGAGCCTTGCCCATCAACATCCTAGAGATTCGGGCAGTGCGTCTGGCTCTGAATGCCTGGACTTCCAGGTTAAGGGATTGTCCGGTCAGGATCCAATCCGAAAATGCCACAGCTGTGGCCTATATCAATCACCAAGGGTGCACCAAGAATCTCTCAGCGCAGAGTGAGGTGAACCATATTCTAACTTGGGCAGAAAGGAATATTCCGTGCCTATCGGCAGTCTTCATTTCGGGAGTAGAGAACTGGCAGGCGGACTACTTAAGTCGCCAGCAGTTATTCCCGGGGGAATGGTCTCTTCACTCCGACATTTTTCGGGCTGTTTTCCAAAGACGGGGAACCCTGAACGTAGATCTTCTAGCGATTAGGTTTAACATGAAGTTGGTCAACTTTGTGTCCAGGACAAGGGATCCACTCGCATGCGGAACAGATACGTTGGTGATCCCATGGGGTCAGTTTTCACTGATCTATGCATTCCCCCCTATTCAGTTGCTGCCACGACTTCTTTGCAGGATCAAGCTGGAAATAAAGCCGGTAATTCTGGTAGCACCAGCATGGCCCAGAAGGTCATCGCACGCAGAAATCTTAAAGATGGCAGTGGAGGGTCCATGGTCCCTCCCACAAAGGCCAGACCTGCTCTCACAGGGGCCGATATTCCATCCTACTTTCTGGACGCTAAATTTAACGGCCTGGCTATTGAAACCCACATTCTGAAGAAATGTGGGCTTTCCGGGTCAGCTATCTCTACTTTTATTAATGCAAGGAAGCCAGCTTCCAGAACTATAATATTATAGAGTCTGGAAGGCTTATGTTTCCTGGTGTGAATTCAAGGGTTGGCACCCTCGGAGATATATCATAGGCAGAATTCTTGCCTTTCTACAATTGGGCGTAGAGATGAAGTTGGCCCTGAGTACTATTAAGGGCCAAGTCTCAGCCTTATCGACTTTATTCTTTAGTCTGGGGTTTTATGCAAGGGGTGGTGTGGATTAATCCGCCAGTTAAATCACCTTTGAGCCATTGGGACTTGAACTTAGTTTTGTCAGTGTTACAAAAACAGCCATTTGAACCGATACAGCATATTCCCTTAGTCCTTCTGACAAGGAAACTGGTATTTTTGTTGCTATATCCTCAGCAAGGAGGGTTTCGGAATTGGCTGCTCTTTCGTGTAAAGAGCCATATTTGATTATTCATGAGGACAGGGTTGTTCCAGGGAAGAAAAGTCACTACATTGTCTTGATGTGGTGAGAGCAGTGAAAATCTCAGATTCGTTAGACTGATGTCTTATTTATTCTGCCAGAGGATCCTAAGAAAGGACAGGCAGCGTTGAAATCCACTGTCGCTAAGTGGATTCGGCAAGTGATAATTCAAACTTATGATTTAAGGAGTAAGATTCCCTCGTTTCAAGTTAAGGTGCACTCTACCAGGTCGGTTAGTGCTTCTTGGGCAGTGCGTCACCAGGCCTCCATGCCTCACATCTGTAAGGCCGCAGCTTGGTCTTCAGTACATACATTCACAAAATTTTATCAGGTGGGTGTAAAGAGGTATGAGGATATCGCCTTTGGGCGCAGTGTGCTGCAGGCAGCAGTATAAGGCCCCTTTCACACTTGTGCGACTTCAAAGTTGTGCGATTTTCCAGCAATTTTCCCGTGATTTCGCCACGATTTTCCTGCGATTTGGGAGCAGTACTACTTTGTACGACTTTGGCATTAACCATTCTCAGCTTGTGCTTACAAAGTCGTACTGAAATCGTGTCTATATTTTTCAGGTACGATTTGCATGCTACTGGAGGGTTTAACATTGAGGTCTATGGACATCAACTCGCATGGAAGTTGGACCAAAGTAGTGCAGGGACTACTTTGAAGTCGGCACGACTTAGTCGTACCAATATGAATGGTAGTAATTGAAAATTGTGGAGAATGACTTGTCATACGATTTTGCAGTACAAAATCGTGGGACAAGTCGTATAAGTGTGAAAGGGGCCTTAGTCCTCAGGTCTGGGGGTGCTCTTCAGGTTGTCTCTCCCTCCCCTCAAATAGCATTGCTATGGGACGTCACATTAAGTTATTACTTAGGCTCTGTGTCCCATGATGTACTATATAGAAAATAGGATTTTTATAACAGCTTACCTGTAAAATCCTATTCTTGGAGTACATCATGGGACACAGAGGTCCTTCCCCTCTTTTATGGGGTTTAAGTATATTGCTTTGCTACAAAAACTGAGGTACTCCTGGAAGGAGGAGGGGTTATATAGGCGAGTGAACTTCCTGTATTGGGTATACCAGTGTCAACACCTGAAGGTGGCCCATTACCCATTATGTTATTACCGTATTTATCGGCGTATAACACGCACCCCAAATTTAGGAGGGAATTTTAAGGAAAAAAACTTACATTTAAATGCCCATCAATGCAGCCTTATCAGTGTCTATCTGCAGCCTTGTCCATCATTGCAGAATGATCAGTTTCCATTTGCAGCCTTGCCCAGTGTCATTTGCAGCATTATCGTTTAAAATTAACTCTCCTCCTCTCGCAGTCCCACCCCTTGGCCCGGCTCCTATGATGGACATAACACAGGTCCTATGGCGGGACTGGGAGTGACTGCGAGCTGAGCCTAGCCGAGTACACAGTACACTCGGCTATGTGTATATCAGCGGCGCTCGCTCCTCCAGACAGCGGGGATCGGTATATAACAGGCACCCACTATTTTCACCTAATTTTAAGAGGAAAAAAGTGTGTGTTACACGCCAAAAAAAACGGTACTTGAGCTCTGTGTCCCATGATGTACTCCAAGAAAAGTATTTTACAGGTAAGCTGTTATAAAAGTCCTATTTTTTGTAGTGTAAATTTATGAGCCATATACATAGTTCTCAACCACATCACATGCACTTGAACTGGGAGAATATCTTCCAGTATAATCCCTAGAAATGCTATTTTTGGATCAGGCTGTACTTGTGTAGAGCACAAGGAATTTAAAATTCAAATACAGACTCCCAGTAGCGATGCAATTTGGTAGCATATGTATAAGTGTACCTGTACCAGTAGTGCATCTTGGACAATTTGATGTAGTTGCTTTACCCCAGGAGTACAGTTTTAAAGGAGTGTAGTGGGCTCTATGGATGATAAATACTGTATTTATTGGCATATAACACTCCCTTTTTCACCATGAAAATCGGGTGCAAATAGCGTGTGCGTGTTATACGCCAATACTTCAATTTTAGATGCCTCAGAGGGGACAGAGAGGGGGGTGGCATGAGCACTGTCAGATTACATACAGTGAGAAGCTCCTGTTTAATTGACAGCCTCTGTAATAGGAAGTCCCGTCTCCTGGGCTGCCATTGGATCATTGTTCTGTCTATCATAGGAGATTCTCACTGTATTTAATCTGTCGGCGCTCGTCCTGTCCCCTCTAGGCTGCAGATGAGCATTGATCAGGCTGCACTGATGGCAATGATGAGGCTGCATTGATGTGGACTGATGAGACTGCATTGATGGCAATGGTAAGGCTGCATTGATTTGGACTGATGAG